>NC_136061.1:2052581622-2053230601 GCF_964261635.1 Lissotriton helveticus
CACTCAAGGAGTTTTTTTTTTCTCAACATGTCAAGGGCATTTTTCTATTTTCTTGTCCAGTAAGACCATTTCTTTTTCTGGTCCTTAGCAGGAAAAATCAGTACACGTTTCCTACCCTATAAAGCTCAGCAGGTTATTTCCTTCTAGCAGGAGAAAGTCATCTGTCAAGTGCACCTATTAGCCCTGTGGCCCTGTGATAGACCGTGTGTTAGATCAAGGGTTCTCGATTATTCCATGATTATATTAAATAGCTTCAATTTCAAAACAGTAGGCGAGCAAAAGCAAGATATCTATAGGGGTAGGCTACAATGACATCCTGATACTTACTTACCGATACAATGAGCAATCAATTATTTGCCTTAGGGTGAGTCTTTATGACAAGGTCATTTGGGTGTTGCCATTTGGTGCTCTCCACACCTCCGCCTCTAAATGGATGAAGGGATTCACAGGTTTAACGGGGTAAGTACTCCACCAAAGTGCACTACTCAAGCAAATCCTAAATGACCCGCTTAATATCTTAAAATACGGAAGATGAACTTCCACAAAAATAGCATAACATCCTATGGTACTATGACATGTTCACCTCCTCAGTCATACATTTTGTTCAGGGTGACTCACCTTGGAGGACCTGCACTAGTTACTACCATTCCGCTACCCATATACTGTCTATTAGTCTCCCATGAGGTGTCCTCATTGCATTGCATTTTGTCACTGTGAAAGTCAATTTAACATGCGGCAAGCAAGTGCATCTCTAGACACCACAATGTATAAAAGTACCTCTCCTGTGTTGGTCCCTTTCCCTTGGCTGCCCATAGCTGTGCAAGTGAGTCTACAAGAGAGGGCCACTAACATCCACAGAATCCACATCTCACAAAGAAGTTCTGGTGTTCCTTTGCTTAAGAAAAAACCCAACAGAACATATTCCAATGAAAGAACCGATTCATATGGACTGTCTTTCATGTCTCAAGTCAGCAGTTGTTCACTCCACCATCGCAATATGAAGTCGTTAAACAAAGTCCCCGATACCTGCATTCCCAAATCTACAGCCACTCCTGCATGTCCTGTATGTTAAATTTGGGCTACAGACTTCTCCATCCTCCATTACCACAGTGTGAGTTCATAATACCAAACTTAGCAATAAAACCTAACTAGACAGACATTGAATTGGGCCAAATGGCCTGAGTCTTACTCAAATTATATTATATATACTTTGTGATTTCTATGGGGTTGCACTTTGCATGATCTAGGCACAGAGACCTACTTCATCCTATATCAAACATAAAGATTAAATGAAGTAACTAACTGTATCCATGAAGTTCCTTTCAATAATAAAATGGACTATGGACCTCTTAAATTCCGGTATGGGCTGTAACTCCTGTTACCGTACACACCAGAATTGTAAGTTTTGCACTTAGTACTTCACCTCCACAATATTCCCCAGGTAATTTGGGCACCTTAGATCTTCCAAAATGTATCCACGAATAATACCAGGTAATTAGCAGAACATGTAATCACCCAAAAGCCTGAAATAAGTGCTGTTTAGCGTGTACAATACATTTCAACCCCAACAGTCTGATTTTATTGGGTGGAAAAGTCCCGTGACAAACACCCGACCCTCTGTAACGAAGTCAGCTAGTAACTATAATTGTGCTTTCATCCGCACTGAAGTATGCAGGCTGCACTCCCCCTTCCAAGCCTTCAGCCGACTCAACATCTTTATAACTCTATATTCGTTTGTTCAATTTCATGTGTCTCCTCCCTGACCACAGAGTGATGTACACTCTAACACAGTCAGTATTTTCAGTCAAATTGGCGTCAGGAAATAATAAACACGGGAAAAACACACATGAAATAATGAAGACATGAGTGCATTGATAAATAATAGAGTCTAGTCTGGAGCCAGAATCTAAACCAGATTGCTACGTGGTTATGAAACACTGAAACTCCTTTCGGCGGGTTCGTTGAGGTAAAGTGAGGGGAGAGTGAGAGACAATAATAAAAAAAAATCTGGGATTTTTTGTGGTTTTTTAATCGGGGATTTGAAAAACAGGCATAAGAACATGAGAGAATCTGACAATGCTGATGCACATATAAAAATAGATCAATGTCTTCAGTGTTATTAAGGAAATTCTAATAACTAATTGAAGCGTAGTCCTGATAACTTGGCTTTCCTAAGCAAGTCTAGGATACACATGGCCCGCGGT
The DNA here is from genome assembly GCF_964261635.1 of Lissotriton helveticus. NCBI lineage: Eukaryota > Metazoa > Chordata > Amphibia > Caudata > Salamandridae > Lissotriton > Lissotriton helveticus. The sequence goes on from NC_136061.1 coordinate 2,052,583,827, forward strand.
ACACTAAGATAGCAAATCACGACCATCAATATTGGTTGTCATTTGTTACTTTTAAAATAAATTGACTTCAACATTTCTTACGAATATGACTACAGAGGGCGCTCTTGCCATCTGTAAGCCGGGAAAGTGGAGATTTTCTCTGCTGAAAGATGGTAACCAGACAGCAAGGAGTTGTTATGACTCTCTCTGGATATTAGAATGTGGGCACTTGGGCATTGTGCCAAAGATTTCTCCAAATCCCCTAACCTTTTAAATCCCATGCTTTGTTTCTTCTAGATTCTGCCCTCTGCGCATGATTGGTCGCTTCATTAGTAATTCAGTACATGAGAAGCTTTTTAGAAACATGCCGCCAAATGAGCTCCTTTCACTTGCTAGACACAGGATGGAAGTATCTTCAATTCAATGATGCTGAACTTAGGGCCAATTATGAGCTGTATATTCACATACATGCACTGCCTTGCATAGGCATAGGTATGATGTCTCAGATACCCGCACCTGTCTTGTCATCCGGAGATTCACAACATTTATCGGTATGGAGTCTATGGAGGTGAAGCAATGTGTTAGTGGTGAAGTGTGGTACCTTTATATCGTTGTCAGCATATCATCTGACATAAATTTGGCCCTTATAATATTGTTTACTAATGTATCCTCCCACTGGAGTTAACAATAGAAAATCTTTGCCCATTAGGACAATATTTTTGTAAATGATATTTAAAACATGATATTTATGTCAGACAATATTGTGACTGAAAACCGGGTGAGGGGCACCATGATATTGAAGTCTAAATGTCATCGACTAATAAATTGCCCCACTGGAGTTAATCATTTAGGGGCAGATTTATGAGGCCCTTGCGCCACGTTTACGCCGCTGTTGCGTCACGCAAGGCGGCGTAAACGTGGCGCATCCCTACGACCGATTTACAACGTGACGCATCTAGGCAGATGCGTCACGTTGTAAAGCCCTGCGCCGCTTGTGGGCGTTCCGGCGCAGGGTGGGCGTTCCGGGGCAGGTGCGCCTCGCAAAAGTGGCTGAGTGAAATCTATAAGATTTCACTCAGTCACTTTCAGGCCAATGCTGCGTCAAAACCCTGCGCCTGCTTGAAGCAGGCGTAGGTCTTGACGCAGCATTGCAAAGATGGGGCACCCCCGAGCCTTGCTGGAGCTGCGTCGCGCTTGCGATGCAACTCCAGCAATGCGCCACCTTAACGGCACAGATGCGTCACGCATCTGTGCCGTTTTTGCCCCATGGTGCGCCGCATTGTAAATGCGGCGCACCATGGGTGGCGGAGCAGCGGCGCAAGATAACTGGCGCATCCCTGGGGATGCGCCAGTTATCATAAATCTGCCCCCTATTATTTACGACCAATTGCACATTCTATTTGTAAACGAGATTTGGGACACACGACTCCAACAGATGATATTTCTGCTAATGATATTGTGATTTCCAATCGCTTAAGAGCTAGCAAATTTGGTTTAAACGTTCATACTGTTGAGAGACAATATCGGTGCAGAATTATCCGTAATTGATTCAATGAGTTAGAGAATAAACAGGACAATTGTCAACGATTTGTTTTGGAGGCGTCCTTATGGCCCACGTTCTCTGAAGTGTGAATCAATAAGCGATAGATGGCTAGGTATGCGAGAAATTTCTGTTACAATGGTGTAATACTTCGCAATTTGGCATTATGCTGGTTTTGTAATTTTTTTCAACCATGTCATTACGCAAAGAGGCACCATTTTAGTGCTGGGGTACAGGAACAATACTAATGAGCAGAAACGTGTGCAGTTGTTCTTCACAGCACTTGCATTTTGCGCGAAATGGACAGTGGGATACACGTCATGCCAAAATATAGAGCTAAATTCAAGTTTTGCATTTTGATTATTTTTTGCACAATTGTATGTAAATAGAAAATTCAAATTACGCAAAATTATCAATCACCTAACAATGACCCATTTTTTAGCTGATGATTTTGGAGCTCTGCTTTATAAATCCAGAAAAGCTATTTATGTAAGCTATTCTCATACTAGTCAGTTGACTGAAAAGAACAGGCCCCAGTAATAATAAGTCAAATTGCCTGCACTTTGAGTGAAGGAAAGAATTATTCTTTTGGACTATTTTGGACTATTATTTCATGATATGTAATTTACTCCACTCCATTACCAAATGGAGATTTTTGTTAACTGAAACTGGTAGAAAATAAACAGAATGTTTTTAACATTTTCTTTTATTGTATTTCTTTTTAGATACTGCAAACCAGACCCACCAGTGTGGGAAACATTTTACAAAAGATAACAGGCATTAGTTAAATACGTTTTGCATAAATATGCAGTGACATCATATTTTATAAGCAACATATCACAATAATATACTGCTAAATTTAATAACATTAAGTCCATCTTTTACATGGCGGTGTTAAATAGGTTAATTATGAGAGGTATCCGCGTATTACTCAAAATGGTGGAGACATAACTAATAACCAAGATATTTCTAGCGTAAGACACATTTAAAGCCCATGGTTCACTTCCTTGACCACAGGCCATAAAATATAGAATGCATTTGAATAAAGACCTATTTAAAAGAAAAAAAAAGACGAAGAGGAGAATATTCATTTATTTATTTAACATGAGGAAAGATTGTGTTATCCTAGCCTCAATTGTGGAGATAAGGAATGCCAGATTGAAGCTGCATCCTCTGCTTGTTTCAGAGTTCTAAGAAATTGGTTATCATTTGAGAGCTGTGGAAGGCCCTCAGAAATAAGAAACAAAATAATTGTCAGGATGAACCACAAAAGTCACTAAATGTAAATGTCGGAATTTGTAAAGCGCACAGCTACCTCCACCGGAGGTGTCCCGGCACTGTCCGTATACCGCTTAGGAACCCTTCCTGGCTTTCCTGGGAAATGTCCACTCCTGAACACCCCCCAGGTGCAGCCAGGCATCCCAGCGCTTTTGGGGCCATTGTGGAGACTAAGCAAGCTATTGCCCAGAGTTGCAGCGTGGGACCCATGATTAGAACAGGTACTGAGGCGAGAATATCCAGTCAGGGGAATTAATGAGTCGGAGACCCGCCGAGGCGGGAATCGAATCCTGGTCCCTGGCCAGAGCTCTGCATCAAGGTCTGCCTGCTCTAACCATTGAGCCACACTTCTCCACTAAATAAACCTGTGCTTCATTCACGCTCTGGTATATTGTCACAATAGTAGTGAGGCTTCACTTATAGGTGATGTGTAAGTATTTATGCAGCACTCCAACCATAATAAAATGAAATCAGAACACAAGAGAAATTCCAAATCAGTGTAGATTCAATACAATTCATTAACCTACCTGAGGCCTGATAAGGTTGACGCTGGGAGCACGGTGGTATTGAATTAACAAAGACCTGCGCTTCTCTCCTACCCCGTCTCTGCTGCAGTCAGATAATAAGATTTGTGACTGGTGCACACTGGCGAAACAATAGTAAGTACGGGAGCCATTGGGACCGTGGACAAAGGATGCCACCGAATTGACCCAATAAGCCTTTGCTCCAGGCAGGCGCTTCTTCGACCAAGAACTCGTTGCCCTATTGAGTCCAGTCCTGGTTTTGCGAGAGTGGCGGGAGCGAGTACGAGGACGAGGAAAGAAGGGAGCAGGCACGCAAGCAGGAAAGCGGCGGCGGCGGCTGCGGCAGTGTCCCCCGAGAATCGTGAGGGCTTGACAAGCCGCGAAACCCGAAACCCGCAACCCGCAACCCGCACAACTGGGGCAGAACCCGCACTGCGAAGATACAGCGCCGTGCTGGGGGCCGCGCTGGTGTGCGGTGTGCGTAGCTGCAGAGAGAGAGCTGCAGAGAGAGCGGAGAGAGCACCAGAGAGAGCACCAGAGAGAGCGAAGAGAGCATCAGAGGGCCGGCGGACCTGAGGGCTGTTCGGAGGGTGCTGGTGAGCGGCTGAGCTCAGGACTGAGCCTGCATTCGTCCGGGTGGGGAGCAAGGCGCCCATCCAGGCTGTAGGCAACTAGGAGCGCGAAGCGAGAGGCAGGTGAGCAGAGTACAGCGTGGTGGCGTGGTGGGGCTGATGAGACCGCGGATACCAATAACGATACTGCTGCAGCCACCCACAGCCCACCCATAGCCTACATACTGCCCTCGCAGAGCTTGATTACTTGATCACCTCGCCTCCCCGTGGGAGGCCCTGTCAGCATTTTCTGTTAGCTGTTAGCACATTCCAAGGCCGGAACCGCGTGGACTTCCTAAAAGCGGCAGGGGGTCAGCGGGTCTGCGAGACTGTGAGGGTGCAAGGGCGCTCAGCAACTCATCACAATTGCAATCGCAATCCTCTCACAATCTTCTCACCTCCAGTTGCAGCGGGATTGCAGCAGGATTGCAGCAGGAGCAGGAGCTGTGTGGAAGCCACTGACAGGGCAAAGGGCCATGAGGGTGTAAGCTCTCCTCCCTGCTCTTCACCCCTGTCTTGGGCAGGGTAATTGCCTGCTGCCCGCGGAGCCAGCAGTGGCAAAAGAGGAGGGTGTAGCAGGAGGACTTCCGCGACCACCTGCTAACACCGCAATACTCCCCTCCTGTCGGAGTTACATTGCATGATCAAATCACCACCGGGCATGAGGTACAGACCAGCCACCCAAACACCGGACGCAATACTTGAACTAACCCCAAACACCAAAAAACCAGGTAACGCAAATAAATCAATTTCAGGGGAAAAAGGTTCAAAGAATCACTTCTTTCAGCCTAAAATAGATACAACATTTAGTTTCTTAAAAAACGCTGGCGATACTCTTCTTTCAGGCCCCACTCCCACAATTGGCCTTTTGACTCCCCTACAGCCCCTAAACCAACCTGGAAGCAGAGAGGACAACGGAATTACACATCAAAGTAGCAGGGCGGACAAAACGGGCTCAAACAGCTCACTCATTCTACCAACAATTGAACGAATAAATGAACCAACAACCACACAATTTCTAGTAAGTTCAGCCCCCTGGAGGTCTGAGACCATAACAAATAAACATAGGGAAGAAGGTACAGAACCAACAAAGGAGATGAAAATAATGACAAGGATGGGAGACGACTGGGAAGTCATAGATGAAAGAAAAGGGCATCAGAGCCTTGAAGAAAACGTCATTTTAAACACTCCTTCTCCGGAGAGCAAAGTACAACATAAGGCCGTAAGGGGCAACTGTGTCATAATAGAAGCCCTAAGAATTCATGAGCTAGACAGCCATGAAGAAAATCAACAGGCAAAGGAAAGATTTCACTCAAGAACTGAGGCAAAGGAAAATATAAAAAAGGTAGAGGGCGGTCCGGAAACCCTTAATGAAAATCAGGGCTTTGAACATAAAAAACTATCTGCTATACCACTAACCCAACACAATCCAGCGGCATTCCATGAAAGTGGTCGGAGAAAACTGAACGTGAGCGAAAATAAGGACAATTTTTCAGACCTTGACAAGGAAGAATGGGAGGCACTCCTCGAAACCTACTCTCAAGACCACGGTAGGAACAACACCACAGCAGATATAAAGGTGGGGAGCACGTGGGGCATACACCCCTGAAAAGAAAGGGCCCGCAAGCAAAAACAAATGCACCAGGATGTCCAAAGAGTGCACCAGAGAAACAAACAGAAAACACGCACCAGTCGGAGAACGGGAATGCATGGGCAACTTTACTAAAAACAGTGCAACTCCTAGTAGAATCCCTGCAATATCAGTCTGACAAAATGGACACCCAATTGACTTTAATGAACACCTTGGCAGTGTTCGTGGTCGCAATCGACAGTAAGCAAGGAACACTGAACACCTCTCTACAGAATATTCAGGATTATGCCTTAGCTAACAGTCAAAACTGCGGTTGCAGCCCAATCGTAGATAAACTAGCCACTCTTCAAACAATGCTAAACGATCTGTGCGTACAAGCAAAAATATGTGCATCCAACTATTGCTCTGAGCCAAGAGTGGAAAAGCACTTAACCAGAAACTATACAGACACGACAACTCACCAACCAGTACTCGCAAACGGTGAGAATGATCTCACTACGAGTAAACAACCACAAACTGATGGTAACGAAACACCTGGTGAGAAAACAGAGATTGAAAATTAAGTGACAGAGACTTCAGAAGAGGTGAAAGCAAACTGAACGCAAAACAAAGACGAGCACAAAAATACAAAGGTTGGAAACAAAAACAAATCTGCGTAAAAAATGGATTAATGCGCCTATTCGGGAAAACATCAACCGAGAGTGAGCTTGATCAAGAAAATCCACTAATACCAGAGACAACCAAAACTAATGGCCCCATTATGAGGGAGGCATTAAGTCGTTACCTTACATTCAGGACCACAGAAGCCAGAGTGACGGAGCAACCAGGAGAGGCCACGGAGACCGTACTCGCACAGCCATCCTTGGAAAGGAATGGCTTTATAAAAGGCAGCAAAAATACCAAAACAGAAAATACAAATATAAGTCAGCTGCAAGCCCATAACCTGGAGGGCATGCCACTGGGAATTGTGCAAAATACAAATATTAACTGTTACACCTCCGCGGGAAGCAAAGTAAACCCAGGCAATCAAGGTACAATACACATAGACTCGGCAATGACAAAGAAGGACCTTAATCTTAACCAGGCCACGGCCCATACGGAAACAGAGAATATCGGCTCTTTGTGGAAAAGTAAATTTTGCCATGTTCTGTGTCCCTACGTGTCCCCCATCCTATGTTGTATGTGCATGATTAATATGCATATGTATTCCCCATGATCGATTAAAGACGCAATTACAGTTGTGTCCATCTCCAGTATGCCAGTTTCCAGTTCTCGTGAAAGCTACGAATATTAAGCCTATGTAAAGCTACGTTGCCACGTTTCTCAGTGTGCACGTTATTTCATTGAAAAGTCCCCGTTTCTAGGCCTCAAAAGGGCCCGGACTCAGATTCAGCTCCTGTCTCCTGAACCCTCGCTGAGGAGCGATACAGCCCCCACCTATATCCCTGACCTTTCACTTACTTCCTGCCTCACAGTGCCCGGCTCGGCCTGGCTCTGCCTCCAGTCTGCCAAGAGTATGTTATGATTCTAGTTATCAGTCCAGCCCTCCTTCTCTGCATTCCTAAGCTACTGAATCGCATCAATAGTTTCAGTCATCGTCTAGCCTTTACGTCTCCATGTAAGAGAAATACTGTATTTATGGTCATTTAATATTCCTCAACACACACTACATGTAGAATAATGCATGCACCAGTCTTAGTGTCTGTTAGCCTTTACCCTGATAACTTTTGGATTCTATCAACATGTTCTCTAAACATCAGATACTAGATAGTGTTTAGGTACATGTCTCCCTGACTCTCCAGACTTCAGTCTCTTCTTCTAGCGCAGAGGTCATAGCCACCAGCTTCTCCCTGGTAACACGTCATTGTCAGTTTGCGCGCACCACTAGGTTAGAGGTCCCGGCTCCTTAGGTAGCCCCCTCCATGTTTCCGCCCCATTTATGACATATTCCGTTACGTTTACATCACATGTCTATGTTCACGCCTCTTGTTACACCTACTTTCTGCCTTATCTTTCGCGACTGCTACAGGCCCCACCCACTGTTACGCCTACTGTATGTACTGTAATGCAATTGTTTTAACTATATATACTTGTGTACTGTTATTAAAAGCCAGCGCGCTCATTCCAGCTCCTGCCCGACAGCTGTCGGGGCCCCCCTGCAGCGCTGCCATCCTATTCCCGTGCAGGTTGTCCTGTTCCTGTCCTTTATGCTGTATTAAACCTGCAAACTCCTACTACCTCGAATCTTGACTCTTATTTATTGAGCTATCTGTTATTGTTATATCCAGTCAAAAATAGAGGTATTATTTATTTATTTACCACATCTTGCCAATCCCGAAGCAAGCTCACGACAGACATACCAATTTCCATCTCTAAAAACACAGACTACCGTCAGGGACAGCATCTTGAGGCATTCTCAGAGCACAACCACTTCAGCATGGAACAACATCAGAGAGAGCCCGTGAGTCAACTGATGGAAGCCGGAAATTACAACCAATTGACAGGAGCAGTCGGGACTTATAGAAAAATAGGTGAACCCCAGAATTATGCTGCTGCACAAACAAATATGCAAGAAATAGTCTCCAACGGCATAAACCGGCAGGAAACAACAGCACTGCTGTTCACACCAGAATACACCTCTAAGGGCAGGTTTGACATTTTGAATCACGGCAACATCCTTTGCTTACTATCCCACATACCATCCCTGTCTGAAATTACGTCAACTGACCTAGTCTCGATCGAATTTATTAAAAGCAAGGACTCCGCGTCTGGAGCAAAAACATGTGCTTTATGGGGTTCATCTACCATCGCACAAAGAATATACAGAGAAAGGGATACTTTCAAGAGTTGGGGGATAACAATTACCCCACACACTAAGCTAGGATATCCCAACCTGCTGAGGCCAAATTACACAGCTGGAAATCCGGTACCCGATGGCAGGTATATCACCTCGGTACTGAAAGGAGCCAGGGGGCAAAGCAAAACAAATGGAGAAGTCTTCTTGGTAGAATGTGACAGTCATCAAGACCCCACAACAACACCGAAATGGGAAACTGACGTAAGATGGATGTCAAGAATAATAAACAACAGGAAAAAAGATTGACGACTTAGCGGGACAAAAAAAAGATCAGATACAAGGGGTTCTCTGGGGCAAAAGGACACCCCATTGCCACACCTTTTATCTGGTAAAAGAAATCATTCCCAAACAAAAAATAGTTCTTCTTTAAGGCGAAATAGGCCAAATCAATAAGAAACTGTGTCGGTACTCTGGTGGGTTTATCTCTTTTCTCCAAAAAAATGGATAAGCACTGCCACTGGAATTTGTGTATATAACGAAGTGACATCACGAGTCACTAATAGATATTTTTCACTTACAAGGGAAACCTTCTCTAGCTTGTTGATGAAGTCCATGGTATCTTAAAGATACAACCTAACTTCAGGCAAGAACTCTTTTAAAAAACAGTTTACGTATTTTGAGATTGGCTCTAGTAGAGAATCGCACCCCGAAACTATCGGCTTCCCTGGTGGATGTATCTCATTCTTATGGATCTTTGGTAGAATATAAAGTACCGGGACCCGTGGATGTTTGTTCTGTAGGAAATTGTATTCTTTTAAAATGGCAAAGAGATGTCCTTGGAGTTCCTTAGTTGGAACCTTTGAGATTTTTTTTATAACAGTTCGGATCATCCAGCTGTTTTAAGACTTCCTTGGTATATTCTGTTGTGCTCCACACCACGATTGAGCCCCCTCTGTCTGCCTTTTTTATGATCACCTTTGGATCATTTTTTAAGGTGACTAGAGCTTCTCTTTGATCTTTTGAAATGTTATGTTTCACATAATTTTTTTTTAATAGAATCACTTCCTTCTGTATTTTATTGCCAGGTCGGCAAAAGGTTGATTTGTTACGTAACCCTGTTACTTCAATTGCAATTGGTGTTTCATTTTCAGCAAAGAACATTCTTAAACGGATTTACGACAAAATTCAATAAATTTAGTTTTCAATTTAACAAAATCCGTCCTCTTTTTCGGGACCAACGAAAAGCCCCTGGTGAGAATACTTTCCATTGCACTAGTCAAAATCTTTTCTGACAAATTGAAAATGGGAGATTTTCCTAATTTTTGTAGTCTTGGTCTGGACTGGCCTCTTCCTAAAAAAGACCCTTGTTGCTGTTGATGAGGGTTCCATTTCCTATTTCTATTAGGGCGGTTTTCGCAACTGTCTGTCTCTCCTCCAGACGAGGATGAAGTGTCCGAAAAGGAAATGAACTGATTTTTTGATCTGCCCTGATTTTCTGATAGGTATCTCTGCAACTTTGCCTTTGTATAGAAATCTGCCTGTAGATACGGGTACACATTATCCAGTGAGAAGTTCCTTTTGTCTTTTTCAAACTGGTTGCTTTTTTGATTGATCGTATGGTCTTTAAATTCCGAAATTTCCTTCTCCACTTTATCCAATAGGGCTTTAGAGTCCGTAATGACTTGGTTGTTTTTTATTTCCATTTCAAGCGATTCAATTTCCTCCAATTCTTTTTTTGATATCCTAAGTGCTGTTTCCACAGTGAGGACCATCAGGTCAAAAAAACTGAAACCCTTCTTGAAAATTGGGTCTTCCGTAAAAGATCACAGGAATGTTCTTAATTTGAAGACCTCCCGGTATTGTCCCTTCTCTTACATGTTGTCATAAAAAATGGGCATGTAAATATGTCCTGATCTGTTTTTTCTTTAGGTGTATTAATTTGTCAGATTCATTTTATACTTTGGCTGACGCGCTCAAAGAAGCTGAGACAAATATCGGTGGAGCACTCAGAAGAGTCTTAATGTGATCTTCGCTATAGGCAAAGGTGTAATTTTCGGTCATTGTCAATATACAAAGTCAAATAAAATAACCTAAAACATAAAGTGAAAGGATACACTTACAAAAAAATGTGACTAATAGCAATGATGTTTGGTACTTGTGTTACAAGTGACATTGTTTAAGACATTTTTTTGAGAATGTGGATGTTGGATGTGTAGAGCGAATGGGTGTCTGAAAGTTTTTGAGTGGAAGTGCAATTTATCTTTGTTTTTTCCTTCGTGTAGTTTATTTGTATTTTTCATATGAAGTGTTCATCACATGCATTAAAGTGTTTATCCTGGAGAAAAAATTTAAAAATATGTTCTATTTAAATAAAAGCTACTAATGAGCTTAAGGATGTATTGATGGTTGGTCCACGCATCTTTTGATTAAAATGATTTAAAGTGTATAGCAGTATTGGCATTTCCTTTGGTTGTTGGTTTAAGAGTGCTCAGCCTTACTGTTTGTGAGCCGTACCCTTTTTTGTTACATAGTATCTGTTTGGCAGCCAATAATTTCAACGTGTAGCATATTTAACGTTGGTCTTCTATAACACAAGATCTTTATTTTAATTTTTTTCTAACAATGCAGCCCAGTATTTCAATATTGTCATGATTTTGTTAATTAGTTGCATCAAATGTTTAAATTGCTTAACCTAGTGGAGTAACTTTTAAAGTCCAGTCCACAAGACTGTGCATTTTACATATTGCATCTCTTAAGCAGATACAGTATCAAATGAAATGGATTTAGTTAAAACTACGTGTAGCTGACACTTTGATGAAGAACATACTGTAACAACCAATCCATAACTGAAAGAAAGTTAATGTTTTCTACTGAGAAATCCTTCTTTTTTCAATCCTAAAGAAAAAGTTTTCTATTTATAGTTAGTAACCATATAAACAAGTGTTTGCTGCAAATGGACAGATACCATGGTTTCACATAGTGTTTGCCATATCATATGAAAACAAATTCCTAAAATACCAAATCTGAGAGTTCACATTATCTAAATATGTTTAGTCAAGAATTGCAAAATGAAAGCATTTGCCATTTGTTAGAAAGCAGACCATAGAATGTGTTTTTGTAGGTTCTGGAGAGGAGGCATCATTAGTTGTTTCCAAGACTCATGTCAAAACAATTATAAAGAAAAATGCATACATACATACATACATTCATACAGGGGATATGGATCAGCCTTCTTCATCCCTTGATCTGTACAACTCTTATTTACATTTTACTTCTAGCCACCATTACATACTCTATAGGACAATGGGGCAGCCCACTTCAGCCGTTGACTCTCATGCACTGTGAGGAACACTATTTTACCTTAACACATTTGCACGTGTGCACATCTGCCTAAACATAAGTGCACTTCACTGTTAGGGCTTGTGGAACAATGATGCCAAAGCTTTCATTTGCCAATGTTTTTTTCCCCAATTATTTATACATTTTTTAGTACTAATTCCTGCATGTTTAAATTTAGTCTTCAGATACATGTACTCCAATGCCAGTTGCACATTTCCTTCACAACATCAAGAATCATATTTTTCTGGGTTGAGCATTCAAATTAAATAGGGCTTATGTACCTGCTTTAAATTCACTACTAGGTTGAAAGCACCTGTATTGTTCTATGAAAATTATGTGGAATGTTTTTTATTAAGCAAGCATATGGCCACCACATGAACTCAGCTTGCCAAGATCATCCTTTTTGTTTTTTTACCATTGCTTGTTTTACTTTATCTTTTCTTTTCTGTTTTAAAAGCTGTGAAAGCCATTACTCAGGAAAATGGGTATGCTCTGTTGCTGTACTTGAAAGCTAGCTAAGGTATGTATGTGTTCTCCTCAGTCATCTTCTTGCATTCAGTCACTGTGTTATGTTACACTTTTGCACCCCAGTCTTTTGATTTCTATCTTTTTCTCTCCTATGTTCCTTCTATCTCCCTGCTCCTTCTTCCTTCTTCCCAGAACAGGGATGTCAGAAATTCTAAACATTTCTGTGATGGAGGCCTCCAGAACCTATTCCTACTTTAGAGCTTAGCACCAAGTGTAAATATTGAATCCTCAGACCCAACTGTTCAGTACATCGCTGAACCAGAGGATACTACAGAAGATGGAATGCTGTGCTGCTCTACTACCAGAATGCCTGCTAAACTGCTGCCCTGCCTCTCCGATGCCCTGCTGCCTGATACCTACTAACTGAGAAAGAAGACTGGACCTGCACCCCTCATCCCAGGCTGAAGTGACTAAAAGGGTTAGCTGACTGACCTCTTGTTCTGAGCTAAAGGGCATGATAAGTTTCAGAGGCCTACATGCATCTCCCTAGCTAACCTGCTGCCTGGTCCTGCAACTGGGCCTACATGAGCCCTGCTGGCCTCTGCTTTGGTGTGTTCCTGATCCTCCAAGAGGTGCCACTTTGGTACCATACCCTTGCTTTGGTATCAGTTGAGTCCCTCCTTCCCAGAAAAGAGAATACATTTTGGAATTTTTGTGAACATGAATGAACCTATTCACACCAAGCTCTCGCCATCCACACCACCACTAGTGCAAGACTCAGGTGTGCTTGATTTTTCTCTCCATGATGATCCCCAGCAGCGCAAGATTTGCACTTTGCCCTAGAGCAGTGAATTTCTAAAGTTTTTTAAATGCTAATTCCTATCTATAACATCCCTGAAACCTGTTTTTTTCAGTCAATTCCTAAGGTTTTTTAAATGCTAATTTCTAACTACACCTTGATAGGTAAGACATGTGCAGAAAGAGAAAGAAAGGTATAGAAAGAAGCAAGAGAAGTGCAGAAAGAAGCAAGAGAAGTGCAGAAAAAAGCAAGAGGTGTAAAAAGAGGGACAAAGGTGCAGAAAGAAGCAGGAGAAGTAATGAAAGTTGCAAGAGAGTTGCAAAAAGAAGAGAGTGATGTGCAGAAAAAGTAAGAAATGAACAGAAAAAGGCAAGTGAAGCATAGAAAGAGGCAAGAGAGGTGCAGACAGACACAAAGAGTTGCAGAAAGAGGCAAGAGAGGTGCAGAAAGAGGCAAGAGAAGTGCAGAAAGAGGCAAGAGAGGTCCAGAAAGAAGAAGAAAGGTGCAGAAAGAGGCAAGAGAATTGCAGAAAAAGGAAGAAAGTTGCAGGAAGAAGCAAGAGAAGCATAGAAAGAAGGAAGAGAGATACAGAAAGAATCAAGAGAGGTGCAGAAAGAAGAGAGTGAGTTACAGAAAGAGGTGAGAGAGGTACAGAAAGAGGCATGAGAAGCTCAGAAAGAGCAAATGTGGTATAGAAAGAGGCAAGAGAGGTGAGGAAAGAGGTAAGAAAGGTGTAGAAAAAGGCAAGAGATCTGCAGAAAGAGGCTAGAGAGGGGTCGAAAGAGGTAAGTGAGGTGCATAAAGGAGCAAGAAGGCAAAAAAGGTACAGAAAGAGGAAGAAATGTACAGAAAGAGGCAAGAGAGGTGTAGAAAGAGGCAAGAGAGATACAGAAAGAAGAGATTGAGCTGCAGAAAGCAGCAAGAGAAATGCAGACAGAGACAAGAGAGGTACATAAAGAGGCAACAGAGGTGCAGAAAGAGGCAAGAGAGGTGCAGAAAGAAGAGAGGTTCAGAAAGAGGCAATTGTTCTACAGAAATAGGCAAGAGAGGTGCAGAAATAGGCAAGAGAGGTGTGGAAAGAGGCAGGAGAGATGCAGAAAGAGGCAGGAGATGTGCAGAAAGAGGCAAGAGAGGTACAGAAAGAGGCAAGAGAGGTGAAATAGAGGCAAGAGAGGTACAGAAAAAGAGGGAGATAAATGAGAGTGTGCTGGAGAATGAGGGAAGAGAGGTACAGAAAGAGATAAGAAAGGTGCAGAAAGAAGAGAGTGAGCTGCAGAAAGAGGCAATAGAGGTGCAGAAAGAGGCAAGAGACATGCAGAAAAACAAGAGAGGTACAGAAAAGTGAAGGAAGGTACAAAAAGAAGCAAGAGAAGTGCAGAAAGAAGGAAGAGAGGTACAGAAAGAAGCAAGAGATGTTCAGAAAGAGGCAAGAGAGGTGCAAAAAGAGGTAATAGGTATAGAAAGAGGCAAGTGAGATGCAGAACTAGGCAAGAGTGGTAGAGAAAGAGGCAAGAGAGGTACAGAAAGAAGAAGAAATGTTCAGAAAGATACAAGAGAGGTGCAGAAAGAGGCAAGCAAGGTACAGAAAGATGCAAGAGAGGCACAGAATGGATAGAGTGAGCTACAGAAAGGAGCAAGAGAAGCGAAGAAAGAGGCCAGAGAAGTGCAGAAAGAGGCAAGACAGGTACAGAAAAAGGCAAGAGAGGTTTGGAAAGAGGCAAGAGTGGGTCAGAAAGTTGCAAGAGAGGTGCAGAAAGAGGCAAGAGTTGAGCAGAAAGAAATAAGAGAGGTACATAAAGAAGAGTGTGTTCTGCAGAAAGAGGCACAAGAGGTGCTGAAAGATGCAAGAGGGATAGAAAGAGGCAAGAGAGTTGCAAAAAGAGGCACGAGAGGTACAGAAAGAAGAGAGTAAGCTGCAGAAAGAGCCATGAGAGGTGCAGAAATGGGCAAGAGAGATACAAGAAGAGGCAAGACCGGTACAGAAAGAAGAGAGTAAGCTACAGAAAGAAGCAAGAAAGGTGCAGAAAGAGGTACAAGAGGTGCAGAATAGGCAGGGGAGGTACAAAAAGAGGCAAGAGAGGTGCATAAAGAAGAGAGAGAGCTGCAGAAAGAGTCAAAAGAGGTGTAGAAAGAAGAGAATGAGCTGCCGAAAGAGGCACAAGAGCTGCTGAAAGAGGCAAGAGAGATACAAGAAAAAGCACGAGTGGTGCATAAAGAAGAGAGTAAGCCACAGAAAGAAGCAAGAGAGGTGCAGAAAGAGGTACAAGCGGTGCAGAATAGGCAGGAGAGGTACAGAAAGAGGCAAGAGAGGTGCATAAAGAAGAGAGAGAGCTGCAGAAGGAGGGAAGACAGGTGCCGAAAGAAGAAAGAGAAGTGCAGAAAAAAGAGAGTGAGATGCTGAAAGAGGCAAGAGAGATACAGAAATCAGCAAGAGAGGTGCAGAAAGAGGCAAGAGATGTACGGAAAGAAAAAATTGTGCAGAAAGAGGCACAAGAGGTGCAGAAAGAGGCAAGAGAGGTGTAGACAGAAGAGAGTGAACTGCAGAAAGAGGCACAATAGGTGTAGAAAGAAGCAAGAGAGGTACAAAAAGAGGCAAGAGTGGTTCAGAAAGAAGAGAGTATGCTACAGAAAGAAGCAAGGGAGCTGCAGTAAGAGGCAAGAGAGGTGCAGAAATAGGAGATGCAGAAAGAGGCAAGAGAGGTGCATAAAGAAGAGAGTGAGCTGCAGAAAGAGGGAAGACAGTTGCAGAAAGAGGCACGAGAGGTGCAGAAAGAAGAGAGTGAAATGCAGAAAGAGGCAATAGCGATGCAGAAAGAGGCAGGAGAGGTACAGAAAGAAGAAGAAAGGCCGAGAAATAGGTAGTGAGGTACATAAAGATGCAAGAGAAGAGCAGAGGAGATAAGAGGGGTATGGAAAGAGGCAAAAGAGGTACAGAAAGAGGAAGAAAAGTACATGAAGAGGCAAGAGAGGTACAGAAACAGGATGAAAGGTGCAGAAAGATGCAAGAGTAGTGCAGAAAGAGAGGTGCAGAAAGAGGCAAGAGAAGTGCAGAAAGATGCAAGAGAGGTACAGAAAGATGAGAGTGAACTGCAGAAAGAAGAAAGAGAGGTGCAGAAATAGGCAAGAGAGGTTTGAAAAAAGGCACAAGTGGGTCAGAAAGTGGCAAGAGAGGTGCAGAAAGTAATAAGAGAGGTACATAAAGTGTACTGCAGAGAAAAGCAAGAGAGGTACAGAAAGGGGAGAGGTGTGTCGCCGCGGCCAGGGCGACTGACTCCGGAATCTGGGGATCAGGGTTCGATCCCCGGCTCCGGCGGCAGGTTAGCCCAGCACCATGTGACTCTGGGCAATAGCTTGCTTAATCTTCCCGACGGCCCCCAGCGCCTAGAGACCCTAACGGGTGATTGTGCGCTTTACAAATGTGGATTAATAATAATAATAATGATGCGAGAGGTGCATAAAGGGACAAGAGAGGTGTAAAAACAGGTAAGAGGTATAGAAAGAGGCTACAGAGGTACAGAAAGAGGAAGAAAGGTGCGAAAAGAGGCTAGTGAGGTATAGAAATAGGCAGGAGAAGAACACAAATAAGCAGGAGAGGTGCAGACAGATGCAAGAGAGGTGTAGAAAGAAGAGAGTGAGCAGCAGAAAGAGGCACAAGACAAGCAGAAAGAGGCAAGAGAGGTACAAAAAGAGGCAAGAGTGGTACAGACAGAAGAGAGTAAGCTACAGAAAGAAGCAAGAGAGGTGCAGAAAGAAGCAAGAGAGGTGCACAAATAGGCAGGAGAGGTACAAAAAGAGGCAAGAGAGGTGCATAAAGAAGAGAGTGAGCTGCAGAAATAGGGAAGACAGGTGCCAAAAGAGGCAAGAGAGGTGCAGAAAGAAGAGAGTGAGCTGCAGAAAGATGCAAGAGAGATGCGGAAAGAGGCAAGAGAGGTGCAGCAAGAGGCAAGAGAGATGCAGAAAGAAGAAACTGAGCTTCAGAAAGAGGCAAGATACATGTAGAAAGAGGCAAGAGAGGTGCAGAAAGAGGAAGAAAGGCCCCAGAAAGAGGCAAGTGAGGTACAGAAAGATGCAAGAGAAGAACAGAGAAGACAAGAGAGGTACAGAACGAGGAAGAAATGTACATAAAGAGAAGTGCAGAAAGAGGCAAGAGAGGTACAGAAAGGTACAAGAAAGGTGCAGATAGAGTAGAGTGAGCTGTAGAAAGAGGGAAGAGAGGTGCAGAAAGAGGCAGAAGATGTACAGAATTAAGAGAGTGATCTGCAGAAAGAAGCAAGTGAAGTGCAGAAAAAGGCCAGAGAAGTGCAGAAAGAGGCAAGAGAGGTACAGAAAGAAGCAAGAGGTGTGCAGAATGAGGCAAGCCAGATGCAGAAAAAGGAGAGTAAGCTGCAGGTAGAGGGAAGAGAGGTGCAAAAAGAGGCAAGAGAGGTGCAGAAAGAAGAGATTGAGCTGAAGAAAGAAGCAAGAAAAGTGCAGACAGAGGCAAGAGAGGTGCAGAAAGAGGCAACAGAGATGCAGAAAGAGGCAACAGAGATGCAGAACGAAGAAAGTTGCAGAAAGAGGCAATAGAGCTACAGAAAGAGGCATCAGAGGTGCAGAAAGAGGCAAGAGAGTCATAATAAGAGGCAGGTGTGGTTTAGAAAGAGAGTAGAGATATGCAGAAAGAGGCAAGAGAGGTGCTGAAACAGGTAAGAGATGTGCAAAAGAGGCAAGAGAGGTGCAGAAATAGGAAGAAAGGCCCCAGAAAGAGGCAAGTGGAGTACAGAAAGATGCAAGAGAAGAGCAGAGGAGGCAAGATAGGTACAGAAAGGTACAAGAGAGGTGCAGATAGAGTAGAGTGAGCTGCAGAAAGAGGGAGGAGAGGTGCAGAAAGAGGCAAAACATGTACAGAATTAAGAGAGTGATCTGCAGAAAGAAGCAAGTAAAGTCCAGAAAGAGGCCAGAGAAGTGCAGAAAGAGGCAAGAGAGGTACAGAAAGAAGCAAGAGGGATGTAGAATGAGGCAAGCCAGATGCAGCAAAAGGAGAGTAAGCTGCAGGTAGAGGGAAGAGAGATGCAAAAAGAGGCAAGAGAGGTGCAGAAAGAAGAGATTGAGCTGCAGAAAGAAGCAAGAAAAGTGCAGACAGAGGCAAGAGAGGTGCAGAAAGAGGCAACAGAGATGCAGAAAGAGGCAACAGAGATGCAGAACGAAGAGAGTTGCAGAAAGAGGCAATAGAGCTACAGAAAGAGGCAACAGAGGTGCAGAAAGAGGCAAGAGAGTCATAATAAGAGGCAGGTGTGGTTTAGAAAGAGGCTAGAGATATGCAGAAAGAGGCAAGAGAGGTGCTGAAACAGGTAAGAGATGTGCAAAAGAGGCAAGAGAGGTACAAATAGAAGAGAATAAGCTGCAGAATGAGGGAAGAGAGGTGCAGAAAGAGGCAAGAGAGGCAAGAGAGGTGCAAAAAGAAGAGAATAAGCTGTAGAAAGAGGCAATAGAGGTGCAGAAAGAGGTAAGACATGTTTAGAAGACAAAAGAGGTGCTGAAAGACGAAGAAATGTACAGAAAGAAGCAAGAAAAGCACAGAAAAAAGGAAGAGAGTTACAGAAAGAAGCAAGAGAGGTACATAAAGAAGAAAGTGGGCTGCATAAAGAGGCAAGAGAAGTACAGATAGAAGATAACATGTGCAGAAAGAGGCAATAGTAAGAACTACACGAAAGGAAAAAGGCTTAGAAAGAAGCATGAGAAGCATAAAAAGAAGCAAGAGAGGTGAAGAAAGAAGGATCTGAAAGAAAGGAGTGAGGTGCAGAAAGACGCAAGAGGAGTGCAAAAAGAGGAAAGAGAAATTCAGAAGGAGGCAGGAGAAATGCAGAAAGAGGCAAGAGAAATGCTGAAAGAGGCAAGAGAAGTGCAGAAGGAAGCAAGAGAGGTGCAAAAAGAAGCAAGAGTTGAGTAGAAAGGCAAGAGAGGTACATATAGAGGCAAGGGATGTGCAGGAAGAGGCAAGGGAGGTGCAGAAAGAAGAAGAACGGTACAGAAAGAGGCAAGAGAGGTGCAGAAAGAGGCAAGAGAGGTACAGAAAGAGGTAAGAGAGGTGCAGAAAGAAGAGGGTGAGCTGCAGGAAGAGGGAAGAAAGGCGAATAAAGTAATCAGAAAGGTACAGAAAGAAGAGAGTGTGCTGCAGAAAGAGGCAAGAGAGGTGCAGAAAGAAGTAGAAAGACACAGTAAAAGACAAGTGAGGTGCAGAAAGAAGAAGAAAGGTACAGAAAAAAGGCAAGAGAGGTGCAGAAAGAGAAGAAGAGAGGTGCAGAAAGAGGCAAGAAGGTGCAAAAAGTGGCCAGAGATGTGAAGAAAGAGGCAAAAGATGTGCATAAAGAGTCAGGAACATTCAAAAAGAGGCAAGAGTGGAACAGAAAGAAGAGAGTAAGCTGCAGAAAGAAGCAAGAGATGTACAGAAAGAGGCAAGAGAGGTGTAGAAATAGGCAAGAGAGGTGCAGAAAAAGGCAGGAAAGGTGCAGAAAGAGGAGTGTAAGCTGCAGAAAGAGGGAAGAGAGGTGCCGAAAGAAGCAAGAGAGGTGCAGAAAGAAGAAAGTGAGCTGCAGAGAGAGGGAAGAGGGATGCTCATAGAAAAAAGAGAGATACAGAAAGAAGAGAGTGTGCTGCAGAAAAAGGCAAGAGAGGTGCAGAAAGATGTGAGGGGTGCAGAAAAGGGCAAGAGAGGTGCAGAAAGAGGTAAGAGGAAAAAGGCACAGAAAGAGGCAAGTGAGGTACATAAAGAGTCAAGCAAGGAACAAAAAGAGGCAAGAGAGGGACAGAAAGAAGAAGAACGGTACAGAAAGAGTCAAGAGAGGTACAGAAGGAAGAAGAAAGGTGCAAAAAGAGGCAAGAGAGTTGCAGAAAGAGGCAAGAGAAGTGCAGAAAGAAGAGAGTGAGCTGCAAAAAGAGGCACAAGAGGTGCAGAAAGAGGCAAGAGAGGTACAAAAAGAAGCAAGAGTGGTACAGAAAGAAGAGAGTGAGCTGCAGTCAGAAGCAAGAGAGGTGCAGACAGGGGCAATGGAGGTGCAGATAGAGGCAAGACAGGTGCAGAAATAGGCAGCAGAGGTACAGAAAGACAAGAGAGGTGCAGAAAGAGGAAGAAAGGTACATAAATAAGCAAGAAAAGCACAAAAAAGCAAGAGTGGTGCAGAAAGAAGCAAGAGAGGTGCAGAATGTATAGTGTGAGGTGCAGAAAGAGGAAAGAGATGTGCAGAAAAAGGCAAGAGAAGTGCAGAAAGAGGACAAAATGTACATAGAGAGGGAATAGCAAGAAAAAGGAAGAAAAAGGGAGAAAGGTGCAGAAAGAAGCAAGCGAAGCAGTGAAAGTTCAAGAAGCAAAAGTGGTGCAGAAAGTAAAGAGTGAGGTGTAGAAAGAGGCAAGAGAAGTGCAGAAAGAAGAAGAAAGGTACGGAAAGAGGCAAGAGAGTTGTAAAGAGAGGCAAGAGAAGTGCAGAAAGAAGAGAGTGAGCTGAAGAAAGAGACACGAGAGGTGCAGAAAGAGGCAAGAGAGGTACAAAAAGTGGCAAGAGTGGAACAGAAAGAAGAGAGTGAGCTGCAGAAAGAAGCAAGAGAGGTGCAGACAGAGGCAAGAGAGGTGCAAAAAGAGGCAAGAGAGGTGCGGAAATAGGCAGGAGAGGTACAGAAAGACGAGAGAGATGCATAAAGAGGAAGAAAAGTAAAGAGAGAAGCAAGAGAAGCACAGAAAAAGCAATAGAGGTGAAGAAAGAAGCAAGAGAGAAGCAGAAGGAAGCAAGAGAAGTGCAGAAAGAGGACAAAAGGTACATAAAGAGGCAATAGCAAGAAAAATGCAGAAAAAGGAGGAATGGTGCAGAAAGAAGCAAGAAAAGCATAGAACGTAGCAAGAGAGGTGAAGAAAGAAGCAAAAGAGGTTCGGAAATTAAAGAGTGAGGTGCTGAAAGAGGCAAGAGAGGTACAGAAAGATGCAAGAGAAGTACAGAAAGAGGCAATAGAGGTGCAGAAAGAGGTGAGAGAAGTGCAGAAAGAGGCAAGAAAGTGCAGAAAGAGGAAAGAGTTGAGTAGAAAGGCAAGAGAGATACAGATAGAGGTAAAGGAGGTGCAGGAAGAGGCAAGAGAGGTACAGAAAGAGGCAAGAGAGGTCCAGAAAGAAGAGAGGTGTAGAAAGAGGCAAGAGAGTTGCCGAAAGAGGCAAGAGAGGTCTGAAAAGAGGCACGAGTGAGTCAGAAGGTGGCAAGAGAGGTGCAGAAAGATGCAAGAGGTGCGGAAAGATGCAAGAGAGGTGCGGAAATATCCAGTAGAGGTAAAGAAAGATGAGAGAGAGGTGCATAAATAGGAAGAAAGGTACAGAAAGAAGCAAGAGAATTGCAGAAAAAAGCAATAGAGGTGATGAAAGAAGCAAGAGAGGTACAGAAGGAATAGAGTGATATCCAGAAAGAGGCAAGAGAGGTGCAGAAAGAAGCAAGAGAAGTACAGAAAGAGGACGAAAGGTACATATAGAGGCAATAGCAAGAAAAATGCAGAAAAAGGAAGAACGGTGCAGAAAGAAGCAAGAAAAGCAGTGAAAGTAGCAATAGAGGTGAGGAAAGAAGCAAAAGTGGTGTAGAAAGTAAAGTGTAAGGTGCAGAAAGAGGCAAGAGAGGTACAGAAAGAGGCAATAGAAGTACAGAAAGAGGCAAAAGGAGTGCAGAAAGAGGCAAAAGAAGTACAGAAAGAGGATAGAGATGTACAGAAAGAAGAAGAAAGGTACAGAAAGAGGCAAGAGAGTTGTAAAAAGAGGCAAGAGAAGTGCAGAAAGATGAGAGTGAGCTGCAGAAAGAAGCAAGAGAGGTGCAGACAGATTCAAGAGAGGTGCAAAAAAAGGCAAGAGAGGTGCGGAAATAGGCAGGAGAGGTACGGAAAGACAAGAAAGATGCATAAAGAGAAAGAAAGGTACAGAAAGAAGCAAGAGAAGCACAGAAAAAAGCAATAGAGGTGCAGAAAGAAGCAAGAGAGGTGCAGAAGGAATAGAGTGATATGCAGAAAGAGGCAAGAGAGGTGCAGAAAGAAGCAAGAGAAGTGCAGAAAGAGGCAAGCATTGAGGAGAACGGCAAGAGAGATACAGATTGAGGCAAGGGAGGTGCAGGAAGAGGCAAGAGAGGTATAGAACGTAGCAAGAGAGGCAAAGAAAGAAACAAAAGAAGTCCAGAAAGTAAAGAGTGAGGTGCTGAAAGAGGCAAGAGAGGTGCAGAAAGATGCAAGAGAAGTACAGAAAGAGGCAATAGAGGTGCAGAAAGAGGTGAGAGAAGTGCAGAAAGAGGAAATAGTTGAGTAGAAAGGCAAGAGAGATACAGACAGAGGTAAGGGAGGTGCAGGAAGAGGCAAGAGAGGTACAGAAATAGGCAACAGAGGTGCAGAAAGAAGAGAGGTGCAGAAAGAGGCAAGAGAGGTTTGAAAAGAGGCAAGAGTGGGTCAGAAAGTGCAAGAGAGGTGCAGAAAGATGCAAGAGGTGCAGAAAGGCGCAAGAGAGGTGCGGAAATATGCAGAAGTTGTACAGAAAGATGAGAGAGGTGCATAAAGAGGAAGAAAGGTACAGCAAGAAGCAAGAGAAGCACAGGAAAAAGCAATAGAGGTGCAGAAAGAAGCAAGAGAGGTGGTGAAGTAATAGAGTGAGGTACAGAAAGAGGCAAGAGAGGTGCAGAAAGAAGCAAGAGAAGGGCAGAAAGAGGGCGAAATAGTACATAAAGAGGCACTAGCAAGAACATTGCAGAAAGAGGAAGAATGGTGCAGAAGGAAGCAAGATAAGCATAGAAAAAAGCAAGAGGGGTGAAGAAAGAAGCAAAAGAGGTGCAGCAAGTAAAGAGTGAGGTGCTGAAAGAGTCAAGAGAGGTACAGAAAGATGCAAGAGAAGTACAAAAAGAGGCAATAGAGATGCAGAAAGAGGCGAGAGAAGTGCAGAAAGAGACATGAGTTGAGTATAAAGGCAAGAGAGATACAGATAGAAGCAAGGGTGGTACAGGAAGAGGCAAGAGAGGTACAGAAAAAGACAAGAGTGGTGCAGAAAGAAGAGAGGTGCAGAAAGAGGCAAGAGAGGTTTGAAAAGAGGCAAGAGTGGGTCAGAAAGTACAAGAGAGGTGCAGAAAGATGCAACAGGTGGAGAAAGACGCAAGAGAGGTGCCGAAATATGCAGAAGATGTACAGAAAGATGAGAGAGGTACATAAAGAGGAAGAAAGGTACAGAAAGAAGCAAGAGAAGCGCAGAAAAAAGCAATAGAGGTGCAGAAAGAAGCAAGAGAGGTGGAGAAGTAATAGAGTGAGGTACAGAAAGAGGCAAGAGAGGTGCAGAAAGAAGCAAAAGAGGTGCAGCAAGTAAAGAGTGAGGTGCTGAAAGAGGCACGAGAGGTGCAGGAAGAGGCAAGAGAAGTACAGAAAGAGACAAGAGTTGAGTATAAAGGCAAGAGAGATACAGATAGAGGCAAGGGTGGTACAGGAAGAGGCAAGAGAGTTACAGAAAAAGGCAAGAGTGGTGCAGAAAGAAGAGAGGTGCAGAAAGAGGCAAGAGAGGTGTCGAAAGAGGCAAGAGAGGTTTGAAAAGAGGCAAGAGTGGGTCAGAAAGTGGCAAGAGAGGTGCAGAAAGATGCAAGAGGTGCAGAAAGATGCGAGAGAGGTGCAGAAATATACAATAGAGGTAAAGAAAGATGAGAGAGGTGCATAAAGAGATAGAAAGGTACAGAAAGAAGCAAGAGAAGTGCAGAAAAAAGCAATAGAGGTGTAGAAAGAAGCAAGAGAGGTACAGAAGGAATAGAGTGATATCCAGAAAGAGGCAAGAGAGGTACAGAAAGAAGCAAGAGAAGTACAGAAAGAGGACAAAATGTACATAAAGAGGCAATAGCAAGAAAAATGCAGAAAAAGGAAGAACGGTGCAGAAAGAAGCAAGAGAAGCATAGAAAGAAGCAAGAGAGGTGAAGAAAGAAGCAAAAGAGGTGCTGAAAGTAAAGAGTGAGGTGCTTAAAGGGGCAATAGAGGTGCAGAAAGTTGCAAGAGAAGTACACAAAGAGGCAATAGAGGTGCAGAAAGAGGTGAGAGAAGTGCAGACTGACGCAAGAGAGGTGCAAAAAGAAGCAAGAGTTGAGTAGAAAGGCAAGAGATGTACATATAGAGGCAAGGGATGTGCAGGAAGAGGCAAGAGAGCTGCAGAAAGAGCCACGAGAGGTACAGACAGAGGCAATAGAGGTACAGAAAGAAGATGGAAGGCACAGAAAGAAGCAAGTGAGGTACAGAAAGAAGAAGATAGGTACAGAAAAAGGCAAGAGAGGTGCAGAAAGAGGCAAATGAGGTACGTAAAGAGGCAAGAGAAGTGCCGCAAGAGGCATGAACGGTGCTGAAAGAGGAAAGAGTTGAGTAGAAAGGCAATGGAGATACAGATAGAGGCAAGGGAGGTGCAGGAATAGGCAAGAGAGATACAGAAAAAAGCAAGAGAGGTGCAGAAAGAAGTGAGGTGCAGAAAGAGTCAAGGAGGTTTGAAAAGAGGCAATAGAGGTTTGAAAAGAGGGAAGAGTTGGTCAGAAAGTGATAAGAGAGGTGCAGAAAGATGCAAGAGGTGCATAAAGAGGCAAGAGAGGTGCCGAAATAGACAGGAGAGGTACATATAGAGGCAAGGGGTATGCAGGAAGAGGCAAGGGAGGTGCAGAAAGAGGCAAGAGAGGTACAGACAGAGGCAAGAGAGGTGCAGAAAGAAGAGAGGTAAAGAAAGAAGAAGAATGGTACAGAAAGAGGCAAGAGAGGTGCAGAAAGACGTAAGAAAGGTACAGAAAGAGGCAAGAGATGTGCAGAAAGAAGAGAATGAGATGCATGAAGAGGGAAGAAAGGTGCAGAAAGTAATAAGAGAGGTACAGAAAGAAGAGAGTGTGCTGCAGAAAGAGGCAAGAGAGGTGCAGAAAGATGCAAGAATTGCAGAAAGAGGCAAGAGAGGTGCAGAAAGAGGTACGAGGTATAGAAAGAGGCAAGAAAGGAACAGAAAGAAGAAGAAAGGCACAGAAAGAGGCAAGTGGGGTGCATAAAGAAGAAAGGTACTGAAAAAGGCAATAGAGGTGCAGAAAGAGGCAAGAGAGGTACATAAAGGAGAAGAAAGGTGCAGAAATAGGCAAGAAGGTGCAAAAAGTGGCAAGAGATGTGATGAAAGTGGCAAAATAGGTGCATAAAGAGTCAAGAAAGTTCAAAAAGAGGCACGAGTGGAACAGAAAGAAGAGAGTAAGCTGCAGAAAGAAGCAAGAGAGGTACAGAAAGAGGCAAGAGAGGTGCAGAAATAGGCAAGAGAGGTGCAGAAAAAGGCAGGAAAGGTGCAGAAAGAGGAGTGTAAGCTGCATAGAGAGAGAAGAGAGGTGCCGAAAGAAGCAAGAGAGGTGCAGAAAGAAGAAGGTGAGCTGCAGAAGGAAGAGAGATGCACAAAGAACAAAGAGAGATACAGAAATAAGAGAGTGTGCTGCAGAAAGAGGCAAGAGAGGTGCAGAAAGATGTGAGAGGTGCAGAATAGGGCAAAAGAGGTTAGTGGAAAAGTAGCACAGAAAGAGGCAAGTGAGGTACAGAAAGAGTCAATCAAAGTACAAAAAGAGGCAAGTAAGGTGCAGAAAGAGGAGAGAGAGGTACAGAAAGAAGAAGAAAGGTTCAGAAAGAGGAGAGAGAGGTACAGAAAGAAGAAGAAAGGTACAGAAAGAGGCAAGATAGTTGCAGAAAGAAGCAAGAGAGGTGCAGAATGAATAGAGTGAGGTGCAGAAAGGTGCAAGAGATGTGCAGAAAAAGGCAAGAGAAGTGCAGAAAGAGGACAAAAGGTACATAGAGAGGGAATAGCAAGAAAAATGCAGAAAAAGGAAGAAAGGTGCAGAAAGAAGCAGGAGAAGCAGTGAAAGAAGCAAGATAGGTGAAGAAAGAAGCAAAAGAGGTGCAGATAGTAAAGAGTGAGGTGCAGAAAGAGGCAAGAGAGGTACAGAAAGAGGCAAGGGAAGTACAGAAAGATGCAAGAGGGGTGCAGAAAGAGGCAAGAGAAGTACAGAAAGAGGCAAGAGAGGTACAGAAAGATGCAGGAGGTACAAAACTAGGCAAGAGAGGTGCAGAAAGAGACACGGGGTGTAGAAAGAGGTAAGTGAGGTACAGAAAGAGGAATAAAGGTGCAGGATGAGGCTAGTGAAGTGTAGAAAGAGGCAAGAGAAGGACAGAAAGAGGCAAGAGAGGTACAGAAAGATGCAAGACATGTACAGATAGAAATAAAAGTGCAGAAACAGGAAATAGAGGTACAGAAAGAGGCAAGAGAGGTATAGAAAGAAGAGAGTGAGCTGCAGAAAGAGGCAGGAGAGGTGCAGAAAGAGGCAAGAGAAGTACAAAAAGAGGCAAGAGTGGTGCAGAAAGAAGAAAGTAAGATACAGAAAGAGGGAAGACAGGTGCCGAATTAGGCAAGAGAGGCACAGAAAGAAGAGAGTGAGCTGCAGAAATGGGTAAGATAGATGCAGAAATAGGCAAGAGGGGTGGAGAAAGAGGCAAGAGAGGTGCAAATATAGTCAGGAGAGGTACAGAAAAAAGGCAAGAGAGGTGCATAAGAAGAGAGTGTGCTGCAGAAAGAGGGAAGACAGGTGCCGAAACAGTGAAGAGAGGTGAAGAAAGAAGAGACTGAGCTGCAGAAAGAGGCAAGAGAGGTTTGGAAAGAGGCAAGAGAAATGTAGGAAGAGGCAAGAGAGGTACAGAATGAGGAGAGTGAGCTGCAGAAAGAGGCATGAGAGGTGCAGAACGAGTCAAGCGAAGTACAGATATAGGAAGAGAGGTGCAGAAAGAGGCAAGAGAGGTGCAGAAAGATACAAGGGAGGTTTGGAAAGAGGCAAGAGTAGGTCAGAAAGTGGTAAGAGAGGTGCAGAAAGAGGCAAGAGAACTGCAGAAAGAAGAGAGTGAGCTGCAGAAATATGCAAGAGAGATGCGTAAAGAGGCAAGAGAGGTGCAGCAAGAGGCAAGAGAGTTGCAGAAAGAAGAAACTGAGCTCCAGAAATAGGCAAGATACATGTAGAAAGAGGCAAGAGAGATGCAGAAAGAGGAAGAAAGGCCCCAGAAAGAGGCAAGTGAGGTACAGAAAGATGCAAGAGAAGAGCAGAGGAGGCAAGAGAGGTACAGAGAGAGCAAGAAAGGTACATAAAGAGAAGTGCATAAAGAGAGGTGCAGAAAGAGGCAAGAGAGGTACAGAAAGGTACAAGAGAGGTGCAGATAGAGTAGAGTGAGCTGCAGAAAGAGGGAAGAGAGGTGCAGAAAGAGGCAAAAGAGGTACAGAATTAAGAGAGTGATCTGCAGAAAGAAGCAAGTGACGTGCAGAAAGAGGCCAGAGAACTGCAGAAAGAGGCAAGAGAGGTACAGAAAGAAGCAAGAGGGGTGCAGAATGAGGCAAGCCAGATGCAGAAAAAGGGGAGTAAGCTGCAGGTAGAGGGAAGAGAGGTGCAAAAAGCGGCGTGAGAGGTGCAGAAAGAAGAGATTGAGCTGCAGAAAGAAGCAAGAAAAGTGCAGACAGAGGCAAGAGAGGTGCAGAAAAAGGCAACAGAGATGCAGAAAGAGGCAACAGAGATCCAGAACGAAGAGAGTTGCAGAAAGAGGCAGTAGAGCTACAGAAAGAGGCAACAGAGGTACAGAAAGAGGCAAGAGAGTCATAATAAGAGGCAGGTGTGGTTTAGTAAGAGGCTAGAGAAATGCAGAAAGAGGCAAGAGAGGTGCTGAAACAGGTAAGAGATGTGCAAAAGAGGCAAGAGAGGCACAAATAGAAGAGAGTGAGCTGCAGAATGAGGGAAGAGAGGTGCAGAAAGAGGCAAGAGAGACAAGAGAGGTACAAAAAGAACATAATAAACTGTAGAAAGAGGTAATTGAGGTACAGAAAGAGGTAAAACATGTATTTGAAGACAAAAGAGGTGCTGAAAGACGAGGAAATGCACAGAAAGAAGCAAGAAAAACACAGAAAAAAGGAAGAGAGTTACAGAAAGAAGCAAGAGAGGTACATAAAGAAGAAAGTGAGGTGCAGAAAGAGGCAAGAGAAGTACAGATAGAAGATAAAATGTGCAGAAAGAGGCAATAGTAAGTAGTACAAAAAAAGGAAAAAAGCTCAGAAAGAAGCATGAGAAGCATAAAAAGAAGCAAGAGAGATGAAGAAAGAAGCAAGAGAGGAACTGAAAGAAAGGAGTGAGGTGCAGAAAGACGCAAAAGGAGTGCAAAAAGAGGAAAGAGAAATTCAGAAAGAGGCAAGAGAAATGCAGAAAGAGGCAAGAGAAATGCTGAATGAGGCAAGAGAAGTGCAGAAGGACGCAAGAGAGGTGCAAAAAGAAGCAAGAGTTGAGTAGAAAGGCAAGAGAGGTACATATAGAGGCAAGGGATGTGCAGGAAGAGGCAAGTGAGGTGCAGAAAGAGGCAAGAGAGGTACAGACAGAGGCAAGAGAGGTCCAGAAAGAAGAGAGGTGCAGAAAGAAGAAGAACGGTACAGAAAGAGGCAAGAGAGGTGCAGAAAGAGGCAAGAGAGGTACAGAAAGAGGTAGGAGAGGTACAGAAAGAAGAGGGTGAGCTGCAGGAAGAGGGAAGAAAGGTGAAGAAAGTAATAAGAGAGATACAGAAAGAAGAGAGTGTGCTGCAGATAGAGGCAAGAGAGGTGCAGAAAGAAGAAGAAAGACACAGTAAGAGACAAGAGAGGTAATAAAGAATAAGAAAAGTGCATAAAGAGGCAAGAAGGTGCAAAACGTGGCAAGAGATGTGAAGAAAGAGGCAAAAGAGGTGCATAAAGAGTCAAGAACATTCAAAAAGAGGCAAGAGTGGAACAGAAAGAAGAGAGTAAGCTGCAGAAACAAGCAAGAGAGGTGCAGAAAGAGGCAACAGAGATGCAGAAAGAGGCAACAGAGATACGGAACGAAGAGAGTTGAAGAAAGAGGCAGTAGAGCTACAGAAAGAGGCAACAGAGGTACAGAAAGAGGCAAGAGAGTCATAATAAGAGGAAGGTGTTGTTTAGAAAGAGGCTAGAGATATGCAGAAAGAGGCAAGCGAAGTGCTGAAACAGGTAAGAGATGTGCAAAAGAGGCAAGAGAGGTACAAATAGAAGAGAGTGAGCTGCAGAATGAGGGAAGAGAGGTGCAGAAAGAGGCAAGAGAGGCAAGAGAGGTGCAAAAAGTAGAGAATAAGCTGTAGAAAGTGGCAATAGAGGTGCAGAAAGAGGTAAGACATGTATTAGAAGACAAAAGAGATGCTGAAAGAGGAAGAAATGTACAGAAAAAAGCAAGAAAAGCGCAGAAAAAAGAAAGAGAGTTACAGAAAGAAGCAAGAGAGGTACATAAAGAAGAAAGTGAGGTGCATAAAGAGGCAAGAGAAGTACAGATATAAGATAACATGTGCAGAAAGAGGCAATAGTAAGAACTACAAAAAAGGAAAAAGGCTCAGAAAGAAGCATGAGAAGCATAAAAAGAAGCAAGAGAGGTGAAGAAAGAAGGATCTGAAAGAAAGGAGTGAGGTGCAGAAAGACGCAAGAGGAGTGCAAAAAGAGGAAAGAGAAATTCAGAAGGAGGCAGGAGAAATGCAGAAAGAGGCAAGAGAAATGCTGAAAGAGGCAAGAGAAGTGCAGAAGGAAGCAAGAGAGGTGCAAAAAGAAGCAAGAGTTGAGTAGAAAGGCAAGAGAGGTACATATAGAGGCAAGGGATGTGCAGGAAGAGGCAAGGGAGGTGCAGAAAGAAGAAGAACGGTACAGAAAGAGGCAAGAGAGGTGCAGAAAGAGGCAAGAGAGGTACAGAAAGAGGTAAGAGAGGTGCAGAAAGAAGAGGGTGAGCTGCAGGAAGAGGGAAGAAAGGCAAATAAAGTAATCAGAAAGGTACAGAAAGAAGAG
Source organism: Lissotriton helveticus (assembly GCF_964261635.1). Lineage (NCBI taxonomy): Eukaryota > Metazoa > Chordata > Amphibia > Caudata > Salamandridae > Lissotriton > Lissotriton helveticus. Next base: position 2,052,613,593 of record NC_136061.1, read on the forward strand.
AGTGTGCTGCAGAAAGAGGCAAGAGAGGTGCAGAAAGAAGAAGAAAGACACAGTAAGAGACAAGTGAGGTGCAGAAAGAAGAAGAAAGGTACAGAAAAAAGGCAAGAGAGGTAATAAAAAAGAAGAGAGGTGCAGAAAGAGGCAAGAAGGTGCAAAAAGTGGCCAGAGATGTGAAGAAAGAGGCAAAAGAGGTGCATAAAGAGTCAAGAACATTCAAAAAGAGGCAAGAGTGGAACAGAAAGAAGAAAGTAAGCTGCAGAAAGAAGCAAGAGATGTACAGAAAGAGGCGAGAGAGGTGCAGAAATAGGCAAGAGAGGTGCAGAAAAAGGCAGGAAAGGTGCAGAAAGAGGAGTGTAAGCTGCAGAAAGAGGGAAGAGAGGTGCAGAAAGAAGAAGAAAGACACAGTAAGAGACAAGAGAGGTAATAAAGAATAAGAAAAGTGCAGAAAGAGGCAAGAAGGTGCAAAAAGTGGCAAGAGATGTGAAGAAAGAGGCAAAAGAGGTGCATAAAGAGTCAAGAACATTCAAAAAGAGGCAAGAGTGGAACAGAAAGAAGAGAGTAAGCTGTAGAAAGAAGCAAGACAGGTACAGAAAGAGGCGAGAAAGGTGCAGAAATAGGCAAGAGAGGTACATAAAAAGGCAGGAAAGGTGCAGAAAGAAGAGTGTAAGCTGCAGAAAGAGGGAAGAGAGGTGCCGAAAGAAGCAAGAAAGGTACAGAAAGAAGAAAGTGAGCTGCAGATAGATGGAAGAGAGATGCTCAAAGAAAAAAGAGAGATATAGAAAGAAGAGAGTGTGCTGCAGAAAAAGGTAAGAGAGGTGCAGAAAGATGTGAGAGGTACAGAAAAGGGCACGAGAGGTACAGAAAGAGATAAGAGGAAAAAAAGCACAGACAGAGGCAAGTGAGGTACAGAAAGAGACAAGCGAAGAACAAAAAGAGGCAAGAGAGGGGCAGAAAGAGGAAGAAAGGTACAGAAAGAGACAAGAGAGGTACTGAAGGAAGAAGAAAGGTACAGAAAGAGGCAAGAGAGTTGCAGAAAGAGGCAAGAGAAGTGCAGAAAGAAGAGAGTGAGCTGCAGAAAGAGGCGCAAGAGGTGCAGAAAGAGGCAAGAGAGGTACAAAAAGAAGCAAGAGTGGTACAGAAAGAAGAGAGTGAGCTGCAGAAAGAAGCAAGAGAGGTGCAGACATAGGCAATGGAGGTGCAGAAAGAGGCAAGACAGGTGCAGAAATAGGCAGGAGAGGTACAGAAAGAGAAGAGAAGCACAGAAAGAAGAAGAAAGGTACATAAATAATCAAGAAAAGCACAGAAAAAGGCAAGAGTGGTGCAGAAAGAAGCAAGAGAGGTGCAACATGTATAGAGTGAGGTGCAGAAAGAGGAAAGAGATGTGCAGAAAAAGGCAAGAGAAGTGCAGAAAGAGAACAAAAGGTACATAGAGAGGGAATAGCAAGAAAAATGAAGAAAAAGGAAGAAAGGTGCAGAAAGAAGCAAGAGAAGCAGTGAAAGTAGCAATAGAGGCAAGAGAGGTACAAAAAGAAGCAAGCGTGGTACAGAAAGAAGAGAGTGAGCTGCAGAAAGAAGCAAGAGAGGTGCAGACATAGGCAATGGAGATTAAGAAAGAGGCAAGACAAGTGCAGAAATAGGCAGGAGAGGTACAGAAAGACAAGAGAAGTGCAGAAAGAAGAAGAAAGGTACATAAATAAGCAAGAAAAGCACAGAAAAAAGCAAGAGTGGTACAGAAAGAAGCAAAAGTGGTGCAGAAAGTAAAGAGTGAGGTACAGAAAGAGGCAAGAGAGGTACAGAAAGAGGCAAGAGAAGTACAAAAAGAGGCAAAAGGGGTGCAGAAAGAGGCAAAAGAAGTACAAAATGAGGCAAAAGAGGTACAGAAAGAAGAAGAAAGGTACAGAAAGAGGCAAGAGAGTTGTAAAAAGTGGCAAGAGAAGTGCAGAAAGAAGAGAGTGAGCTGCAGAAAGAGACACAAAAGGTGCAGAAAGAGGCAAGAGAGGTAAAAAAAGTGGCAAGAGTGGTACAGAAAGAAGAGAGTGAGCTGCAGAAAGAAGCAAGAGAGGTGCAGACAGAGGCAAGAGAGGTGCAAAAAGAGGCAAGAGAGGTGCGTAAAGAGGACGAAAGGTACATAAAGAGGCAATAGCAAGAAAAATGCAGAAAAAGGAGGAAATGTGCAGAAAGAAGCAAGAGAGGTGCCGAAAGAGGCAAGAGAGGTTTGAAAAGAGGCAAGAGTGGGTCAGAAAGTGGCAAGAGAGGTGCAGAAAGATGCAAGAGGTACAGAAAGATGCGAGAGAGGTGCGGAAATATGCAGTAGAGGTGAAGAAAGATGTGAGAGGTGCATAAAGAGGAAGAAAGGTACAGAAAGAAGCAAGAGAAGTGCAGAAAGAAGCAATAGAGGTGCAGAAAGAAGCAAGAGAGGTACAGAAGGAATAGAGTGATATCCAGAAATAGGCAAGAGAGGTGCAGAAAGAAGCAAGAGAAGTACAGAAAGAGGACTAAAGGTACGTAAAGAGGCAATAGCAAGAAAAATGCAGAAAAAGGAAGAACGGTGCAGAAAGAAGCAAGACAAGCATAGAAAGAAGCAAGAGAGGTGAAGAAAGAAGCAAAAAAGGTGCTGAAAGTAAAGAGTGAGGTGCTTAAAGAGGCAATAGAGGTGCAGAAAGTTGGATGAGAAGTACACAAAGAGGCATTAGAGGTGCAGAAAAAGATGAGAGAAGTGCAGAATGACGCAAGAGAGGTGCAAAAAGAAGCAAGAGTTGAGTAAAAAGGCAAGAGATGTACATATAGATGCAAAGGATGTGCAGGAAGAGGCAAGAGAGCTGCAGAAAGAGCCACGAGAGGTACAGACAGAGGCAAGAGAGGTACAGAAAGAAGAGAGGTGAAGAAAGAAGAAGAACAGTACAGAAAGAGGCAAGAGAGGTGCAGAAAGAGGCAAGAGAGATACAGAAAGAGGCAGGAAAGGTGCAGAAAGAAGAGAGTGAGTTGCAGGAAGAGGTAAGAGAGGTGCATAAAGAAGAACAAGGTATAGAAAGAGGCAGGAGAGGTACAGAAAGAAGATGGAAGGCACAGAAAGAAGCAAGTGAGGTACAGAAAGAAGAAGATAGGTACAGAAAAAGGCAAGAGAGTTGCAGAAAGAGGCGAGAGAGGTACATTAAGAGGCGAGAGAAGTGCCGAAAGAAGAAAGAGTTGAGTAGAAAGGCAATAGAGATACAGATAGATTCAAGGGAGGTGCAGAAAGAGGCAAGAGAGGTACAGAAATAAGCAAGAGAGGTGCAGAAAGAAGTGAGGTGCATAAAGAGTCAAGAGAGGTACATAAAGAGGAAAGAGAGGTTTGAAAAGAGGCAAGAGTTGGTCAGAAAGTGGTAAAAGAAGTGCAGAAAGATGCAAGAGGTGCATAAAGAAGCAAGAGAGGTGTGGAAATAGACAGGAGACGTACATATAGAGGCAAGGGGTTTGCAGGAAGAGGCAAGGGAGTTGCAGAAAGAGGCAAGAGAGGTACAGACAGAGGTAAGAGAGGTGCAGAAAGAAGAGAGGTGAAGAAAGAAGAAGAACGGTACAGAAAGAGGCAAGAAAGGTGCAGAAAGATGTAAGAGAGGTACAGAAAGAGGCAAGAGATGTTCAGAAAGAAGAGAGTGAGATGCATGAAGAGGGAAGCAAGGTGCAGAAAGTAATAAGAGAGGTACAGAAAGAAGAGATTGTGCTGCAGAAAGAGGCAAGAGAGGTGCAGAGAGATGCAAGAATTGCAGAAAGAGGCAAAAGAGGTACAGAAAGAGGTACGAGGTATAGAAAGAGGCAAGAGAGTAACAGAAAGAAGAAGAAAGGCGCAGAAAGAGGCAAGTGCGGTGCAGAAAGAAGAAGAAAGGTACAGAAAAGGCAAAAGAGGTGCAGAAAGAGGGGAGAGGTACATAAAGAAGAAGAAAGGTGCAGACATCGGCAAGAAGGTGTAAAAAGTGGCAAGAGAGGTGATGAAAGAGGCAAAATAGGTGCATAAAGAGTCAAGAAAGTTCAAAAAGAGGCAAGAGTGGAACAGAAAGAAGAGAGTAAGCTGCAGAAAGAAGCAAGAGAGGTACAAAAAGAGGCAAGAGAGGTGCAGAAATAGGCAAGAGAGGTGCAGAAAATGGCAGGAAAGGTGCAGAAAGAGGAGTGTAAGCTGCAGAAAGAGGGAAGAGAGGTGCAGAAAGAAGCAAGAGAGATGCAGAAAGAAGAAGGTGAGCTGCAGAAAGAGGGAAGAGAGATGCACAAAGAACAAACAGAGATACAGAAATAAGAGAGTGTGATGCAGAAAGAGGCAAGCGAGGTGCAGATTGATGTGAGAGGTGCAGAATGGGGCAAAAGAGGTACAGAAAGAGGTAAGTGGAAAAGTAGCACAGAAAGAGGCAAGTGAGGTACAGAAAGAGTCAGGCAAAGTACAAAAAGAGGCAAGTAAGGTGCAGAAAGAGGAGAGAGAGATACAGAAAGAAGAAGAAAGGTACAGAAAGAGGCAAGATAGTTGCATAAAGAAGCAAGAGAGGTGCAGAATAAATAGAGTGAGGTGCAGAAAGAGGCAAGAGATGTGCAGAAAAAGGCAGGAGGAGTGCAGAAAGAGGACAAAAGGTAAATAGAGAGGGAATAGCAAGAAAAATGCATAAAAAGGAAGAAAAGTGCAGAAAGAAGCAAGGGAAGCAGTGAAAGAAGCAAGAGAGGTGAAGAAAGAAGGAAAAGAGGTGCAGATAGTTATGTTATGTTATGTTATGTTACTGTTAGTTTTATAGAGCGCTCAGCTGCTCAGAAGAGCGTCCTGGCGCTAAAGATCATCACACCAAATACCAGCAACTAACACACCTCCGTGACGGCACCAAAAATAACCATAATGGCATTACAGGACAAAAAGATGGGTCTTAAGTCCCTTTCTAAAGACCGACAGATTGGAGCATGTCCGCAGCGCCAGGGGCAGCGTGTTCCAGAGACGGGGTGCGAGGTAACTGAAGGAACGACCTCCACAGCGAGCACGCTTCACTGTTGGAACAATGGCGTTTGCCTGGGCAGCAGACCTCAGAGGTCTCGATGGAAGATAGAAGTTGACCCTTCTCTGCAAATATCCAGCGCCGACATTGTGAAGCGCCTTAAAAGCAGTAGTTAAAGTCTTGAAGAAGATGCGCTTACGAATCGGCAGCCAATGCAGGGAGACAAGGAGGTTACTAGCCCTGGCTCTTCTAGTTAAACCAAAGATTGCCCTGGCTGCTGAATTTTGAACTATCTGCAGACGGGTCAGCAGATATTCAGGAAGACCTAAGTAAAGGATGTTAGCGTAATCTAGGCGAGAGCTAGATAGTAAAGAGTGAGGTGCAGAAAGAGGCAAGAGAGGCACAGAAAGAGGCAAGAGAAGTACAGAAAGAGGTAAGAGGGGTGCAGAAAGAGGCAAGAGAAGTACAGAAAGAGGCAAGAGAGGTACAGAAAGATGCAAGAGGTACAAAACTAGGCAAGAGAGGTGCAGAAAGAGACAAAAGGTGTAGAAAGAGGCAAGAGAGGTACAGAAAGAGGAATAAAGGTGCAGGATGAGGCTAGTGAAGTGTAGAAAGAGGCAAGAGAAGGACAGAAAGAGGCAATAGAGGTACAGAAAGAGGCATGACATGTACAGATAGAAATAAAGGTACAGAAAGAGGCAAGAGAGGTACAGAAAGAGGCAAGACATGTACAAATAGAAATAAAGGTACAGAAAGAGGAAAGAGAGGTACAGAAAGAGGCAAGAGAGGTATAGAAAGAAGAGAGTGAGCTGCAGAAAGAGGCAGGAGAGGTGCGGAAAGAGGCAAGAGAAGTACAAAAAGAGGCAAGAGTGGTGCAGAAAGAATAGAGTAGGATACAGAAAGAGGGAAGACAGGTGCCGAATGAGGCAAGAGAGGTGCAGAAAGAAGAGAGTGAGCTGCAGAAAGTGGCAAGATAGATGCAGAAATAGGCAAGAGAGGAGGAGAAAGAGGCAAGAGAGGTGCAAATATAGTCAGGAGAGGTACAGAAAAGAGGCAAGAGAGGTGCATAAGAAGAGAGTGTGCTGCAGAAAGAGGGAAGACAGGTGCCGAAAGAGTCAAGAGAGGTGAAGAAAGAAGAGACTGAGCGGCCGGAAGAGACAAGAGAGGTTTTGGAAAGAGGCAAGAGAAATCTAGGAAGAGGCAAGAGAGGTATAGAATGAGGAGAGTGAGCTGCAGAAAGAAGAAAGTGAGCTGCAGAAAGAGGCACGAGAGGTGCAGAACGAGTCAAGCGAAATGCAGATATAGGAAGAAAGGTGCAGAAAAAGGCAAGAGAGCTGCAGAAAGAGGCAAGAGAGGTGCAGAAAGATACAAGGGAGGTTTGGAAAGAGGCACGAGTAGGTCAGAAAGTGGGAAGAGAGGTGCAGGAAGAGGCAAGAGAAGTGCAGAAAGAAGAGAGTGAGCTGCAGAAAGATGCAAGAGACATGCTGAAAGAGGCAAGAGAGGTGCAGCAAGAGGCAAGAGAGTTGCAGAAAGAAGAAACTGAGCTTCACAAAGAGGCAAGATACATGTAGTAAGAGGCAAGAGAGGTGCAGAGAGAGGAAGAAAGGCCCCAGAAAGAGGCAAGTGAGGTACAGAAAGATGCAAGAGAAGAGCAGAGGAGGCAAGAGATGTACAGAAAGAGGAAGAAAGGTACATAAAGAGAAGAGAAGTGCAGAAATGAGGTGCAAAAAAAGGCAAGAGAGGTACAGAAAGGTACATGAGAGGTGCAGATAGAGTAGCGTGAGCTGCAGAAAGAGGAAGAGAGGTGCAGAAAGAGGCACAGGAGGTACAGAATTAAGAGAGTGATCTGCAGAATGAAGCAAGTGAAGTGCAGAAAGAGGCCAGAGAAGTGCAGAAACAGGCAAGAGAGGTACAGAAAGAAGCAAGAAGGGTGCAGAATGAGGCAACCCAGATGCAGAAAAAGCAGAGTAAGCTGCAAGTAGAGGGAAGAGAGGTGCAAAAAGAGGCAAGAGAGGTGCAGAAAGAAGAGATTGAGCTGCAGAAAGAAGCAAGAAAAGTTCTGACAAAGGCAAGAGAGGTGCAGAAAGAGGCAGCAGAGATGCAGAAAGAGGCAACAGAGATACAGAACGAAGAGAGTTGCAGAAAGAGGCAGTAGAGCTACAGAAAGAGGCAACAGAGGTACAGAAAGAGGCAAGAGAGTCATAATAAGAGGCAGGTGTTGTTTAGAAAGAGGCTAGAGATATGCAGAAAGAGGCAAGAGAAGTGCTGAAACAGGTAAGAGATGTGCAAAAGAGGCAAGAAAGGTATAAATAGAAGAGAGTGAGCTGCAGAATGAGGGAAGAGAGGTGTAGAAAGAGGCAAGAGAGGCAAGAGAGGTGCAAAAAGAAGAGAATAAGCTGTAGAAAGTGGCAATAGAGGTGCAGAAAGAGGTAAGACATGTATTAGAAGACAAAATAGGTGCTGAAAGACGAAGAAATGTACAGAAAAAAGCAAGAAAAGCGCAGAAAAAAGAAAGAGAGTTACAGAAAGAAGCCAGAGAGGTACATAAAGAAGAAAGTGAGGTGCATAAAGAGGCAAGAGAAGTACAGATAGAAGATAAAATGTGCAGAAAGAGGCAATAGTAAGAAGTACAAAAAAAGGAAAAAAGCTCAGAAAGGAGCATGAGAAGCATAAAAAGAAGCAAGAGAGGTGAAGAAAGAAGCAAGAGAGGAACTGAAAGAAAGGAGTGAGGTGCAGAAAGACGCAAGAGGAGTGCAAAAAGAAGAAAGAGGAATTCAGAAAAAGGCAAGAGAAATGCAGAAAGAGGCAAGAGAAATGCTGAAAAAGGCAAGAGAAGTGCAGAAGGACGCAAGAGAGGTGCAAAAAGAAGCAAGGGTTGAGTAGAAAGGCAAGAGAGGTACATATAGAGGCAAGGGATGTGCAGGAAGAGGCAAGTGTGGTGCAGAAAGAGGAAAGAGAGGTACAGACAGGGGCAAGAGAGGTCCAGAAAGAAGAGAGGTGCAGAAAGAAGAACGGTACAGAAAGAGGCAAGAGAGGTGCAGAAAGAGGCAAGAGAGGTACAGAAAGAGGTAAGAGAGGTACAGAAAGAAGAGGGTGAGCTGCAGGAAGAGGGAAGAAAGGTGAAGAAAGTAATAAGAGAGGTACAGAAAGAAGAGAGTGTGGTGCAGAAAGAGGCAAGAGAGGTGCAGCAAAAAGAAGAAAGACACAGTAAGAGACAAGTGAGGTGCAGAAAGAAGAGGAAAGGTACAGAAAAAAGGCAAGAGAGGTGAAGAAAGAGGCAATAGAGGTAATAAAGAAGAAGAAAAGTGCAGAAAGAGGCAAGAAGGTGCAATAAGTGGCAAGAGGTGTGAAGAAAGAGGCAAAAGAGGTGCATAAAGAGTCAAGAACATTCAAAAAGAGGCAAGAGTGGAACAGAAAGAAGAGAGTAAACTGCAGAAAGAAGCTAGAGAGGTACAGAAAGAGGAGAGAAAGGTGCAGAAATAGGCAAGAGAGATGCAGAAAAAGGCAGGAAAGGTGCAGAAAGAGGAGTGTAAGCTGCAGAAAGAGGGAAGAGAGGTGCCGAAAGAAGCAAGAGAGGTACAAAAAGAAGAAAGTGAGCTGCAGAAAGAGGGAAGAGAGATGCTCAAAGAAAAAAGAGAGATACAGAAAGAAGAGAGTGTGCTGCAGAAAAAGGCAAGAGAGGTGCAGAAAGATGTGAGAGGTACAGAAAAGGGCACGAGAGGTGCAGAAAGAGGTAAGAGGAAAAAAAGCACAGAAAGAGGCAAGTGAGGTACAGAAAGAGACAAGCGAAGAACAAAAATAGGCAAGAGAGGGACAGAAAGAGGAAGAAAGGTACAGAAAGAGGCAAGAGAGGTACAGAAGGAAGAAGAAAGGTACTGAAAGAGGCAAGAGAGTTGCAGAAAGAGGCAGGAGAAGTGCAGAAAGAAGAGAGGGAGCTGCAGAAAGAGGCACAAGAGGTGCCGAAAGAGGAAAGAGAGGTACAAAAAGAAGCAAGAGTGGTACAGAAAGAAGAGAGTGAGCAGCAGAAAGAAGCAAGAGAGGTGCAGCCATAGGTAATGGAGGTGCAGAAAGAGGCAAGACAGGTGCAGAAATAGGCAGGAGAGGTACAGAAAGACAAGAGAGGAGCAGAAAGAAGAAGAAAGGTACACAAATAAGCAAGAAAAGCACCGAAAAAAGCAAGAGTGGTGCAGAAAGAAGCAAAAGAGGTGCAGAATGTATGGAGTGAGGTGCAGAAAGAGGCAAGAGATGTGCAGAAAAAGGCAAGAGAAGTGCAGAAAGAGAACAAAAGGTACATAGAGAGGGAATAGCAAGAAAAAGGAAGAAAAAGGAAGAAAGGTGCAGAAAGAAGCAAGAGAAGCAGTGAAAGTAGCAATAGAGGTGAAGAAAGAAACAAAAGTGGTGCAGAAAGTAAAGAGTGAGGTGCAGAAAGAAGCAAGAGAGGTACAGAAAGAGGCAAGAGAAGTACAGAAAGAGGCAAAAGGGGTGCAGAAAGAGGCAAAAGAAGTACAGAAAGAGGCATGAGAGGTACAGAAAGAAGAAGAAAGGTACAGAAAGAGGCAAGAGAGTTGTAAAAAGAGGCAAGAGAAGTGCAGAAAGAAGAGAGTGAGCTGCAGAAAGAGACACAAGAGGTGCAGAAAGAGGCAAGAGAGGTACAAAAAGTGGCAAGAGTGGTACAGAAAGAAGAGAGTGAGCTGCAGAAAGAAGCAAGAGAGGTGCAGACAGAGGTAAGAGAGCTGCAAAAAGAGGCAAGAGAGGTGCGGAAATAGGCAGGAGAGGTACAGAAATACGAGAGAGATGCATAAAGAGGAAGAAAGGTACAGAAAGAAGCAAGAGAAGCACAGAGAAAAGCAATAGAGGTGCAGAAAGAAGCAAGAGAGGTGCAGAAGGAACAGAGTGATGTGCAGAAAGAGGCAAGAGAGGTGCAGAAAGAAGCAAGAGAAGTGCAGAAAGAGGACGAAAGGTACATAAAGAGGCAATAGCAAGAAAAATGCAGAAAAAGGAGGAACGATGCAGAAAGAAGCAAGAAAAGCATAGAACGTAGCAAGAGAGGCAAAGAAAGAAGCAAAAGAAGTCCAGAAAGTAAAGAGTGAGGTGCTGAAAGAGGCAAGAGAGGTGCAGAAAGATGCAAGAGAAGTACAGAAAGAGGCAATAGATGTGCAGAGAGAGGCGAGAGAAGTGCAGAAAGAGGTAAGAAAGTGCAGAAAGAGGAAAGAGTTGAGTCGAAAGGCAAGAGAGATACAGATAGAGGTAAGGGAGGTGCAGGAAGAGGCAAGAGAGGTACAGAAATAGGCAAGAGAGGTGCAGAAAGAAGAGAGGTGCAGAAAGAGGCAAGAGAGATTTGAAAAGAGGCAAGAGTGGGTCAGAAAGTGGCAAGAGAGGTGCAGAAAGATGCAAGAGGTGCAGAAAGACTCAAGAGAGGTGCAGAAATATGCAGAAGAGGTACAGAAAGATGAGAGAGGTGCATAAAGAGGAAGAAAGGTACAGAAAGAAGCAAGAGAAGCACAGAAAAAAGCAATAGAAGTGCAGAAAGAAGCAAGAGAGGTGGAGAAGTAATAGAGGGAGGTACAGAAAGAGGCAAGAGAGGTGCAGAAAGAAGCAAGAGAAGGGCAGAAAGAGGGCGAAATAGTACATAAAGAGGCACTAGCAAGAACATTGCAGAAAAAGGAAGAATGGTGCAGAAGGAAGCAAGATAAGCATAGAAAGAAGCAAGAGAGGTGAAGAAAGAAGCAAAAGAGGTGCAGCAAGTAAAGAGTGAGGTGCTGAAAGAGGCAAGAGAGGTGCAGGAAGAGGCAAGAGAAGTACAGAAAGAGGCAATAGAGGTGCAGAAAGAGGCGAAAGAAGTGCAGAAAGAGGCAAGAGTTGAGTATAAAGGCAAGAGAGATACATATAGAGGCAAGGGTGGTACAGGAAGAGGCAAGAGAGGTACAGAAAAAGGCAAGAGTGGTGCAGAAAGAAGAGAGGTGCAGAAAGAGGCAAGAGAGGTGCCAAAAGAGGCAAGAGAGGTTTGAAAAGAGGCAAGAGTGGGTCAGAAAGTGGCAAGAGAGGTGCAGAAAGATGCAAGAGGTGCAGAAAGATGCGAGAGAGGTGCGGAAATATGCAGTAGAGTTAAAGATGAGAGAGGTGCATAAAGAGGAAGAAAGGTACAGAAAGAAGCCAGAGAAGTGCAGAAAAAAGCAATAGAGGTGCAGAAAGAAGCAAGAGAGGTACAGACGAAATACAGTGATATCCAGAAAGATGCAAGAGAGGTGCAGAAAGAAGCAAGAGAAGTACAGAAAGAGGATGAAAGGTACATAAAGAGGCAATAGCAAGAAATATGCAGAAAAAGGAAGAACGGTGCAGAAAGAAGCAAGTGAAGCATAGAAAGAAGCAAAAGAGGTGAAGAAAGGCAAAAGAGGTGCTGAAAGAGGCAATAGAGGTGCAGAAAGGTGCAAGAGAAGTACACAAAGAGGCAATAGAGGTGCAGAAAGAGGTGAAAGAAGTAAAGAATGACGCAAGAGAGGTGCAAAAAGAAGCAATAGTTGAGTAGAAAGGCAAGAGATGTACATATAAAGGCAAGGTATGTGCAGGAAGAGGCAAGAGAGCTGCAGAAAGAGCCACGAGAGGTACAGACAGCGGCAAGAGAGGTACAGAAAGAAGAGAGGTGAAGAAAGAAGAAGAACAGTAGAGAAAGAGGCAAGAGAGGTGCAGAAAGAGGCAAGAGAGATACAGAAAGAGGCAGGAGAGGTGCAGAAGGAAGAGAGTGAGCTGCAGGAAGAGGGAAGAGAGGTACAGAAAGATGCAAGAATTGCTGAAAGAGGCAAGAGAGGTGCATAAAGAGGTCAGAGGTATAGAAAGAGGCAAGAGAGGTACAGAAAGAAGATGGAAGGCACAGAAAGAAGCAAGTGAGGTACAGAAAGAAAAAGATAGGTACAGAAAAAGGCAAGAGAGGTGCAGAAAGAGGCAAGAGAGGTACATAACGAGGCGAGAGAAGTGCCAAAAGAGGCAAGAAAGTTCAGAAATAGGAAAGAGTTGAGTAGAAAGGCAATAGAGATACAGATAGAGGCAAGGGAGGTGCAGGAAGACGCATGAGAGGTACAGAAAAAAGCAAGAGAGGTGCAGAAAGAAGTGAGGTGCAGAAAGAAGTGAGGTGCAGAAAGAGTCAAGAGAGGTACATAAAGAGGCAGGAGATGTTTGAAAAGAGGCAAGAGTTGGTCAGAAATTGGTACGAGAGGTGCAGAAAGATGCAAGAGGTGCATAAAGAGCAAGAGAGGTGTGGAAATAGACAGGAGAGGTACATATAGAGGCAAGGGGTGTGCAGGAAGAGGCAAGGGAGGTGCAGAAAGAGGCAAGAGAGGTACAGACAGAGGCAAGAGAGGTGTAGAAAGAAGAGAGGTGAAGAAAGAAGCAGAACGGTACAGAAAGAGGCAAGAGAGGTGCAGAAAGATGTAAGACAGGTACAGAAAGAGGCAAGAGATGTGCAGAAATAAGAGAGTGAGATGCATGAAGAGGGAAGAAAGGTGCAGGAAGTAATAAGAGAGGTACAGAAAGAAGAGAGTGTGCTGCAGAAAGAGGCAAGAGAGGTGCAGAAAGATGCAAGAATTGCAGAAAGTGGCAAGAGAGGTGCAGAAACAGGTACGAGGTATAGAAAGAGGCAAGAGAGGAACAGAAAGAAGAAGTAAGGCGCAGAAAGAGGCAAGTGAGTTGCAGAAAGAAGATTAAAGGCACAGAAAAGGCAAGAGAGGTGCAGAAAGATGCAAGAGAGGTACAGAAAGAAGAAGAAAGGTACAGAAAGAGGCAAGATAGTTGCAGAAAGAAGCAAGAGAGGTGCAGAATGAATAGAGCGAGGTGCATAAAGAGGCAAGAGATGTGCAGAAATAGGCAAGAGGAGTGCAGAAAGAGGACAAAAGGTACATAGAGAGGGAATAGCAAGAAAAATGCAGAAAAAAGAAGAAAGGTGCAGAAAGAAATAAGAGAAGCAGTGAAAGAAGCAAGAGAGGTGAAGAAAGAAGCAAAAGAGGTGCAAATAGTAAAGAGTGAGGTGCAGAAAGAGGCAAGAGAGGTACAGAAAGAGGCAAGGGAAGTACAGAAAGAGGCAAGAGGGGTGCAGAAAGAGGCAAGAGAAGTACAGAAAGATGCAAGAGGTACAAAAAGAGGCAAGAGAGGTACATAAAGAGGAATAAAGGTGCAGGATGAGGCTAGTGAGGTGTAGAAAGAGGCAATAGAAGGACAGAAAGAGGCAAGAGAGGTACAGAAAGAGGCAAGACATGTACAGATAGAAATAAAGGTACAGAAAGAGGAAAGAGAGGTACAGAAAGAGGCAAGAGAGGTATAGAAAGAAGAGAGTGAGCTGCAGAAAGAGGCAGGAGAGGTGCAGAAAGAGGCAAGAGAAGTACAAAAAGAGGCAAGAGTGGTGCAGAAAGAAGAGAGTAAGATACAGAAAGAGGGAAGACAGGTGCCGAATGAGGCAAGGGAGGTGCAGAAAGAAGAGAGTGAGCTGCAGAAAGGGGCAATATAGATGCAGAAATAGGCAAGAGAGGTGGATAAAGAGTCAAAAGAGGTGCAAATATAGTAAGGAGAGGTACATAAAAAAGGCAAGAGAGGTGCATAAGAAGAGAGTGTGCTGCAGAAAGAGGGAAGACAGGTGCCGAAAGAATCAAGAGAGGTGAAGAAAGAAGAGACTGAGCTGCAGAAAGAGGCAAGAGAGGTTTGGAAAGAGGCAAGAGAAATGTAGGAAGAGGCAAGAGAGGTACAGAATGAGGAGAGTGAGCTGCAGAAAGAAAAAAGAGAAGTGCAGAAAGAAGAGAGTGAGCTGCAGAAAGAGGCACGAGAGGTGCAGAACGAGTCAAGCGAAGTGCAGATATTGGAAGAAAGGTGCAGAAAAAGGCAAGAGAGGTGCAGAAAGATACAAGGGAGGTTTGGAAAGAGGCAAGAGTAGGTCAGAAAGTGGGAAGAGAGGTGCAGAAAGAGGCAAGAAAAGTGCAGAAAGAAGAGAGTGAGCTGCAGAAAGATGCAAGAGAGATGCGGAAAGAGACAAGAGAGGTGCAGCAAGAGGCAAGAGAGTTGCAGAAAGAAGAAACTGAGCTTCAGAAAGAGTCAAGATACATATAGAAAGAGGCAAGAGAGGTGCAGAAAGAGGAAGAAATGCCCCAGAAAGAGGCAAGTGAGGTACAGAAAGATGCAAGAGAAGAGCAGAGGAGGCAAGCGAGGTACAGAAAGAGGAGGAAAGGTACGTAAAGAGAAGTGCAGAAAGAGAGTTACAGAAAGAGGCAAGAGAGTCATAATAAGAGGCAGGTGTGGTTTAGAAAGAGACTAGAGATATGCAGAAAGAGGCAAGAGAGGTGCTGAAACAGGTAAGAGATGTGCAAAAGAGGCAAGAGAGGTGCAGAAAGAGGAAGAAAGGCCCCAGAAAGAGGCAAGTGAGGTACAGAAAGATGCAAGAGAAGAGCAGAGGAGGCAAGAGAGGTACAGAACGAGGAAGAAAGGTACATAAAGAGAAGTGCAGAGAGAGGCAAGAGAGGTACAGAAATGTACAAGAGAGGTGCAGATAGAGTAGAGTGAGCTGCAGAAAGAGGGAAGAGAGGTGCAGAAAGAGGCAAAATATGTACAGAATTAAGAGAGTGATCTGCTGAAAGAAGCAAGTGAAGTGCAGAAAGAGGCCAGAGAAGTGCAGAAAGAGGCAAGAGAGGTACAGAAAGAAGCAAGAGGGTGCAGAATGAGGCAAGCCAGATGCAGAAAAAGCAGAGTAAGCTGCAAGTAGAGGGAAGAGAGGTGCAAAAAGAGGCAAGAGAGGTGCAGAAAGAACAGATTGAGCTGCAGAAAGAAGCAAGAAAAGTGCAGACAAAGGCAAGAGAGGTGCAGAAAGAGGCAACAGAGATGCAGAAAGAGGCAACAGAGATACAGAAGGAAGACAGTTCCAGAAAGAGGCACTAGAGCTACAGAAAGAGGCAACAGAGGTACAGAAAGAGGCAAGAGAGTCATAATAAGAGGCAGGTGTGGTTTAGAAAGAGGCTAGAGATATGAAGAAAGAGGCAAGGGAGGTGCTGAAACAGGTAAGAGATGTGCAAAAGAGGCAAGAGAGGTACAAATAGAAGAGAGTGAGCTGCAGAATTAGGGAAGAGAGGTTCAGAAAGAGGCAAGTGAGGCAAGAGAGGTGCACAAAGAAAGAATAAGCTGTAGAAAGAGGCAATAGAGGTGCAGAAAGAGGTAAGACATGTATTAGAAGACAAAAGAGGTGCTGAAAGACGAAGAAATGTACAGAAAGAAGCACGAAAAGCACAGAAAAAAGGAAGAGATTTACAGAAAGAAGCAAGAGAGGTACATAAAGAAGAATGTGAGGTGCATAAAGAGGCAAGAGAAGTACAGATAGAAGATAAAATGTGCAGAAAGAGGCAATAGTAAGAAGTACAAAAAAAGGAAAAAAGCTCAGAAAGAAGCATGAGAAGCATAAAAAGAAGCAAGAGAGGTGTAGAAAGAAGCAAGAGAGGAACTGAAAGAAAGGAGTGAGGTGCAGAAAGACGCAAGAGGAGTACAAAAAGAGGAAAGAGAAATTCAGAAAGAGGCATGAGAAATGCAGAAAGAGGCAAGAGAAATGCTGAAAGAGGCAAGAGAAGTGCAGAAGGACGCAAGAGAGGTGCAAAAAGAAGCAAGAGTTGAGTAGAAAGGTGAAGAACTTTGTAAATTTCGCTCTCAGGGAATACTTACTAATATAACAAAGAACTTGGCATAGAAGCTGAAATATGAAAAAGACATCTTTATTAAATACATTTAAGTGAGGCTACGTCACCCAACTGCCTTAGCAATTGAATGAGGCAGTCTGCTGAATGGTCTCAGCACAGACCTTTTATACCATTTATTATACCCTAGGCACACATTTTCTCTTTGAAGTACATTATTGTTGGTCACTCCCAGGACGTGCACACAAAGCACTGTATGATGACAAACCAACTTTTCAGTTTGTCGAGCCCAAAATTAATCATCAAACAAACCCATAATAAACATTCTTCTTTAGACAAGCTGGGCAAGACCCATAATGAAAAGGCCCGCAGCCCACATCATAAATAGACCATAAAGAAGAAACAGAAACAGATAGGAGCAAGATAAAGGGGTGTGTGCGTGTACAATAAATATTGCAATGTCCTGCTCTTTGATCTCTATCTGACCAGCTGCCTAACAAGGAACTGGCTCAACGAGGTCAGCCTCGGGCAAGGGAGTCAGCTTTCACCAGGTCATGCAGGAGTCAGCACAAACCCATGCTAAGGTTATGTCCTTAAATACTTGTTCTGCCACAGTGAGGGCCTACTGTAAGGGCAATCCACAAAATGGCTGCCGTTCACAAAATGGAAGCCAAGGGTACCAGGACGAAAATGACGATTTCGAGGTGAAATCGTTACTGGAATATGACGAAAATGCTTGTACATAGTGTACTAGCCATTCTCGGTGTTTTGATACCAAAATCGTCATGCTATGACAAAGTTTATTACACGAGTCCAGAATTTTCAGTACCACAAAGGCAAGAGAGGGACATATAGAGTCAAGGGATGTGCAGGAAGAGGCAAGGGAGGTGCAGAAAGAGGCAAGTGAGTTACAGACAGAGGCAAGAGAGGTGCAGAAAGAAGAGCGATGCAGAAAGAAGAAGAACGGTACAGAAAGAGGCAAGAGAGGTACAGAAAGAGGCAAGAGAGGTACAGAAAGAGGTAAGAGAGGTGCAGAAAGAAGAGGGTGAGCTGCAGAAGGAGGGAAGAAAGGTGAAGAAAGTAATAAGAGAGGTACAGAAAGAAGAGAGTGTGCTGCAGAAAGAGGCAAGAGAGGTGCAGAAAGATGCAAGAATTGCAGAAAGAGGCAAGAGAGGTGCAGAAAGAGGCAAGAGAGGTACAGAAAGAGGTAGGAGAGGTTCAGAAAGAAGAGGGTGAGCTGCAGGAAGAGGGAAGAAAGGTGAAGAAAGTAATAAGAGAGATACAGAAAGAAGAGAGTGTGCTGCAGATAGAGGCAAGAGAGGTGCAGAAAGAAGAAGAAAGACACAGTAAGAGACAAGTGAGGTGCAGATAGAAGAAGAAAGGTACAGAAAAAAGGCAAGAGAGGTGCAGAAAGAGGCAAGAGAGGTAATAAAGAAGAAGAAAGGTGCATAAAGAGTCAAGAACATTCAAAAAGAGGCAAGAGTGGAACAGAAAGAAGAGAGTAAGCTGCAGAAAGAAGCAAGAGAGTTATAGAAAGACGCGAGAAAGGTGCAGAAAATGGCAGGAAAGGTGCAGAAAGGGGTAGGAAAGGTACAGAAAGAGGCATTTAAGCTGCAGAAAGAGGGAAGAGAGGTGCCGAAAGTAGCAAGAGAGGTGCAGAAAGAAGAAGGTTCGCTGCAGAAAGACGGAAGAGAGATGCTCAAAGAAAAAAGAGAGATACAGAAAGAAGAGAGTGTGCTGCAGAAAAAGGCAAGAGAGGTGCAGAAGGAAGAAGAAAGGTGCAGAAAGAGGCAAGAGAGTTGCAGAAAGAGGAAAGGGAAATGCAAAAAGAAGAGAGTGAGCTGCAGAAAGAGGCACGAGAGGTGCAGAAAGAGGCAAGAGAGGTATAAAAAGAAGCAAGAGTGTTAAAGAAAGAAGAGAGTGAGCTGCAGAAAGAAGCAAGAGAGGTGCAGACAGAGGAAATGGAGGTGCAGAAAGAGGCAAGACAGATGCAGAAATAGGCAGGAGATGTTCAGAAAGACGGGAGAGATGCATAAAGAGGAAGAAAGGTACAGAAAGAAGCAAGAGAAGCACAGAAAAAAGCAATAGAGGTGCAGAAAGAAGCAAGAGAGGTGCAAAAGGAATAGAGTGATGTGCAGAAAGAGGCAAGAGAGGTGCAGAAAGAAGCAAGAGAAGTGCAGAAAGAGGACGAAAGGTACATACAGAGGCAATAGCAAGAAAAGTGCAGAAAAAGAAGGAACGGTGCAGAAAGAAGCAAAAAAAGCATAGAACGCAGCAAGAGAGGCGAAGAAAGAAGCAAAAGAAGTCCAGAAAGTAAAGAGTGAGGTGCTGAAAGAGGCAAGAGAGGTGCAGAAAGATGCAAGAGAAGTACAGAAAGAGGCAATAGAGGTGCAGAAAGAGGCGAGAGAAGTGCAGAAAGCGGCAAGAAAGTGCAGAAAGAGCTAAGAGTTGAGTAGAAAGGCAAGAGAGATACAGTTAGAGCTAAGGGAGGTGCAGGAAGAGGCAAGAGAGGTACAGAAATAGGCAAGAGAGGTGCGGAAAGAAGAGAGGTGCAGAAAGAGGCAAGTGAGGTTTGAAAAGAGGCAAGAGAGGTTTGAAAAGAGGCAAGAGTGGGTCAGAAAATGGCAAGAAAGGTGCAGAAAGATGCAAGAGGTACAGAAAGACGCAAGAGAGGTGTGGAAATATGCAGAAGAGGTACAGAAAGATGAGAGAGGTGCATAAAGAGGAAGAAAGGTACAGGAAGAAGCAAGAGAAGCACAAAAAAAGCAATAGAGGTGCAGAAAGAAGCAAAAGAGGTGCAGCAAGTAAAGAGTGAGGTGCTGAAAGAGGCAAGAGAGGTGCAGGAAGAGGCAAGAGAAGTACTGAAAGAGGCAATAGAGGTGCAGAAAGAGGCAAGAGAAGTGCAGAAAGAGCCAAGAGTTGAGTATAAAGGCAATAGAGATACAGATAGAGGGAAAGGTGGTACAGGAAGAGGCAAGAGAGATACAGAAAAAGGCAAGAGCGGTGCAGAAAGTAGAGAAGTGCAGAAAGAGGCAAGAGAGGTGCCGAAAGAGGCAAGAGAGGTTTGAAGAGGTAAGAGTGGGTCAGAAAGTAGCAAGAGAGGTGCAGAAAGTGGCAAGAGTGGTACAGAAAGAAGAGAGTGAGCTGCAGAAAGAAGCAAGAGAGGTGCAGACAGAGGCAAGAGAGGTGCGAAAAGAGGCAAGAGAGGTGCGGAAATAGGCAGGAGAGGGACAGAAAGACAAGAGAGATACATAAAGAGGAAGAAAGGTACAGAAAGAAGCAAGAGAAGCAAAGAAAAAAGCAATAGAGGTGCAGAAAGAAGCAAGAGAGGTGCAGAAGGAATAGAGTGATGTGCAGAAAGAGGCAAGAGAGGTGCAGAAAGAAGCAAGAGAAGTGCAGAAAGAGGACGAAAGGTACATAAAGAGGCAATAGCAAGAAAAGTGCAGAAAAAGAAGGAACGGTGCAGAAAGAAGCAAAAAAAGCATAGAACGCAGCAAGAGAGGCGAAGAAAGAAGCAAAAGAAGTCCAGAAAGTAAAGAGTGAGGTGCTGAAAGAGGCAAGAGAGGTGCAGAAAGATGCAAGAGAAGTACAGAAAAAGGCAATAGAGGTGCAGAGAGAGGCGAGAGAAGTGCAGAAAGTGGCAAGAAAGTGCAGAAAGAGCTAAGAGTTGAGTAGAAAGGCAAGAGAGATACAGATAGAGCTAAGGGAGGTGCAGGAAGAGGCAAGAGAGGTACAGAAATAGGCAAGAGAGGTGCAGAAAGAAGAGAGGTGCAGAAAGAGGCAAGTGAGGTTTGAAAAGAGGCAAGAGAGGTTTGAAAAGAGGCAAGAGCGGGTCAGAAAATGGCAAGAAAGGTGCAGAAAGATGCAAGAGGTGCAGAAAGACGCAAGAGAAGTGTGGAAATATGCAGAAGAGGTACAGAAAGATGAGCGAGGTGCATAAAGAGGAAGAAAGGTACAGGAAGAAGCAAGAGAAGCACAAAAAAAGCAATAGAGGTGCAGAAAGAAGCAAAAGAGGTGCAGCAAGTAAAGAGTGAGGTGCTGAAAGAGGCAAGAGAGGTGCAGGAAGAGGCAAGAGAAGTACAGAAAGAGGCAATAGAGGTGCAGAAAGAGGCGAGAGAAGTGCAAAAAAAGGCAAGAGTTGAGTATAAAGGCAAGAGAGATACAGATAGAGGGAAAGGTGGTACAGGAAGAGGCAAGAGAGATAAAGAAAAAGGAAAGAGCGGTGTAGAAAGTAGAGAGGTGCAGAAAGAGGCAAGAGAGGTGCCGAAAGAGGCAAGAGAAGTTTGAAAAGAGGCAAGAGTGGGTCAGAAAGTAGCAAGAGAGGTGCAGAAAGATGCAAGAGGTGCAGAAAGATGCGAGAGAGGTGTGGAAATATGCAGTAGAGGTAAAGAAAGTTGAGAGAGGTGCAAAAAGAGAAAGAAAGGTACAGAAATAAGCAAGAGAAGTGCAGAAAAAGCAATAGAGGTACAGAAAGAAGCAAGAGAGGTACAGAAGGAATTGAGTGATATCCAAAAAGAGGCCAGAGAGGTGCAGAAAGAAGCAAGAGAAGTACAGAAAGAGGACAAAAGGTACATGAAGAGGCAATAGCAAGAAAATGCAGAAAAAGGAAGAATGGTGCAGAAAGAAGCAAGAGAAGCATAGATAGAAGCACGAGAGGTGAAGAAAGAAGCAAAAGAGGTGCTGAAAGTAAAGAGTGAGGTGCTGAAAGAGGCAATAGAGGTGCAGAAAGTTCCAAGAGAAGTACACAAAGAGGCAATAGAGGTGCAGAGGTGAGAGAAGTGCAGAATGACGCAAGAGAGGTGCAAAACGAAGCAAGAGTTGAGTAGAAAGGCAAGAGATGTACATATAGAGGCAAGGGATATGCAGGAAGAGGCAAGAGATCTGCAGAAAGAGGCAAAAGAGGTACAGACAGAGGCAAGAGAGGTACAGAAAGAAGAGAGGTGAAGAAAGAAGAAGAATAGTACAGAAAGAGGCAAGAGAGGTGCAGAAAGAGGCAACAGAGATACAGAAAGAGGCAAGAGAGGTGCAGAAAGAAGAGAGGGAGCTGAAGGAAGAGGGAAGAGAGGTGCAGAAAGATGCAAGAATTGCAGAAAGACACAAGAGAGGTGCATAAAGAGGTACGAGGTATAGAAAGAGGCAAGAGAGGTACAGAAAGAAGATGGAAGGCACAGAAAGAAGCAAGTGAGGTTCAGAAAGAAGAAGATAGGTACAGAAAAAGGCAAGAGAGGTGCAGAAACAGGCAAGAGAGGTACATAAAGAGATGAGAGAAGTTCCGAAAGAGGCATGAAATGTGCAGAATGCGGAAAGAGTTGAGTATAAAGGCAATAGAGATACAGATAGAGGCAAGGGAGGTGCAGGAAGAGGCAAGAGAGGTACAGAAAAAAGCAAGAGAGGTGCAGAAAGAAGTGAGGTTCAGAAAGAGGCAAGAGAGGTACAGAAAGATGCAAGAGGTACAAAACTAGGCAAGAGAGGTACAGAAAGAAAAGAGGAATAAAGGTGCAGAATGAGGCTGGTGAGGTGTAGAAAGAGGCAAGAGAAGGACAGAAAGAGGCAAGAGAGGTACAGAAAGAGGCAAGACATGTACAGATAGAAATACATGTGCAGAAAGAGGAAAGAGAGGTACAGAAAGATGCAAGAGAGGTATAGAAAGAAGAGAGTGAGCTGCATAAAGAGGCACAAGAGGTGCAGAAAGAGGCAAGCGAAGTACAAAAAGAGGCAAGAGTGGTGCAGAAAGAAGAGAGTAAGATACAGAAAGAGGGAAGACAGGTGCCAAATGAGGCAGGAGAGGTGCAGAAAGAAGAGAGTGAGCTGCAGAGAGGGGCAAGATAGATGCAGAAATAGGCAAGAGAGGTGGAGAAAGAGGCAAGAGAGGTGCAAATATAGTCAGGAGAGGTACAGAAAAGAGGCAAGAGAGGTGCATAAGAAGAGAGTGTGCTGCAGAAAGAGGGAAGACACGTGCCGAAAGAGTCAAGAGAAGTGCAGAAAGAAGAGAATGAGCTGCAGAAAGAGGCACCAGAGGTGCAGAACGAGTCAAGCGAAGTGCAGATATAGGAAGAAAGGTACAGAAAAAGGCAAAAGAGGTGCATAAAGAGGTGAGAGAGGTGCAGAAAGATACAAGGGAGGTTTGGAAAGAGGCACGAGTAGGTCAGAAAGTGGGAAGAGAGGTGGAGAAAGGGGCAAGAGAGGTGCAGAAAGAAATAAGAGAGGGAAATAAAGAAGAGAGTGTGCTGCAAAAAGAGGCTTGCAAGGTGCAGAAAGATGCAAGAGGTGCAGAAAGAGGCAAGAGAGGTGCAGAAAGAAACAAGAGAGGTCCAGAAAGTGTGCTGCAGAAAGAGGAGAGAGAGGTGCAGAAAGATGCAATAGTGGATAAAGAGGCAAGAGAGGTGCAGAAAGACGTAAAAGGTGTAGAAAAAGGCCAGAGGTACAGAAAGAGGAAGGTGCAGAAAGAGGCTAGTGAGGTGTTGAATGAGCCAAGAGAAGAACAGAAAAAGGCAAGATAGGTGCAGAAAGAGTAAAGAAAGGTGCATAAAGAGGCAAGACAGGTATAGAAAGAAGAGAGTGAGCTGCAGAAAGAGGCAAGAGAGGTACAAAAAGAGGCAAGAGGCAAGAGTGGTGGTGAAAGAAGAGAGTAAGCTATAGAAAGAAGCAAGAGATGTGCAGAAACAGGCAGGAAAGGTGCAGAAAGAGGCAAGAGAGATGCAGAAAGAAGAGAGTAAGCTGCAGAAAAAAGGAAGAGAAATGCACAGAGAAATAAGAGTTGTACAGAAAGAAGAGAGTGTGCTGTAGAAAAAGGCAAGAGGGGTGCAGAAGGATGTGAGAGGTGCAGAAAGGGGCAAGAGAGATGCAGAAAAAAGTAAGAGGTGCAGAAAGAGGCAAGAGAGGTACAGAAAGAGGAAGAAAAGCACAGAAAGAGGCATGTGAGTTTTTATTAGAGGCAAGAGAGGTATAGAAGGAAGAGAGTAAGATGCAAAAAGAGGCACAAGAGGTGCAGAAAGAGGCAAGACATGTACAAAAAAGAAGCAGGAGCAGTACAGAAAGAAGAGAGTGAGCTGAAGAAAGAAGCAAGAGATGTGCAGACAGAGGCAAGAGAGGTGCAGAAAGAGGCAAGGCAAGTGCAGAAACAGGCAAGAGAGGTACAGAAACACAAGAGAGGTGCAGAAAGAGGAAGAAAAGTACAGAAAGAAGCAAGAGAAGCACAGACAAAAGCAAGAGTGGTGTAGAAAAAAGCAAGAGAGTTGCAGAATGAATAGAGTGAGGTGCAGAAAGAGGCAAGATATGTGCAGAAAAAGGCAAGAGGAGTGCAGAAAGAGGACAAAAGGTACATAGAGAGGGAATAGCAAGAAAAATGCAGAAGAAGGAAGAAAGGTGCAGAAAGAAGCAAGATAAGCAGTGAAAGAAGCAAGAGAGGTGAAGAAAGAAGCAAAAGAGGTGCAGATAGTAAAGAGTGAGGTGCAGAAAGAGGCAAGAGAGGTACAGAAAGAGGCAAGAGAAGTACAGAAATAGGCAAGAGGGATGCAGAAAGAGGCAAGAGAAATACAGAAAGAGGCAAGAGAGTTGCAGAAAGAGGCAAGGGAAGTGCAGAAAGAAGAGAGTGAGCTGCAGAAAGAGGCACGAGAGGTGCAGAAAGAGGCAAGAGAGGTACTCAAAGATGCAAGAGTGGTACAGTAAGAAGAGAGTGAGCTGCAGAAAGAGGGAAGACAGGTGCTAAAAGAAGCAAGAGAAGCATAGAAAGAAGCAAGAGAGGTGCAGAAAGTAAATAGTGAGGTGCTGAAAGAGGCAAGAGAGATGCAGAAAGAGGCAAAAGAAGTACAGAAAGAGGCAATAGAGGTGCAGAAAGAGGCAAGAGAAGTGCAGAAAGAGGCAAGAAAGGTGCAGAAAGAGGCAGGAGTTGAGTAGAAAGGCATGAGAGATACAGATAGAGGCAAGGGAGGTGCAGGAAGAGGCAAGAGATGTACAGAAAAAGGCAAGAGAAGTGCAGAAAGAAGAGAGGTGCAGAAAGAGGCAAGAGAGGTGGGAAAGAGGCAAGAGTGGTTTGAAAAGAGGCAAAAGTGGGTCAGAAAGTGCAGAAAGATGCAAGAGGTACAGAAAGAGGAAAGAGAGGTGCAAAAAGAGACAAGAGGTATAGAAAGGGGCAAGAGGGGTACAGAAAGAGGAAGAAAGGTACTGAAAGTGGCTAGTGATGTGTAGAAAGAGAAAAGAGAAGAAGAGAAAGAGGCAAGAGAGGTACAGAAAGAGGCCAGACATGTACATAAAGAAATAAATGTGTAGAAAGAGGAAATAGAGGTACAGAAAGAGGCAAGAGAGGTATAAAAAAGAGAATGAGCTGCAGAAAGAGGCACAAGAGGTGCAGAAAGAGGCAAGAGAAGTACAAAAAGAGGCAAGAGTGGTGCAGAAAGAACAGAGTAAGATACAGAAAGAAGCAAGAGAGGTGCAGAAAGAGGCAACAGAGGTGCTGAAATAGTGAGGAGAGGTACAGAAAGAGGAAAGAGAGATGCATAAAGAAGAGAGGGAGCTGCAGAAAGAGGGAAGACAGGTGCTGGAAGAGGCAAGAGAGGTGCCTAAAGAAGAGAGTGAGCTGCAGAAAGAGGCATGATAGATGCAGAAATAGGCAAGAGAGGTGCAGAAAGAGGTAAGAGGTGTAGAAAGAGGCAAGAGAGGGCAGAAAGAGGAAGAAAGGCCCAGAAATAGGCAAGTGAGGCATAGAAAAATTAAAGAGAAGAGCAGAGGAGGCAAGAGAGCTACAGAAAGAGGAAAAAAGGAATACAGAAAGAGTATTAAAGGTACCTAAAGAGTCAAGGGAGGTACAGAAACAGAATGAAAGGTGCAGAAGGACTCAAGAGAAGTGCAGAAAGAGAGATACAGAAAGAGCCGAGAGCTGCACAAAGATGCAAGAGAGGTGCAGAAAGATGAGAGTTAGCTGCAGAAAGAGGGAAGAGAGGTGCAGAAAGAGGCAAGCAAGGTGCAGAAAGAGGCAGGAGAGGTATTGAATGAGGAGAGTGAGCTGCATAAAGAAGCAAGAGCAGTGCAGAAAGAGGCCGGAGAAGTTCACAAAGAGGCAAGATAGGGGCAGTACAAGTCAAGCAAAGTGCAGCTGTAGGAAGACAGGCGCAGAAAAAAGCAAAAGAGCTGCAGAAAGAGGCAAAAGAGGTGGAGAAAGAGGCAAGAGCGGTTTGGAAAGAGGCAAGAGTGGGTCAGAAAGTGGCAGGAGAGGTGCAGAAAGAGGCAAGAGAGGTGGGAAATAGGCAAGAGTGGTTTGAAAAGAGGCAAAAGTGGGTCAGAAAGTGCAGAAAGATGCAAGAGGTACAGAAAGAGGAAAGAGAGGTGCAGAAAAAGACAAGAGGTATAGAAAGGGACAAGAGGGGTACAGAAAGAGGAAGAAAGGTACTGAAAGTGGCTAGTGAGGTGTAGAAAGAGAAAAGAGAAGACGAGAAAGAGGCAAGAGAGGTACAGAAAGAGGCCAGACATGTACATAAAGAAATAAATGTGTAGAAAGAGGAAATAGAGGTACAGAAAGAGGCAAGAGAGGTATAAAAAAAGAGACTGAGCTGCAGAAAGAGGCACAAGAGGTGCAGAAAGAGGCAAGTGAAGTACAAAAAGAGGCCAGAGTGGTGCAGAAAGAAGAGAGTAAGATACAAAAAGAAGCAAGAGAGGTGCAGAAAGAGGCAACAGAGGTGCTGAAATAGTGAGGAGAGGTACTGAAAGAGGAAAGAGAGATGCATAAAGAAGAGAGGGGGCTGCAGAAAGAGGGAATACAGGTGCCGAAAGAGGCAAGAGAGGTGCCCACAGAAGAGAGTGAGCTGCAGAAAGAGGCACGATAGATGTAGAAAGAGGCAAAAGAGGTGCAGAAAGAGGAAGAAAGGCCCAGAAATAGGCTAGTGAGGCATAGAAAAATTAAAGAGAAGAGCAGAGGAGGCAAGAGAGCTACAGACAGATGAAAAAAGGAGTACAGAAAGAGTAATAAAGGTACATTAAGAGTCAAGGGAGGTACAGAAACAGAATGAAAGGTGCAGAAAGACTCAAGAGAAGTGCAGAAAGAGAGATACAGAAAGAGCCAAGAGGTGCGAAAAGATGCAAGAGAGGTGCAGAAAGATGAGAGTTAGCTGCAGAAAGAGGGAAGAGAGGTGCAGAAAGAGGCAAGCAAGGTGCAGAAAGAGGCAGAAGTGGTACTGAATGAGGAGAGTGAGCTGCATAAAGAAGCAAGAGCAGTGCAGAAAGAGGCCAGAGAAGTGCAGAAAGAGTCAAGATAGGTGCAGTACGAGTCAAGCAAAGTGCAGATATAGGAAGACAGGTGCAGAAAAAGGCAAGAGAGGTACAGAAAGAGGCAAAAGAGGTGGAGAAAGAGGCAAGAGAGGTTTGGAAAGAGGCAAGAGTGGGTCAGAAAGTGGCAAGAGAGGTGCAGAAAGAGGCAAGAGAGGTTTGGAAAGAGGCAAGAGTGGGTCAGAAAGTGGCAAGAGAGGTGCAGAAAGAGGCAAGAGAGGTGCAGAAAGAAATAAGAGAGGTAAATAAAGAAGAGAGTGTGCTGCAGAAAGAGGCACGAGAGGTGCAGAAAGATGCAAGAGGTGCAGAAAGAGGCAAGAGAGGTACAGAAAGAGGCAAGAGAGGTAAAGAAAGAAGAGAGTGAGCTGCAGAAAGAGGGTAGAGAGGTGCAGAATGATGTGATAGTGGATAAAGAGGCAAGAGAGATGCATAGAGAGGTAGAAGGTATAGAAAAAGCGAGAGAGATACAGAAAGAGGAAGGTGCAGAAAGAGGCTAGTGAAGTGCAGAAAGATGCGAGAGAAGTGCAGAAAGAGGCAAGAAAGGTGCAGCAAGAGGCAAGAGTTGAGTAGAAAGGCAAGAGAGATACAGATAGAGGCAAGGGAGGTGCAGGAAGAGGCAAGAAAGGTACATAAAATGGCAAGAGATGTCCAGAAAGAAGAGAGGTGCAGAAAGAAGCAAGAGAGGTTTGGAAAGAGGCAAGGGTGGGTCAGAAAGTGGCAAGAGAGGTACTGAAAGATGCAACAGGTGCAGAAAGAGGCAAGCGAGGTGCAGAAAGAGGCAAGAGGTGTGGAAAGAGGCAAGAGAGATACAGAAAGAGGAAGAAAGGTGCAGAAAGAGGCTAGTGAGGTGTAGAAAGAGGTAAGAGAAGAACAGAAAGCGGCAAGAGAGGTACAGAAAGAGGCTGGACATGTACAGAAAGAAATAAAGGTGCAGAAAGTGGAAAGAGAGGTGCACAAAGAAGCAAGAGAGGTAAAGAAAGAAGAGAGTGAGCTGCAGAATGAGACACGAGAGGTACAGAAAGAGGTAAGAGAAGTACAAAAGAGGCAAGAGTGGTGCAGATAGAAGAGAGTAAGATACAGAAAGAAGCAAGAGAGGTACAGAAAGAGGCAAGAGAGGTGCATAAAGAAGAGAGGGAGCTGTAGAAAGAAGGAAGACAGGTGCCGAATGAGGCATGGGAGGTGCCCAAAGAAGAGAGTGATCTGCAGAAAGAGGCAGAATAGATGCAGAAATAGGCAAGAGAGGTGCAGAAAGAGGTGCAGAAATAGTCAGGAGAGGGACAGAAAGAGGCAAGAGAGGTGTATAAGTAGAAAGTGAGCAGCAGAAAGAGGGAAGACAGGTGCCGAATGAGGCAAGAGAGGTGTAGAAAGAAGAGACTGAGCTGCAGAAAGAGGCAGAGAGAGGTTTGGAAAGAGTCAAGAGACATGTAGGAAGAGGCAAGAGAGGTGCAGAAAGAGGTAAGAGGTGTAGAAAGAGGCAAGAGAGGTACAGAAAGAGGAAGAAAGGCACAGAAAGAGGCAAGTGAGGTAGATTACTTTTTGATATCTTCTTCATTAATATCTAAAGCTAAGATCAAAAGACTGCCGAGGGTGATGTCAGACCATAATCCGCTGCTTCTTGAAATTTTAATCTTAAATCCACAAAGAGCAATAACTAACTGGACATTTGAGAGATCTCTGTTACAAGATGCTAAGTATGCTGTTCATATGAAAGGTTGGCTTATTGAATTTCTAGAGATTAATAGAGGGTCTGTATCACCAGCAGTAGTGTGGGATACCATGAAGGCAGGAATCAGGGGGGAAACTATCACATTCTCCCTTAAGCGGAATACATTGAAGAAGGAGACTATAGAGGAGAAGATAAAGGTAGTTGCCATCCTTGAAGAAGACCTGGTTAAAGTGATAAATGTCAAAGGAGATCTGACAAAGGTGGTACAGAAACTGGCCATAGCTAAGGCAGCGGTAGGGGAAGTATACGCATCAAAGGCAGCTGGAAAATATCTAGCTTGGAAACAAGACCAGTATGAGTATAGTGAACAAATTGGGCCGATTCTTGCTGTTAGAACTAGACAGGCAGCCACCAAAAGAGAAATATCCGCGCTCGTATCGGAAGCAGGTATACCAGCTACTACACCAAAGGAGATCTTCTCAGTATTCCAGGATTATTATCAAAAATTATACAATCAGGATAAGGGGACGGGTGGAAATGATATAGAAATAGAAACAGAACAGTATCTTGAGGCCGCACGGATAGAGAGGTTAACAATAGAAGATAGAAATGATCTGGAAGTTAATTTTACTTTAGAAGAAATACAGGGGGCTATTAAAGATCTCCCCTCTGGGAAAGCAGTGGGGCCTGATTATATTCCACTCGAGTTTTACAAGAAATTCCTCCCAACTTTACAAATAGACATCATGAATCTTTTGGTTTCAACACAAAGGGGGCGGTACCTCCTAGCTCCTGGGGCGAAACCTCAATGGCGGTTTAAAAAAAAAAAAAAAAGATCCTAAGGATCCAGGGTCATACAGACTAAGAAAGTCTCATGAATAGTGACACCAAGATATATTCTAAGATCTTGGCTAATCGTGTGAGTCTGATAGTTGGCAAGGTCATCTCCCCCCGTCAACATGGGTTTATCCCTGGGAGGGGCACTGCAGACCGTTTAAGGAGAGTATTTACACTGTTTGATGATACGGCAGCCTCACAAGACCCTATGGCTTTAATACTTCTGGACGCTGAGAAAGCGTTCGATAGGGTCTCGTGGGGCTTTTTATGGGCTGCGCTAAGCAAAGTTAATGTTGGTAAAATCTGCATAGGGGCCCTGAAGGCTTTACATAAGAACCCCACGATTAGGCTCAGAGTAATGGGGGAGCAGAGTGAGATAATCAACATCGAGCGTGGAACGAGGCAAGGGTGCCCCTGCTTCCAGCTACTCTTTGCCTTCTATATTGACCCTTTTATAAGAAGAATTGAGCTAAATAGGAATATCCCGCCAATCATCTTGAATGGATATGAGACTAAAATACTAGGGTATGCAGACGACCTACCCATTACATCGCCTGATCCTGCCTCTGCACTAGTTGAAATAGAAAAGGAAGCCAAAGTCTATGGGTCCTTATCAGGATATAAACTGAACCAAAGAAAAACACAAATCATTGCAAATCAACAGGTCACTATTCTTGACCAGAGAGTTACAGATGCCGCAGTCTATCTAGGAATTACTATAACATCAGATTTATCGAAGGTTGTGGAAAAAAATCTGTGCCCGGTGATCAAAAAAGTCTAAAGAAGATCTAGACAGGATGAATAATTTGCATTTAACAATAAGTGGCAGGTGTAACATAATAAAAATGCTGTTCTTGCCTAAGGTTGTATATCTATTTCTTACTATTTCGCTAAAATTTAATAATAGCTGGTTCAAGGAAATTGAGGGACTGATCAACCGTTTTATATGGGCAAATGGTAAAACACGTAGGGCCATCAAATTTTTGTCATTGTCTAGAGACCGTGGGGGTCTGGTGGTACCAGATTTTAAGGTTTATTATCTGGCGGCAGCCCTGCAAAGTATTAGAGGTTTATTAGGTGGGAATATGAAAGACAGGTGGAGGGATAATGAAGGTATCCCAGATATATTCGAATTATTAATAGTGGACTCTAACTGGTGATTGCTTACACACTACGAACCGAATTACTACAAAAAAAACAAAATTTAAGTTATTAGGGACTGCATTTTCAGTATGGTGAATGGTACGTAAAAAAATCAATCTTGGGAGGATTAATTTTTATACTCCTTTGTATAAGAATAGCTCATTTCCAGAAGTGTTTCATGATCAGGTGATGAAACGGTGGGATATACTTGGGGTTAACATGATAGGAGACCTTATTGATCATACAGGCTTAATCACTTTCAACAAAGCTCATCAGCTATATAACCTTGACCGCAGAGAATTCTTTAAATTTTTACAGATCAGGTCAGTTTTGTTAAAAAAACAGGCTGGTAATTTGAAACTTAAGAGGGAAGAGGTTATGGAGCAACTGAGAGATGAGGAGGGTTGCTCGATCTCACAATTATATGATGCAATATGCCAGTATAAGGAGGATGATCGACTGAAAACATTTGACAAGTGGAGAACAAAATTAAACTTAATAAGAGAATGAGGGTGAAAGGTCGCTCAATTTTGCTAATACAGTATTAAAAGTAGCAAACTTACAAGCACAGTATTGTAAAACCCTGTTCGAGCTTTATTATACACCGTACAGAATAGCTCGCTGGGGTGGAACAAGTGGGATAACGTGCCCAAGGTGCCAAAGCTTACAAGCAGATACAATACATATGTTTGCTTCATGTCCTAACCTAGATCCATTTAAAAGATCGCTGGAACAATTTTTGGATACCGCATTAGGGATTTCCATCAGTTTAATAGACAAAGTAATGGTGCTTGGAATAGCGAGAGAGGGGCTTGCAATACCCCATCAAGAATTCATATTTTTGGCAATGACCTTAGTCGGCTGTGCATAGTATCATTATGGAAGGATGCTAACCCTCCAACATTCCAACAATGGTTGGCTAGGCTAATAGCCATATATTCCTTAGAGAAAGCTCTGTATGATAAAAAAGGATGGAAGGCAAAGCACTTGGGGAAGCGTGTTTGGGCACTGGTGGCAGAATGGAAATCAAGGATAGATGAAAACTAAAATAGATGAAGTTATAGGAATTTATATTTATGCAGAGTTTTTTTTCTTTTTTGTATTCTCTAATTTACTTCTCTTCTCTTCTTTTTCCGTTTGTTAAAAATATCTCCTCCGCATGTTATTCTCTTGAAGATTATAATAAGATTTTGTTTTGTTCTGTTATACAAATCCTGTGGAAGATTTAATTGCTAAAAGTGCAGAAAGAAATAAGAGAGGTACAGAAAGAAGAGAGTGTGCTGCAGAAAGAGGCAAGAGAAGTACAGAAAGATGCAATAGTGGATAAAGAGGCAAGAGAGGTGCAGAAAGACGTAAAAGTTATAGAAAAAGGCAAGAGAAGAACAGAAAAAGGCAAGATAGGTGCAGAAAGAGTCAAGAGATGTACAGAAAGAAAAAAAGGTACAGAAATATTCAAGAGAGGTGCAGAAAGAGGCAAGAGAAGTATAAAAAGAGGCAAGAGTGGTGCAGATAGAAGAGAGTAAGATACAGAAAGAAGCAAGAGAGGCCAGAGAGGTGTAGAAATATTTAGGAGAGGTACAGAAAGAGGAAAGAGAGGTGCTTAAAGAAGAGAGTGAGCTGCAGAAAGAGGGAAGACAGGTGCCGGAAGAGGCAAGAGAGGTTCCCAAAGAAGAGAATGAGCTGCAAAAAGAAGCACGATAGATGCTCAAATAGGCTAGAGAGGTGCAGAAAGAGGCAAGAGAGGTGCAGTAATAGTCAGGAGAGGTACAGAAAGAGGCAAGAGACGTGTATAAGAAGAAAGTGAGCTGCAGAAAGAGGGAAGAAAGGTGCCGAACGAGGCAAGAGAGGTGAAGAAAGAAGAGACTGAGCTGCAGAAAGAGGCAAGAGAGGTTTGGAAAGAGACTAGAGACATGTAGGAAGAGGCAAGAGAGGTACAGAAAGAGGTAAGAGGTGTAGAAAGAGGCAAGAGAGGTGCAGAAAGAGGTAGAAAGGCACAAAAAGAGGCAAGTGAGCTAGATTACTTTTTGATATCTTCTTCATTAATATCTAAAGCTAAAATCAAAAGACTGCCGAGTGTGATGTCAGACCATAATCCGCTGCTTCTTGAAATTTTAATGTTAAAAACACAAAGAGCAATAACTAACTGGACATTTGAGAGATCTCTGTTACAAGATGCTAAGTATGCTGTTCATATGAAAGGTTGGCTTAGTGAATTTCTAGAGATTAATAGAGGGTCAGCATCACCAGCAGTAGTGTGGGATACCATGAAGGCAGGAATCAGGGGGGAAACTATCAGCTTCACCCTTAAGCGGAATACATTAGAGAAGGAGGCTGTAGAGGAGAAGATAAAGGTAGTTGCCATCCTAGTAGAAGACTTGGTTAAAGTGATAAATGTTAAAGGAGATCTGACAAAGGTGGTACAGAAACTGGCCATAGCTAAGGCAGCGGTAGGGGAAGTATTCGCATCAAAGGCAGCTGGAAAATATCTAGCTTGGAAACAAGACCAGTATGAGTATAGTGAACACATTGGGCGGATTCTTGCTGTTAGAACTAGACAGGCAGCCACCAAGGGAGAAATATCAGCGCTCGTATCGGAAGCAGGTATACCAGCTACTACACCAAAGGAGATCTGCTCAGTATTCCAGGATTACTATCAAAAATTATACAATCAGGATAAGGGGACGGGTGGAAATGATATAGAAATAGAAACAGAAAAGTATTTGGAGGCCGCACGGATAGAGAGGTTAACAATAGAAGATAGAAATGATCTGGTAGTTAATTTTACTTTAGAAGAAATACAAGGGGCTATTAAAGATCTCCCCTCTGGGAAAGCTGTGGGGCCTGATTGTATTCCACTCGAGTTTTACAAGAATTCCTCCCAACTTTACAAATAGACATCATGAATCTTATGGTTTCAACACAAAGGGGGGCGGTACCGCCTAGCTTCTGGGGCGAAGCCTCAATGGTGGTTTTTAATAAAAAAATAAAGATCCTAAGGATCCAAGGTCATACAGACCTATTAGTCTCATGAATAGTGACACCAAGATATATTCTAAGATCTTGGCTAATCGTTTGAGTCTGATAATTGGCAAGGTCGTCTCCCCCCGTCAACACGGGTTTATCCCTGGGAGGGGCACTGCAGACCACATAAGGAGGGTATTTACACTGTTTGATGGTACGGCAGCCTCACGAGACCCTATGGCTTTAATACTTCTGGGTGCTGAGAAAATGTTCGATAGGGTCTCGTGGGGCTTTTTATGGGCTGCGCTAAGCAAAGTTAATGTTGGTAAAATCTGCATGGGGGCCCTGAAGGCTTTATATAAGAACCCCACGATTAGGCTCAGAGTAATGGGGGGCCAGAGTGAGATAATGAACATCGAGCGTGGAATGAGGCAAGGGTGCCCCTGCTCCCCGCTACTCTTTGCCTTCTATATTGACCCTTTTATAAGAAGAATGGAGCTAAATAGGAATATCCCGCCAATCATCTTGAATGGATATGAGACTAAAATACTTGGGTATGCAGACGACCTCGCCATTACATCGCCTGATCCTGCCTCTGCACTAGTTGAAATAGAAAAGGAAGACAAAGTCTATGGGTCCTTATCAGGATATAAACTGAACCAAAGAAAAACACAAATCACTGCAAATCAACAGGACACTATTCTTGATCAGAGAGTTACAGATGCCGCAATCTATCTAGGAATTACTATAACATCAGATTTATCGAAGGTTGTGGAAAAAAATCTCGGCCCGGTGATCAAAAAAGTCTAAAGAAGATCTAGACAGGATGAATAATTTGCATTTAGCAATAATTGGCAGGTGTAACGTAATAAAAATGCTGTTCTTGCCTAAGGTTTTATATCTATTTTGTACTATTCCGCTAAAATTTAATAATAGCTGGTTCAAGGAAATTGAGGGACTGAGCAACCGTTTTATATGGGCAAATGGTAAAACACGTAGGGCCATCAAATTTTTGTCATTGTCTAGAGACCGTGGGGGTCTGGCGGTACCAGATTTTAAGGTTTATTATCTGGCGGCAGCCCTGCAAAGTATTAGAGGTTTATTAGGTGGGAATATGAAAGACAGGTGGAGGGATAATAAAGGTATCCCAGATATATTCGAATTATTAATAGTGGACTCTAACAGGCGATTGCTTACACACTACGAACCGAATTACTACAAAAAAACAAAATTTAAGTTATTAGGGGCTGCATTTTCAGTATGGTCAATGGTTTGGAAATAAATCAATCTTGGGAGGATTAATTTTTATACTCCTTTGTATAAGAATAGCTCACTGCCAGAAGTGTTTCATGATCAGGTGATGAAACGGTGGGACATACTTGGGGTTAACATGATAGGAGACCTTATTGATCATACAGGCTTAATCACTTTCGACAAAGCTCAGCAGCTATATAACCTTGACCGCAGAGAATTCTTTAAATATTTACAGATCAGGTCAGTTCTGTTAAAAAAACAGGCAGGTAATATGAAACTTAAGAGGGAAGAGGTTATGGAGCAACGGAGAGATGGGGAGGGTTGCTCAATCTCACAATTATATGATGAAATATGCCAGTATAAGGAGGATGATCGACTGAAAATATTTGCCAAGTGGAGAACGAAATTAAACTTAATAAGAGAATGAGGGTGAAAGGTCACTCAATTTTGCTAATACAGTATTAAAAGTAGCAAACTTACAAGCACAGTATTGTAAAACACTGTTCGAGCTTTATTATACACCGTACAGAATAGCTCGCTGGGGTGGAACAAGTGGGATAATTTGCCCAAGGTGCCAAAGCTTACAAGCAGATACAATACATATGTTTGCTTCATGTCCTAACCTAGATCCATTTAAAAGATCGCTGGAACAATTTTTGGATACCGCCTCAGGGATTTCCATCAGTTTAACAGACAAAGTAATGGTGCTTGGAATAGCGAGAGAGGGGCTTGCAATACCCCATCAAGAATTCATATTTTTGGCAATGACCTTAAGTCGGCTGTGCATAGCATCATTATGGAAGGATGCTAACCCTCCAACATTCCAACAATGGTTGGCTAGGCTAATAGCCATATATTTCTTAGAGAAAGCTCTGTATGATAAAAAAAGGATGGAAGGCAAAGCAATTGGGGAAGCGGGTTTGGGCACCGGTGGCAGAATGGAAATCAAGGATAGATGAAAACTAAAATCGATGAAGTTATAGGAATTTATATTTATGCAGAGAGTTTTTTTTTCTTTTTTGTGTTCTCTAATTTACCTTCTCTTCTCTTCTTATTCCGTTTGTTAAAAATGTCTCCTCCGCATGTGTACTGGTGTTGTGTTATTCTCTTGAAGATTATAATAAGATTTTGTTTTGTTCTGTTATACAAATCCTGTGGAAGATTTAATTGCTAAAGGTGCAGAAAGAAATAAGAGAGGTACAGAAAGAAGAGAGTGTGCTGCAGAAAGAGGCAAGAGAAGTGCAGAAAGATGTAATAGTGGATAAAGAGGCAAGAGAGGTGCAGAAAGAGTCAAGAGATGTACAGAAAGAAAAAAAAGGTACAGAAAGATTCAAGAGAGGTGCAGAAAGAGGCAAGAGAAGTACAAAAAGAGGCAATAGTGGTGCAAAAAGAAGAGAGTAAGATACAGAAAGAAGCAAGAGAGGTGGAGAAAGAGGCAAGAGAGGTGTAGAAATAGTCAGGAGAGGTACAGAAAGAGGCAAGAGAGGTGCATAAAGAAAAGAGTGAGCTGCAGAAAGAGGGAAGACAGGTTGCGAAAGAGGCAAGAGAGGTTCCCAAAGAAGAGAATGAGCTGCAGAAAGAGGCACGATAGATGCTTAAATAGGCAAGAGAGGTGCAGAAAGTGGCAAGAGAGGTGCAGTAAAAGTCAGGAGAAGTACAGAAAGAGGCAAGAGAGGTGTATAAGAAGAAAGTGAGCTGCAGAAAGAGGAAAGACAGGTGCCGAACGAGGCAAGAGAGGTACAGAAAGAAGAGATAGAGCTGCAGAAAGAGGCAAGAGAGGTTTGGAAAGAGGCAAGCGACATGTAGGAAGAGGCAAGAGCAGTGCAGAAAGAGGTAAGAGGTGTAGAAAGAGGCAAGAGAGGTGCAGAAAGAGGACGAAAGGCACAGAAAGAGGCAAGTGAGGTACAGTAAAATGAAAGAGAAGAGCAGAGGAGGCAAGAGAGCTACAGTAAGAGGCAAAAGAAGTACAGAAAGAGTAAGAAAGGTACATAAAGAGTCAAGAGAGGTACAGAAACAGAATGAAAGGTGCAGAAAGCCTAAAGAGAAGTGTATAAAGAGAGATACAGAAAGAGCAAAGAGTTGCAGAAAGATGCAAGAGAGGAGGTGCAGAAAGATGAGAGTTAGCTGCAGATAGAGGGAAGGGAGGTGCAGAAAGAGTAAAGCAGGGTGCAGAAAGAGGCAGGAGAGGTACAGAATGAGGGGAGTAAGCTGCAGAAAGAAGCAAGAGCAGTGCAGAAAGAGGCCAGATAAATGCAGAAAGAGGCAAGATAGGTGCAGTACGAGTCAAGCAAAGTGCAGATATAGGAAGACAGGTGCAGAAAAAGGCAAGAGAGGTGCAGAAAGAGGCAAAAGCGGTAGAGAAAGAGGCAAGAGAGGTTTGGAAAGAGGCAAGAGTGGGTCTGAAAGTGGCAGGAGAGGTGCAGAAAGAGGTAAGAGAGGTGCAGAGAGAAATAAGAGAGGTAAATAAAGAAACGATTGTGCTGCAGAAAGAGGCACGAAAGGTGCAGAAAGATGCAAGAGGTGCAGAAAGAGGCATGAGAGGTGCAGAAAGATGCAATAGTGGATAAAGAGGCAAGAGAGGTGCAGAAAGACGTAAAAGTTATAGAAAAAGGCAAGAGAAGAACAGAAAAAGGCAAGATAGGTGTAGAAAGAGTCAAAAAATGTACAGAAAGAAAAAAAAGGTACAGAAAGATTCAAGAGAGGTGCAGAAAGATGCAATAGTGGATAAAGAGGCAAGAGAGGTGCAAAAAGATGTAAAATGTATAGAAAAAGGCAAGAGAAGAACAGAAAAAGACAGGATAGGTGTAGAGAGAGTCAAGAGATATAAGAAAGAAAAAAAGGTACAGAAAGATTCAAGAGAGGTGCAGAAAGAGGCAAGAGAGGTGTAGAAAAAAGAGAGCGAGCTGCAGAAAGAGGCACCAGATGTGCTTAAAGAGGCAAGAGAGGTACAAAAAGAGGCAAGAGTGGTGCAGAAAGAAGAGAGTTAGCTACAAAAAGAAGCAAGGGAGGTGCAGAAAATGTTAGGAAAAGTGCAGAAAGAGGCAAGAGAGGTGCAGAAAGAAGAGAGTAAGCTGCAGAAAAAAGGAAGAGAGGTGCCGAAAGAAGCAAGAGAGGTGCAGAAGAAAAGAGAAAGAATATGCTGCAGAAAGAGGGAAGAGAGATGCACAAAGAAATAAGAGATGTACAGAAAGAAGAGAGTGTGCTGCAGAAAGAGGCAAGAGAGGTGTAGAAAGAGGCAAGAGAAGAACAGAAAAAGGCAAGATAGGTGCAGAAAGAGTCAAGAGATGTACAGAAAGAAAAAAAAAGTACATAAAGAATCAAGAGAGGTGCAGAAAGAGGCAAGAGAGTTGTATAAAGAAGAGAGTGAGCTGCAGAAATAGGCACAAGATGTGCAGAAAGAGTCAAGAGAGGTACAAAAAGAGGCAAGAGTGGTGCAGAAAGAAGAAAGTAAGCTACAGAAAGAAGCAAGAGAGGTACAGAAAATGTTAGGAAAGGTACAGAAAGAGGCAAGAGAGGTGCAGAAAGAACAGACTAAGATGCAGAAAAGGGAAGAGAGGTGCCGGAAGAAGCAAGAGAGGTGCAGAAAGACGAGAGTGTGCTGCAGAAAGAGGCAAGAGAGGTGCAGAAACATGTAAGAGGTACAGAAAGGGGCAAGAGAGGTACAGAAAAAAAAGAAAGATTCAGAAAGAAGCAAGAGAGTTGCAGAAAGAGGTAATAGAAGTATAGAAAGTAGAGAGTAAGCTGCAGAAAGAGGCACAAGAGGTGCAGAAATAACAAGAGAAGTACAAAAAGAGGCAAGAGTGGTACAGAAAGAAGAGAGTGAGCTGCAGAAAGAAGCAAGAGAGGTGTAGACAGAGGCAAGAGAGGTGCAGAAAGAGGCAAGAGAGGAACGGAAATAGGCAGAAGAGGTACAGAAAGACAAGAGAGATGCATAAAGAGGAAGAAAGGTAAGAAAGAAGCAAGAGAAGCTCAGAAAAAAGCATAGAGTTGCAGAAAGTAGCAAGAGAGGTGCAGAATGAATAGAGTGAGGTACAAAAAAAGGCAAGAGAAGTACAGAAAGAAGAGAAAGAAGCAAGAGAGATTTGGAAAGAGGCAAGAGAGGTTTGCAAGGAGGCAAGAGTGGGTCATAAAGTGGCAGGAGAGGTAGAGAAAGATGCAACAGGTGCAGGAAGAAGCAGGAAAGGTGTAGAAAGAGGCAAGAGAGGAACTGAAATTGGCAGAAGAGGTACAGAAAGATGAGAGAGATGCATAAAGAGGAAGAAAGGTAACAAAGAAGCAAGAGAAGCTCAGAAAAAAAGCAATAGAGTTGCAGAAAGAAGCAAGATAGGTGCAGAATGAATTGAGTGAGGTGCAGAAAGAGGCAAGAGATGTGCAGAAAGAGGCAAGAGAAGTTGAGAAAGAGAACAAAAGGTATATAAAGAGGGTATAGCAAGAAAAATGCAGAACAAGGAAGAAAGGTGCAGAAAGAAGCAAGAGAAGCATGGGAAATAGCAAGAGAGGTGAAGAAAGAAGCTAAAGAGGTGCATAAAGTAAAGAGTTAGATGCATAAAGAGGCAAGAGTGGTGCAGAAAGAAGCAAGAGAAGTACGGAAAGAAGCAAGAGAGGTGCAGAAAGAGGCAAGAGAAGTGCAACAAGAGGCAAGAAATGTGCAGAAAGAGGCAAGAGTTGAGAAGAAAGCCAAGAGAGATACAGATAGATACAAGGGAGGTACAGGAAGAGGCAAGTGAAGTACAGAAAAAGGCAAAAGAAGTACAGAAAGAAGAGAGGTGCAGAAAAAAGCAAGAGAGGTTTGGAAAGAGGCAAGAGAGGTTTGGAAAGAGGCAGGAGTGGGTCATGAAGTGGCAGGAGAGGTACAGAAAGATGCAACAGGTGCAGGAAGAGGCAGGAGAGGTGTAGAAAGAGGCTAGAGGTGTAGAAAGGGGGAAGTGAGGTACAGAAAGAGGAAGACAGGTGCAGAAAGAGGCTAGTGAGGTGTAGAAAGAGGCAAGAGAAGAACAGAAAGAGGCAAGAGAGGTACAGAAAGAGCAAAACATGTACAGAAAGAAATAAAGGTGCAGAAAGAGGAAAGAGAGGTGCAGAAAGAGGCAAGAGAGGTAAAGAAAGAAGAGAGTGAGCTGCAGAAAGAGGCACGAGAGGTGTAGAAAGAGGCAAGAGAGGTACAAAAAGAGGCAAGAGTGGTGCGGAAAGAAGAGAATAAGATACAGAAACAAGCAAGAGATGTGCTGAAAGAGGCAAGAGAGGTGCATAAATAGGCAGAAGAGGTACAGAAAGAGGCAAGAGAGGTACATAAAGAAGACAGTGAGCTGCATTACGAGGGAAGACAGATGTCGAAAGAGGCAAGAGAGGTGCAGAAAGATGAGAGTGCACTGCAGAAAGAGGCAAGATAGATGCAGAAATAGGCAAGAGAGGAGTAGAAAGAGGCAAGATAGGTGAAGAAA
The DNA here is from genome assembly GCF_964261635.1 of Lissotriton helveticus. Taxonomy (NCBI): domain Eukaryota; kingdom Metazoa; phylum Chordata; class Amphibia; order Caudata; family Salamandridae; genus Lissotriton; species Lissotriton helveticus. The sequence continues at coordinate 2,052,652,744 of NC_136061.1, forward strand.
GAAGAGACTGAGCTGCAGAAAGAGGCAAGAGAGGTTTGGAAAGAGGCAAGAGACAGGTAGGAAGAGGCAATAGAGGAGCAATAAGAGGTAAGAGGTGTAGAAAGAGGCAAGAGAGTTGCAGAAAGATGCAATAGAAGAGCAGAGGAGGCAAGAGAGGTACAGAAAGCAGCAAAAGAAGTACAGAAAGAGTAAGAAAGGTACATAAAAGTCAAGAGAGGTACAGAAGCAGAATGAAAGGTGCAGAAAGACTTAAGAGAAGTGCAAAAAGAGAGATACAGAAAGAGCCGAGAGGTGCAGAAAGATGCAAGAGAGGTGCAGAAAGATGAGTGTTAGCTGCAGAAAGAGGGAAGAGAGGTGCAGAAAGAGGCAAGCAAGGTGCATAAAGAGGAAGGAGACGTACAAAATGAGGAGAGTGAGCTGCAGAACGAAGCAAGAGAAATGCAGAAAGAGGCCAGAGAAGTACAGAAAGAGGAAAGATAGGTGCAGTACGAGTCAAGCGAATTGCGTATATAGGAAAAAAGGTGCAGAAAGAGGGCAAACGAGGTGGAGAAAGAGGCAAGAGAGGTTTGGAAAGAGGCAAGAGTGGGTCAGAAAGTGGCAAGAGAGGTGCAGAAAGAGGTAAGAGCGGTACAGAAAGAAATAAGAGAGGTAAATAAAGAAGAGAGTGTGCTGCAGAAAGAGGATCGAAAGGAGGATAAACATGCAAGAGGTACAGAAAGAGGCAAGAGAGGTGCAGAAAGAAATAAGAGAGGTACAGAAACAAGATAGTGTGCTGCAGAAAGAGGCAAGATAGGTGCAGAAGATGCAATAGTGGATAAAGAGGCAAGAGAGGTGCAAAAAGACATAAAAGGTATAGAAAAAGGCAAGAGAAGAACAGAAAAAGGCAAGATAGGTGTAGAAAGAAACAATAGATGTACAGAAAAAAAAGGTACAGAAAGTGTCAAGAGAGGTGCAGAAAGAGGCAAGAGTGGTATAGAGAGAAGAGAGTGAGCTGCAGAATGAGGCACCAGACGTGCAGGAAGAGGCAAGAGAGGTACAAAAAGAGGCAAGAGTGGTGCAGAAAGAAGAGAGTTAGCTACAGAAAGAAGCAAGAGAGGTGCAGAAAATGTCAGGAAAGATGCTGAAAGAGGCAAGAGAGGTGTAGAAAGAAGAGAGTAAGCTGCATACAGAGGGAAGAGAGATGCACAAAGAAATAAGAGATGTACAGATAGAAGAGAGTGTGCTGCAGAAAGAGGCAAGAGAGGTGCAGAAACATGTGAGAGGTACAGAAAGGGGCAAGAGAGGTGCAGAAAGAGGTAAGAGGGAAAGAATCACAGAAAGAGGCAAGAGAGGTACAGAAAGAAGAAGAAAGGTTCGGAAAGAGGCAAGAGAGTTGCAGAAAGAGGCAAGAGAAGTCCAAACAGAGACAAGAGTGGTACAGAAAGAAGAGAGTGAACTGCAGAAAGAAGCAGGAGAGGTGCAGACAGGGGCAAGCGAGGTGCAGAAAGAGGCAAGAGAGGTGCAGACAGAGGCAAGAGAGGTGCATAAAGACGAGAGAGATGCATAAAGAGGAAGAAAGGTACAGAAAGAAGCAAGAGAAGCACAGGTAAAAGCAATAAAGTTGCCGAAAGAAGCAAGAGAGGTACAGAAGGAATAGAGTAAGGTGCAGAAAGAGGCAGGCAAGGTGCAGAAAGAGGCAAGAGAGGTACAGAATGAGGAGAGTGAGCAGCAGAAAGAAGCAAGAGACGTGCAGTAAGAGGCCTGAGAAGTGCAGAAAGAGGCAAGAGAGGTGCAGAAAGAGGCAAGAGAGGTTTGAAAAGAGGCAAGAGTGGATCAGAAAGTGGCAAGAGAGGTGCAGAAAGAGGCAAGAGAGGTGCAGAAAGAAATAAGAGAGGTAAATAAAGAAGAGAGTGTGCTGCATAACGAGGCACAAGAGGTGCAGAAAGATGCAAGAGGTGTAGAAAGAGGCAAGAGAGGTACAGAAAGAGGCAAGAAAGGTAAAGAAAGAAGAGAGTGAGCTGCAGAAAGAGGGAAGAGAGGTGCACAAATGAATAAGAGAGGTAAATAAAGAAGAGAGTGTGCTGCAGAAAGAGGACGAGAGAGGTGCAGAGTGATATGATAGTGGATAAAGAGGCAAGAGAGATGCATAGAGAGGTGAAAGGTGTAGAAAAAGCGATAGAGGTACAGAAAGAGGAAGGTGCAGAAAGATGCTAGTGAGGTGCAGAAAGAGGCAAGAGTTGAGTACAAAGGCAAGAGAAATATAGATAGAGGCAAGGGAGGTGCAGGAAGAGGCAAGAGTGGTACAGAAAAAGGCAAGAGATGTGCAGAAAGAAGAGAGGTGAAGAAAGAAGCAAGAGAGGTTTGGAAAGAGGCAAGAGTGGGTCAGAAAGTGGCAAGAGAGGTGCAGAAATAGGCAAGAGGTGTAGAAAGAGGCAAGAGAGGTACAGAAAGAGGAAGAAATGTGCAGGGAGAGGCTAGTGAGGTGTAGAAAGAGGTAAGGGAAGAACAGAAAGAGGCAAGAGAGGTACAGAAAGAGGCTGGACATGTAGAGAAAGAAATAAAGTTGCAGAAAGAGGAAAGAGAGGTGCAGAAAGAGGCAAGAGAGGTAAAGAAAGAAGAGAGTGAGCTGCAGAAAGAGGCACGAGAGGTACAGAAAGAGGCAAGAGAAGTACAAAAAGAGGCAAGAGTGGTGCAGAAAGAAGAGAGTAAGATACAGAAAGAAGCAAGGGAGGTGCAGAAAGAGGCAAAAGAGGTGTAGAAATAGTCAGGAGAGGTACAGAAAGAGGCAAGAGAGGTGCATATAGAAGAGAGTGAGCTGCAGAAAGAGGGAAGACAGGTGCCGAAAGAGGCAAGAGAGGTGCCCAAAGAAGAGAGTGAGCTGCAGAAAGAAGCACAATATATGCAGAAATAGGCAAGAGAGGTGCAGAAAGAGGTAAGAGAGGTGCAGAAATAGTCAGGAGAGGTACAGAAAGAGGCAAGAGAGGTGTATAAGAAGAAAGTGAGCTGTAGAAAGAGGGAAGACAGGTGCCGAACGAGGCAAGAGAGGTGAAGAAAGAAGAGACTGAGCTGCAGAAAGAGGCAAGAGAGGTTTGGAAAGAGGCAAGAGACATATAGGAAGAGAGCAAGAGAGGTGCAGAAAGAGGTAAGAGGTGTAGAAAGTGGCAAGAGAGGTGCAGAAGGAGGAAGAAAGGCCCAGAAAGAAGCAAGTGAGGTACAGAAAAATGAAAGAGAAGAGCAGCGGAGGCAAGAGAGCTACAGAAAGAGGCAAAAGAAGTACAGAAAGAGTAAGAAAGGTACATAAAGAGTCAAGAGAGGTACAGAAACAGAATGAAAGGTGCAGAAAGACTCAAGAGAACTGCATAAAGAGAAATACAGAAAGAGCCAAGAGTTGCAGAAAGATGCAATAGAGGTGCAGAAAGATGAGAGTTAGCTGCAGAAAGAGGGAAGAGAGGTGCAGAAAGAGGCAAGCAAGGTGCAGAAAGAGGCAGGAGAGGTTCAGAATGAGGAGAGTGAGCTGCAGAAAGAAACAAGAGAAGTGCAGAAAGAGGCCAGAGAAGTGCAGAAAGAGGCAAGATAGGTGCAGTACAAGTCAAGCGAAGTGCTGATATAGGAAGAAAGGTGCAGAAAAAGGCAATGTATGTGCAGAAAGAGGCAAAAGAGGTGGAGAAAGAGGCAAGGGAGGTTTGGAAAGAGGCAAGAGTGGGTCAGAAAGTGGCAAGAGAGGTGCAGAAAATGATAAGAGAGGTGCAGAAAGAAATAAGAGAGGTAAATAAAGAAGAGAGTGTGCTGCCGAAAGAGGCACAAAAGGTGCTGCAAGATGCAAGTGGTGCAGAAAGAGGCAAGAGCGGTGCAGTAAGAAATAAGAGAGGTACAGAAAGAAGAGAGTGTGCTGCAGAAAGGCAAGAGAGGTACAGAAAGATGCAATAGTGGATATAGAGGCAAGAGAGGTGCAGAAAGACGTAAAAGGTATAGAAAAAGGCAAGAGAAGAACAGAAAAAGGCAAGATAGTTGCAGAAAGAGTCAAGAGATGTACAGATAGGAAAAGAAGGTGCAGAAAGAGGCAAGAGATGTGCAGAAAGAAGAGAGTAAGCTGCAGGAAAAGGGAAGAGAGGTGCCGAAAGAAGCAAGAGAGGTGCAGAAAGAAAATAAAAGAGTGCGCTGCAGAAAGAGGGAAGAGAGATGCCTGAAGAAATAAGAGATGTACAGAAAGAAGAGAATGTGCTGCAGATAGAGGCAAGAGAGGTGTAGAAAGAGGCAAGAGAAGAACAGAAAAAGGCAAGATAGGTGCAGAAAGATTCAAGAGATGTACAGAAAGAAAAGAAGGTACAGAAAGAGTCGAGAGAGGTGTAGAAAGAGGTAAGAGAGGTGTAGAATGAAGCGAGTGAGCTGCAGAAAGAGGCACAAGACGTGCAGAAAGAGGAAAGAGAGGTACACAAAGGGGCAAGAGTGGTGCAGAAAGAAGAGAGTAAGCAACAGAAAGAAGCAAGAGAGGTGCAGAAAATGTCAGGAAAGGTGCAGAAAGATCCAAGAGAGGTGCAGAAAGAAGAGACTAAGATGTAGAAAAGGGAAGAGAGGTGCAGGAAGAAGCAAGGGAGGTGCAGTAAGTGTGCCACAGAAAGAGGCAGGAGAGGTGCAGAAACATGTGAGAGGTGCAGAAAGTGGCAAGAGAGGTGCAGAAAGAGGTAAGAGGGAAAGAATCACTGCAAGAGGCAAGAGAGGTACAGAAAGAAGAAGAAAGGTTCGGAAAGAGGCAAGAGAGTTGCAGAAAGAAGCAAGAGAAGTACAAAAAAGAGGCAAGAGTGGTACAGAAAGAAGATAGTGAGCTGCAGAAAGAAGCAAGAGAGGTGCAGACAGAGGCAAGAGAGGTACAGAAAGATGAGAGAGATGCATAAAGAGGTAGAAAAATACAGAAAGAAGCAAGAAAAGCGCAGAAAAAAGCAATAGAGTTGCAGAAAGAAGCAAGAGAGGCGCAGAAGGAGTAGAGTGAGGTGCAGAAAGAGGCAAGCAAGGTACAGAAATAGGCAAGAGAGGTATAGAATGAGCAGAGTGAGCTGCAGGAAAGAAGGAAGAGAAGTGCAGTAAGAGGCCAGAGAAATGCAGAAAGAGGCAAGATAGGTGCAGAAAGAGTCAAGCGAAGTGCAGATATAGGAACAACGGTGCAGAAAAAGGCAAGTGAAGTGCAGAAAGAAGCAAGAGAGGTTTGGAAAGAGGCAAGAGTGGGTCAGAAAGTAGCAAGAGAGGTGCAGAAAGAGGCAATAGAGGTGCAGAAAGAAATAAGAGAGGTAAATAAAGAAGAGAGTGTGCTGCAGAAAGAGGCACAAGAGATGCAGAAAGATGCAAGAGGTGCAGAAAGAGGCAAGAGAGGTACAGAAAGAGGTAAGAGGGGTAAAGAAAGAAGAGAGTGAGCTGCAGAAAGAGGGAAGAGAGGTGCAGAAACAAATAAGAGATGTACAGAAAGAAGAGAGTGTGCTGCAGAAAGAGGCAAGAGAGGTGCAGAAAGAAATAAGAGAGGTACAGAAAGAAGAGAGTGTGCTTCAGAAAGAAGACAAGAGAGGCGCAGAAAGATGTGATAGTGGATAAAGAGGCAAGAGAGATGCATAGAGCGGTAAAAGGTGTCGAAAAAGCGAGAGAGGTACAGAAAGAGGAAGGTGCAGAAAGAGGCTAGTGAGGTGCAGAAAGAGGCGAGAGAAGTGCAGAAAGAGGCAAGAAAGGTGCAGAAAGAGGCAAGCGTTGAGTAGAAAGGCAAGGGAGATACAGATAGAGGCAAGGAAGGTGCAGGAAGAGGCAAGAGAGGTACAGAAAATAGCAAGAGATGTGTAGAAAGAAGAGAGGTGCAGACAGAAGCAGGAGAGTTTAGAAAGAGGCAAGAGTTGTTTGGAAAGAGGCAAGAGTGGGTCAGAAAGTGACAAGAGAGGTGCAGAAAGAGGCAAGAGGTGTAGAAAGAGGCAAGAGAGAAACAGAAAGAGGAGGAAAGGTGCAGAAAATGGCTAGTGAGGTGTAGAAAGAGGCAAGAGAAGAACAGAAAGAGGAAAGAGAGGTACAGAAAGAGGCAAGACATGTACAGAAAGAAATAAAGGTGCAGAAAGAGGAAAGAGAGATGCAGAAAGAGGCAAGAGAGGTACAAAAAGAGGTAGGAGTGGTGCAGAAAGAAGAGTGTAAGCTGTCGAAAAAGGGAAGAGAGGTGCTGAAAGAAGCAAGAGAGGTGCAGAAAGAAGAGAGTGGGCTGCAGAAAGAGGGAAGAGATATGCTCAAAGAAATAAGAGATGTACAAGAAGAAGAGAGTGTGCTGCAGAAAGAGACAAATGAACTATTGTCATTGCTGCAGAAAGAGGCTCGAGAGGTGCAGAAAGATGTAAGAGGTGCAGAAAGGGGCAAGAGATGTGCAGAAAGAGGTAGGAGGTGTAAAAAGAGTCAAGAGAGAAGCAGAAAGAGGAAGAAAAGCACAGAAAGAGGCAAGTGAGCTGCAGAAAGAAGCAAGAGAGGTGCAGACAGAGGCTGTGGTAAATAAATAAATAATACCTCTATTTTTGAATGGATAAATGAATAACAGATAGCTCAATAAATAAGAGTCAAGATTCGAGGTAGTAGGAGTTTGCAGGTTTATTACAGCATAAAGGACAGGAACAGGACAACCTGCACAGGAATAGGATGGCAGGGCCCGGCAGGGGGGACAGGATTGGACTAGCGTGGCCCGGCAGCTGCCGGGGCTGGATCTGGGATGAGCGCGCTAGCATTTAATAACAATACACAAGCATATATAGTAAAACAGTTGCATTACAGTACATATGATAGGCGGAGCGGTGGGTGGAGCAAAAGGGTGTGACGCGTAGCAGTCGCGAAAGATAAGGGTGAAAGTGGGTGTAACAGGGTGTATACATAGACAGGTGATGCAAACGTAGCAGAATATGTCATGAATGGGGCGGAAACATGGAGGGGGCTACCTAAGGAGCCGGGACCTCTAACCTGATGGTGCGCGCAAGCTGGCAATGATGTGTTACTAGGAGAAGCTGGGGGCTACGAACTCTGTGCTAGGAGCAGAGACTGAAGTCTGGAGAGTCAGGGCGACATGTACCTAAACAGTATCTAGTATCTGATGTTTAGAGAACATGTTGATATAAACTAGAAGTCAGGAGGGGAAAGGCTAACTTGATTCTAAGACTGGAGCATGCATTATTCTACATGTAGTGCGTGATGAAGAATACTAAATGATCATTAATACAGTATTTCTCTAACATGGAGACGTAAAGGCTAGACAATGACGGAAACTATTGATGCGGTTCAGTAGTTTAAGAATGCAGAGAAGGAGGGCTGGACTGATAACTAGAATCATAACATACTCTTGGCAGACTCAGAGGCAGAGCCAGGCTGAACCGGGCACTGTGAGGCAGGAAGTAAGTGAAGGGTCAGGGATACAGGTGGGGGCTGTATCGCTCCTCAGCGAGGGCTTCAGGAGACAGGAGCTGAATCTGGTGTCCGGGCCCTTTTGAGGCCTAGAAACGGGGACTTTACAATGGAATAACGTGCACACTGAGAAACGTGGCAACGTAACTTTAAATAGGCCTGATATTCGTAGTATTCAAGAGAACTGGAAACTGGCATACTAGAGATGGACACAACTATAATTGCGTCTTTAATCGAACATGGTGAATACATATGCATATCAATCATGCACACATAACATATGATGGATGACACGTAGGGACACAGAACATGGCAAAATTTACTTTTCCACATTCCCTCCTTGTCACTACGTTTCCATCAGGAAACATCAATATTCATGATACCATCTATCATTTCATACAGCATCAATTGTTCGTCTCGAATTTTCTTGGAACGGGATTTAGAACGGGACTTGGGACTAGGAATACAAGAGGTAGCACAAATGCCGCAAATCGCAGGGCCACATTGTATACAGAGGCAGCAACTGAATATGATCGCTACTGCAATACCTAGAAAGGACAATACTTTCCATCCCCAAGCGGAAATTATATTCCAGAACCAACCGGACCATGTCCAGGTGCCTGGGTCTTGGTGTAACAGATGGGCAATTTTATGGAGTCTGGTTATAGCTGAATAAACAGACGGCGCGTTATTTGGAATGAAAATGCAGCAACTAGATCCAATGACTCTACATGCCCCGCCCCTATCGGCCAGTATGACGTCAAGGACGAGACGATTTTGCAAAACGACAAATCCCATAGCAGATTGCTCTTCGGTTAAGTTACCTAGAGCAGAGGCAGTCTCATTTACTACAGCTTCAAGGGTTCTGGTTAACCTACGGATTAGCTTACTATTCTGGATAGGTCCTATAAAAAAGAAGAAACCTCTATTGAAATCTGTATACTGTTCTAGAGCAGTTTCAGTATAATCGACAATTGGGGACTCAATCTCCCTTCTATGTCTAAGGTGTACTAGATGTGTGTTTCTATGATAATCAGATGGGGCTAGGAAAACTGGTGGCAGTAGGAAGGCAATGTAACAGGTTCCCTCCCAATCGAGGGGCAGACGAACATATGCGGTCTGACCACAAATAAAATAAGAATGACGTGAAGCTTTGAAAATAGATTTCCCATTGTCACTATGCTTGACAATAGTAGTACAATCGCTGTGTCCTACATGTACGGAACCATTATTTCGGACACATAATTCGCCTTTGACTGGTAGTACCGAAATAGCAGGTAAGTCTGGAGTAGTAGCAGACTGAACATTCAGGACCATGAAATTCGAAGAATAATTACCTAGATTGTAAACTTCGTTTTCTAGATCTAACCCTGTTCTGTGGGGAAGACCTTGCTTGTCTGGAAAACATGTACTGTTAAGAAAAGACATATCTGTTGAGGATGACGTTAACGTGGACCATGCTCCACACGAACCATTATGAGAAAATGGATAAGGAAAGAGTGGCAGAACTCCCTTCGGTGTCTGGAAAGGGGGGAGTCGACCACACACCCAACAATTAGTGGCATTGCTGGTCTGGTGTGAATAATGTAACATGCGGATAAAAGAATTGTTACGCATAGCGAGGCGATAAGAAAGTTCATGAGGAGGCAGATCACTAAACGTGTGCTCTACTGTAACATTAGAAGACTTATTTACATGAGAAACTGGAAAATACAAGTAAAATGCATAACTGGTGCAGGAAATCATAATGCTGAGAAATAATATGAAACTTAAAAAAACGATACATCGGATTGAGTTTTGACTAACTCTCTCACTATGGGGGTCTATTTTATACATGTCAGAAACCGGTCTAACCGTTTCACCTAGGGGAGGACTTAGACAATCAAACTGGCTGACTTATTTTACTAGACCTTAGTTTTAATTTATACTCCTGTTGCGGAATTGTCTCTAACAGGGAGGGTGCAATATCATTGTCTTTTGCGGGACAGTCCTTAAGAATAGTACTTTGGCAGTCCTTTAAATCCTCGGAAATGTTCTTTGAAACTGGTTTCAATCCATAAAACTTTTTGATATGCGAAAGATGCACCCAGCCTTTGCGTCCCTCCAACTTCACGGCTGTACGGGTGGCCAGGAGGACCTGTCGGGGCTCCTTCCAGCGAGGCTCCAGCGGACTTGAACGATCAAAATTTCGCACTAGGACCATGGATCCGGGAACGATTTCATGCGGTGCCACCTCGGTATTGTCTGGAAATGCGGCGGCAACCTGTGAACGACAAGAGTTGAGGGCAGACATCAAGGAAGCTAGGTAATCTGTCAGCATATTACTTGAAACATCGGTAATACTTCGAGGTCTAGGAGTACCCCACATGTTAGGGGGGCGGCCGAAAACGACCTCATACGGGGACAGACCTGATCTGGAATGTGCGACCATGCGCATATAGAACAGGGCAACTGGCAGAGCTATTAGCCAGTCCACACCTTTCTCTTGACAAACCTTTGCAATTCGAATTTTCAGGGTCTGATTGTGTCTCTCTACGAGACCAGCTGCTTCAGGATGGCGTACACAATGGAACTTCCACTGGTACCCTAACAATAGGGAAACATGTTTCATCAACTCAGATGAGAATGGCTGGCCGTTATCAGAATATACGACTCTAGGGAGTCCGTAACGGGGGAAGAACTCACGAACCAACTGCTTGGCAGTAGTCGTGGCTGTGTAATCTGGAACTGGATATGCCTCCGTCCACCTGGACAAAGCGCATACAACTACAAGGACATACTTGAAACCTCGACATCGCTCCATCTGAATATAATCCATCTGGAGGACTTCAAAAGGGTGGTCAGGAGGCTGGAATCCCCCTTGTTCCACCGGGACACTTTTACCTGGATTAAACTGGCAACATATCATACAGGTACGGACTTTCTGCTTGGCTGCAGCTCGCAAATGCTTGTTGAACCAAATGTTCTGGATACTGTCTAACATAGCTCTTTCTCCTAAATGTGCTGGACTATGTGCGGTATTGATAATGACTTGAACCATAGAGTCGGGGAGAAACCATGTGGCTCTACCCTTCGTTAACCATCCTTGATCTGTCTGGACCCCTCCTTGTTCGGACCATTTCTTGATTTCATCGGGAGTAGCATGTAACTGGATATCTATGACATCTTGAGTAGGGTCCTTAACTGTCATACAGGTAGTCGGATCTGGAGTATGTGTCTGTGTCGGATTAACTGGAATGTCTGGAGTCTGAGCTGTAAGCTTGGCTGTGCGATCTGCTAGATCATTACCCTGGGAAATAATGTCAGTAACTTTCGTATGTGCTTTGCACTTCATGATAGCAATGGATGTCGGTAAGTGTATTGCATCTAACAGAGCTTGAATAAGGAGACCATGCTGAATCTTGGTTCCATGAGAAGTCATGAAACCTCTCTCCTGCCAGAGCACTCCAAAGTCGTGTACGACTCCAAATGCGTAGCGTGAATCTGTGTAAACATTAACTTTCAGGTTCTTGGCGTGTATGCAGGCTTGAGTCAGAGCAACTAGCTCCGCCGCTTGAGCAGACAGGGTGTCAATACGGTGTGTCTCTATAACTTCAGTGTCAGTAGTCACTGCATACGCGGCGACTAGTTCTCCTGTACTTGTTCTCATGCATGAACCATCCACATAAAGTGTCAGGTCGGGATCTGGTAATGGAATATCTGTCAGATCTTGTCTTGGCTTAGTCATTATGTTAACTACTTCCACACAGTCGTGTGTGGCAGGATTTGAATTAACTGATGGTAACAGTGTAGCAGGATTTAAAACGTTGCAGCGTCTGATTTCTATGTGTGGCTGGAACAGTGTCAGTTCATAACCTGTTAAACGTGCAATTGTCAAGTGCTGAGTCTGTGTTCGGTTTAAAAGAACTTCCACGGAGTGTGGAACTTGTACTGTCAGGGAGTGTCCTAACACTATGGAATCACTTTGTCTGATAGCTAGTGCTGTGGCTGCAACTGACTTGAGGCACGCAGGCAGAGCCTGGGCTACAGGATCTAATGTGCTCGAAAAATAAGCACAAGGCTTGTACTGTCCTGCTTGGTCTTGTGTGAGAACAGATAATGCTGTACCTTCACGTTCAGTGACGAAAAGTGTAAAAGGCTTACTGTAGTTCGGTGTAGCTAGAACTGGAGCTTGGCATAAGGCTTTCTTTAACTCATTGAAACTAAGTCTATGTTCAGATGTCCAAGGGAGAACAGTCGATACGGCTGCCTCCTGTGTTGTTAACTGTATCAGTGGTTAGGCTAGGAATGCATACTGAGGAATCCATTGTCTGCAATAAGAAGTAAGGCCGATAAAAGCACGTACCTCCTTCTGGGTCTTTGGCTGAGGAAGACTCGCTATTAACTGGATACGGTCTGGTGTCAACTGCCTACCCCACTTGGACAGCAAGTGGCCTAAGTAGATCACTTGCTGGACACAGAATTGAAGCTTCGAAGGGGACACCTTGTGCCCCATCTCGGCAAGGAAATACAAGACTGTAAGTGAGGCTTGTTCGCAGGCACGTTCAGAACGGGCTGTGATCAGTAGATCATCGACATACTGGAGCAGGGCAGTGTCAGTTGGCATGTGAATGTTGTCTAGTTGTCTCTTGAGTGCTTGACTGTAAATACTAGGACTCTCTGTGAAACCTTGAGGAGCGCGTGTGAACATATAGCTCCTTCCATTTAAACAAAATCCGAAAAGAAACTGGCTGTCTGGATGAATGGGGACACTGAAAAACGCATTCTTGAGGTCTATGACCGTAAAAAATGAGGCTTCGGAATCAATGGCTGTCAATAGGGAAGAGATATCTGGGACAACTGGGTACTGGGGAATAATACATTTGTTGAGTTCTCGAAGGTCAATCACTAATCGATATACTGGGGGTGCATTTGGATCAGTACGTTTCATGACTGGAATGATCGGAGAATTACATACATTGGAGTCAGTTTCTACAACTACTCCTTGAGCCATGAGCTCGTCAATAATTTTGGATAAGGCTGCTACAGCCTCAGGTGGCAATCTGTACTGTCTGATTCGTGGTAACACTACACCTGGCTTGAGAGTCACACGATGGGGTGTGATTTGCATAAAGCCAACATCAGTTGGACCTTGCGCCCATAGATGCTGCGGAACATTAGACAATCTTGGATCAAAATCTCGTAATACATAGTGACCCTTGAAGTCACGTAGGAACAATCGTATTCCCTCGGGGGAGCAGCATATGACTGCACCTAATTCTTTCAGTGTTTTAATGCCTAATAGATTCTCTGGACATGACTTAGTAAGTAACAGATCAGTAGTGCGGGACAATGGACCTACTTCTAGAGTAACTGGCTTTGAAATTTCATTTACAATAGGTTTTCCTGAAAATCCAAGGGAAACATTTCTAGAGCCTGAGAGCGGAGCCCCTGGAACTTCGGCGTGACTTATAGTGGTCCTACTTGCCCCTGTATCAATCAGAAACTTTCTGTCTTTCCCTAATACTTGACTGTGAACATAGGGACCTTCTTGATCTACAGGTATCTCGATGAGAGGCAAGCCTACCTCCCTCTCTAGGCTGTTTCATGAATACGGTTGATACTCTGGATACCCTGACTGAGCATACTGGTACATCTGCTGTGTAACATGCTGTGTTGCAGCAATAGGCTGCGGTACAGTAACTGTCTGTTGTGCATTCTGTGGCTGAGAAGTCTGTGAAACTTGCTCTTGTCTAGGCGGACGTGGTCTTTCTTTAGTCTTACCGGTAGCTATGTTGTGTTTCAGAACTGCACACTCGTTTATAAAATGACCTGGCTGTTTACAATAATTGCAGTTCCCTTTAACGGGAGCTGCAGGATGACCGGCTTGATTTGGTCCCCTCTTCTGACTGTCTTGAGGAACAGATTGTGCAACTAGTACTTTCATTTTCGTGTCTTTCATACGTTTTCTCTCGTGATCTTGCTCTTCTCTGATTCTATTCTGGTGGTATTGAAGCATCTGTAACATCTGGGACGGGGTATTAGCTTGCCAGGTACTTTCGACTTTCAAAACTCGATTCTTAACTTGTGGACTTGAATTCTCGACTAGTTTAGTAACAAAAAGATGAGGGTATGACTCGCTACTCGTCTTGAGGCCACTGTTTATAATAAAACATTTTTCAAATCTAGAGTAAAAATCACTAGTGTCTTCGTCTTGTTTCTGTTTACATGCTGAGATTGCATCCCAGTCTTCCTTTTTAGTTGCTAATAGTCTGGGCAAAACTTGTATTAACAGTTCAGGTAATTCTTTACATTTATCTCCAAGACCGGTACCTGGTACTCGTGCCTTATCTTCGGCTTCTAGAACTGCCCAATCGATCTTTTTCTCTCCCACCTCCCATTCTTTTTCCTTGAGTTTCTCATATACCCCTGCGGGCAACAGGACCTTTAACATTTTAATAATATCTGGATACGTGTATTCTCCCATACGGAGCATGTCTTTTAATTCTCGGTGGAACCCTGCTGGATCTTTATCATGACAGGGAATTAATTTTTTCATCTCTAAGAGTTCCATCTTTGTGATAGGGGTGTAAACAAACACTCGTTGCATTTCACCACCCTCTGTCTTAACTGGATGCACTTCTCGTAACGGATTCTGTCTGTCTATGTAAAAGGGTTTACTTTCTGGGGGTGAGACATGAACAAAATGCGGGTTCAAAAACATACTATATTTGTGGCGCTGTTCTAGAATGACACTAATTAAATCAGTACCTAAACCTTTCCATTTATACTGGAGTAACTCGTTCAGGACATCATGTAACAGACCTGGATCAGAATGTTGACCCTCATACAATGTAATGAGGTGCTGGATCATATACATACCCGCCAGTCGCTGCTCGGCTGGGGGCAATTTCAGAAACATTTGTGCCACTATTTCGTCTGGAAAAGTGGTAGAATCAGTAATCCATCGGACTGCTGATCGGACTAGTTCTTGTTCATGCATAGTACTTAACTCATTATAACCGATTCGTGATTTCAGAATGTGATCGGTAGCTTGAAATACTTGTTCTAGAGAACCTTGTTCTGGTGCCGGATGATGAAAAGTTGACTTGTGTTCTAGGCGTAAATGGCGATCTGGAAATCTAGATTTTCCTACATACGCTATTCTGGCGGGATTCTCGTCCTCTACCTCTTCCGCAGAGTCATTTTCTTTCTCGCTTACTTGTGCTGCTTTACGTTGGTCATGTAACCTTATTATTTCCTTACGAATTTTCTTGTACATACTCTCTATACTACTGATAGTCTTGTGCTTACCCTCGGCTATATTCTCACTCCACCTTGTCAGGGTTCTCATTTCGACTTGATCTTTGGTCGGATAATCTTGTTCCCTTATTAGACAATTAATCAGAAACTTTAATATCATGAGCTGGATCTCAACTTTCCTTTGAGACATGACTTCACTAATACTTTCTGGATCATCCCCTGTACGGATGAAACGATATATTCTGTCTAGATCTTCCTTCATATTCGGTAAAGTGACCAAGTACTCGGACACCTGCCTAACACGCACGGAAAATATAACCATACTATCCTCGCCTGGAACTGGATCATAACAGCATTCAGTAAGAGCTCGCCTGATTTCTGCAATGGACTGATATTTAGGCGTACGCTGTAACGCACGTTCATGTAACTCGACTGCTCCTGGACGTCTATTTGGCGGCGGGGTCTGAGGAGGACCTCCTCCTGCGGCCCCTAAACTGGAACCATCGACTGACGCTCTACGTGCTGGCAGAGCGGGAATTTGAAATGCAGGCTGGACCGGGGGTGCCGTAGCAGGTACTGCAAGGGGTGCCCCGGTGTCTGGAGGAGCAGGAAGTGCCTGATTTACAGGGACTGGCGGAGCGGGATTTGCATATTCTGGGACTGTGTCGTCCAAATAGGACGAAATGAAAATATCAGCTGCGGTCGGTTTGTGACGTAGCTTGAGCGGAACTAATGGTGGCGGGAAATTACGGGATGCCTCCGGGGTCGCTTTTGGCAAGCCCTCGGCAAGAAGACGATACATACCCTTAATAAGGGCATGCCTCTGTCTGTCTGACTGTTCGATTTTGACTCGTTCACCAATCTCGATTAATTCCCTTTCTTGGGCTCGTTCTAAGGATTCTGTACTTAATTCTGACTTTCTGATTTCTTTTTCGGTTCTTTTATGAGATTCTTTGCGCCATAACTCGATGGCATCTTTCTGTGACTGTCTGGCTTTCTTTTTCCATAATGCTTCTTCTACTCTCATGATGCACTCGGCATCCCACGTACCTGATACGGGCCATCTATACTTTTCTTCTAACTCCTTGGTATACTCTACCCATAAATCTAGATATAATATGGCGCTTATGCCATGCTTCTGATACATAAAATGACCTGGACTGTCCCTAGGCGGGACAGGAACTGCTTCTTCTAGCAGACCCTTTCTAGTTTTTAACTGACGTAATCTCGAAAAGAGGGACATTGCAAACTTGAATCTGAACACAATACAATACACGAGGAACAATAACAATTGAGAAAACAATTCAGGCATACCACGACATTGAAAATACATTGAATAACATTATGAAGCAACAGTTCGGACAGAATACTACCTGGAACACTGAGAACAGAAACACATGAATTTCTCGAGAACGGAACAGACTAGAATTACTGGATGCGCTGCTGAAACAGCACGGAACATACCGGTCCCATAAAGGGACGCATCAAGACCCGTATCCACCTAGGTGAACACTTCGTTTCAGATCTGCGTACCCAGACCCATCGGACCAGAGACAATTTAGATTGACCCTGTCTAGATACTACCCCAGCAACGGTACTCACCGGGCAGTAAGAACGGAAGGCCTCGGACTGGACTGGACTGCTTCGACGCCGGACGGACGAACTTCGGACTTCTGTTACGGGTGGGCCTCCGGATACCTCGGACCTTGGACTCTCGGCTTGGGCTCTGGTCGGGACTCGCCGCGTTCCTCCACCGTCTCGTCTGGATGCTGGACCGCCTCCTCCGTCTCCTCCGTGGGCCTGAGGGATACTTAAAGCAGAAATATCTGCCGGTGCGCAGAAGAGTTCCGTCACGACTGCAGAGGGTCAGGGGGCCGGCGTGGCATCACCGACGCGTGGGGAAAGGGCAAGTCCCTGTTCGGGCGCCATTATGTGGTAAATAAATAAATAATACCTCTATTTTTGAATGGATAAATGAATAACAGATAGCTCAATAAATAAGAGTCAAGATTCGAGGTAGTAGGAGTTTGCAGGTTTATTACAGCATAAAGGACAGGAACAGGACAACCTGCACAGGAATAGGATGGCAGGGCCCGGCAGGGGGGACAGGATTGGACTAGCGTGGCCCGGCAGCTGCCGGGGCTGGATCTGGGATGAGCGCGCTAGCATTTAATAACAATACACAAGCATATATAGTAAAACAGTTGCATTACAGTACATATGATAGGCGGAGCGGTGGGTGGAGCAAAAGGGTGTGACGCGTAGCAGTCGCGAAAGATAAGGGTGAAAGTGGGTGTAACAGGGTGTATACATAGACAGGTGATGCAAACGTAGCAGAATATGTCATGAATGGGGCGGAAACATGGAGGGGGCTACCTAAGGAGCCAGGACCTCTAACCTGATGGTGCGCGCAAGCTGGCAATGATGTGTTACTAGGAGAAGCTGGGGGCTACGAACTCTGTGCTAGGAGCAGAGACTGAAGTCTGGAGAGTCAGGGCGACATGTACCTAAACAGTATCTAGTATCTGATGTTTAGAGAACATGTTGATATAAACTAGAAGTCAGGAGGGGAAAGGCTAACTTGATTCTAAGACTGGAGCATGCATTATTCTACATGTAGTGCGTGATGAAGAATACTAAATGATCATTAATACAGTATTTCTCTAACATGGAGACGTAAAGGCTAGACAATGACGGAAACTATTGATGCGGTTCAGTAGTTTAAGAATGCAGAGAAGGAGGGCTGGACTGATAACTAGAATCATAACATACTCTTGGCAGACTCAGAGGCAGAGCCAGGCTGAACCGGGCACTGTGAGGCAGGAAGTAAGTGAAGGGTCAGGGATACAGGTGGGGGCTGTATCGCTCCTCAGCGAGGGCTTCAGGAGACAGGAGCTGAATCTGGTGTCCGGGCCCTTTTGAGGCCTAGAAACGGGGACTTTACAATGGAATAACGTGCACACTGAGAAACGTGGCAACGTAACTTTAAATAGGCCTGATATTCGTAGTATTCACGAGAACTGGAAACTGGCATACTAGAGATGGACACAACTATAATTGCGTCTTTAATCGAACATGGTGAATACATATGCATATCAATCATGCACACATAACATATGATGGATGACACGTAGGGACACAGAACATGGCAAAATTTACTTTTCCACAAGGCAAGAGAGGTGCAGAGGGAGGCAAGAGATGTGCAGAAATAGGCAGGAGAGGTACAGAAAGACAAGAGAGATGTAGAAAGAGGAAGAAAGGCACAGAAAGAAACAAGAGAACCACAGAAAAAAGCAAGAGAGGTACAGAAAGAGTCAAGCGAAGTACAGATATAGGATGAAATGTGCATAAAAAGGCAAGAGTGGTGCAGAAAGAGGCAAGAGAGGTGCTGAAAGAGGCATGAGAGGTTTGGAAAGAGGCAAGAGTGTGTCAGAAAGTGGCAAAAGAGGTGCAGAAAGAAATAAGAGAGGTAAAGAAAAAAGAGCGTGAGCTGCAGAAAGAGGGAAGAGAGGTGCACAAAGAAATAAGAGAGGTACAGAAAGAAGAGAGTGTGCTGCAGAAAGAGGCAAGAGAGGTGCAGAAAGATGTGATAGTGGTTAAAGAGGCAAGAGAGATGCATAAAGAGGTAAAAGGTGGAGAAAAAGCAACAGAGATACAGAAAGAGGAAGGTGCAGAAAGAGCCTAGTGAGGTGTAGAAAGAGGCAAGAGAAGAACAGAAAAAGGCAAGATATGTGCAGAAAGATGCAAGAGATGTACAGAAAGAAAAGAAAGGTGCATAAAGAGGCACGAGAGGTGCAGAAAGAGGCAAGAGGGGTACAAAAAGAGGCACAAGTAGTGCAGAAAGAAGAGAGTAAGCTACAGAAAGAAGCAAGAGATGTGCCGAAAAAGCCAGGAAAGGTGCAGAAAGAGGCAATTGAGGTGCAGAAAGAAGAGAGTGAGCTGCAGAAAGATTCAAGAGATATGCACAAAGAAATAAGAGATGTACAGAAAAAAGAGAGTATTCTGCAGAAAGAGGCAAGACAGGTGCAGAAAGATGTAAGAGGTGCAGAAAGGGTCAAGAGAGGTGCAGAAAGAGGTAGGAGATGTAGAAAGAGTCAAGAGAGGTACAGAAAGAGGAATAAAAGCACAGAAAGAGGCAAGTGATGTATATATAGAGGCAAGAGAGGTACAGAAAGAAGAAGAAAGATGCAGAAAGAGTCAAGAGAGTTGAAGAAAGAGGTAAGAGAAGAACAGAAAGAGGCAAGAGAGGTACAGAAAGAGGCTGGACATGTACAGAAAGAAATAAAGGTGCAGAAAGAGGAAAGAGAGGTACAGAAAGATGTAAGAGGTGCAGAAAGGGGCAAGCGAGGTGCAGAAAGAGGTAGGAGGTGTAGAAAGAGTCCAGAGAGGAGCAGAAAGAGGAAGAAAAGCACAGAAAGAGGCAAGTGAGGTATATAAAGAGGCAAGAGAGGTAGAGAAAGATGAGGAAAGGTGCAGAAAGAGGCAAGAGATTTTCAGAAAGAGGCAGGAGAAGTGCAGAAAGAAGAGAGTGAGCTGCAGATAGAGGCATGGGAGGTGCAGAAAGAGGCAAGAGAGGTAAAAAAAGAGGCAAGAGTGGTACAGAAAGAAGCGAGTGAGCTGCAGAAAGAAGCAAGAGAGGTGCAGACAGAGGCAAGAGAGGTGCAGAAGGAGGCAAGAGATATGCAGAAATAGGCAGGAGAGGTACAGAAAGACAAGAGAGATGTAGAAAGAGGAAGAAAGGCACAGAAAGAAACAAGAGAACCACAAAAAAAGCAAGAGCGGTACAGAAAGAGTCAAGCGAAGTGCAGATATAGGATGAAATGTGCAGAAAAAGGCAAGAGTGGTGCAGAAAGAGGCAAGAGAGGTGCTGAAAGAGGCATGAGAGGTTTGGAAAGAGGCAAGAGTGTGTCAGAAAGTGGCAAGAGAGGTGCAGAAATAAATAAGAGAGGTAAAGAAAGAAGAGAGTGAGCTGCAGAAAGAGGGAAGAGAGGTGCACAAAGAAATAAGAGAGGTACAGAAAGAAGAGAGTGTGCTGCAGAAAGAGGCAAGAGAGGTGCAGAAAGATGTGATAGTGGATAAAGAGGCAAGAGAGATGCATAAAGAGGTAAAAGGTGGAGAAAAAGCAACAGAGATACAGAAAGAGGAAGGTGCAGAAAGAGCCTAGTGAGGTGTAGAAAGAGGCAAGAGAAGAACAGAAAAAGGCAAGATATGTGCAGAAAGATGCAAGAGATGTACAGAAAGAAAAGAAAGGTGCAGAAAGATTCAAGAGAGCTGCAGAAAGAGGCAAGAGAGGTGTAGAAAGAAGAGAGTGAGCTGCAGAAAGAGGCACGAGAGGTGCAGAAAGAGGCAAGAGGGGTACACAAAGAGGTAAAAGTAGTGCAGAAAGAAGAGAGTAAGCTACAGAAAGAAACAAGAGATGTGCAGAAAAAGGCATGAAAGGTGCAGAAAGAGGCAATTGAGGTGCAAAAAGAAGAGCGTGAGCTGCAGAAAGATCGAAGAGATATGCACAAAGAAATAAGAGATGTACAGAAAAAAGAGAGTATGCTACAGAAAGAGGCAAGACAGGTGCAGAAAGATGTAAGAGGTACAGAAAGGGCCAAGAGAGGTTCAGAAAGAGCTAGGAGATGTAGAAAGAGTCAAGAGAGGAACAGAAAGAGGAAGAAAAGCACAGAAAGAGGCAAGTGATGTATATAAAGAGGCAAGAGAGGTACAGAAAGAAGAAAGATGCAGAAAGAGGCAAGAGAGTTGTAGAAAGAGGAAAGAGAAGTGCGGAAAGAAGAGAGTGAGCTGCAGATAGAGCCATGGGAGGTGCAGAAAGAGGCAAGAGAGGTATAAAAAGAGGCAAGAGTGGTACAGAAAGAATCGAGTGAGCTGCAGAAAGAAGCAAGAGAGGTGCAGACAGAGGCAAGAGAAGTGCAGAAGGAGGCAAGAGAGGTGCAGAAATAGGCAGGAGAGGTAGAGAAAGACAAGAGAGATGCAGAAAGAGGAAGAAAGGCACAGAAAGAAACAAGAGAACCACAGAAAAAAGCAAGAGAGGTACAGAAAGAAGTAAGAGAGGTGCAGAAACAATAGAGTGAGGAGCAGAAAAAGACAAGAGATGTGCAGAAAGAGGCAAGAGAAGTAGAGAAAGACAACAAGAGGTATATAAAGAGGGAATAGCAAGAAAAATGCGGAAAAGGGAAGAACGCTGTTGGACAGGCCACATGAAGGGCTCGCTCCCTCCCCGCAGGACAGGGCCCGGGCCACCGTCAGCACCATTGCCCGGCCCAGCCGCCATCTTGGACACGGCACCACGCGGCCGTGCGGCCTCAGCCCGACCCCAACCCTGGGCCTGGCCAGGCCCCGACATCCCGGCACCACCCTCCACCCAGGAGGTGAACGGCCCACTTGGCAGGTCAATGGGAGTACGAAGTGTCGATGGCTCTCCCCCGCCAGGTGCCGAGCACCCCCAGCCTCCTCGGGCGCTGGCTCCACCCCCCTGCTGGGTGTCTGGACTCCCTCATCCCAGACCTCCCGACCTCCAAGAGCGAGGGTCCGGACATCAAAGGGCGCCAGACCTATAACTGAGGCAGCCCCAGGACAGGAAGGCAGTTGTATCCTGGAGTCGAGAGACACCGCGACGAACTCATCCTTGACGGACTGCTGGCGCTGACACAGCCCTGCCTTGTGAACTATTGTCCTGCCTGCTGGCGCTGCCGCGGCCCTCTGCAACCTTCATCCTCATTGGGACCTGCTGGCGCTGCCGCGGCCCGTTGTAACCTTCATCCTCGTGGGACCTGCTGGCGCTGCCGCGGCCCGTTGTAACCTTCATCCTCGTGGGACCTGCTGGCGCTGCCGCGGCCCGTTGCAACCTGCATTCTCGTGGGACCTGCTGGCGCTGCCGCGGCCCGTTGTAACCTTCATCCTCATTGGGACCTGCTGGCGCTGCCGCGGCCCGTTGCCACCTACGACCTCTTCGGGACCTGCCGGCGCTGCCGCGGTCTGACCCCTCCGAACACCGAGCTCGAGGATTGTGAGCCATCACCGTTACACCCCCGTACCCGTGGGTACCCAGACTGTCCCGCTACCCCCTTCCCCTACTAGAGACTAGAATTGAGAGGATCATCGTGTCCTGATTGCCTTGTATCGTACCACTCTACTCCCAGAAGTGCCTATAAAAGGTGTTACCCTGAACTTTGTGTGGTGTCCATCTGTGGGGGGGAAGTTACCTGTCTGTGCGATCACTGTGCTCGGCCGACCCTCCAGGTCCCCGTCTAACATTGGTGGCAGCGGTGGGATCCGAACCAACGCGTACCGTACAGACAGTAACTCACCCTACGACTAAAACCACAATGACGACCAAAGAGAGCGGATCGGCGGAGAAGTTCCAGATGGAAAAGCTGGAAGAATACAACCACCGAGAGCTCAAACAATTTTGCATGGACTTAGGCATTGCTACCACCGGGCTAAGCACAAAAGAAGACTTCAAAAACGCCCTAGAGGCCTGGACAGAGACAAATACCGCAACCCCCCGGGACCCCGCAGCCCCGGAAGTCAACACCACCCGGACGGAGGAACGGAGAACAGGCCCCTCCCATGAAGAGATCCAAGAGCGGGAAAAAAATAGATTACACGTGTTAGACTTGGCACGACTCAGATTAGACGGAGAATTGAAACTGGCGGAACAAAAAATAAACTTAGAACACTTACGGCTCAGAGAAGAGCGAGAGGAAAAACAGAGACAGAGAGACCTCGAAGAAAAAAGACTGGCATACGAGCACGAGTGCAAACTAGCGGAGATAGAAATGCGCAAACTGAACAAAAACCTAGGGGTGCCCGAGCAACCGCACTCCCCGGGTCCTACCGAGCAGAAGGTCCACATCCCCAAGGATGTGGTCCGAGAATATCACCGGAACGACGACATACAGCAGTGGTTCAAGGCCTATGAGATTGCCATGACCGCCCACCGGGTCGCTCGAAGTGACTGGGGAGCCGGTCTATGGGGGAGATTCGTCAACGAGGGTCGTGAGGCCCTGCTGCAGCTTCCGGACCATCAAATGACGTCCTATGACCACATGAAGGCCGCCCTCCTTAGTCGATATGGACTTACACCCGAAATGTACCGCCAGAGGTTCCGCAACTGCACCAGGATCCCAGGTACGACGTGGTTGGAATACGTGAACTATTTCAGCCGAGCCTTCGAGGGGTGGATCAAGGGTAACAACGTAACCACTTACGAACAACTCTTCAATCTCATTGTGTGGGAGCACCTCTCCAACAACTGCTTTGTCGAGCTCAGGCAGCACCTCCTCGACAGTAAATTGACTGAACCCCGGCAGCTCGCCACCGAGGCTGACCGGTGGGAGAGCACCCGAGTGGCCGGAGTGGGCCGAATGAGCAGAACAGAACCAACCAAGGTCACCATCGTCCCCGAGGAGGAGGAGGCCCGGGCCGGGGCAGAGACGCCGCCCCGGCCGCACCCACTAACGCCACCCCGGCCCCAGCAGGCCGGGGAAACCCCCCGATGCGCCCGGGGTTCCGAGCTAACGTGACGTGTCATCGATGCCAGCGGGTCGGCCACTATGCCAGTGACCCGACCTGCCCGAAGAACCAGGCCCCCGGGCCCCGCCAGATGGCGGCCGCCGCCCTGGGAGAAGAACAAGTCTCCGAAGACACGGAGACCTATGAGTCGGAGCAGTTCGAGTGGGAACCCGCCGCCATGACCCTGGCATGCCTAGGAGGAAGAGACATGGTCCCGCGGACTCCCCTGCCCGCCAACACTCGGAAGTACAGCCAATGGGTGAGCATCAATGGGCGCAAGGCCGAGGCCCTGCGTGACACCGGGGCCAGTGTGACGGCCGTCCGCTGTCACCTGGTGACCCCAGAACAAATCCTACCAAACGTACTTTGCCCCGTCCGATCGGCAGATAACTCGGAGAGCCTGTGTCGGATGGCCTGCGTCCCCTTCGAATGGGGAGGAGTGTCCGGCATGCTGAAAGTAACTGTCCGTGACGATGCCCCCGTAGACTGCCTCCTGGGGAACGATCTCGAGAGCTCCCCGTGGGCCGCTGTGGAAAGAAGAGAGCATCTGGGGATGTTGGGTCTCCCGGACTGGGCGTGCGTAACCACCCGGTCCATGGCCACCCGCACCATCCCTAGACCAGAAGAACCAGAATGGGCAGCACCTCCGCCCTCGATCACTCCAGAAGAAGACTTCCTCCAGACCGACCACCCGGACCCCACCCCAGAGGGGTCCACACAGCCCCCCGAGCTTCCCGACCTGGCTCAGTGGCGTCAAGAAGGGGGGCCCACCCAGGAACAATTCCGGCAGGAGCAAAAGACCTGCCCCTCCCTCGAGGGATTGCGACAGCAAGCGCTCGCCCAGAGCCAAGGAGACACCACCGGGGCCCACTGGGTTTATTGGGACAATGATCTCTTGTACAGCGAGCAGAAAATCGCAGAACTGGGGGCCGGGCGAGTGCTGGTGGTGCCCCTCCACTTCAGAGACTTCCTGTTGAACCTAGCCCATGATGTCCCCCTGGCCGGGCACCTGGGCCAAGACAAGACCTACCACCGCCTGGTGACTCACTTTTTTTGGCCCAAAATGAGAAATGACGTATCCAACCATTGCCGGTCCTGCCCGACCTGCCAGGCCAGTGGGAAGAGCGGCCGCAAACTCGAGGCACCCCTACAACCATTCCCCGTGGTGACCACCCCGTTCGAAAGGGTGGGAATAGACATTGTGGGGCCCCTGGACCCCCGAACAGCACAGGGACATCGCTTCATCCTGGTCCTGGTGGATCACGCTACCCGCTATCCTGAGGCGGTCCCCCTTCGTACGATAACAGCCCCAGTAGTGGGTCGAGCCTTGATGGGGATCTTCTCTCGAGTGGGCTTCCCCCGGGAAGTCGTCAGCGACAGGGGTACGAACTTTATCTCAAAATACATGAAGTCCCTCTGGCAACAGTGTGGGGTCACCTACCGATTCACGACCCCCTATCACCCTCAAGGGAACGGACTGGTTGAGCGGTTCAACCGCACGCTCAAAGGGATGATTGGGGGGTTGGAAGAGCCCCTCCGTCGCCAGTGGGATGTGCTACTACCGTGCCTTCTCTTTGCCTACCGAGAAGTCCCCCAGAAGTCCCTCGGCTTCAGCCCTTTCGAACTCTTGTATGGACACCCGGTGCGAGACCCGCTCAGCCTAGTCAAAGAAGGCTGGGAAATGCCCCCTCTAAAGAACCCTCCAGATGTTTTCAAGTACCTCCTAACCCTCCGCAACCAGACCAGAAGGTTCAGAGAGATGGCAAAAGCAAACCTGGAGGCCAGTCAGGAGGACATGAAAAGGTGGTACGATCAAAATGCATCCTCCATCGAATTTGAACCCGGCCAACAAGTGTGGGTAATGTCTCCCACCGAACCATGCGCCCTGCAAGACAAATGGACGGGGCCCTTCAAAGTAATCGAGCGCAAGAGCCCTGTCACCTATCTCATCGATATGGAATCTTCCCGAAACCCTCTCCGGGTCCTCCACGCTAATAGACTGAAACCCCACTTTGTACGCTCCGAACTCAGTCTCCTGATGGCAACCGACAATGGAACCGAGGAGGACTCCGAACCCCTTCCTGACCTCCTACGGTCACGGGAGAAGGACGGCTCCGTGGACGGGGTCCGACTCTCGGAGGCCCTCACCCTAGAACAGCGCCAAGACTGCCGAGTCCTCCTGCTCCAGTTCTCCACCCTGTTCTCCCTCACCCCAGGGGTCACCCCCTGGTGCTTACACGACGTGGACACTGGAGACAGTCCCCCTATGCGCCATCGGGCCTACCGCATACCAGATCGGGTACGGGCCTGCATCCAAGAGGAGGTGGCCAAGATGCTCACACTCGGGATCATCGAGCCCTCAGACAGCCCCTGGGCCAGCCCAGTGGTACTGGTCCCCAAAGCGGCCGCCCCCGGCGCCACGCCGGAGCTCCGGTTCTGCGTCGACTACAGGGGCTTGAATGCGGTCACCAGAACAGACGCACACCCCATCCCCCGAGCAGATGAACTAATCGACCGCATGGGAGCTGCCCGCTACCTCAGCATCTTCGACCTGACAGCGGGCTACTGGCAGATCGGTCTCACACCCCGGGCCCAAGAACGATCGGCATTCTCTACCCCTGATGGCCACTATCACTTCAAGGTCATGCCATTCGGCATGAAGAATGCGCCAGCAACATTTCAGCAGCTAGTAAACCAGGTCCTGGCAGGACTCGAAGGATTCAGCGCCGCCTACCTGGACGATATCGCTGTGTACAGCCACCACTGGTCCGACCACCTCCACCACCTCCGAGAGGTGCTACAGGCCCTCCAACGAGCTGGCCTCACGATCAAGGCCAGCAAATGCCAAATTGGCCAGGGGTCCGTGACCTATCTCGGGCACCAGGTGGGAAGCGGTCTGGTGGCCCCTCTGCAACTCAAGATCGCTGCCATCCAGTCGTGGCAGTCCCCCATCACCCAGACCGAGGTCCGCGCCTTCTTGGGACTCACAGGCTACTACCGACGGTTCGTGAGGGACTATGGCAGCATCGTAGGGCCCCTCACGGAACTCACCTCCAAAAACCAACCAAAGAAGGTCAACTGGACCCCAGACTGTCAAGCGGCCTTCGAGAAGCTGAAGGCCGCCATGTGCTCCGCCCCGGTGCTCCAGGCCCCCGACTACAGCCGGGAATTTATCGTCCAAACAGATGCCTCCGACCATGGCGTTGGGGCAGTCCTTTCCCAGCTGAACCCCGAAGGACTTGACCAGCCAGTGGCTTTCATCAGCAGACGGCTCCTGGCCCGAGAACGACGCTGGAGCACCATCGAGAGGGAGGCCTTTGCCGTGGTGTGGGCCCTCAAAAAGCTCCGGCCTTATCTCTTCGGCACCCACTTCCGGGTCCAGACCGATCATCGACCCCTGCAATGGCTCATGCAGATGCGGGGGGAAAACCCGAAACTACTACGTTGGTCCATCTCCCTGCAGGGGATGGACTTCACTGTGGAACATCGACCCGGCCAAGACCACGCCAACGCGGATGGCCTGTCCCGCTTTTTCCGCCTCGACGAGGAAAGTCCCCAAGAAGATGGGTGACTCTCCCCGCCTTCAGCTGGGGGGGACGCATGTTGGACAGGCCACATGAAGGGCTCGCTCCCTCCCCGCAGGACAGGGCCCGGGCCACCGTCAGCACCATTGCCCGGCCCAGCCGCCATCTTGGACACGGCACCACGCGGCCGTGCGGCCTCAGCCCGACCCCAACCCTGGGCCTGGCCAGGCCCCGACATCCCGGCACCACCCTCCACCCAGGAGGTGAACGGCCCACTTGGCAGGTCAATGGGAGTACGAAGTGTTGATGGCTCTCCCCCGCCAGGTGCCGAGCACCCCCAGCCTCCTCGGGCGCTGGCTCCACCCCCCTGCTGGGTGTCTGGACTCCCTCATCCCAGACCTCCCGACCTCCAAGAGCGAGGGTCCGGACATCAAAGGGCGCCAGACCTATAACTGAGGCAGCCCCAGGACAGGAAGGCAGTTGTATCCTGGAGTCGAGAGACACCGCGACAAACTCATCCTTGACGGACTGCTGGCGCTGCCACAGCCCTGCCTTGTGAACTATTGTCCTGCCTGCTGGCGCTGCCGCGGCCCTCTGCAACCTTCATCCTCGTTGGGACCTGCTGGCGCTGCCGCGGCCCGTTGTAACCTTCATCCTCGTGGGACCTGCTGGCGCTGCCGCGGCCCGTTGTAACCTTCATCCTCGTGGGACCTGCTGGCGCTGCCGCGGCCCGTTGCAACCTGCATTCTCGTGGGACCTGCTGGCGCTGCCGCGGCCCGTTGTAACCTTCATCCTCGTTGGGACCTGCTGGCGCTGCCGCGGCCCGTTGCCACCTACGACCTCTTCGGGACCTGCCGGCGCTGCCGCGGTCTGACCCCTCCGAACACCGAGCTCGAGGATTGTGAGCCATCACCGTTACACCCCCGTACCCGTGGGTACCCAGACTGTCCCGCTACCCCCTTCCCCTACTAGAGACTAGAATTGAGAGGATCATCGTGTCCTGATTGCCTTGTATCGTACCACTCTACTCCCAGAAGTGCCTATAAAAGGTGTTACCCTGAACTTTGTGTGGTGTCCATCTGTGGGGGGGAAGTTACCTGTCTGTGCGATCACTGTGCTCGGCCGACCCTCCAGGTCCCCGTCTAACAAACGCTGCGGAAAGAAGCATGAGAAGCATAGAAAATAGCAAGAGAGGTGAAGAAAGAAGCTAAAGAGGTACAGAAAGTAATGAGTGAGGTGCAGAAAGAGGCAAGAGTGGTGGAGAAAGAGGCAAGAGAAGTACAGAAAGAGCCAAGAGATGTGCAGAAAGAGGCAAGAGAAGTGCAGAAAGAGCCAAGAAAGGTACAGAAAGGGGCAAGAGTTCAGTAGAAAGGCAAGAGAGATACAGATAGAGGCAAGGGATGTGCAGAAAGAAGCAAGAGAGGTGCTGAAAGAGGGAAGTGAGGTTTGGAAAGAGGCAAGAGTATGTCAGAAAGTGGCAAGAGAGGTGCAGAAAGAAATAAGAGAGGTAAATAAAGAAGAAAGTGTGCTGCAGAAAGAGGCACGAGAGGTGCAGAAAGATGCAAGAGGTGCAGAAAGAGGCAAGAGAGTTGCAAAGAGAGGCAAGAGAGGTACACAAATAAATAAGTGAGGTACAGAAAGAAGAGAGTGTTCTGCAAAAAGAGGCAAGAGAGGTGCAGAAAGATGTGATAGTGGATAAAGAGGCAAGAGAGATGCATAAAGAGGTAAAAGGTTTAGAAAAAGCAGGATAGGTACAGAAAGAGAATGGTGCAGATAGAGGCTAGTGAGGTGTAGAAAGAGGCAACACAAGAACAGAAAAAGGCAAGATAGGTGCAGAAAGAGGCAAGAGATGTACATAAAGAAAAAAGTGCAGAAAAAGTCAAGAGAGGTGCTGAAAGAGGCAAGAGAGGTGTAGAAAGAAGAGAGTGAGCTGCAGAAAGAGGCACGCGAGGTGTAGAAAGAGGCAAGAGGGATACAAAAAGAGGTAAAAGTAGTGCAGAAAGAAGAGAGTAAGCTACAGAAAGAAGCAAGAGAGGTGCAGTAAAAGGCAGGAAAGGTACAGAAAGAGGCAATAGAGGTGCAGTAAGAAG
The DNA here is from genome assembly GCF_964261635.1 of Lissotriton helveticus. Taxonomy (NCBI): domain Eukaryota; kingdom Metazoa; phylum Chordata; class Amphibia; order Caudata; family Salamandridae; genus Lissotriton; species Lissotriton helveticus. Next base: position 2,052,681,500 of record NC_136061.1, read on the forward strand.
ACAGTATTCTCCAGAAAGAGGCAAGAGAGGTGCAGAAAGATGTGATAGTGGATAAAGAGGCAAGAGAGATGCATAAAGAGGTAAAAGGTGTAGAAAAAGCAGGAGAGGTACAGAAAGAGGATGGTGCAGATAGAGGCTCGTGAGGTGTAGAAAGAGGCAAGAGTAGAACAGAAAAAGGCAAGATATGTGCAGAAAGATGCAAGAGATGTACAGAAAGAAAAGAAAGGTGCAGAAAGAGTCAAGAGAGCTGCAGAAAGAGGCAGGAGAGGTGTGGAAAAAGGAGAGTGAGCTGCAGAAAGAGGCACGAGAGGTGCAGAAAGAGGCAAGAGGGGTACAAAAAGAGGTAAAAGTAGTGCATAAAGAAGAGAGTAAGCTATAGAAAGAAGCAAGAGATGTGCAGAAAAAGGCAGGAAAGGTGCAGAAAGAGGCAATTGAGGTGCAGAAAGAAGAGAGTGAGCTGCAGAAAGATGGAAGAGATATGCACAAAGAAATAAGAGATGTACAGAAAGAAGAGAGTGTGCTGCAGAAAGAGGCAAGAGAGGTGCAGAAAGATGTGATAGTGGTTAAAGAGGCAAGAGAGATGCATAAAGAGGTAAAAGGTGGAGAAAAAGCAACAGAGATACAGAAAGAGGAAGGTGCAGAAAGAGCCTAGTGAGGTGTAGAAAGAGGCAAGAGAAGAACAGAAAAAGGCAAGATATGTGCAGAAAGATGCAAGAGATGTACAGAAAGAAAAGAAAGGTGCATAAAGAGGCACGAGAGGTGCAGAAAGAGGCAAGAGGGGTACAAAAAGAGGCACAAGTAGTACAGAAAGAATAGAGTAAGCTACAGAAAGAAGCAAGAGATGTGCCGAAAAAGCCAGGAAAGGTGCAGAAAGAGGCAATTGAGGTGCAGAAAGAAGAGAGTGAGCTGCAGAAAGATTCAAGAGATATGCACAAAGAAATAAGAGATGTACAGAAAAAAGAGAGTATTCTGCAGAAAGAGGCAAGACAGGTGCAGAAAGATGTAAGAGGTGCAGAAAGGGTCAAGAGAGGTGCAGAAAGAGGTAGGAGATGTAGAAAGAGTCAAGAGAGGTACAGAAAGAGGAATAAAAGCACAGAAAGAGGCAAGTGATGTATATATAGAGGCAAGAGAGGTACAGAAAGAAGAAGAAAGATGCAGAAAGAGTCAAGAGAGTTGTAGAAAGAGGTAAGAGAGAGAAGAACATAAAGAGGCAAGAGAGGTACAGAAAGAGGCTGGACATGTACAGAAAGAAATAAAGGTGCAGAAAGAGGAAAGAGAGGTGCAGAAAGATGTAAGAGGTGCAGAAAGGGGCAAGAGAGGTGCAGAAAGAGGTAGGAGGTGTAGAAAGAGTCTAGAGAGGAGCAGAAAGAGGAAGAAAAGCACAGAAAGAGGCAAGTGAGGTATATAAAGAGGCAAGAGAGGTAGAGAAAGATGAGGAAAGGTGCAGAAAGAGGCAAGAGATTTTCAGAAAGAGGCAGGAGAAGTGCAGAAAGAAGAGAGTGAGCTGCAGATAGAGGCATGGGAGGTGCAGAAAGAGGCAAGAGAGGTACAAAAAGAGGCAAGAGTGGTACAGAAAGAAGCGAGTGAGCTGCAGAAAGAAGCAAGAGAGGTGCAGACAGAGGCAAGAGAGGTGCAGAAGGAGGCAAGAGATATGCAGAAATAGGCAGGAGAGGTACAGAAAGACAAGAGAGATGTAGAAAGAGGAAGAAAGGCACAGAAAGAAACAAGAGAACCACAAACAAAGCAAGAGCGGTACAGAAAGAGTCAAGCGAAGTGCAGATATAGGATGAAATGTGCAGAAAAAGGCAAGAGTGGTGCAGAAAGAGGCAAGAGAGGTGCTGAAAGAGGCATGAGGGGTTTGGAAAGAGGCAAGACTGTGTCAGAAAGTGGCAAGAGAGGTGCAGAAATAAATAAGAGAGGTAAAGAAAGAAGAGAGTGAGCTGCAGAAAGAGGGAAGAGAGGTGCACAAAGAAATAAGAGAGGTACAGAAAGAAGAGAGTGTGCTGCAGAAAGAGGCAAGAGAGGTGCAGAAAGATGTGATAGTGGATAAAGAGGCAAGAGAGATGCATAAAGAGGTAAAAGGTGGAGAAAAAGCAACAGAGATACAGAAAGAGGAAGGTGCAGAAAGAGCCTAGTGAGGTGTAGAAAGAGGCAAGAGAAGAACAGAAAAAAGGCAAGATATGTGCAGAAAGATGCAAGAGATGTACAGAAAGAAAAGAAAGGTGCAGAAAGATTCAAGAGAGCTGCAGAAAGAGGCAAGAGAGGTGTAGAAAGAAGAGAGTGAGCTGCAGAAAGAGGCACGAGAGGTGCAGAAAGAGGCAAGAGGGGTACACAAAGAGGTAAAAGTAGTGCAGAAAGAAGAGAGTAAGCTACAGAAAGAAACAAGAGATGTGCAGAAAAAGGCATGAAAGGTGCAGAAAGAGGCAATTGAGGTGCAAAAAGAAGAGCGTGAGCTGCAGAAAGATCGAAGAGATATGCACAAAGAAATAAGAGATGTACAGAAAAAAGAGAGTATGCTACAGAAAGAGGCAAGACAGGTGCAGAAAGATGTAAGAGGTACAGAAAGGGCCAAGAGAGGTTCAGAAAGAGCTAGGAGATGTAGAAAGAGTCAAGAGAGGAACAGAAAGAGGAAGAAAAGCACAGAAAGAGGCAAGTGATGTATATAAAGAGGCAAGAGAGGTACAGAAAGAAGAAAGATGCAGAAAGAGGCAAGAGAGTTGTAGAAAGAGGAAAGAGAAGTGCGGAAAGAAGAGAGTGAGCTGCAGATAGAGCCATGGGAGGTGCAGAAAGAGGCAAGAGAGGTACAAAAAGAGGCAAGAGTGGTACAGAAAGAATCGAGTGAGCTGCAGAAAGAAGCAAGAGAGGTGCAGACAGAGGCAAGAGAAGTGCAGAAGGAGGCAAGAGAGGTGCAGAAATAGGCAGGAGAGGTAGAGAAAGACAAGAGAGATGCAGAAAGAGGAAGAAAGGCACAGAAAGAAACAAGAGAACCACAGAAAAAAGCAAGAGAGGTACAGAAAGAAGTAAGAGAGGTGCAGAATAAATAGAGTGAGGAGCAGAAAAAGACAAGAGATGTGCAGAAAGAGGCAAGAGAAGTAGAGAAAGAGAACAAGAGGTATATAAAGAGGGAATAGCAAGAAAAATGCGGAAAAGGGAAGAACGCTGCAGAAAGAAGCATGAGAAGCATAGAAAATAGCAAGAGAGGTGAAGAAAGAAGCTAAAGAGGTACAGAAAGTAATGAGTGAGGTGCAGAAAGAGGCAAGAGTGGTGGAGAAAGAGGCAAGAGAAGTACAGAAAGATCCAAGAGATGTGCAGAAAGAGGCAAGAGAAGTGCAGAAAGAGCCAAGAAAGGTACAGAAAGGGGCAAGAGTTCAGTAGAAAGGCAAGAGAGATACAGATAGAGGCAAGGGATGTGCAGAAAGAAGCAAGAGAGGTGCTGAAAGAGGGAAGTGAGGTTTGGAAAGAGGCAAGAGTGTGTCAGAAAGTGGCAAGAGAGGTGCAGAAAGAAATAAGAGAGGTAAATAAAGAAGAAAGTGTGCTGCAGAAAGAGGCACGAGAGGTGCAGAAAGATGCAAGAGGTGCAGAAAGAGGCAAGAGAGTTGCAAAGAGAGGCAAGAGAGGTACACAAATAAATAAGTGAGGTACAGAAAGAAGAGAGTGTTCTGCAAAAAGAGGCAAGAGAGGTGCAGAAAGATGTGATAGTGGATAAAGAGGCAAGAGAGATGCATAAAGAGGTAAAAGGTGTAGAAAAAGCAGGATAAGTACAGAAAGAGAATGGTGCAGATAGAGGCTAGTGAGGTGTAGAAAGAGGCAACACAAGAACAGAAAAAGGCAAGATAGGTGCAGAAAGAGGCAAGAGATGTACATAAAGAAAAAAGTGCAGAAAAAGTCAAGAGAGGTGCTGAAAGAGGCAAGAGAGGTGTAGAAAGAAGAGAGTGAGCTGCAGAAAGAGGCACGCGAGGTGGAGAAAGAGGCAAGAGGGATACAAAAAGAGGTAAAAGTAGTGCAGAAAGAAGAGAGTAAGCTGCAGAAAGAAGCAAGAGAGGTGCAGTAAAAGGCAGGAAAGGTACAGAAAGAGGCAATAGAGGTGCAGTATTCTCCAGAAAGAGGCACGAGAGGTGCAGAAAGATGCAAGAGGTGCAGAAAGAGGCAAGAGAGTTGCAAAGAGAGGCAAGAGAGGTACACAAATAAATAAGTGAGGTACAGAAAGAAGAGAGTGTTCTGCAAAAAGAGGCAAGAGAGGTGCAGAAAGATGTGATAGTGGATAAAGAGGCAAGAGAGATGCATAAAGAGGTAAAAGGTGTAGAAAAAGCAGGAGAGGTACAGAAAGAGGATGGTGCAGATAAAGGCTCGTGAGGTGTAGAAAGAGGCAAGAGAAGAACAGAAAAAGGCAAGATATGTGCAGAAAGATGCAAGAGATGTACAGAAAGAAAAGAAAGGTACAGAAAGAGTCAAGAGAGCTGCAGAAAGAGGCAGGAGAGGTGTGGAAAAAGGAGAGTGAGCTGCAGAAAGAGGCACGAGAGGTGCAGAAAGAGGCAAGAGGGGTACAAAAAAGAGGTAAAAGTAGTGCATAAAGAAGAGAGTAAGCTATAGAAAGAAGCAAGAGATGTGCAGAAAAAGGCAGGAAAGGTGCAGAAAGAGGCAATTGAGGTGCAGAAAGAAGAGAGTGAGCTGCAGAAAGATGGAAGAGATATGCACAAAGAAATAAGAGATGTACAGAAAAAAGAGAGTATGCTGCAGAAAGAGGCAAGACAGGTACAGAAAGATGTAAGAGGTGCAGAAAAGGTCAAGAGAGGTGCAGAAAGAGGTAGGAGATGTAGAAAGAGTCAAGAGAGGAACAGAAAGAGGAAGAAAAGCACAGAAAGAGGCAAGTGATGTATATAAAGAGGCAAGAGAGGTAGAGAAAGAAGAGAGTGAGCTGCAGAAAGAGGGAAGAGATATGCACAAAGAAATAAGAGATGTACAAGAAGAAGAAAGTGTGCTGCAGAAAGAGACAAACTATTGTCATTGCTGCAGAAAGAGGCTCGAGAGGTGCAGAAAGATGTAAGAGGTGCAGAAAGGGGCAAGAGAGGTACAGAAAGAGGTAGGAGGTGTAGAAAGAGTCAATAGAGGAGCAGAAAGAGGAAGAAAAGCACAGAAAGAGGCAAGTGAGGTATATAAAGAGGCAAGAGAGGTAGAGAAAGAAGAGGAAAGGTACAGAAAGAGGCAAGAGAGATGCATAAAGAGATAAAAGGTGGAGAAAAGGAACAGAGATACAGAAAGAGGAAGGTGCAGAAAGAGCCTAGTGATGTGTAGAAAGAGGCAAGAGAAGAACAGAAAAAGGCAAGATATGTGCAGAAAGATGCAAGAGATGTACAGAAAGAAAAGAAAGGTGCAGAAAGAGTCAAGAGGGCTGCAGAAAGAGGCAAGAGAGGTGTAGAAAGAAGTGAGTGAGCTACAGAAAGAGGCACGGGAGGTGCAGAAAGAGGCAAGAGGGGTACAAAAAGAGGTAAAAGTAGTGCAGAAAGAAGAGAGTAAGCTACAGAAAAAAGCAAGAGATGTGCAGAAAAAGGCAGGAAAGGTGCAGAAAGTGGCAATTGAGGTGCAGAAAGAGGAGAGTGAGCTGCAGAAAGATGGAAGAGATATGCACAAAGAAATAAGAGATGGACAGAAAAAAGAGAGTATGCTGCAGAAAGAGGCAAGACAGGTGCAGAAAAATGTAAGAGGTGCAGAAAGGGTCAAGAGAGGTTCAGAAAGAGGTAGGAGATGTAGAAAGAGTCAAGAGAGGAACAGAAAGAGGAAGAAAAGCACAGAAAGATGCAAGTGATGTATATAAAGAGGCAAGAGAGGTACAGAAAGAAGAAGCAAGATGCAGAAAGAGGCAAGAGAGTTGTAGAAAGAGGCAACGGAAGTGCAGAACGAAGAGAGTGAGCTGCAGATAGAGCCATGGGAGGTGCAGAAAGAGGCAAGAGAGGTACAAAAAGAGGCAAGAGTGGTACAGAAAGAATCGAGTGAACTGCAGAAAGAAGCAAGAGAGGTGCAGACAGAGGCAAGAGAAGTGCCGAAGGAGGCAAGAGAGGTGCAGAAATAGGCAGGAGAGGTACAGAAAGACAAGAGAGATGCAGAAAGAGGAAGAAAGGCACAGAAAGAAACAAGAGAACCACAGAAAAAAGCAAGAGAGGTACAGAAAGAAGCAAGAGAGGTGCAGAATGAATAGAGTGAGGTGCAGAAAAAGACAAGAGATGTGCAGAAAGAGGCAATAGAAGTAGAGAAAGAGAACAAGAGGTATATAAAGAGGGAATAGCAAGAAAAATGCGGAAAAAGGAAGAATGCTGCAGAAAGAAGCATGAGAAGCATAGAAAATAGCAAGAGAGGTGAAGAAAGAAGCTAAAGAGGTAGAGAAAGTAAAGAGTGAGGTGCAGAAAGAGGCAAGAGTGGTGCAGAAAGAGGCAAGAGAAGTACAGAAAAAGGCAAGAGATGTGCATAAAGAGGCAAGAGAAGTGCAGAAAGAGGCAAGAAAGGTACAGAAAGGGGCAAGAGTTCAGTAGAAAGGCAAGATAGATACAGATAGAGGCAAGGGATGTGCAGGAAGAGGCAAGAGAGGTACAGACAAAGGCAAGAGATGTACATAAAGAAGAGTGGGTCAGAAAGAGGCAAGAGAGTTACAGAAAGATGCAACAGGTGCAGAAAGAGGCAAGAGGCGTGGAAAGAGGCAAGAGAGGTACACAAAGAGGAAGAAAGGTGCAAAAAGAGGCTAGTGAGGTGTAGCAAGAGGCAAGAGAATAGCAGAAAGAGGCAAGAGAGGCACAGAAAGAGCAAAACATATACAGAAAGAAATAAAGGTGCAAAGAGAGTAAAGAGAGGTACAGAAAGAGGCAAGAGAGGTAAAGAAAGAAGAGAGTGAGCTGCAGAAAAAGGCACGAGAGGTGCAGAAAGAGGCAAGAGAGGTACAAAACGAGGCAAGAGTGGTGCAGAAAGAAGAGAGTAAGATACAGAAAGAAGCAAGAGATGTGCTGAAAGAGGCAAGAGAGGTGCAGAAATAGGCAGGAGAGGTACAGAAAGAGGCAAGAGATGTACATAAAGAAGAGAGTGAGCTGCAGAAAGAGGGAAGACATATGTTGAAAGAGGCAAGAGAGATGCAGAAAAAAAAGAGTGCGCTGCAGAAAGAGGCAAGATAGATGTAGAAATAGGCAAGGGAGGTGCAGAAAGAGGCAAGAGAGGTAAAGAATGAAGAGACTGAGCTGCAGAAAGAGTCAAGAGAGCTTTGGAAAGAGGTAAGAGACATGTAGGAAGAGGCAAGAGAGGTGCAGAAAGAGGTAAGAGGTGTAGAAAGAGGCAAGAGAAGAACAGAAAGCAGCAAAAGAAGTACAGAAAGAGTAAGAAAGGTACATAAAGGGTCCAGAAAGGTACAGAAGCAGAATGACCGGTGCAGAAATACTCACGAGAAGTGCAGAAAGAGAGATACAGAAAGAGCCAAGAGAGTTGCAGAAAGATGCAAGAGAGGTGCAGATAAATGAAAGTGAGCTGCAGAAAGATGTAAGAGAGGTGCAGAAAGAGGGGAGAAAGGTGCAGAAAGAGGCACGTGAGGTGCAGAAAGAGGCAAGAGGGATACAAAAAGAGGTAAAAGTAGTGCAGAAAGAAGAGTGTAAGCTACAGAAAGAAGCAAGGGAGGTGCAGTAAAAGGCAGGAAAGGTACAGAAAGAGGCAATAGAGGTGCAGAAAGAAGACAGTAAGCTGTCGAAAAAGGGAAGAGAGGTGGTGAATGAAGCAAGAGAGGTGCAGAAAGAAGAGAGTCAGCTGCACAAAGAAATACGAGATGTACAGAAAGAAGAGAGTGTGTTGCAGACAGAGGCTCGAGAGGTGCAGAAAGATGTAAGAGGTGCAGAAAGGGGCAAGAGAGGTGCAGAAAGAGGTAGGAGGTGTAGAAAGAGTCAAGAGAGGAGCAGAAAGAGGAAGAAAAGCACAGAAAGAGGCAATTGAGGTATATAAAGAGGCAAGAGAGGTACAGAAAGAAGAAGAAAGGTACAGAAAGAGGCAAGGGATTGGCAGGAGAAGTGCAGAAAGAATAGAGTGAGCTGCAGATAGAGGCATGAGAGGTGCAGAAAGAGGCAGGAGAGGTACAAATAGAAGCAAGAGTGGTACAGAAAGAAGACAGTGAGTTGGAGAAAATAGCAAAAGAAGTGTAGACAGAGGCAAATAGAGGTGCAGAAAGAGGCAAGAGAGGTGCAGAAATAGGCAGGAGAGGTAAGACAAAAGAGGAAGAAAGAAAGAAGAAAGAGGAAGAAAGGCACAGAAAGAAACAAGAGAAGCACAGAAGAAAGCAAGAGAGGTGCAGAAAGAAGCAAGAGAGGTGCATAATGAATAGAGTGAAGTACAGAAAGAGGCAAGAGATGTGCAGAAAGAGGCAAGAGAAGTGGATAAAGAGAACAAAAGGTACATAAAGAGGGAATAGCAACAAAAATGCAGAAAATTGAAGAAAGGTGCAGAAAAAAGCAAGAGAAGCATAGAAAATGGCAAGAGAGGTGAAGAAAGAAGCTAACGAGATGCAGAAAGTAAAGAGTGAGGTGCAGAAAGAGGCAAGAGTGGTGCAGAAATAGGAAAGAGAAGTACATAAAGAGGCAAGAGAGGTGCAGAAAGAGGCAATAAAAGTGCAGAAAGAGGCAAGAAAGGTGTACAAAGAGGCAAGAGTTGAGTAGAATGGCAAGAGAGATACAGATAGAGGTAAGGGAGGTGCAGGAAGAGGCAAGAGAGGTACAGAATAAGGCAAGAGCAGTACAGAAAGAAGAGAGGTGCAGAAAGAAGCAGGAGAGTTTGGAAAGAGGCAAGAGAGGTTTGGGAAGAGGCAAGAGTGGGTCAGAAAGTGACAAGAGAGGTGTAGAAAGAGGCAAGAGAGACACAGAAAGAGGAAGAAAGGTGCAGAAAATGGCTAGTGAGGTGTAGAAAGAGGCAAGAGAAGAACAGAAAGAGGCAAGAGAGGTACAGAAAGAGGCAATACATGTACAGAAAGAAGTTAAGGTGAAGAAAGAGGAAAGAGAGGTGCAGAAAGTGGCAAGAGAGGTAAAGAAAGAAGAGAGTGGGCTGCAGAAAGAGGCACGAGAGGTGCAGAAAGAGGCAAGAGAGGTACATAAAGAGGTAAGAGTGGTGCAGAAAGAAGAGAGTAAGCTGTCGAAAAAGGGAAGAGAGGTGCTGAAAGAAGCAAGAGAGGTGCAGAAAGAGGGAAGAGATATGCACAAAGAAATAAGAGATGTACAAGAAGAAGAGAGTGTGCTGCAGAAAGAGACAAATAAACTATTGTCATTGCTGCAGAAAGATGCTCAAGAGGTGCAGAAAGATGTAAGAGGTGCAGAAAGGGGCAAGAGAGGTGCAGAAAGAGGTAGGAGGTGTAGAAAGAGTCAAGAGAGGAGCAGAAAGAACCACAGAAAAAAGCAAGAGAGGTACAGAAAGAGTCAAGCGAAGTGCAGATATAGGATGAAATGTGCAGAAAAAGGCAAGAGTGGTGCAGAAATAGGCAAGAGAGATGCTGAAAGAGGCATGAGAGGTTTGGAAAGAGGCAAGAGTGTGTCAGAAAGTGGCAAGAGAGGTGCAGAAAGAAATAAGAGAGGTAAAGAAAGAAGAGAGTGAGCTGCAGAAAGAGGCAAGAGAGGTGCAGAAAGATGTGATAGTGGATAAAGAGGCAAGAGAGATGCATATAGAGGTAAAAGGTGGAGAAAAAGCAACGGAGATACAGAAGGAGGAAGGTGCAGAAAGAGCCTAGTGAGGTGTAGAAAGAGAGGCAAGAGAAGAACAGAAAAAGGCAAGATATGTGCAGAAAGATGCAAGAGATGTACAGAAAGAAAAGAAAGGTGCAGAAAGAGTCAATAGAGCTGCAGAAAGAGGCAAGAGAGGTGTAGAAAGAAGAGAGTGAGCTGCAGAAAGAGGCATGAGAGGTGCAGAAAGAGGCAAGAGGGGTACAAAAAGAGGTAAAAGTAGTGCAGAAAGAAGAGAGTAAGCTACAGAAAGAAGCAATAGATGTGCAGAAAAAGGCAGGAAAGGTGCAGAAAGAGGCAATTGAGGTGAGAAAGAAGAGAGTGAGCTGCAGAAAGATGGAAGAGATATGCACAAAGAAATAAGAGATGTACAGAAAAAAGAGAGTATGCTGCACAAAGAGGCAAGACAGGTGCAGAAAGATGTAAGAGGTGCGGAAAGGGTCAAGAGAGGTTCAGAAAGAGGTAGGAGATGTAGAAAGAGTCAAGAGAGGAACAGAAAGAGGAAGAAAAGCACAGAAAGAGGCAAGTGATGCATATAAAGAGACAAGAGAGGTACAGAAAGAAGAAGAAAGATGCAGAGAGAGGCAAGAGAGTTGTAGAAAGAGACAAGAGAAGTGCGGAAAGAAGAGAGTGAGCTGCAGATAGAGCCATGGGAGGTGCGGAAAGAGGGAAGAGAGGGACAAAAAGAGGCAAGAGTGGTACAGAAAGAATCGAGTGAGCTGGAGAAAGAAGCAAGAGAGGTGCAGACAGAGGCAAGAGAAGTGCAGAAGGAGGCAAGAGCGGTGCAGAAATAGGCAGGAGAGGTACAGAAAGACAAGAGAGATGCAGAAAGAGGAAGAAAGGCACAGAAAGAAACAAGAGAACCACGGAAAAAAGCAAGAGAGGTACAGAGAGAAGTAAGAGAGGTGCAGAATGAATAGAGTGAGGAGCAGAAAAAGACAAGAGATGCGCAGAAAGAGGCAAGAGAAGTAGAGAAAGAGAACAAGAGGTATATAAAGAGGGAAAAGCAAGAAAAATGCGGAAAAAGGAAGAACGCTGCAGAAAGAAGCATGAGAAGCATAGAAAATAGCAAGAGAGGTGAAGAAAGAAGCTAAAGAGGTACAGAAAGTAAAGAGTGAGGTGCAGAAAGAGGCAAGAGTGGTGAAGAAAGAGACAAGAGAAGTACAGAAAGAGGCAAGAGATGTGCAGAAAGAGGTAGGAGATGTAGAAAGAGTCAAGAGAGGAACAGAAAGAGGAAGAAAAGCACACAAAGAGGCAAGTGATGTATATAAAGAGGCAAGAGAGGTACAGAAAGAGGAAGAAAGATGCAGAAAGAGGCAAGAGAGTTGTAGAAAGAGGTAAGAGAAGAACAGTAAGAGGCAAGAGAGGTACAGAAAGAGGCTGGACATGTACAGAAAGAAATAAAGGTGCAGAAAGAGGAAAGAGAGGTGCAGAAAGAGGCAAGAGAGGTAAAGAAAGAAGGGAGTGAGCTGCAGAAAGAGGGAAGAGATATGCACAAAAAATAAGAGATGTACAAGAAGAAGAGAGTGTGCTGCAGAAAGAGACAAACTATTGTCATTGCTGCAGAAAGAGGCTCGAGAGGTGCAGAAAGATGTAAGAGGTGCAGAAAGGGGCAAGAGAGGTGCAGAAAGAGGTAGGAGGTGTAGAAAGAGTCAAGAGAGGAGCAGAAAGAGGAAGAAAAGCACAGAAAGAGGCAAGTGAGGTATATAAAGAGGCAAGACAGGTAGAGAAAGAAGAGGAAAGGTGCAGAAAGAGGTAAGAGAATTGCAGAAAGAGGCAGGGGAAGTACAGAAAGAAGAGAGTGAGCTGCAGATAGAGGCAAGGGAGGTGCAGAAAGAGGCAAGAGAGGTACAAAAAGAGGCAAGAGTGGTACAGAAAGAAGCGAGTGAGCTGCATAAAGAAGCAAGAGAGGTGCAGACAGAGGCAAGAGAGGTGCAGACGGAGGCAAGAGAAAGACAAGAGAGATGTAGAAAGAGGAAGAAAGGCACAGAAAGAAACAAGAGAACCACAGAAAAAAGCAAGAGAGGTACAGAAAGAGTCAAGTGAAGTGCAGATATAGGATGAAATGTGCAGAAAAAGGCAAGAGTGGTGCAGAAAGAGGCAAGAGAGGTGCTGAGAGAGGCATGAGAGGTTTGGAAAGAGGCAAGAGTGTGTCAGAAAGTGGCAGGAGAGGTGCAGAAAGAAATAAGAGACGTAAAGAAAGAAGAGAGTGAGCTGCAGAAAGAGAGAAGAGAGGTGCACAAAGAAATAAGAGAGGTACAGAAAGAAGAGAGTGTGCTGCAGAAAGAGGAAAGAGAGATGCGGAAAGATGTGATAGTGGATAAAGAGGCTAGAGAGATGCATAAAGAGGTTAAAGGTGGAGAAAAGCAACAGAGATACAGAAAGAGGAAGGTGCAGAAAGAGCCTAGTGAAGTGTAGGAAGAGGCAAGAGAAGAACATAAAAAGGCAAGATATGTGCAGAAAGATGCAAGAGATGTACAGAAAGAAAAGAAAGGTGCAGAAAGAGTCAATAGAGCTGCAGAAAGAGGCAAGAGAGGTGTAGAAAGAAGAGAGTGAGCTGCAGAAAGAGGCACGAGAGGTGCAGAAAGAGGCAAGAGGGGTACAAAAAGAGGTAAAAGTGCAGAAAGAAGAGAGTAAGCTACAGAAAGAAGCAATAGATGTGCAGAAAAATGCAGGAAAGGTGCAGAAAGAGGCAACTGAGGTGCAGAAAGAAGAGAGTGAGCTGCAGAAAGATGGAAGAGATATGCACAAAGAAATAAGAGATGTACATAAAAAAGAGAGTATGCTGCAGAAAGAGGCAAGACAGGTGCAGAAAGATGTAAGAGGTGCGGAAATGGTCAAGAGAGGTTCAGAAAGAGGTAGGAGATGTAGAAAGAGTCAAGAGAGGAACAGAAAGAGGAAGAAAAGCACAGAAAGAGGCAAGTGATGCATATAAAGAGGCAAGAGAGGTACAGAAAGAAGAAGAAAGATGCAGAGAGAGGCAAGAGAGTTGTAGAAAGAGGCAAGAGTAGTGCGGAAAGAAGAGAGTGAGCTGCAGATTGAGCCATGGGAGGTGCAGAAAGAGGGAAGAGAGGTACAAAAAGAGGCAAGAGTGGTACAGAAAGAATCGAGTGAGCTGCAGAAAGAAGCAAGAGAGGTGCAAACGGAGGCAAGAGAAGTGCAGAAGGAGGCAAGAGAGGTGCAGAAATAGGCAGGAGAGGTACAGAAAGACAAGAGAGATGCAGAAAGAGGAAGAAAAGCACAGAAAGAAACAAGAGAACTACAGAAAAAAGCAAGAGAGGTACAGAAAGAAGTAAGAGAGGTGCAGAATGAATAGAGTGAGGAGCAGAAAAAGACAAGAGATGTGCAGAAAGAGGCAAGAGAAGTAGAGAAAGAGAACAAGAGGTATATAAAGAGGGATAGCAAGAAAAATGCGGAAAAAGGAAGAACGCTGCAGAAAGAAGCATGAGAAGCATAGAAAATAGCAAGAGAGGTGAAGAATGAAGCTAAAGAGGTACAGAAAGTAAAGAGTGATATGCAGAAAGAGGCAAGAGTGGTGGAGAAAGAGACAAGAGAAGTACAGAAAGAGGCAAGAGATGTGCAGAAAGAGGAAAGAGAAGTGCAGAAAGAGGCAAGAAGGTACAGAAAGGGGCAAGAGTTCAGTAGAAAGGCAAGAGAGATACAGATAGATGCAAGGGATGTGCAGGAAGAGGCAAGAGAGGTACAGAAAAAGGCAAGAGATGTACATAAAGAAGAGTGGGTCAGAAAGAGGCAAGAGAGTTACAGAAAGATGCAACAGGTGCAGAAAGAGGCAAGAGGTGTGGAAAGAGGCAAGAGGGGTACAGAAAGAGGAAGAAAGGTGCAGAAAGAGGCTAGTGAGGTGTAGCAAGAGGCAAGAGAAGAGCAGAAAGAGGCAAGAGAGGCACAGAAAGATCAAAACATGTACAGAAAGAAATAAAGGTGCAGAGAGAGTAAAGAGAGGTGCAGAAAGAGGCAAGAGAGGTAAAGAAAGAAGAGAGTGAGCTGCAGAAAGAGGCACAAGAGGTGCAGAATGAGGCAAGAGAGGTACAAAATGAGGCAAGAGTGGTGCAGAAATGTAAATGTAAATGTATAGGCATTTATATAGCGCACTACTTACCCGTAGGGTCCCAAGGCGCTTCGACCGCTGCGAAACCCTTCCTGGCTTCCCTGAGAGATGGTCCCTTAATGGGTATCTCCAGGGTGAGACCAGGCATCCCCAGCGGTCTGGTGGGGCCGTTAGTGAAGATGAGGCAAGCTTATGCCCAGAGTTGCCGAGTGTGATCGCTGATCAGAGTGGGCACCGAGGCGAGAGAATTATCGAGTCCGCTGACCCTGGTCCAGAAACCTGCCGCGCCGGGAATCGAACCCTGGTCCCGGGCCGTCCTCTGCTCTCGGGTCTGCCGCCTCTAACCAGTGAGCCACACTACTTCACTTCACTTCAGAAAGAAGAGAGTAAGATACAGAAAGAAGCAAGAGATGTTCTGAAAGAGGCAAGAGAGGTGCAGAAATAGGCAGGAGAGGTACAGAAAGAGGCAAGAGAGGTACATAAAGAAGAGAGTGAGCTGCAGAAAGAGGGAAGACAGATGTTGAAATAGGCAAGAGAGATGCAGAAAGAAGAGAGTGCGCTGCAGAAAAAGGCAACATAGATGTAGAAATATTCAAGAGAAGTGCAGAAAGAGGCAAGAGAGGTGAAGAAAGAAGAGACTGAGCTGCAGAAAGAGGCAAGAGAGGTTTGGAAAGAGGTAAGAGACATGTAGGAAGAGGCAAGAGAGGTGCAGAAAGAGGTAAGAGGTGTAGAAAGAGGCAAGAGAGGAACAGAAAGCGGCAAAAGAAGTACAGAAAGAGTAAGAAAAGTACATAAGGAGTCCAGAAAAGTACAGAAGCAGAATGAAAGATGCAGAAAGACTCACAAGAAGTGCAGAAAGAGAGATACAGAAAGAGCCAAGAGAGGTGCAGAAAGATGCAAGAGAGGTGCAGATAAATGAGAGTGAGCTGCAGAAAGATGTAAGAGAGGTGCAGAAAGAGGGAAGAAAGGTGCAGAAAGAGGCAAGAGAGGTACAGAATGAGGAGAGTGAGCTGCAGAAAAAAGCTAGAGAAGTGCAGAAAGAGGCCAGTGAAGTGCAAAAAGAGGCAAGATAGGTGCAGAAAGAGTCAAGCAAAGTGCAGATATTGGAGGAAAAGTGCAGAAAACGGCAAGAGTGGTGCAGAAAGAAGCAAGAGAGCTGCTGAAAGAGGGAAGAGAGGTTTGGAAAGAGGCAAGAGTGTGTCAGAAAGTGGCAAGAGAGATGCAGAAAGAGGCAAGAGAGGTGCAGAAAGAAATAAGAGAGGTAAATAAAGAAGAAAGTGTGCTGCAGAAAGAGGCACGCGAGGTGCAGAAAGATGCAAGAGGTGCAGAAAGAGGCAAGAGAGTTGCAAAAAGAGGCAAGAGAGATGCACAAAGAAATAAGAGAGGTACAGAAAGAAGAGAGTGTGCTGCAGGAAGAGGCAAGAGAGGTGCAGAATGATGTGAAAGTGGATAAAGAGGCAAGAGAGATGCATAAAGAGATTAAAGGTGTAGAAAAAGCGAGCGGTACAGAAAGAGGATGGTGCAGAAAGAGGCTAGTGAGGTGTAGAAAGAGGCAAGAGAAGAACAGAAAAAGGCAAGATAGGTGCAGAAAGAGTCAAGAGATGTACATATAGAAAAAAGTGCAGAAAAAGTCAAGAGAGGTGCAGAAAGAGGCAAGAGAGGTGTAGAAAGAAGAGAGTGAGCTGCAGAAAGAGGCACGAGAGGTGCAGAAAGAGGCAAGAGGGGTACAAAAAGAAGTAAAAGTAGTGCAGAAAGAAGAGAGTAAGCTACAGAAAGAAGCAAGAGAGGTGCAGTAAAAGGCAGATAAGGTACAGAAAGAGGCAATAGAGGTGCAGAAAAAAGAGAGTAAGCTGTCGAAAAAGGGAAGAGAGGTGCTGAAAGAAGCAAGAGAGGTGCAGAAAGAACAGAGTGTGCTGCAGAAAGAGGAAAGAGATATGCACATAGAAATAAGAGATGTACAGAAAGAAGAGAGTGTGTTGCAGAAAGAGGCTCGAGAGGTGCAGAAAGATGTAAGAGGTGCAGAAAGGGGCTAGAGAGGTGCAGAAAGAGGTAGGAGGTGTAGAAAGAATCAAGAGAGGAGAAGAAATGGAAGAAAAGCACAGAAAGAGGCAAGTGAGGTATATAAAGAGGCAAGAGAGGTACAGCAAGAAGAAGAAAGGTGCAAAATGAGCCAAGGGATTTGCAGAAAGAGGCAGGAGAAGTGCAGAAAAAAGAAGAGAGTGACCTGCAGATAGTGGCATGAGAGGTGCAGAAAGAGGCAAGAGTGGTACAGAAAGAAGAGAGTGAGTTGCAGAAAGAAGCAAAAGAGGTGTAGACAGAGGGAATAGAGGTGCAGAAAGAGGCAAGAGAGGTGTAGAAATAGGCAGGAGAGGTACAGAAAGACAAGAGAGGTGCAGAAAGAGGAAGAAAGGCACAGAAAGAAACAAGAGAAGCACAGAAAAAAGCAAGAGAGGTGCAGAAAGAAGCTAGAGAGGTGCATAATGAATAGAGTGAGGTACAGAAAGAGGCAAGATAGGTGCAGAAAGAGGCAAGAGATGTACATAAAGAACAAAGTGCAGAAAAAGTCAAGAGAGGTGCTGAAAGAGGAAAGAGAGGTGTAGAAAGAAGAGAGTTAGCTGCAGAAAGAGGCACGCGAGGTGCAGAAAGAGGCAAGAGTGATACAAAAAGAGGTAAAAGTAGTGCAGAAAGAAGAGAGTAAGCTACCGAAAGAAGCAAGAGAGGTGCAGTAAAAGGCAGGAAAGGTACAGAAAGAGGCAATTGAGGTGCAGAAAGAAGACAGTAAGCTGTCGAAAAAGGAAAGAGAGGTACTGAAAAAAGCAAGAGAGGTGCAGAAAGAAGAGAGTGAGCTGCAGAAAGAGGAAAGAGATATACACAAAGAAATAAGAGATGTACAGAAAGAAGAGAGTGTGTTGCAGACAGGGGCAAGAGAGGTGCAGAAAGAGGTAGGATGTGTAAAGAGTCAAGAGAGGAGCAGAAAGAGGAGGAAAAGCACAGAGAGAGGCAATTGAGGTATATAAAGAGGCAAGAGAGGTACAGAAAGAAGAAGAAAGGTGCAGAAAGAGGCAAGGGTTTGCAGAAAGAGGCAGGAGAAGTGCAGAAAGAAGAGAGTGAGCTGCAGATAGAGGCATGAGAGGTGCAGAAATAGGCAGGAGAGGTACAAAAGAGGCAAGAGTGGTACAGAAAGAAGAGAGTGAGTTGCAGAAAGAAGCAAAAGAGGAGTAGACAGAGGCAAATAGAGGTGCAGAAAGAGGGAAGAGAGGTGCAGAAATAGGCAGGAGAGGTACAGAAAGACAAGAGAGGAAGAAAGAAAGAAGAAAGAGGAAGAAAGGCACAGAAAGAAACAAGAGAAGCACAGAAGAAAGCAAGAGAGGTGCAGAAAGAAGCAAGAGAGGTGCATAATGAATAGAGTGAGGTACAGAAAGAGGCAAGAGATGTGCAGAAAGAGGCAAGAGAAGTGGATAAAGAGAACAAAAGGTACATAAAGAGGGAATAGCATCACAAATGCAGAACAGGGAAGAAAGGTGCAGAAAGAAGCAAGAGAAGCATAGAAAATAGCAAGAGAGGTGAAGAAAGAAGCTAACGAGATGCAGAAAGTAAAGAGTGAGGTGCAGAAGGAGGCAAGAGTGGTGCAGAAATACGAAAGAGAAGTACATAAAGAGGCAAGAGAGGTGCAGAAAGAGGCAATAGAAGTGCATAAAGAGGCAAGAAAGGTGTAGAAGGAGGCAAGAGTTGAGTAGAACGGCAAGAGAGATACAGATAGAGGTAAGGGAGGTGCAGGAAGAGGCAAGAGAGGTACAGAATAAGGCAAGAGCAGTACAGAAAGAAGAAAGGTGCAGAAAGAGGAAAGAGAGGTACAGAAAGAGGCAAGAAAAGTACAGAAAGAGGCAAGAGAGGTGTAGAAAGAGGCATAGAAGTGCCGAAAGAGGCAGGAAAGATGCAGAAAGAGGCAAGAGTTGAGTAGAAAGGCAAGAGAGATACAGTTAAAGGCAAGGGAGGCAAGATAGGTGCAGAACAAAGAGAGGTACAGAAAGAGGCAAGAGAGGTTTGGAAAGAGGCAAGAGAGATTTGGAAAGTGACAAGAGTGGGTTAGAAAGTGGCAAGAGAGGTGCAGAAAGAGGCAAGAGAGGTGAAGAAAGAAATAAGAGAGGTACATTAAGAAGAGAGTGTGCTGCAGAATCAGGCACAATAGGTGCAGAAAGATGCAAGAGGTACAGAAAGAGGCAAGAGAGGTACAGAAAGAGGTAGGAGGTGTAGAAAGAGTCGAGAGGTACAGAAAGAGGAAGAAAAGCACAGAACGAGGCAAGTGAGGTATATAAAGAGGCAAGAGAGGTAAAGAAAGAAGAAGAAAGGTGCAGAAAGAGGCAAGAGAGGTACAAAAAAAGTCAGGAGTGGTACAGAAAGAAGATAGTGAAGTGCAGAAAGAAGCAAGAGAGGTGCAGACAGGGGCAAGAGAGGTGCAGAAAGACGCAGGAGAGGTGCATAAATAGGCAGGAGAGGTACAGAAAGACAAGAGAGGTACAGAAAGAGGAAGAAAGGCACAGAAAGAAACAAGAGAAGCACAGAAAAAGCCAGAGACGTACAGAAAAAGGCAAGAGAGGTGCAGAAAGAGGCAAGAGGTGCACAAAGAAATAAGAGAGGTACAGAAAGAGGCAATAGAAGAACAGAAAGAGGCAAGAGAGGTGCAGAAAGAAGAGATGTGCAGAAAGAGGCAAGAGAGGTACAGAAAGAGGCCAGAGAAGTACAGAAACCGGCAAGAGAGGTACAGAAAGAGGCAAGAGATGTGCTGAGCTAGGCAAGAGAGGTGCAGACATAGGCAGGAGAGGTACAGAAAGAGGCAAGAGAGGTACATAAAGAAGAGAGTGAGCTGCAGAAAGAGGGAAGACAGATGTTGAAAGAGGCAAGAGAGATGCAGAAAGAAGAGAGTGCTCTGCAGAAAGAGGCAAGATAGATGCAGAAATAGGCAATAGAGGAGCAGAAAGAGGCAAGAGAGGTGAAGAAAGAAGAGACTGAGCTGCAGAAAGAGGCAAGAGAGGTTTGGAAAGAGGTAAGAGACATGTAGGAAGAGGCAGGAGAGGTGCAGAGAGAGGTAAGAGGTGTAGAAAGAGGCAAGAGAGGAACAGAGAGCAGCAAAAGAAATACATAAAGAATAAGAAAGGTACATAAAGAGTCCATAAACGTACAGAAGCAGAATGAAAGGTGCAGAAAGACTCACGAGAAGTGCAGAAAGAGAGATACAGAAAGAGCCAAGAGAGGTGCAGAAAGATGCAGATAAAATGAGAGTGAGCTGCAGAAAGATGTAAGAGAGGCGCAGAAAGAGGGACAAAAGGTACTGAAAGAGACAAGAAAGGTACAGAATGAGGAGAGTGAGCTGCAGAAAGAAGCAAGAGAAGTGCAGAAAGAGGCCAGTGAAGTGCAGAAAGAGGCAAGATAGGTGCAGATAGAGTCAAGCGAAGTGCAGATATAGGAGGAAAGGTGCAGAAAAAGGCAAGAGTGGTACAGAAAGAAGCACGAGAGGTTCTGAAAGAGGGAAGAGAGGTTTGGAAAGAGGCAAGAGTGTGTCAGGAAGTGGTAAGAGAGATGAAGAAAGAGGCAAGAGAGGTGCAGAAAGAAATAAGTGAGGTAAATAAAGAAGAAAGTGTGCTGCAGAAAGAGGCACACGAGGTGCAGAAAGATGCAAGAGGTGCAGAAAGAGGCAAGAGAGTTGCAAAAAGAGGCAAGAGAGATGCACAAAGAAATAAGAGAGGTACA
Source organism: Lissotriton helveticus (assembly GCF_964261635.1). Taxonomy (NCBI): domain Eukaryota; kingdom Metazoa; phylum Chordata; class Amphibia; order Caudata; family Salamandridae; genus Lissotriton; species Lissotriton helveticus. The sequence goes on from NC_136061.1 coordinate 2,052,701,036, forward strand.
GAAAGAAGAGAGTGTGCTGCAGGAAGAGGCAAGAGAGGTGCAGAATGAAGTGAAAGTGGATAAAGAGGCAAGAGAGATGCATAAAGAGATTAAAGGTGTAGAAAAAGCGAGCGGTACAGAAAGAGGATGGTGCAGAAAGAGGCTAGTGAGGTGTAGAAAGAGGCAAGAGAAGAACAGAAAAAGGCAAGATAGGTGCGGAAAGAGTCAAGAGATGTACATATAGAAAAAAGTGCAGAAAAAGTCAAGAGAGGTGCAGAAAGAGGCAAGAGAGGTGTAGAAAGAAGAGAGTGAGCTGCAGAAAGAGGCACGAGAGGTGCAGAAAGAGGCAAGAGGGGTACAAAAAGAAGTAAAAGTAGTGCAGAAAGAAGAGAGTAAGCTACAGAAAGAAGCAAGAGAGGTGCAGTAAAAGGCAGATAAGGTACAGAAAGAGGCAATAGAGGTGCAGAAAAAAGAGAGTAAGCTGTCGAAAAAGGGAAGAGAGGTGCAGAAAGAAGCAAGAGAGGTGCAGAAAGAACAGAGTGTGCTGCAGAAAGAGGAAAGAGATATGCACATAGAAATAAGAGATGTACAGAAAGAAGAGAGTGTGTTGCAGAAAGAGGCTCGAGAGGTGCAGAAAGATGTAAGAGGTGCAGAAAGGGGCTAGAGAGGTGCAGAAAGAGGTAGGAGGTGTAGAAAGAATCAAGAGAGGAGAAGAAATGGAAGAAAAGCACCGAAAGAGGCAAGTGAGGTATATAAAGAGGCAAGAGAGGTACAGCAAGAAGAAGAAAGGTGCAAAATGAGCCAAGGGATTTGCAGAAAGAGGCAGGAGAAGTGCAGAAAAAAGAAGAGAGTGAGCTGCAGATAGAGGCATGAGAGGTACAAAAAGAGGCAAGAGTGGTACAGAAAGAAGAGCGTGAGTTGCAGAAAGAAGCAAAAGAGGTGTAGACAGAGGGAATAGAGGTGCAGAAAGAGGCAAGAGAGGTGTAGAAATAGGCAGGAGAGGTACAGAAAGACAAGAGAGGTGCAGAAAGAGGAAGAAAGGCACAGAAAGAAACAAGAGAAGCACAGAAAAAAGCAAGAGAGGTGCAGAAAGAAGCAAGAGAGGTGCATAATGAATAGAGTGAGGTACAGAAAGAGGCAAGATAGGTGCAGAAAGAGGCAAGAGATGTACATAAAGAAAAAAAGTGCAGAAAAAGTCAAGAGAGGTGCTGAAAGAGGAAAGAGAGGTGTAGAAAGAAGAGAGTTAGCTGCAGAAAGAGGCACGCGAGGTGCAGAAAGAGGAAAGAGTGATACAAAAAGAGGTAAAAGTAGTGCAGTAAGAAGAGAGTAAGCTACAGAAAGAAGCAAGAGAGGTGCAGTAAAAGGCAGGAAAGGTACAGAAAGAGGCAATTGAGGTGCAGAAAGAAGACAGTAAGCTGTCGAAATTGGAAAGAGAGGTGCTGAAAAAAGCAAGAGAGGTGCAGAAAGAAGAGAGTGAGCTGCAGAAAGAGGAAAGAGATATACACAAAGAAATAAGAGATGTACAGAAAGAAGAGAGTGTGTTGCAGACAGGGGCAAGAGAGGTGCAGAAAGAGGTAGGAGGTGTAGAAAGAGTCAAGAGAGGAGCAGAAAGAGGAGGAAAAGCACAGAGAGAGGCAATTGAGGTATATAAAGAGGCAAGAGAGGTACAGAAAGAAGAAGAAAGGTGCAGAAAGAGGCAAGGGTTTGCAGAAAGAGGCAGGAGAAGTGCAGAAAGAAGAGAGTGAGCTGCAGATAGAGGCATGAGAGGTGCAGAAATAGGCAGGAGAGGTACAAAAAGAGGTAAGAGTGGTACAGAAAGAAGAGAGTGAGTTGCAGAAAGAAGCAAAAGAGGAGTAGACAGAGGCAAATAGAGGTGCAGAAAGAGGGAAGAGAGGTGCAGAAATAGGCAGGAGAGGTACAGAAAGACAAGAGAGGAAGAAAGAAAGAAGAAAGAGGAAGAAAGGCACAGAAAGAAACAAGAGAAGCACAGAAGAAAGCAAGAGAGGTGCAGAAAGAAGCAAGAGAGGTGCATAATGAATAGAGTGAGGTACAGAAAGAGGCAAGAGATGTGCAGAAAGAGGCAAGAGAAGTGGATAAAGAGAACAAAAGGTACATAAAGAGGGAATAGCAACAAAAATGCAGAAAATTGAAGAAAGGTGCAGAAAAAAGCAAGAGAAGCATAGAAAATGGCAAGAGAGGTGAAGAAAGAAGCTAACGAGATGCAGAAAGTAAAGAGTGAGGTGCAGAAAGAGGCAAGAGTGGTGCAGAAATAGGAAAGAGAAGTACATAAAGAGGCAAGAGAGGTGCAGAAAGAGGCAATACAAGTGCAGAAAGAGGCAAGAAAGGTGTACAAAGAGGCAAGAGTTGAGTAGAATGGCAAGAGAGATACAGATAGAGGTAAGGGAGGTGCAGGAAGAGGCAAGAGAGGTACAGAATAAGGCAAGAGCGGTACAGAAAGAAGAGAGGTGCAGAAAGAAGCAGGAGAGTTTGGAAAGAGGCAAGAGAGGTTTGGGAAGAGGCAAGAGTGGGTCAGAAAGTGACAAGAGAGGTGTAGAAAGAGGCAAGAGAGACACAGAAAGAGGAAGAAAGGTGCAGAAAATGGCTAGTGAGGTGTAGAAAGAGGCAAGAGAAGAACAGAAAGAGGCAAGAGAGGTACAGAAAGAGGCAATACATGTACAGAAAGAAGTTAAGGTGAAGAAAGAGGAAAGAGAGGTGCAGAAAGTGGCAAGAGAGGTAAAGAAAGAAGAGAGTGCGCTGCAGAAAGAGGCACGAGAGGTGCAGAAAGAGGCAAGAGAGGTACATAAAGAGGTAAGAGTGGTGCAGAAAGAAGAGAGTAAGCTGTCAAAAAAGGGAAGAGAGGTGCTGAAAGAAGCAAGAGAGGTGCAGAAAGAGGGAAGAGATATGCACAAAGAAATAAGAGATGTACAAGAAGAAGAGAGTGTGCTGCAGAAAGAGACAAATAAACTATTGTCATTGCTGCAGAAAGATGCTCAAGAGGTGCAGAAAGATGTAAGAGGTGCAGAAAGGGGAAAGAGAGGTGCAGAAAGAGGTAGGAGGTGTAGAAAGAGTCAAGAGAGGAGCAGAAAGAACCACAGAAAAAAGCAAGAGAGGTACAGAAAGAGTCAAGCGAAGTGCAGATATAGGATGAAATGTGCAGAAAAAGGCAAGAGTGGTGCAGAAATAGGCAAGAGAGGTGCTGAAAGAGGCATGAGAGGTTTGGAAAGAGGCAAGAGTGTGTCAGAAAGTGGCAAGAGAGGTGCAGAAAGAAATAAGAGAGGTAAAGAAAGAAGAGAGTGAGCTGCAGAAAGAGGCAAGAGAGGTGCAGAAAGATGTGATAGTGGATAAAGAGGCAAGAGAGATGCATATAGAGGTAAAAGGTGGAGAAAAAGCAACAGAGATACAGAAGGAGGAAGGTGCAGAAAGAGCCTAGTGAGGTGTAGAAAGAGAGGCAAAAGAACAGAAAAAGGCAAGATATGTGCAGAAAGATGCAAGAGATGTACAGAAAGAAAAGAAAGGTGCAGAAAGAGTCAATAGAGCTGCAGAAAGAGGCAAGAGAGGTGTAGAAAGAAGAGAGTGAGCTGCAGAAAGAGGCACGAGAGGTGCAGAAAGAGGCAAGAGGGGTACAAAAAGAGGTAAAAGTAGTGCTGAAAGAAGAGAGTAAGCTACAGAAAGAAGCAATAGATGTGCAGAAAAAGGCAGGAAAGGTGCAGAAAGAGGCAATTGAGGTGAGAAAGAAGAGAGTGAGCTGCAGAAAGATGGAAGAGATATCCACAAAGAAATAAGAGATGTACAGAAAAAAGAGAGTATGCTGCACAAAGAGGCAAGACAGGTGCAGAAAGATGTAAGAGGTGCGGAAAGGGTCAAGAGAGGTTCAGAAAGAGGTAGGAGATGTAGAAAGAGTCAAGAGAGGAACAGAAAGAGGAAGAAAAGCACAGAAAGAGGCAAGTGATGCATATAAAGAGACAAGAGAGGTACAGAAAGAAGAAGAAAGATGCAGAGAGAGGCAAGAGAGTTGTAGAAAGAGACAAGAGAAGTGCGGAAAGAAGAGAGTAAGCTGCAGATAGAGCCATGGGAGGTGCGGAAAGAGGGAAGAGAGGTACAAAAAGAGGCAAGAGTGGTACAGAAAGAATCGAGTGAGCTGGAGAAAGAAGCAAGAGAGGTGCAGACAGAGGCAAGAGAAGTGCAGAAGGAGGCAAGAGCGGTGCAGAAATAGGCAGGAGAGGTACAGAAAGACAAGAGAGATGCAGAAAGAGGAAGAAAGGCACAGAAAGAAACAAGAGAACCACAGAAAAAAGCAAGAGAGGTACAGAGAGAAGTAAGAGAGGTGCAGAATGAATAGAGTGAGGAGCAGAAAAAGACAAGAGATGCGCAGAAAGAGGCAAGAGAAGTAGAGAAAGAGAACAAGAGGTATATAAAGAGGGAATAGCAAGAAAAATGCGGAAAAAGGAAGAACGCTGCAGAAAGAAGCATGAGAAGCATAGAAAATAGCAAGAGAGGTGAAGAAAGAAGCTAAAGAGGTACAGAAAGTAAAGAGTGAGGTGCAGAAAGAGGCAAGAGTGGTGAAGAAAGAGACAAGAGAAGTACAGAAAGAGGCAAGAGATGTGCAGAAAGAGGTAGGAGATGTAGAAAGAGTCAAGAGAGGAACAGAAAGAGGAAGAAAAGCACACAAAGAGGCAAGTGATGTATATAAAGAGGCAAGAGAGGTACAGAAAGAGGAAGAAAGATGCAGAAAGAGGCAAGAGAGTTGTAGTAAGAGGTAAGAGAAGAACAGTAAGAGGCAAGAGAGGTACAGAAAGAGGCTGGACATGTACATAAAGAAATAAAGGTGCAGAAAGAGGAAAGAGAGGTGCAGAAAGAGGCAAGAGAGGTAAAGAAAGAAGGGAGTGAGCTGCAGAAAGAGGGAAGAGAAATGCACAAAGAAATAAGAGATGTACAAGAAGAAGAGAGTGTGCTGCAGAAAGAGACAAACTATTGTCATTGCTGCAGAAAGAGGCTCGAGAGGTGCAGAAAGATGTAAGAGGTGCAGAAAGGGGCAAGAGAGGTGCAGAAAGAGGTAGGAGGTGTCGAAAGAGTCAAGAGAGGAGCAGAAAGAGGAAGAAAAGCACAGAAAGAGGCAAGTGAGGTATATAAAGAGGCAAGACAGGTAGAGAAAGAAGAGGAAAGGTGCAGAAAGAGGTAAGAGAATTGCAGAAAGAGGCAGGGGAAGTGCAGAAAGAAGAGAGTGAGCTGCAGATAGAGGCAAGGGAGGTGCAGAAAGAGGCAAGAGAGGTACAAAAAGAGGCAAGAGTGGTACAGAAAGAAGCGAGTGAGCTGCATAAAGAAGCAAGAGAGGTGCAGACAGAGGCAAGAGAGGTGCAGACGGAGGCAAGAGATGTGCAGAAATAGGCAGGAGCGGTACAGAAAGACAAGAGAGATGTAGAAAGAAGAAGAAAGGCACAGAAAGAAACAAGAGAACCACAGAAAAAAGCAAGAGAGGTACAGAAAGAGTCAAGTGAAGTGCAGATATAGGATGAAATGTGCAGAAAAAGGCAAGAGTGGTGCAGAAAGAGGCAAGAGAGGTGCTGAAAGAGGCATGAGAGGTTTGGAAAGAGGCAAGAGTGTGTCAGAAAGTGGCAAGAGAGGTGCAGAAAGAAATAAGAGACGTAAAGAAAGAAGAGAGTGAGCTGCAGAAAGAGAGAAGAGAGGTGCACAAAGAAATAAGAGAGGTACAGAAAGAAGAGAGTGTGCTGCAGAAAGAGGAAAGAGAGATGCAGAAAGATGTGATAGTGGATAAAGAGGCTAGAGAGATGCATCAAGAGGTTAAAGGTGGAGAAAAGCAACAGAGATACAGAAAGAGGAAGGTGCAGAAAGAGCCTAGTGAAGTGTAGAAAGAGGCAAGAGAAGAACATAAAAAGGCAAGATATGTGCAGAAAGATGCAAGAGATGTACAGAAAGAAAAGAAAGGTGCAGAAAGAGTCAATAGAGCTGCAGAAAGAGGCAAGAGAGGTGTAGAAAGAAGAGAGTGAGCTGCAGAAAGGGGCACGAGAGGTGCAGAAAGAGGCAAGAGGGGTACAAAAAGAGGTAAAAGTGCAGAAAGAAGAGAGTAAGCTACAGAAAGAAGCAATAGATGTGCAGAAAAAGGCAGGAAAGGTGCAGAAAGAGGCAACTGAGGTGCAGAAAGAAGAGAGTGAGCTGCAGAAAGATGGAAGAGATATGCACAAAGAAATAAGAGATGTACATAAAAAGAGAGTATGCTGCAGAAAGAGGCAAGACAGGTGCAGAAAGATGTAAGAGGTGCGGAAATGGTCAAGAGAGGTTCAGAAAGAGGTAGGAGATGTAGAAAGAGTCAAGAGAGGAACAGAAAGAGGAAGAAAAGCACAGAAAGAGGCAAGTGATGCATATAAAGAGGCAAGAGAGGTACAGAAAGAAGAAGAAAGATGCAGAGAGAGGCAAGAGAGTTGTAGAAAGAGGCAAGAGAAGTGCGGAAAGAAGAGAGTGAGCTGCAGATAGAGCCATGGGAGGTGCAGAAAGAGGGAAGAGAGGTACAAAAAGAGGCAAGAGTGGTACAGAAAGAATCGAGTGAGCTGCAGAAAGAAGCAAGAGAGGTGCAAACGGAGGCAAGAGAAGTGCAGAAGGAGGCATGAGAGGTGCAGAAATAGGCAGGAGAGGTACAGAAAGACAAGAGAGATGCAGAAAGAGGAAGAAAAGCACAGAAAGAAACAAGAGAACTACAGAAAAAAGCAAGAGAGGTACAGAAAGAAGTAAGAGAGGTGCAGAATGAATAGAGTGAGGAGCAGAAAAAGACAAGAGATGTGCAGAAAGAGGCAAGAGAAGTAGAGAACAAGAGGTATATAAAGAGGGATAGCAAGAAAAATGCGGAAAAAGGAAGAACGCTGCAGAAAGAAGCATGAGAAGCATAGAAAATAGCAAGAGAGGTGAAGAAAGAAGCTAAAGAGGTACAGAAAGTAAAGAGTGAGATGCAGAAAGAGGCAAGAGTGGTGGAGAAAGAGACAAGAGAAGTACAGAAAGAGGCAAGAAGGTACAGAAAGGGGCAAGAGTTCAGTAGAAAGGCAAGAGAGATACAGATAGATGCAAGGGATGTGCAGGAAGAGGCAAGAGAGGTACAGAAAAAGGCAAGAGATGTACATAAAGAAGAGTGGGTCAGAAAGAGGCAAGAGAGTTACAGAAAGATGCAACAGGTGCAGAAAGAGGCAAGAGGTGTGGAAAGAGGCAAGAGGGGTACAGAAAGAGGAAGAAAGGTGCAGAAAGAGGCTAGTGAGGTGTAGCAAGAGGCAAGAGAAGAGCAGAAAGAGGCAAGAGAGGCACAGAAAGATCAAAACATGTACAGAAAGAAATAAAGGTGCAGAGAGAGTAAAGAGAGGTGCAGAAAGAGGCAAGAGAGGTAAAGAAAGAAGAGAGTGAGCTGCAGAAAGAGGCACAAGAGGTGCAGAATGAGGCAAGAGAGGTACAAAACGAGGCAAGAGTGGTGCAGAAAGAAGAGAGTAAGATACAGAAAGAAGCAAGAGATGTTCTGAAAGAGGCAAGAGAGGTGCAGAAATAGGCAGGAGAGGTACAGAAAGAGGCAAGAGAGGTACATAAAGAAGAGAGTGAGCTGCAGAAAGAGGGAAGACAGATGTTGAAATAGGCAAGAGAGATGCAGAAAGAAGAGAGTGCGCTGCAGAAAAAGGCAACATAGATGTAGAAATAGGCAAGAGAAGTGCAGAAAGAGGCAAGAGAGGTGAAGAAAGAAGAGACTGAGCTGCAGAAAGAGGCAAGAGAGGTTTGGAAAGAGGTAAGAGACATGTAGGAAGAGGCAAGAGAGGTGCAGAAAGAGGTAAGAGGTGTAGAAAGAGGCAAGAGAGGAACAGAAAGTGGCAAAAGAAGTACAGAAAGAGTAAGAAAAGTACATAAGGAGTCCAGAAAAGTACAGAAGCAGAATGAAAGATGCAGAAAGACTCACAAGAAGTGCAGAAAGAGAGATACAGAAAGAGCCAAGAGAGGTGCAGAAAGATGCAAGAGAGGTGCAGATAAATGAGAGTGAGCTGCAGAAAGATGTAAGAGAGGTGCAGAAAGAGGGAAGAAAGGTGCAGAAAGAGGCAAGAGAGGTACAGAATGAGGAGAGTGAGCTGCAGAAAAAAGCTAGAGAAGTGCAGAAAGAGGCCAGTGAAGTGCAAAAAGAGGCAAGATAGGTGCAGAAAGAGTCAGGCGAAGTGCAGATATTGGAGGAAAAGTGCAGAAAACGGCAAGAGTGGTGCAGAAAGAAGCAAGAGAGCTGCTGAAAGAGGGAAGAGAGGTTTGGAAAGAGGCAAGAGTGTGTCAGAAAGTGGCAAGAGAGATGCAGAAAGAGGCAAGAGAGGTGCAGAAAGAAATAAGAGAGGTAAATAAAGAAGAAAGTGTGCTGCAGAAAGAGGCACGCGAGGTGCAGAAAGATGCAAGAGGTGCAGAAAGAGGCAAGAGAGTTGCAAAAAGAGGCAAGAGAGATGCACAAAGAAATAAGAGAGGTACAGAAAGAAGAGAGTGTGCTGCAGGAAGAGGCAAGAGAGGTGCAGAATGATGTGAAAGTGGATAAAGAGGCAAGAGAGATGCATAAAGAGATTAAAGGTGTAGAAAAAGCGAGCGGTACAGAAAGAGGATGGTGCAGAAAGAGGCTAGTGAGGTGTAGAAAGAGGCAAGAGAAGAACAGAAAAAGGCAAGATAGTTGCAGAAAGCGTCAAGAGATGTACATATAGAAAAAAGTGCAGAAAAAGTCAAGAGAGGTGCAGAAAGAGGCAAGAGAGGTGTAGAAAGAAGAGAGTGAGCTGCAGAAAGAGGCACGAGAGGTGCAGAAAGAGGCAAGAGGGGTACAAAAAGAAGTAAAAGTAGTGCAGAAAGAAGAGAGTAAGCTACAGAAAGAAGCAAGAGAGGTGCAGTAAAAGGCAGATAAGGTACAGAAAGAGGCAATAGAGGTGCAGAAAAAAGAGAGTAAGCTGTCGAAAAAGGAAGAGAGGTGCTGAAAGAAGCAAGAGAGGTGCAGAAAGAACAGAGTGTGCTGCAGAAAGAGGAAAGAGATATGCACATAGAAATAAGAGACGTACAGAAAGAAGAGAGTGTGTTGCAGAAAGAGGCTCGAGAGGTGCAGAAAGATGTAAGAGGTGCAGAAAGGGGCTAGAGAGGTGCATAAAGAGGTAGGAGGTGTAGAAAGAATCAAGAGAGGAGAAGAAATGGAAGAAAAGCACAGAAAGAGGCAAGTGAGGTATATAAAGAGGCAAGAGAGGTACAGCAAGAAGAAGAAAGGTGCAAAATGAGCCAAGGGATTTGCAGAAAGAGGCAGGAGAAGTGCAGAAAAAAGAAGAGAGTGACCTGCAGATAGAGGCATGAGAGGTGCAGAAAGAGGCAAGAGAGGTACAAAAAAAGGCAAGAGTGGTACAGAAAGAAGATAGTGAAGTGCAGAAAGAAGCAAGAGAGGTGCAGACAGGGGCAAGAGAGGTGCAGACAGACGCAGGAGAGGTGCATAAATAGGCAGAAGAGGTACAGAAAGACAAGAGAGGTACAGAAAGAGGAAGAAAGGCACAGAAAGAAACAAGAGAAGAACAGAAAAATCCAGAGAGGTACAGAAAAAGGCAAGAGAGGTGCAGAAAGAGGCAAGAGGTGCACAAAGAAATAAGAGAGGTACAGAAAGAGGCAATAGAAGAACAGAAAGAGGCAAGAGAGGTGCAGAAAGAAGAGATGTGCAGAAAGAGGCAAGAGAGGTACAGAAAGAGGCCAGAGAAGTACAGAAACCGGCAAGAGAGGTACAGAAAGAGGCAAGAGATGTGCTGAGCTAGGCAAGAGAGGTGCAGACATAGGCAGGAGAGGTACAGAAAGAGGCAAGAGAGGTACATAAAGAAGAGAGTGAGCTGCAGAAAGAGGGAAGACAGATGTTGAAAGAGGCAAGAGAGATGCAGAAAGAAGAGAGTGCTCTGCAGAAAGAGGCAAGATAGATGCAGAAATAGGCAATAGAGGAGCAGAAAGAGGCAAGAGAGGTGAAGAAAGAAGAGACTGAGCTGCAGAAAGAGGCAAGAGAGGTTTGGAAAGAGGTAAGAGACATGTAGGAGGAGGCAGGAGAGGTGCAGAGAGAGGTAAGAGGTGTAGAAAGAGGCAAGAGAGGAACAGAGAGCAGCAAAAGAAATACATAAAGAATAAGAAAGGTACATAAAGAGTCCATAAACGTACAGAAGCAGAATGAAAGGTGCAGAAAGACTCATGAGAAGTGCAGAAAGAGAGATACAGAAAGAGCCAAGAGAGGTGCAGAAAGATGCAAGAGAGGTGCAGATAAAATGAGAGTGAGCTGCAGAAAGATGTAAGAGAGGCGCAGAAAGAGGGACAAAAGGTACAGAAAGAGACAAGAGAGGTACAGAATGAGGAGAGTGAGCTGCAGAAAGAAGCAAGAGAAGTGCAGAAAGAGGCCAGTGAAGTGCAGAAAGAGGCAAGATAGGTGCAGATAGAGTCAAGCGAAGTGCAGATATAGGAGGAAAGGTGCAGAAAAAGGCAAGAGTGGTACAGAAAGAAGCACGAGAGGTGCTGAAAGAGGGAAGAGAGGTTTGGAAAGAGGCAAGAGTGTGTCAGGAAGTGGCAAGAGAGATGAAGAAAGAGGCAAGAGAGGTGCAGAAAGAAATAAGTGAGGTAAATAAAGAAGAAAGTGTGCTGCAGAAAGAGGCACGCGAGGTGCAGAAAGATGCAAGAGGTGCAGAAAGAGGCAAGAGAGTTGCAAAAAGAGGCAAGAGAGATGCACAAAGAAATAAGAGAGGTACAGAAAGAAGAGAGTGTGCTGCAGGAAGAGGCAAGAGAGGTGCAGAATGATGTGAAAGTGGATAAAGAGGCAAGAGAGATGCATAAAGAGATTAAAGGTGTAGAAAAAGCGAGCGGTACAGAAAGAGGATGGTGCAGAAAGAGGCTAGTGAGGTGTAGAAAGAGGCAAGAGAAGAACAGAAAAAGGCAAGATAGGTGCGGAAAGAGTCAAGAGATGTACATATAGAAAAAAGTGCAGAAAAAGTCAAGAGAGGTGCAGAAAGAGGCAAGAGAGGTGTAGAAAGAAGAGAGTGAGCTGCAGAAAGAGGCACGAGAGGTGCAGAAAGAGGCAAGAGGGGTACAAAAAGAAGTAAAAGTAGTGCAGAAAGAAGAGAGTAAGCTACAGAAAGAAGCAAGAGAGGTGCAGTAAAAGGCAGATAAGGTACAGAAAGAGGCAATAGAGGTGCAGAAAAAAGAGAGTAAGCTGTCGAAAAAGGGAAGAGAGGTGCTGAAAGAAGCAAGAGAGGTGCAGAAAGAACAGAGTGTGCTGCAGAAAGAGGAAAGAGATATGCACATAGAAATAAGAGATGTACAGAAAGAAGAGAGTGTGTTGCAGAAAGAGGCTCGAGAGGTGCAGAAAGATGTAAGAGGTGCAGAAAGGGGCTAGAGAGGTGCAGAAAGAGGTAGGAGGTGTAGAAAGAATCAAGAGAGGAGAAGAAATGGAAGAAAAGCACAGAAAGAGGCAAGTGAGGTATATAAAGAGGCAAGAGAGGTACAGCAAGAAGAAGAAAGGTGCAAAATGAGCCAAGGGATTTGCAGAAAGAGGCAGGAGAAGTGCAGAAAAAAGAAGAGAGTGAGCTGCAGATAGAGGCATGAGAGGTACAGAAAGAGGCAAGAGTGGTACAGAAAGAAGAGCGTGAGTTGCAGAAAGAAGCAAAAGAGGTGTAGACAGAGGGAATAGAGGTGCAGAAAGAGGCAAGAGAGGTGTAGAAATAGGCAGGAGAGGTACAGAAAGACAAGAGAGGTGCAGAAAGAGGAAGAAAGGCACAGAAAGAAACAAGAGAAGCACAGAAAAAAGCAAGAGAGGTGCAGAAAGAAGCAAGATAGGTGCATAATGAATAGAGTGAGGTACAGAAAGAGGCAAGATAGGTGCAGAAAGAGGCAAGAGATGTACATAAAGAAAAAAAGTGCAGAAAAAGTCAAGAGAGGTGCTGAAAGAGGAAAGAGAGGTGTAGAAAGAAGAGAGTTAGCTGCAGAAAGAGGCACGCGAGGTGCAGAAAGAGGAAAGAGTGATACAAAAAGAGGTAAAAGTAGTGCAGTAAGAAGAGAGTAAGCTACAGAAAGAAGCAAGAGAGGTGCAGTAAAAGGCAGGAAAGGTACAGAAAGAGGCAATTGAGGTGCAGAAAGAAGACAGTAAGCTGTCGAAATTGGAAAGAGAGGTGCTGAAAAAAGCAAGAGAGGTGCAGAAAGAAGAGAGTGAGCTGCAGAAAGAGGAAAGAGATATACACAAAGAAATAAGAGATGTACAGAAAGAAGAGAGTGTGTTGCAGACAGGGGCAAGAGAGGTGCAGAAAGAGGTAGGAGGTGTAGAAAGAGTCAAGAGAGGAGCAGAAAGAGGAGGAAAAGCACAGAGAGAGGCAATTGAGGTATATAAAGAGGCAAGAGAGGTACAGAAAGAAGAAGAAAGGTGCAGAAAGAGGCAAGGGTTTGCAGAAAGAGGCAGGAGAAGTGCAGAAAGAAGAGAGTGAGCTGCAGATAGAGGCATGAGAGGTGCAGAAATAGGCAGGAGAGGTACAAAAAGAGGTAAGAGTGGTACAGAAAGAAGAGAGTGAGTTGCAGAAAGAAGCAAAAGAGGAGTAGACAGAGGCAAATAGAGGTGCAGAAAGAGGGAAAAGAGGTGCAGAAATACACAGGAGAGGTACAGAAAGACAAGAGAGGAAGAAAGAAAGAAGAAAGAGGAAGAAAGGCACAGAAAGAAACAAGAGAAGCGCAGAAGAAAGCAAGAGAGGTGCAGAAAGAAGCAAGAGAGGTGCATAATGAATAGAGTGAGGTACAGAAAGAGGCAAGAGATGTGCAGAAAGAGGCAAGAGAAGTGGATAAAGAGAACAAAAGGTACATAAAGAGGGAATAGCATCACAAATGCAGAAAAGGGAAGAAAGGTGCAGAAAGAAGCAAGAGAAGCATAGAAAATAGCAAGAGAGGTGAAGAAAGAAGCTAACGAGATGCAGAAAGTAAAGAGTGAGGTGCAGAAGGAGGCAAGAGTGGTGCAGAAATAGGAAAGAGAAGTACATAAAGAGGCAAGAGAGGTGCAGAAAGAGGCAATAGAAGTGCAGAAAGAGGCAAGAAAGGTGCAGAAGGAGGCAAGAGTTGAGTAGAACGGCAAGAGAGATACAGATAGAGGTAAGGGAGGTGCAGGAAGAGGCAAGAGAGGTACAGAATAAGGCAAGAGCGGTACAGAAAGAAGAAAGGTGCAGAAAGAGGCAAGAGAGGTACAGAAAGAGGCAAGAAAAGTACAGAAAGAGGCAAGAAAGGTGTAGAAAGAGGCAATAGAAGTGCCGAAAGAGGCAGGAAAGATGCAGAAAGAGGCAAGAGTTGAGTAGAAAGGCAAGAGAGATACAGTTAAAGGCAAGGGAGGCAAGATAGGTGCAGAAAGAAGAGAGGTACAGAAAGAGGCAAGAGAGGTTTGGAAAGAGGCAAGAGAGATTTGGAAAGTGACAAGAGTGGGTTAGAAAGTGGCAAGAGAGATTTGGAAAGTGACAAGAGTGGGTTAGAAAGTGGCAAGAGAGGTGCAGAAAGAGGCAAGAGAGGTGAAGAAAGAAATAAGAGAGGTACATTAAGAAGAGAGTGTGCTGCAGAATCAGGCACAATAGGTGCAGAAAGATGCAAGAGGTACAGAAAGAGGCAAGAAAGGTACAGAAAGAGGTAGGAGGTGTAGAAAGAGTCAAGAGGTACAGAAAGAGGAAGAAAAGCACAGAACGAGGCAAGTGAGTTATATAAAGAGGCAAGAGAGGTACAGAAAGAAGAAGAAAGGTGCAGAAAGAGGCAAGAGAGGTACAAAAAAAGGCAAGAGTGGTACAGAAAGAAGAGAGTGAAGTGCAGAAAGAAGCAAGAGAGGTGCAGACAGGGGCAAGAGAGGTGCAGAAAGACGCAGGAGAGGTGCATAAATAGGCAGGAGAGGTACAGAAAGACAAGAGAGGTACAGAAAGAGGAAGAAAGGCACTGCATAAATAGGCAGGAGAGGTACAGAAAGACAAGAGAGGTACAGAAAGAGGAAGAAAGGCACAGAAAGAAACAAGAGAAGCACAGAAAAAGCCAGAGAGGTACAGAAAAAGGCAAGAGAGGTGCAGAAAGAGGCAAGAGGTGCAGAAAGAGGCAAGAGAGTTGCAAAAAGAGGCAAGAGAGGTGCACAAAGAAATAGGAGAGGTACAGAAAGAGGCAATAGAAGAACAGAAAGAGGCAAGAGAGGTGCAGAAAAAAGAGATGTGCATAAAGAGGCAAGAGAGGTACAGAAAGAGGCCAGAGAAGTACAAAAACCGGCAAGAGAGGTACAGAAAGAGGCAAGAGATGTGCTGAGCGAGGCAAGAGAGGTGCAGACATAGGCAGGAGAGGTACAGAAAGAGGCAAGAGAGGTACATAAAGAAGAGAGTGATCTGCAGAAAGAGGGAAGACAGACGTTGAAAGAGGCAAGAGAGATGCAGAAAGAAGAGAGTGCTCTGCAGAAAGAGGCAAGATAGATGCAGAAATAGGCAAGAGAGGAGCAGAAAGAGGCAAGAGAGGTGAAGAAAGAAGAGACTGAGCTGCAGAAAGAGGCAAGAGAGGTTTGGAAAGAGGTAAGAGACATGTAGGAAGAGGCAAGAGAGGTGCAGAGAGAGGTAAGAGGTGTAGAAAGAGGCAAGAGAGGAACAGAAAGCAGCAAAAGAAGTACATAAAGAATAAGAAAGGTACATAAAGAGTCCATAAACGTACAGAAGCAGAATGAAAGGTGCAGAAAGACTCACGAGAAGTGCAGAAAGAGAGATACAGAAAGAGCCAAAAGAGGTGCAGAAAGATGCAAGCGAGGTGCAGATAAAATGAGAGTGAGCTGCAGAAAGATGTAAGAGAGGTGCAGAAAGAGGGACAAAAGGTGCAGAAAGAGACAAGAGAGGTACAGAATGAGGAGAGTGAGCTGCAGAAAGAAGCAAGAGAAGTGCAGAAAGAGGCCAGTGAAGTGCAGAAAGAGGCAAGATAGGTGCAGATAGAGTCAAGCGAAGTGCAGATATAGGAGGCAAGGTGCAGAAAAAGGCAAGAGTGGTACAGAAAGAAGCACGAGAGGTGCTGAAAGAGGGAAGAGAGGTTTGGAAAGAGGCAAGAGTGTGTCAGGAAGTGGCAAGAGAGATGAAGAAAGAGGCAAGAGAGGTGCAGAAAGAAATAAGTGAGGTAAATAAAGAAGAAAGTGTGCTGCAGAAAGAGGCACGCGAGGTGCAGAAAGATGCAAGAGGTGCAGAAAGAGGCAAGAGAGTTGCAAAAAGAGGCAGGAGAGATGCACAAAGAAATAAGAGAGGTACAGAAAGAAGAGAGTGTGCTGCAGGAAGAGGCAAGAGAGGTGCAGAATGATGTGAAAGTGGATAAAGAGGCAAGAGAGATGCATAAAGAGATTAAAGATGTAGAAAAAGCGAGCGGTACAGAAAGAGGATGGTGCAGAAAGAGGCTAGTGAGGTGTAGAAAGAGGCAAGAGAAGAACAGAAAAAGGCAAGATAGGTGCAGAAAGAGTCAAGAGATGTACATATAGAAAAAAGTGCAGAAAAAGTCAAGAGAGGTGCAGAAAGAGGCAAGAGAGGTGTAGAAAGAAGAGAGTGAGCTGCAGAAAGCGGCACGAGAGGTGCAGAAAGAGGCAAGAGGGGTACAAAAAGAAGTAAAAGTAGTGCAGAAAGAAGAGAGTAAGCTACAGAAAGAAGCAAGAGAGGTGCAGTAAAAGGCAGATAAGGTACATAAAGAGGCAATAGAGGTGCAGAAAGAAGAGAGTAAGCTGTCGAAAAAGGGAAGAGAGGTGCTGAAAGAAGCAAGAGAGGTGCAAAAAGAACAGAGTGTGCTGCAGAAAGAGGAAAGAGATATGCACATAGAAATAAGAGATGTACGGAAAGAAGAGAGTGTGTTGCAGAAAGAGGCTCGAGAGGTGCAGAAAGATGTAAGAGGTGCAGAAAGGGGCTAGAGAGGTGCAGAAAGAGGTAGGAGGTGTAGAAAGAATCAAGAGAGGAGAAGAAATGGAAGAAAAGCACAGAAAGAGGCAAGTGAGGTATATAAAGAGGCAAGAGAGGTACAGCAAGAAGAAGAAAGGTGCAAAATGAGCCAAGGGATTTGCAGAAAGAGGCAGGAGAAGTGCAGAAAAAAGAAGAGAGTGAGCTGCAGATAGAGGCATGAGAGGTGCAGAAAGAGGCAAGAGTGGTACAGAAAGAAGAGAGTGAGTTGCAGAAAGAAGCAAAAGAGGTGTAGACAGAAGGAATAGAGGTGCAGAAAGAGGCAAGAGAGGTGTAGAAATAGGCAGGAGAGGTACAGAAAGACAAGAGAGGTGCAGAAAGAGGGAAGACAGATGTTGAAAGAGGCAAGAGAGATGCAGAAAGAAGAGAGTGCTCTGCAGAAAGAGGCAAGATAGATGCAGAAATAGGCAAGAGAGGAGCAGAAAGAGGCAAGAGAGGTGAAGAAAGAAGAGACTGAGCTGCAGAAAGAGGCAAGAGAGGTTTGGAAAGAGGTAAGAGACATGTAGGAAGAGGCAAGAGAGGTGCAGAGAGAGGTAAGAGGTGTAGAAAGAGGCAAGAGAGGAACAGAAAGCAGCAAAAGAAGTACATAAAGAATAAGAAAGGTACATAAAGAGTCTATAAACGTACAGAAGCAGAATGAGAGGTGCAGAAAGACTCACGAGAAGTGCAGAAAGAGAGATACAGAAAGAGCCAAGAGAGGTGCAGAAAGATGCAAGCGAGGTGCAGATAAAATGAGAGTGAGCTGCAGAAAGATGTAAGAGAGGTGCAGAAAGAGGGACAAAAGGTGCAGAAAGAGACAAGAGAGGTACAGAATGAGGAGAGTGAGCTCCAGAAAGAAGCAAGAGAAGTGCAGAAAGAGGCCAGTGAAGTGCAGAAAGAGGCAAGATAGGTGCAGATAGAGTCAAGCGAAGTGCAGATATAGGAGGCAAGGTGCAGAAAAAGGCAAGAGTGGTACAGAAAGAAGCACGAGAGGTGCTGAAAGAGGGAAGAGAGGTTCGGAAAGAGGCAAGAGTGTGTCAGGAAGTGGCAAGAGAGATGAAGAAAGAGGCAAGAGAGGTGCAGAAAGAAATAAGTGAGGTAAATAAAGAAGAAAGTGTGCTGCAGAAAGAGGCACGCAAGGTGCAGAAAGATGCAAGAGGTGCAGAAAGAGGCAAGAGAGTTGCAAAAAGAGGCAGGAGATATGCACAAAGAAATAAGAGAGGTACAGAAAGAAGAGAGTGTGCTGCAGGAAGAGGCAAGAGAGGTGCAGAATGATGTGAAAGTGGATAAAGAGGCAAGAGAGATGCATAAAGAGATTAAAGGTGTAGAAAAAGCGAGCGGTACAGAAAGAGGATGGTGCAGAAAGAGGCTAGTGAGGTGTAGAAAGAGGCAAGAGAAGAACAGAAAAAGGCAAGATAGGTGCAGAAAGAGTCAAGAGATGTACATATAGAAATAAGTGCTGAAAAAGTCAAGAGAGGTGCAGAAAGAGGCAAGAGGGGTGTAGAAATAAGAGAGTGAGCTGCAGAAAGAGGCACGAGAGGTGCAGAAAGAGGCAAGAGGGGTACAAAAAGAAGTAAAAGTAGTGCAGAAAGAAGAGAGTAAGCTACAGAAAGAAGCAAGAGAGGTGCAGTAAAAGGCAGATAAGGTACAGAAAGAGGCAATAGAGGTGCAGAAAGAAGAGAGTAAGCTGTCGAAAAAAGGGAAGAGAGGTGCTGAAAGAAGCAAGAGAGGTGCAGAAAGAACAGAGTGTGCTGCAGAAAGAGAAAAGAGATATGCACATAGAAATAAGAGATGTACAGAAAGAAGAGAGTGTGTTGCAGAAAGAGGCTTGAGAGGTGCAGAAAGATGTAAGAGGTGCAGAAAGGGGCTAGAGAGGTGCAGAAAGAGGTAGGAGGTGTAGAAAGAATCAAGAGAGGAGAAGAAATGGAAGAAAAGCACAGAAAGAGGCAAGTGAGGTATATAAAGAGGCAAGAGAGGTACAGCAAGAAGAAGAAAGGTGCAAAATGAGCCAAGGGATTTGCAGAAAGAGGCAGGAGAAGTGCAGAAAAAAGAAGAGAGTGAGCTGCAGATAGAGGCATGAGAGGTGCAGAAAGAGGCAAGAGTGGTACAGAAAGAAGAGAGTGAGTTGCAGAAAGAAGCAAAAGAGGTGTAGACAGAAGGAATAGAGGTGCAGAAAGAGGCAAGAGAGGTGTAGAAATAGGCAGGAGAGGTACAGAAAGACAAGAGAGGTGCAGAAAGAGGAAGAAAGGCACAGAAAGAAACAAGAGAAGCACAGAAAAAAAGCAAGAGAGGTGCAGAAAGAAGCAAGAGAGGTGCATAATGAATAGAGTGAGGTACAGAAAGAGGCAAGATAGTTGCAGAAAGAGGCAAGAGATGTACATAAAGAAAAAAAGTGCTGAAAAAGTCAAGAGAGGTGCAGAAAGAGGCAAGAGAGGTATTGAAAGAAGAGAGTGAGCTGCAGAAAGAGGCACGCGAGGTGCAAAAAGAGGCAAGAGGGATACAAAAAGAGGTAAAAGTAGTGCAGAAAGAAGAGAGTAAGCTACAGAAAGAAGCAAGAGAGGTGCAGTAAAAGGCAGGAAAGGTACAGAAAGAGGCAATAGAGGTGCAGAAAGAAGACAGTAAGCAGTCGAAAAAGGGAAGAGAGGTGGTGAATGAAGCAAGAGAGGTGCAGAAAGAAGAGAGTGAGCTGCAGAAAGAGAAAAGATATATACACAAAGAAATAAGAGATGTACAGAAAGAAGAGAGTGTGTTGCAGACAGAGGCTCGAGAGGTGCAGAAAGATGTAAGAGATGCAGAAAGGGGCAAGAGAGGTGCAGAAAGAGGTAGGAGGTATAGAAAGAGTCAAGAGAGGAGCAGAAAGAGGAAGAAAAGCACATAAAGAGTCAATTGAGGTATATAAAGAGGCAAGAGAGGTACAGAAAGAAGAAGAAAGGTACAGAAAGACGCAAGGGATTTGCAGAAAGAGGCAGGAGAAGTGCAGAAAGAAGAGAGTGAGCTGCAGATAGAGGCATGAGAGGTGCAGAAAGAGGCAGGAGAGGTACAAATAGAAGCAAGAGTGGTACAGAAAGAAGAGAGTGAGTTGGAGAAAATAGCAAAAGAAGTGTAGACAGAGGCAAATAGAGGTGCAGAAAGAGGCAAGAGAGGTGCAGAAATAGGAAGGAGAGGTACAGAAAGACAAGAGAGGAAGACAGAAAGAAGAAAGAGGAAGCAAGGCACAGAAAGAAACAAGAGAAGCACAGAAGAAAGCAAGAGAGGTGCAGAAAGAAGCAAGAGAGGTGCATCATGAATAGAGTGAGGTACAGAAAGAGGCAAGAGATGTGCAGAAAGAGGCAAGAGAAGTGGATAAAGAGAACAAAAGGTACATAAAGAGGGAATAGCAACAAAAATGCAGAAAAGGGAGAAAGGTGCAGAAAGAAGCAAGAGAAGCATAGAAAATAGCAAGAGAGGTGAAGAAAGAAGCTAACGAGGTACAGAAAGTAAAGAGTGAGGTGCAGAAAGAGGCAAGAGTGGTGCAGAAAGAAGAAAGAGAAGTACATAAAGAGGCAAGAGAGGTGCAGAAAGAGGCAATAAAAGTGCAGAAAGAGGCAAGAAAGGTAAAGAAAGAGGCAAGAGTTGAGTAGAACGGCAAGAGAGATACAGAGAGAGGCAAGGGAGGTGCAGGAAGATGCAAGAGAGGTACAGAATAAGGCAAGAGCAGTACAGAAAGAAGAGAGGTGCAGAAAGAGGCAAGAGAGGTACAGAAAGAGGCAAGAAAAATACAGAAAGAGGCAAGAGATGTGCAGAAAAAGGCAAGAGTTGAGTAGAAAGGCAAGAGGGATACAGATAGATTCATGGGCGGTGCAGGAAGAGGCAAGAGAGGTGCAGAAAGAAGAGTGGTACAGAAAGAGGCAAGAGAGGTTTGGAAAGAGGCAAGTGAGATTTGGGAAGTGGCAAGAGTAGGTTAGAAAGTGGCAAGAGAGGTGCAGAAAGAGGCAAGAGAGGTGAAGAAAGAAATAAGAGAGGTACATAAAGAAGAGAGTGTTCTGCAGAATCAGGCACGATAGGTGCAGAAAGATGCAAGAGGTACAGAAAGAGGCAAGAGAGGTGCAGAAAGAGGTAGGAGGTGTAGAAAGAGTCAAGAGAGGTACAGAAAGAGGAAGAATTGCACAGAACGAGGCAAGTGAGGTATATAAAGAGGCAAGAGAGGTGCAGAAAGAAGAAGAAAGGTGCAGAAAGAGGCAAGAGAAGTGCAGAAAAAAGAAACTGAGCTGCAGATATTGGCATGAGAGGTGCAGAAAGAGTAACCCTAGGCGAAGCACTACACTACGCTCGCGTAGTTCGCGAAGTTTGCACAACTTCGCACTACGCGAGCTGCACATAGCACAGTGCGAACATGCGTAGCGCATCGTAGCGTAGTGTAGCGGTCATTTTTTGCTTGTTCGCGGTCCTCAACGTCATGTTCGCGATCGCGAGCAAGCAAAATAACATCCTGGCGAGACTCTCAATGCGGGAAAGTCAGGTTTCTCATTGCGAGTGGTCGTGCATGCTTGCGACCGCTCGTGATGAGAAACTACCAGTTCACGTTCAGAAAGCTGCTGCTCGAGTAAAAATCTACTCGAGCGGCAGAAAACTACAGCTCGCACTGTGCAAGATGCCGTTTTCAATGATTGCACAGTGCCGGATGCTTGTTCGGACTGTGCAATCATTGAAAATGCATCTTGCACAGTGCGAACATGCTACTACGCAGTTCGCGTAGTGGTACGTGAAGTTCGCGTAGTGCGAAGTGCACTTCGCGTAGCTGCGCGTAGCGCTACTTCGCAAACTACGCCCACCTTTAAGAAAGAGGCAAGAGAGGTACAAAAAAGGTAAGAGTGGTACAGAAAGAAGAGAGTGAGCTGCAGAAAGAAGAAAGAGAGGTGCAGACAGGGGCAAGAGAGGTACAGAAAGAGGCAGGGAGGTGCATAAATAGGCAGGAGAGGTACAGAAAGACAAGAGAGGTGCAGAAAGAGGAAGAAAGGCACAGACAGAAACAAGAGAAGCACAGAAAAAAGCAAGAGAGGTGCAGAAAGAAACAAGAGAGGTGCAGAATGAATAGAGTGAGGTGCAGAAAGAGGCAGAGATGTGCAGAAAGAGGCAAGAGAAGCTGAGAAAGAGAACAAAAGGTACATAAAGAGGGAATAACAAGAACAATGCAGAAAAAGGAAGAAATGTGCAGAAAGAAGCAAGAGAAGCATTGAAAGAAGCAAGAGAGGTGAAGGAAGAAGCTAAAGAAGTGCAGAAAGTAAAGAGTGAGATGCAGAAAAAGGCAAGAGTGGTGCAGAAAGAGGCAAGAGAAGTTCAGAAAGAGGCAAGAAAGTTGCAGAAAGAGGCAAGAGTTGAGTAGAATGGCAAGAGAGATGCAGATAGAGGCAAGGGAGGTGCAGGAAGAGGCAAGAGAGGTATAGAAAAAGGCAAGAGAAGTACAGAAACAGGCAAGAGAGGTACAAAAACAGGCAATAGAAGTTCCGAAAGAGGCAGGAAAGGTGCAGAAAGATGCAAGAGTTGAGTAGAAAGGCAAGAGAGATACAGATAGAGACAAGGAAAGACCAGGAAGAGGCAAGAGAGGTACAGAAAAAGCCAAGAGAGGTCCAGAAAGAGGCAAGAGGTGTAGAAAGAGGCAGAAGAGGTACATAAAGAAGAAGAAAGGTACAGAAAGAGGCTAGTGAGGTGTAGAAAGAGGCAATAGAAGAACAGAAAGAGGCAAGAGAGGTGCAGAAAGAAGAGAGGTGCAGAAAGAGGCAAGAGAGGTACAGAAAGAGGCCAGAGAAGTACAGAAACAGGCAAGAGAGGTACAGAAAGAGGCAAGAGAAATGCCGAAAGAGGCAGGAAAGGTGCAGAAAGAGGCAAGAGTTGAGTAGAAAGGCAAGAGAGATACAGATAGAGGTAAGTGAGGAGCAGGAAGAGGCAAGAGAGGTACAGAAAAAGGCAAGAGAGGTGCAGAAAGAGGCAAGAGGTGTAGAAAGAGGCAGGTGAGGTACAGAAAGAGGAAGAAAGGTACAGAAAGAGGCTAGTGAGGTGTAGAAAGAGGCAATAGAAGAACAGAAAGAGGCAAGAGAGGTGCAGAAATAGGCAAGAGATGTACAGAAAGAAAAAAGGTATAGAAAAAGGGAAGAGAGGTGCCGAAAGAGGCAAGAGAGGTATAGAAAGAAGTGAGTGAGGTGCAGAAAGAGGCACAAGAGGTGCAGAAAGAGGCGGAGAGGTACAAAAAGAGGCAAGAGTGGTGCAGAAAGAAGAGAGTAAGCTACAGAAAGAATCAGGAGAGGTGCAAAAAGAGGCAAGAGAGGTGCGGAAATAGGCATGAAAGGTGCAGAAAGAGGCAAGAGAGGTTCATAAAGAAGAGAGTGCGCTGCAGAAAGAGGGAAGACGGGTGCCGAAAGAGGCAAAAGTTATGCAGAAAGAAGAGAGAGAGCTGCCGAAAAAGGCAAGAGAGATGCAGAAACAGGTAAGAGAGGTGCAGAAAGAGACAAGAGAGGTGCAGAAAGAGGCAAGAGAGATGCAGAAAGAATAGATTGAGCTGCAGAAAGTAGCAAGAAAAGTGCAGAAATAGGCAAGAAAGGTACATAAACAGGCAACAGAGATGCAGAAAGAGGCAAGCGAGGTTAAGAATGAAGAGAGCTTCAGAATGAGGCAATAGAGCTATAGAAAGAGGCAACAGAGGTGCAGAAAGAAGATAAAAGGTGTCGAAAGAGACAATAGCAAGAAAAATGCAGAAAAAGGAAAAAAGGCTCAGAAAAAAGCAATAGAAGCATAGAAAGAAGCAATATAGGTGAAGAACGAAGCACGAGAGTTGCAGAAAGAAAAGAGTGAAGTGCAGAAAGAGGCAAGAAAAGTGCAAAAAGAGGCAAGAGAAATTCAGAGCGAGGCAAGAGAAATGCAGATAAAGGCAAGAGAAGTACAGAAAGATGCAGGAGAGGTGCAAAAAGAGGCAATAGTTAAGTAGAAAGGCAAGAGAGGTACAGATAGAGGCAAGGTAGGTACAGGAAGAGGCAAGGGAGATACAGAAAGAGGCAAGAGAGGTACAGAAATAGGCAAGAGAGGTGCAGAAAGAAGAGAGGTGCAGGAAGAGGCAAGAGAGGTGTATAAAGAGGCAAGAGAGATGTGGAAAGGGGCAAGAGTGGGTCAGAAAAAATGCAAGAGAGGTGCAGAAAGAGGCAAAAGAGGTGCAGAAAGAGTCAAGTCAAGTCAAGTCAGAAGATTTATATAGCGCGCTACATACCCGGAGGGTCTCAAGGCGCTTGAAGAAGGGTGGGGAGTTACTTGTCGAATATCCAAGTTTTAAGTTGCTTTCTGAATGCTAGATGGTTCTGAGTGAGACGAAGGTGAGTGGGGAGTGAGTTCCAGGTTTTAGCTGTGAGGTAGGAGAAGGATCTACCTCCCATGGTGGTTTTATTGATGCGAGGTACGGTAGCAAGGGCTTGGTTGGAGGATCATAGCTGGCGGGAGGGGGTGTAGAAGGAAAGTCGTGTGTTGAGGCATTCGGGTCCAATTTCGTAAAGTGCTTTGTGTGCGTGGGTTAGGAGTCGGAAAGTAATCCTCTTATTGACGGGGAGCCAGTGGAGGTTTTTCAGGTGACTAGAGATGTGGTCTTTACGCGGGATGTCTAGTATGAGTCTGGCTGATGCGTTCTGGATGCGTTGGAGTTTTTTCTGGAGTTTTGCGGTGATACCGGCGTATAGGGTGTTTCCGTAGTCCAGGCGGCTTGTAACCATTGCATGGGTGACCGTTTTTCTGGTTTCGGTGGGGATCCAGCGAAATGTTTTTTTGAGCATGCGAAGAATGTTGAAGCAAGATGATGAAACGGCGTTTACTTGTCTGTTCATAGAGAGTGAGGAGTCCAGGATGACGCCCAGATTCCGTGCATGGTCCGTCAGGATGGGTGCTTTTCCAAGGGCCTCTGGCCACCAAGAGTCACCGAGCCACCGAGAGAGATGCAGAAACAGGCAAGAGAGGTGCAGAAAGAGGCAAGAGAGGTGCGAAAGAGGCAAGAGAGATGCAGAAAGAAAAGATTGAGCTGCAGAAAGAAGCAAGAAAAGTGCAGAAATAGGCAAGAAAGGTACATAAAGAGGCAACAGAGATGCAGAAATGGCAAGAGAGGTGTAGAAAGAAGAGAGTGAGTTTCAGCAATAGGGAAGAAATGTGCAGAAAGAGGCAAGAGGTATATAAAGAGGCATTAGAGGTACAGAAAGAGGAAGAAAGGTACAGAAAGAGGCTAGTGAGGTGTAGAAAGAGGCAAGAGAAGAACAGAAAGGGGAAAGAGAGGTACAGAAATAGGCAAGAGATGTACAGAAAGAAAAAAGGTGTAGAAAAAGGGGAGAAGTGCTGAAAGAGGCAAGAGATGTATAGAAAGAAGTGAATGAGGTGCAGAAAGAGGCAAGAGAGGTACAAAAAGAGGCAAGAGTGGTCCAGAAAGAAGAGAGTAAGCTACAGAAAGAAGCAAGAGAGGTGCAGAAAGAGGCAAGAGAGGTGCAGAAATAGGCATGAAACGTGCAGAAAGATGCAAGAGAGGTTCATAAAGAATAGAGTGGGATGCAGAAAGATGGAAGACAGGTACCAAAAGAGGCAAGAGAGGTGCAGAAAGATAAGAGAGAGCTGCTGAAAAAGGCAAGAGAGATGCAGAAACAGGCAAGAGAGGTGCAGAAAGAGGCAAGAGAGGTGCGAAAGAGGCAAGAGAGATGCAGAAAGAAAAGATTGAGCTGCAGAAAGAAGCAAGAAAAGTGCAGAAATAGGCAAGAAAGGTACATAAAGAGGCAACAGAGATGCAGAAATGGCAAGAGAGGTGTAGAATGAAGAAGGCTGCAGAACGAGGCAAAAGAGCTATAGAAAGAGGCAACAGAGGTGCAGAAGGAAGGTACAAGGTGTCGCAAGAGACAATAGCAAGAAAATGCAGAAAAAGGAAAAAAGGCCCAGAAAAAAGCAAGAGAAGCATAGAAAGAAGCAATATAGGTGAAGAACGAAGCACAAGAGCTATAGAAAGAAAAGAGTGACGTTCAGAACCAGGCAAGAAATGTGCAAAAGAGGCAAGAGGAATTCAGAAAAAGGCAAGAGAAGGTCAGAGAGAGGCAAGAGAAAAGCAGAAAAGGGCAAGAGAAGTACAGAAAGATGCAAGAGTGGTGCAAAAAGAGGCAATAGTTGAGTAGAAAGGCAAGAGAGGTGTAGATAGAGTCAAGGGAGGTGCAGGAAGAGGCAAGGGATATGCAGAAAGAGGCAAGAGAGGTACAGAAAGAGGCAAGAGAGGTGCAGAAAGAAGAGAGGTGCAGATAGAGGCAAGAGAGGTGTATAAAGAGGCAAGAGAAGTGCACAAAGAGGCAAGAGTGGGTCAGAAAAAATGCAAGAGAGGTGCAGAAAGAGGCAAGAGAGGTGCAGAAAGAGGCAAGAGAGGTGCAGAAAGAAGGGAGTGAGTTGCAGCAAGAGGAAAGAAATGTGCAGAAAGAAATAAGAGAGGCACAGAAAGAAGAGAGTATTCTGCAGAAAGAGGCAAGAGAGGTGCAGCAAGAGGTAAGAGGTATAGAAAGAGGCAAGAGAGGTGCAGAAAGGACTAGTAAGGCACAGAGAGGCAAGTGGGATGCAGAAAGAAGAAGAGAGGTTTCAGCAAGAGGGAGGAAATGGGCAGAAAGAGGCAAGAGGTTATAGAAAGAGGCATTAGAGGTACAGAAAGAGGAAGAAAGGTACAGAAAGAGGCTAGTGAGGTATAGAAAGAGGCAAGAGAAGAACAGAATGGGGTAAGAGAGGTGTAGAAATAGGCAAGAGATGTACAGGAAGAAAAAAGGAGTAGAAAAAGGGGAGAGGTGCTTTAAGAGGCAAGAGAGGTATAGAACGAAGTGAGTGAGGTGCAGAAAGAAGAGAGTAAGCTACAGAAAGAAGAAAGAGAGGTGCAGAAAGAGGCCAGAGAGATGCAGAAATAGGCATGAAAGGTGCAGAAAGAGGCAAGAGAGGTTCATAAAGAAGAGAGTGCGATGCAGAAAGAGGGAAGACAGGTGCCGAAAGAGGCAAGAGAGGTGCAGAAAGAAAAGAGAGAGCTGCCGAAAAAGGGAAGAGAGATGCAGAAACAGGCAAGAGAGGTGCAGAAAGAGGCAAGAGAGGTGCAGAAAGAGGCAAGAGAGATGCAGAAAGAAAAGATTGAGCTGCAGAAAGAAGCAAGAACAGTGCAGAAATAGGCAAGAAAGGTACATAAACAGGCAACAGAGATACAGAAATGGCAAGAGAGGTGCAGAATGAAGAGAGCTGCAGAAAGAGGCAATAGAGCTACAGAAAGAGGCAACAGAGGTGCAGAAAGAAGTTAAAAGGTGTCGAAAGAGACAATAGCAAGAAAAATGCAGAAAAAGGAAAAAAGGCTCAGAAAAAAGCAAGAGAAGCATAGAAAGAAGCAATATAGGTTGAGTACGAAACACAAGAGGTACAGAAAGAAAAGAGTGAAGTGCAGAAAGAGGCAAGAAATGTGCAAAAGAGGCAAGAGGAATTCAGAAAGAGGCAAGAGAAGGTCAGAAAGAGGCAAGAGAAATGCAGAAAAAGGCAAGAGAAGTACAGAAAGACGCAAGAGGTGCAAAAAAGCCAATAGTTGAGTAGAAAGGCTAGAGAGGTGCAGATAGAGGCAAAGGAGGTGCAGGAAGAGGCAAGGGATATGCAGAAAGAGGAAAGAGAGGTACAGAAAGAGGCAAGAGAGGTGCAGAAAGAAGAGAGGTGCAGATAGAGGCAAGAGAGTTGCATAAAGAGGCAAGAGAAGTGTATAAAGAGGCATGAGTGGGTCAGAAAAATGCAAGAGAGGTGCAGAAAGAGGCAAGAGAGGTACAGGAAGAGGCAAGAGAGGTGCAGAAAGAAGAGAGTGAGTTGCAGCAAGGGGGAAGAAATGTGCAGAAAGAAATAAGAGAGGCACAGAAAGAAGAGAGTATTCTGCAGAAAGAGGCAAGAGAGGTGCTGCAAGAGGTAAGAGGTATAGAAAGAGGCAAGAGAGGTGCAGAAAGAGGCACAAGAGGTACAGAAAGAAGAAGAAAGCTGCAGAAAGAGGCATGAGAGGTGCGGAAAGTGGCAAGAGAGGTGAAGAAAGAATAGAGTGAGCTGCAGAAAGAGGTATGAGAGGTACAGAAAGATGCAAGAAAGTACAACAAGGTGCAGAACGAGGCAAGAGAGGAGCAGAAAGAGGCAACAGAGGAAAAGAAAAAGGCAGGAAATGTGCAGAAAGAGGCAAGAGAGGTGCAGATAGAAGAGAGTGAGCTACAGAAAGAGGGAAGAGAGGTGCCGAAAGAGGCAAGAGAGTTTCAGAAAGAGGCAAGAGAGGTGCAGAAAGAAGAGACTAAGCTGCAGAAAGAGGAAAGAGAGTTTCAGAAAGGGGCAAAAGACATATGGAATGAGGCACAAGAGGTACAGAAAGAGGTAAGAGGTATAGAAAGAGGCAATAGAGGGACAGAAAGAGGAAGAAAGGCCCAGAAAGAGACAAGAGAAGATCAGACGAGTCAAGAGAGGTGAAGAAAGAGGCAAGAGAGATTCTAAAACAGGTAGAAAGGTGCATAAAGAGGCAAGAGAGGTACAGTAACAGGATGAAAGGTACAGAAAGTAGTTCGAGATGTGCAGAAAGAGGCAAAAGAGGTGCAGAATGGGGCAAGAGGTGCAGAAAGTTGCAAGAGAGGTGCAGAGAGATGAGAATTAGCTGCAGAAAGAGGGAAGAGAGGTGCAGAAAGAGGCAATACAGGTGCAGAAATAGGCAATAGAAGTGCAGAAAGAGGCAAGAGAATAGCATAAAGAGGCTAGAGAGGTATAGAAAGAGGCAATAGAGATGCAGAAAGAAGACAAAAGATGCAGAAAGTTGCAAGAGAGGTGCAGAGAGATGAGAATTAGCTGCAGAAAGAGGGAAGAGAGGTGCAGAAAGAGGCAAGCGAGGTGCAGAAAGAGTCAAGCGAGGTACAGAAGGAAGAGAGTGAGCTGCTGAAAGAAGCAAGAGAAGTACAGAAAGAGGCAATAGAGGTGCAGAAATAGGCAATAGAAGTGCAGAAAGAGGCAAGAGAATACCATAAAGAGGCTAGAGAGGTATAGAAAGAGGCAATAGAGATGCAGAAAGAAGACAAAATGTGCAGAAAGAGGCAAGAGAGGTATAGAAAGAGGCAAGTGTGATGCAGAAAGAAGAGTGAGCTACATAGAGACAAGAGTGGTGTAGACAGAGGGAAGAGAGGTACAAAAAGAGGCAAGAGAGGTGCATAGAGAGACAAGAGAGGTGCTGATAGAAGAGAGCGAGCTGCAGAAAGAGGGAAGCGAGGTGCAGAAAGAAGAGAGTGAACTACAGAAAGAGGCAAGAGAGGTTCAGAAAGAGGTAAGAGGTATAGAAAGAGGCAAGAGAGTTGCAGAAAGAACAAGAAAGGCACAGAAAGAGGCAAGTGGGGTGCAGAAAGAAGAAAGGTTCAGAAAGAGGCTAGAGAGGTGCAGAAAGAGGCAAGAGAGGTACAGAAAGAAGAAGAAAGCTGCAGAAAGAGGGAAGAGAGGTGCAGAAAGTAGCAAGAGAGGTGAAGAAAGAAGGGAGTGAGTTGCAGTAAGAGGTACAAGAGGTGCAGAAAGAGGGTAGAAAGTACAACAAGGTGCAGCAAGAGGCAACAGAGGTACAGAAAGAAGAAGAAAGCTGCAGAAAGAAGCAAGAGAGGTACATAAAGAGACAAGAGAGGTGCAGAAAGAGGCAAGAGAGGTGCTTAAAGATGCAAGAATTGCAGAAAGAGGTACAAGAGGTACAGAAAGAAGAAGAAAGCTGCAGAAAGAGGCATGAGAGGTACGAAAAGTGGCAAGAGAGGTGAAGAAAGAATAGAGTGAGCTGCAGAAAGAGGTATGAGAGGTACAGAAAGATGCAAGAAAGTACAACAAGGTGCAGAAAGAGGCAAGAGAGGTGCAGAAAGAGGCAAGAGAGGTGCAGAAAGAGGCAAGAGAGATGCAGAAAGAAAAGATTGAGCTGCAGAAAGAAGCAAGAACAGTGCAGAAATAGGCAAGAAAGGTACATAAACAGGCAACAGAGATACAGAAATGGCAAGAGAGGTGCAGAATGAAGAGAGCTGCAGAAAGAGGCAATAGAGATACAGAAAGAGGCAACAGAGGTGCAGAAAGAAGTTAAAAGGTGTCGAAAGAGACAATAGCAAGAAAAATGCAGAAAAAGGAAAAAAGGCTCAGAAAAAAGCAAGAGAAGCATAGAAAGAAGCAATATAGGTGGAGTACGAAACACAAGAGGTACAGAAAGAAAAGAGTGAAGTGCAGAAAGAGGCAAGAAATGTGCAAAAGAGGCAAGAGGAATTCAGAAAGAGGCAAGAGAAGGTCAGAAAGAGGCAAGAGAAATGCAGAAAAAGGCAAGAGAAGTACAGAAAGACGCAAGAGGTGCAAAAAAGCCAATAGTTGAGTAGAAAGGCTAGAGAGGTGCAGATAGAGGCAAAGGAGGTGCAGGAAGAGGCAAGGGATATGCAGAAAGAGGAAAGAGAGGTACAGAAAGAGGCACGAGAGGTGCAGAAAGAAGAGAGGTGCAGATAGAGGCAAGAGAGTTGCATAAAGAGGCAAGAGAAGTGTATAAAGAGGCATGAGTGGGTCAGAAAAATGCAAGAGAGGTGCAGAAAGAGGCAAGAGAGGTACAGGAAGAGGCAAGAGAGGTGCAGAAAGAAGAGAGTGAGTTGCAGCAAGAGGGAAGAAATGTGCAGAAAGAAATAAGAGAGGCACAGAAAGAAGAGAGTATTCTGCAGAAAGAGGCAAGAGAGGTGCTGCAAGAGGTAAGAGGTATAGAAAGAGGCAAGAGAGGTGCAGAAAGAGGCACAAGAGGTACAGAAAGAAGAAGAAAGCTGCAGAAAGAGGCATGAGAGGTGCGGAAAGTGGCAAGAGAGGTGAAGAAAGAATAGAGTGAGCTGCAGAAAGAGGTATGAGAGGTACAGAAAGATGCAAGAAAGTACAACAAGGTGCAGAACGAGGCAAGAGAGGAGCAGAAAGAGGCAACAGAGGAAAAGAAAAAGGCAGGAAATGTGCAGAAAGAGGCAAGAGAGGTGCAGATAGAAGAGAGTGAGCTACAGAAAGAGGGAAGAGAGGTGCCGAAAGAGGCAAGAGAGTTTCAGAAAGAGGCAAGAGAGGTGCAGAAAGAAGAGACTAAGCTGCAGAAAGAGGAAAGAGAGTTTCAGAAAGGGGCAAAAGACATATGGAATGAGGCACAAGAGGTACAGAAAGAGGTAAGAGGTATAGAAAGAGGCAATAGAGGGACAGAAAGAGGAAGAAAGTCCCAGAAAGAGACAAGAGAAGATCAGACGAGGCAAGAAAGGTGAAGAAAGAGGCAAGAGAGATTCCAAAACAGGTAGAAAGGTGCATAAAGAGGCAAGAGAGGTACAGTAACAGGATGAAAGGTACAGAAAGTAGTTCGAGATGTGCAGAAAGAGGCAAAAGAGGTGCAGAATGGGGCAAGAGGTGCAGAAAGTTGCAAGAGAGGTGCAGAGAGATGAGAATTAGCTGCAGAAAGAGGGAAGAGAGGTGCAGAAAGAGGCAATACAGGTGCAGAAATAGGCAATAGAAGTGCAGAAAGAGGCAAGAGAATAGCATAAAGAGGCTAGAGAGGTATAGAAAGAGGCAATAGAGATGCAGAAAGAAGACAAAAGGTGCAGAAAGTTGCAAGAGAGGTGCAGAGAGATGAGAATTAGCTGCAGAAAGAGGGAAGAGAGGTGCAGAAAGAGGCAAGCGAGGTGCAGAAAGAGTCAAGCGAGGTACAGAAGGAAGAGAGTGAGCTGCTGAAAGAAGCAAGAGAAGTACAGAAAGAGGCAATAGAGGTGCAGAAATAGGCAATAGAAGTGCAGAAAGAGGCAAGAGAATACCATAAAGAGGCTAGAGAGGTATAGAAAGAGGCAATAGAGATGCAGAAAGAAGACAAAATGTGCAGAAAGAGGCAAGAGAGGTATAGAAAGAGGCAAGTGTGATGCAGAAAGAAGAGTGAGCTACATAGAGACAAGAGTGGTGTAGACAGAGGGAAGAGAGGTACAAAAAGAGGCAAGAGAGGTGCATAGAGAGACAAGAGAGGTGCTGATAGAAGAGAGCGAGCTGCAGAAAGAGGGAAGCGAGGTGCAGAAAGAAGAGAGTGAACTACAGAAAGAGGCAAGAGAGGTTCAGAAAGAGGTAAGAGGTATAGAAAGAGTCAAGAGAGTTGCAGAAAGAACAAGAAAGGCACAGAAAGAGGCAAGTGGGGTGCAGAAAGAAGAAAGGTTCAGAAAGAGGCTAGAGAGGTGCAGAAAGAGGCAAGAGAGGTACAGAAAGAAGAAGAAAGCTGCAGAAAGAGGGAAGAGAGGTGCAGAAAGTGGCAAGAGAGGTGAAGAAAGAAGGGAGTGAGTTGCAGCAAGAGGTACAAGAGGTGCAGAAAGAGGGTAGAAAGTACAACAAGGTGCAGCAAGAGGCAACAGAGGTACAGAAAGAAGAAGAAAGCTGCAGAAAGAAGCAAGAGAGGTACATAAAGAGACAAGAGAGGTGCAGAAAGAGGCAAGAGAGGTGCTTAAAGATGCAAGAATTGCAGAAAGAGGCACAAGAGGTACAGAAAGAAGAAGAAAGCTGCAGAAAGAGGCATGAGAGGTACGAAAAGTGGCAAGAGAGGTGAAGAAAGAATAGAGTGAGCTGCAGAAAGAGGTATGAGAGGTACAGAAAGATGCAAGAAAGTACAACAAGGTGCAGAATGAGGCAAGAGAGGAGCAGAAAGAGGCAACAGAGGAAAAGAAAAAGGCAGGAAATGTGCAGAAAGAGGCAAGAGAGGTGCAGATAGAAGAGAGTGAGCTACAGAAAGAGGGAAGAGAGGTGCCGAAAGAGGCAAGAGAGTTTCAGAAAGAAGAGAGTGATATGCAAAAAGAGGCAACAGAGGTGCAGAAAGAGGCAACAGAGGTGCAGAAAGAGGCAAGAGAGGTGCAGAAAGAAGAGACTAAGCTGCAGAAAGAGGAAAGAGAGTTTCAGAAAGGGGCAAAAGACATATGGAATGAGGCACAAGAGGTACAGAAAGAGGTAAGAGGTATAGAAAGAGGCAATAGAGGGACAGAAAGAGGAAGAAAGGCCCAGAAAGAGACAAGAGAAGATCAGACGAGGCAAGAGAGGTAAAGAAAGAGGCAAGAGAGATTCCGAAACAGGTAGAAAGGTGCATAAAGAAGCAAGAGAGGTACAGTAACAGGATGAAAGGTACAGAAAGTAGTAAGAGATGTGCAGAAAGAGGCATGAGAGGTGCAGAATGGGGCAAGAGGTGCAGAAAGTTGCAAGAGAGGTGCAGAGAGATGAGAATTAGCTGCAGAAAGAGGGAAGAGAGGTGCAGAAAGAGGCAAGCGAGGTGCAGAAAGAGTCAAGCGAGGTACAGAAGGAAGAGAGTGAGCTGCTGAAAGAAGCAAGAGAAGTACAGAAAGAGGCAATAGAGGTGCAGAAATAGGCAATAGAAGTGCAGAAAGAGGCAAGAGAATACCATAAAGAGGCTAGAGAGGTATAGAAAGAGGCAATAGAGATGCAGAAAGAAGACAAAATGTGCAGAAAGAGGCAAGAGAGGTATAGAAAGAGGCAAGTGTGATGCAGAAAGAAGAGTGAGCTACATAGAGACAAGAGTGGTGTAGACAGAGGGAAGAGAGGTACAAAAAGAGGCAAGAGAGGTGCATAGAGAGACAAGAGAGGTGCTGATAGAAGAGAGCGAGCTGCAGAAAGAGGGAAGCGAGGTGCAGAAAGAAGAGAGTGAACTACAGAAAGAGGCAAGAGAGGTTCAGAAAGAGGTAAGAGGTATAGAAAGAGGCAAGAGAGTTGCAGAAAGAACAAGAAAGGCACAGAAAGAGGCAAGTGGGGTGCAGAAAGAAGAAAGGTTCAGAAAGAGGCTAGAGAGGTGCAGAAAGAGGCAAGAGAGGTACAGAAAGAAGAAGAAAGCTGCAGAAAGAGGGAAGAGAGGTGCAGAAAGTGGCAAGAGAGGTGAAGAAAGAAGGGAGTGAGTTGCAGTAAGAGGTACAAGAGGTGCAGAAAGAGGGTAGAAAGTACAACAAGGTGCAGCAAGAGGCAACAGAGGTACAGAAAGAAGAAGAAAGCTGCAGAAAGAAGCAAGAGAGGTACATAAAGAGACAAGAGAGGTGCAGAAAGAGGCAAGAGAGGTGCTTAAAGATGCAAGAATTGCAGAAAGAGGAAAGAGAGGTACAGAAAGAAGAAGAAAGCTGCAGAAAGAGGCAAGAGAGGTACAGAAAGTGGCAAGAGAGGTGAAGAAAAAAGGGAGTGAGTTACAGAAAGAGGTACGAGAGGTGCAGAAAGAGGCAAGAAAGTACAACAAGGTACAGAAAGAGGCAAAAGAGGTACAGAAAGAAGAAGAAAGCTGCAGAAAGAAGCAAGAGAGGTACATAAAGAGGCAAGAGACTTGCAGAAAGAGGCAAGAGAGGTGCAGAAAGAGGCAAGTGGGTTGCAGAAAGAGGCAACAGAGGTGCAGAAAGAGGAAACAGAGGTGCTGATAGAAGAGAGTGAGCTGCAGAAAGAGGAAGAGAGGTGCTGAAAGAGGCAAAAGAATTGCAGAAAGAAGAGAGTGAGATGCAAAAAGAGGCAAGAGTGGTGCAGAAAGAGGCAAGAGGGTTGCAGAAAGAGGCAACAGAGGTGCAGAAAGAGGCAACAGAGGTGCTGATAGAAGAGAGTGAGTTGCATAAAAGGGAAGAGATGAGCAGAAAGAGGCAAGAGAGATGCAGATAGAAGAGACTGAGCTGCAGAAAGAGGCAAGAGAGGTTCAGAAAGAGGAAAGAGAGATATAGAAAGAGGCAAGAGAGGTACAGAAAGAGGTAAGAGGTGTAGAAAGAGGCAATAGAGGTACAGAAACAGGATGAAAGCTACAGAAAGAAGCAAGAGAGTTGTAGAAAGTTGCAAGAGAGGTGCAGAGAGATGAAAATGAGCTGCAGAAAGAGGGAAAAGAGGTGCAGAAAGAGGCAAGCGGGATGCAGAAAGAGGAAAGAGAGGTACCGAAGGAAGATTGTGAGCTGCTGAATGAAGCAAGAGAAGTACTAAAAGAGGCAAGAGAGGTGCAGAAATAGGCAATAGAAGAGAGCGAGCTGCAGAAAGAGGGAAGCGAGGTGCAGAAAGAAGAGAGTGAACTACAGAAAGAGGCAAGAGAGGTTCAGAAAGAGGTAAGAGGTATAGAAAGAGGCAAGAGAGTTGCAGAAAGAACAAGAAAGGCACAGAAAGAGGCAGTGGGGTGCAGAAAGAAGAAAGGTTCAGAAAGAGGCTAGAGAGGTGCAGAAAGAGGCAAGAGAGGTACAGAAAGAAGAAGAAAGCTGCAGAAAGAGGGAAGAGAGGTGCAGAAAGTGGCAAGAGAGGTGAAGAAAGAAGGGAGTGAGTTGCAGTAAGAGGTACAAGAGGTGCAGAAAGAGGGTAGAAAGTACAACAAGGTGCAGCAAGAGGCAACAGAGGTACAGAAAGAAGAAGAAAGCTGCAGAAAGAAGCAAGAGAGGTACATAAAGAGACAAGAGAGGTGCAGAAAGAGGCAAGAGAGGTGCTTAAAGATGCAAGAATTGCAGAAAGAGGAAAGAGAGGTACAGAAAGAAGAAGAAAGCTGCAGAAAGAGGCAAGAGAGGTACAGAAAGTGGCAAGAGAGGTGAAGAAAAAAGGGAGTGAGTTACAGAAAGAGGTACGAGAGGTGCAGAAAGAGGCAAGAAAGTACAACAAGGTACAGAAAGAGGCAAAAGAGGTACAGAAAGAAGAAGAAAGCTGCAGAAAGAAGCAAGAGAGGTACATAAAGAGGCAAGAGACTTGCAGAAAGAGGCAAGAGAGGTGCAGAAAGAGGCAAGTGGGTTGCAGAAAGAGGCAACAGAGGTGCAGAAAGAGGAAACAGAGGTGCTGATAGAAGAGAGTGAGCTGCAGAAAGAGGAAGAGAGGTGCCGAAAGAGGCAAAAGAATTGCAGAAAGAAGAGAGTGAGATGCAAAAAGAGGCAAGAGTGGTGCAGAAAGAGGCAAGAGGGTTGCAGAAAGAGGCAACAGAGGTGCAGAAAGAGGCAACAGAGGTGCTGATAGAAGAGAGTGAGTTGCATAAAAGGGAAGAGATGAGCAGAAAGAGGCAAGAGAGATGCAGATAGAAGAGACTGAGCTGCAGAAAGAGGCAAGAGAGGTTCAGAAAGAGGAAAGAGAGATATAGAAAGAGGCAAGAGAGGTACAGAAAGAGGTAAGAGGTGTAGAAAGAGGCAATAGAGGTACAGAAACAGGATGAAAGCTACAGAAAGAAGCAAGAGAGTTGTAGAAAGTTGCAAGAGAGGTGCAGAGAGATGAAAATGAGCTGCAGAAAGAGGGAAAAGAGGTGCAGAAAGAGGCAAGCGGGATGCAGAAAGAGGAAAGAGAGGTACCGAAGGAAGATTGTGAGCTGCTGAATGAAGCAAGAGAAGTACTAAAAGAGGCAAGAGAGGTGCAGAAATAGGCAAGAGAAGTGCAGAAAGAGGCAAGAGAGGTGCAAAAAGAGGCAAGAGATGTGCAGAACAAGGCAAGAAAAGTACAGAAAGAGGAAGAAAGGTGCAGAAAGAGGGAAGTGAGGTGCAGAAAGAGGCAAGAGAAGAGCAGAAAGAGGCTAGAGTGGTATAGAAGGAGGCAAGCGAGGTGCAGAAAGAAGACGAAATCTGCAGAAAGAGGCAAGCGTGGTGCAGAAAGAACAGTGAGCTACATAAAGAGACAAGAGTGGTGCAGAAAGAACAGTGAGCTACATAAAGAGACAAGAGTGGTGCAGAAAGTGGCAAGAGGGGTACAGAAAGAGGCAAGAGAGGTGCATAGAGAGACAAGAGAGGTGCTGATAGAAGAGAGTGAGCTGCAGAAAGAGGCAAGAGAGGTTCAGAAAGAGGCAAGAGACATGCAGAAAGAGGCAGGAGAGATGCAGAACGAAGAAGAGAGGCACAGAAAGAGGAAAGTGAGGTGAAGAAAGGGGTAAGAGAAGAGTAGAAGCAGGCAAGAGAGTTACAGAAAGAGGAAGAAAGGTGCAGAACGAGGCAAGAGAGGTACAGAAAGAGGAACAAGACATGCAGGAAGGTACAGACCATGGCAAGAGAGGTACAGAAAGAGGCAAGAGAGGTACAGAAAAAACAGATTGAGCTGCAGAAAGACGCCTGAGATGTGCAGAAAGAGGTGAGAGAGGTGCAGAAAGAGGCAAGAGAGATGAATAAAAAACCAAGAGAGGTGCTGATAGAAGAGAGTGAGCTGCAGAAAGAAGAAAGGGAGGTGAAGAAAGAGGCACAAGAGGTGCAGAAAGAAGAGATTGAGCTGCAGGAATAGCAAGAAAAGTTCATAAAGAGGCAAGAGAGGTACAGAAAAAGTAAGCAAGGTACAGAAAAGTGGAAGAGGGGTATAGAAAGAAGCAAGAGAAGAGCAGAAGGAGTCAAGAGAGTTGCAGAAATAGGCAAGAGAGGTACAGAAATATGATGAAAGGTGCAGAAAGGGGCAAGAGAGGTGCAGAAACAGGAAGAAAGATGCAGAAAGAAGCAAGAGAATGTCAGACGTAGGCAAGAGAGGTGCAGAAAGAGGCAATGGAGGTACAGAAAGATGAGAGTAAGCTACAGAAAGAGGGAAGAGATATGCAGAAAGAGGCATGCAAGGTACAGAAAGAGGCAAGTGAGGTGCAGAAAGAATAGAGTGAGCTGCATAAAGAAGCAAGTGAAGTGCAGAAAGAGGCGAGAGAAGTGCAGAAAGAGGCAAGAGAGGTGCAGAAAGAGGCAAGATATGTGCAGAAAGGGCACGAGAAGTACAGAAAGATGCAAGAAAAGTGCTGAAAGAGGTAAGAGAGGTGTACAAAGAAGCAAGAGAGGTATATATATTATTGATATGAGTACGAAACGTGTCCGTTGTGAATCGACAGGCATAATGTAAACTGGTTCCACCCACCAATCCGTCTTTTACCTCATGAAGGTTGCTGCAGTTGATGTCAAAGTGCGTCTCCAACAGGTGGGAACCTTGGAGCTTTGATATATATGTATGTAAATATATAAATAATGGCCCAAAGAAAACCTTAACTAAGTCCAATGCTGCTATTGGGACTCCGGTTAATCAGAAAAAACCTTCTGTGAGTCCATGCAGATTAATCACAACTTATAGCAGACAGTCCCTAACAATCAGGAAAATTATCAATAGACAGTGGCCGATAGTCTTTACTGATGTTGTTCTACAAGGAGTTTTACCTATCAAACCTAATTTTACTTACCGTAAGCCACTTTCCATGCGCAGTGATTTGGTTAAAACCAGTCCCAGGCTGTACAATAAAAGCAATTGGCTTTCCCAAAAGAAAGGTTTTTTCAAGTGTAGTACCTGTCGGGCTTGCAAGTTTGGAGTTAATACCAGTTCATACAATAATGCCTTTTCTGATGTTCCGATTAAAATCGGCGGGCATTATACTTGCAGAACCGAATATGCCGTTTATGTTTTAAAATGCGTTTGCGGACTACATTATGTGAGAAGCATAAAGCTTCAAGTACATGCTAGAATCTTGCAGCATCTGAGGGCCACAGTCAATTCAGATCCGACATACCCAGTTGCAAGACACGTCAAATCAGAACATAACAACAATCTTAATGTTCTGCAATATTTTGTAATTGACAGTGTCCCCCAAAGCAAACAAGGTGGCAACAGGGAGAGGACCCTCAGACAACTTGAAACCAAATACATTATTGAGCTCGACACCAACAACCCGAGGGGGCTCAATATCTGTGAGGACCTGCATTATTATCTTTAGACCCTCCAGGTACACCAAACCTTATGACAATATCAGTTTTGGTTTGGAATGGCGGATTTTAGGCTTTCTTAGGTTTTTTAAAGGTTTTATAATCTGCTTTTTTATAAATCATTAATATGTTTTTTAGTCTATTGATACATAAAATGTTTTTAGGTTTGTCTTGTGGCCAATTTATGTGTATTTTACCAATAATTTATATTTTTGTAGGTGGTTGGTTTTATGCTATTTATTGGCGCACTTGCACAGACGTATTAACTTTTTTTTTGTATTGACTATTTACATCTTATTTAAAAAGCATGAGTTTGGTCTCAATCGGAATTAGTCTGGAATTTCACACATATATTCTGAAACTTTTTTGATCTTGGAACAATTAGAAACATGGACACTTAGGGGGCGATTATGATGGCAGACGGACCTGAGTCCGTCCGCCACCATAGAGCAGGAGGGAACCTCTGCATTGCCTGCGAAGTTCCCTCCTGTGCAATTAGGATGTGACCGCCACCCTGGCGGTCACATCCTCTATTTTTACCATTGCGGCGGGTGCGGCTTCAAGCTGCATCCGCCGCAATGGTAAAAATGCACACATTGCATTTGTATGCAGAAAGGGGCAGGCACCCTGTGGTGCCTGCCGATTTCTGCATACAAATCCAGGAGGGTACCATAGGTACCCCCCATGTGCACCCTCCACCCCCCCCTTCACCTAGGGGGCCCGCAACAGGCCCCCGCAGTGAAGTTACATATGCTTTTCCACGGCGGAAAACACACAGCGGAAAAGCATTTTTTAAAGCCCTTCCTAATATGGCGGACGGTGTCTCAGAGACACCGCCACCATATTAGAGCTTTTCCGCCGCGGTTGTAAGCCAACCGCGGCGGAAAAGCTGCGGACGGAAACCAGGACCCACAAGCCATCCTAGTGTAGAGGTGGGTCTTTGGTGGGTCCCCTGCGGTTTTTCCGCATCCTCCGGGCCGGCGGTGGCTTCCACCGGCCCGGAGGATGCGAAAAAACCACAATCATAATAGGCCCCTAAGTTTTGAGCAATAATATAGGGTGTTTTCACATTTTTCCAATATAACACGTCCTATTAGCTCTCAATACCTGTGTCACAATTTAAAAAATAAAATCAGCTCATATGTAAGCATGGGCGGATTTTGCGGATTCGCAATCCGCGAATTTGCGGATTTGCGTATTTGCGGATTGCGAAAATACGCAAAATCCGCGAATTCTCGCGGATTTGCGTATTTTTTTGGGGGGGGTGTGTTCGCACGGGTTTCTGCAAGTTCGCGAGGGTTTTGTACAATTTCGCAAATTGCGAACTTACTTGTCGGGTCGCCAGTTTTGCGAACTTGTTGTTTCTACGTGCCCAGCCTGTTTGCAAGGCTTTCTTCATCACTGCCACCCTCTGTCACCACTGGCACTCTCTTTGGTCACCCATGCCACCCTCTGACTCACCCATGTCACCCTCTGTGTCATCACAGCACCCTCTGGTTCACCAGTGTACATTATTGGGGCAAAGCAAAGCACTGCCATCCTCTGTCAACACTGGCACTCTGGTTCACCCATGCCACCCTCTGGCTGGCACACCCATGCCACCCTCGGTGTCATCACAGCACCCTCTGATTGACTAGTGAGTGTACATTATTGTGGCAAAGCCAAGCACACCTGCACTAAGTTTTGCAAACAACACCACCTGCCCTGCCCCAACTGACATTAATGAAGGCTGGCACCTGCTTGTCTGCTCCCTTTCCTTTTTGTTGCAATAACAGGATGCAATGGCATACTTGTAACTATTCTGTGACTGTCAGAGCAGGGTCACACAATAGTTGCAAGTAGGCAACCGGATTCTGGAGGGGCCCTTCAGGAAGCACTGCAGGTAAATGGTTACAAATGATGAGCTCGAACTTTTGCACCTGCTCGTTGGTTTTGCTTTTGCAAAACTCGTTTTTCGGTAATTTCGCCCTATTCGCGAGGCGCGGCGTCGTGCGAACTCGACCGTGGAAGCCGCGAACTCGTGTGAGTTACCCCAAGGTTGAGTATGGGCGCCGCCATTTTGTTTGCGGGACGTATTTCCGTTTCCGCCCCCAATTGTAATTTGTGTACTTTCGCGAGTGCGAGATTGTTGCTGCCCGCGCCGCGGCCCGCGAGCAGTGCGAACACAAGCAAAAAATCCGCTTCGCACGGATTTGCGTATTTTCGCCACATCCGCGAGAGTTCGCGGATTGCGGATGTACCGAAAATATGAAAAATCCGCGAGCGTAACGGATTTTACGCCCATGCTTACTCATATGGCCTTCTCCCTACCCAATCAGAATAATAAACAACATTTTCTTTGCACAAAAACACTTTAGGCACAAGGTTTTTAGCTTGGTTTTGGTAATTCAGTGAATTTATAA
Source organism: Lissotriton helveticus (assembly GCF_964261635.1). NCBI lineage: Eukaryota > Metazoa > Chordata > Amphibia > Caudata > Salamandridae > Lissotriton > Lissotriton helveticus. The sequence continues at coordinate 2,052,741,017 of NC_136061.1, forward strand.
GATGCATATATTACATACGTTTTCGGTTCAGCATTTTTTGGGATATTTCAATCAGTATACACAAGCGTTGGACAAGAAGATTAATAATAAAGATGCTTTTGTAGTTCAAGAGGGTATAATATTTATGTATTATGCAGTTATGAAACAAACTTTTTTGAACTATTATATTTGTGTTTTAATTGAAACATTTTATAAAAGGTCCATAGAGGGATCTTTTTACAAATACACATCATTTCCAAATCATGACGCTTTGTGAATTTCTGAATTTTCGATGCAAATTATTCCCATGTATTTATACAGATATTATGTACAATGATGATTAAATGCCGGAACTTTTGCTTTTATTTCTGTGCACTTAAATGACTATGTATAAAGTTGCACATATTGATAGCATCTTGTTACACCTAAAACGTGGTTTTCTAAGTCTTTCTACCATGTTTATGTTCAGGTCACTTGACTTCCTAACACCCGATTGTTGTATGGTGTTTTAAATTTGTTGGGTCACATGTAATGTCACTCCAGCGAGCAAGGCGACTGAGTTCGCCGAAACGCGTCTGGTTTATTTGAGCACTTGTAGTTCACTTGAAATATTTGAAGAAATAAATACCTGCTTTTCAACAGAAGAAAGTGTCTGTTTCTCTGTTTTGCGCAATCTGTGCACCTGGGAGTGTTTTTGACTCGATATATATATATATATATATTCACTGAAAAAACCATAGGTTATAGACCATATATAGTTAGGAATTAGCATTTACAAAACCTTGAAAATTCACTGCAAAAACCATAGGTTAGAGACCATATATAGTTAGCTGGACATTTTATTGACATAAAACCAATGAAATTCCATATATAGTTAGTTGCACTAACTATATATCGCGCACCCGCAATCCACTGCTGATGATGTCACATATTACATCATTCATGACTTGGTCAGTGACATCACTGATGACATCACTGATGACATCTCAAATGACATCACTGATGACATCATCCAGTGACTGTGTGTTTCTGAAAAGTTTAAATATGTTTTACATATTGAAGAATGAGTAGATGTAGAAGTGTCTGGATGAAGGATTTAGTAGGTGCGTGACTGACTGTATGAGTGAGTGATTAAATGTGTCTCACTGAGTGCATGGGTTAGTGACTAAACTGTCTTAATTTGTGCATCATTATGTCTGTTGTTCTGTAAACTGCTGCATGTGTTGATCAGTAGCTATATGAGTAACTATATGGGTTATTGATTGATTGCCCAAGTATTTGTATGGGAGACTGAGTGTGTGTGTGGCTAGCTGGGAGGTGTGTGACTCTGTGCAGATCAATCTGTACTTGTATCAATGATTGTATAAGAAGGTAAGTATGTGTTAGTATATGTTTGAAAATGTAAGGTGCTCTATGTTTAACTGTATAGACAAGAAAATGGAAGTGTCATTGATTCTTTACAGGACTGACTAGGTGTGTGAGTAACTCCATGGATGAGTGGCAGACTGTGAGTGTCTGTATAGGTGTATGAGTGCATATGATAGTGTTGTAAAGATGAGTGATTGTATGTATGAATGATTGTATGGGTGAATGAGTGAAGGTGTGTGTAGACGTAGCAATCAGTGAGTGCGTATGTAGTAACTAGTATTGGTGTGTCAATGGTTTCAAAAATTATACTCTCTTTTTAACACTGGGTGAAACAGAGGTTATATTAAAATGTGAGGAGATGATTTGTATTGTCACATGAATGATATCATCAGTGATGTGGTCATTGATGTCAAATGAGATGTCATCAGTGATGTCATCAGTGATGTCATTTGAGATGTCATCAGTGATGTCATCAGTGATGTCACTGACCATGTCATGAATGATGTAATATGTGACATCATCAGCAGTGGATTGCGGGTGCGCGATATATAGTTAGTGCAACTAACTATATATGGAATTTCATTGGTTTTATGTCAATAAAATGTCCAGCTAACTATATATGGTCTCTAACCTATGGTTTTTGCAGTGAATTTTCAAGGTTTTGTAAATGCTAATTCCTAACTATATATGGTCTATAACCTATGGTTTTTTCAGTGAATTTTCAAGGTTTTGTAAATGCTAATTCCTAACTATATATGGTCTATAACCTATGGTTTTTTCAGTGAATTTCAATGGTTTTTTAATAGCAAATATCATAAGCTGTCGAATGTCAAGTACGTGGTAAGTAAAAACATTTTCGTGTTTATGCACACTGATCTGCTTTGAATGCTGCCCCCCACCCCTCATTTCTATTAGGAGTACTCTCTCTTTGCAGATAGTGAAGGGTAGTTAACGCAGCCCTTTGCCCCCTTTGTAATCCGTCGTGCCTGCTTCTCTCTCCATTTGATTGATTGTTCTCTTTGGTTCATTCTCTATTTACAAACAAGCACAGAGTCGCAATACTCTGTTTAGTCTTTGCAGATAGCGAAAAATCGTGTAAAAAAACAAAAGGAATCGAGCAAAATCAGTAGGCCACTAATGGGATCTCTTTTTGACCTCGCTAAAATAGAAACATTAGGAACAACCTGTTGAAAATAGCAATGCGTATGTACATAAGCGGCGTTCATTTGTGTTCACAGTACCCCTTGTTGATTGTTTGAATCGAGCATTGAATTGTTCGAAGTTGGTTCTCTTAAGGATCTTCTCTGCCTGCAAACGAGGAAGAATAGGAATATTCTCTCTCCCTTTGCAGATAGTGAAGGGTAGGTAACGCAAGCCTTTAACACGTCGTACCTATTTCATTCCTCATTGATTGATTGATTGTCCGAACATTGACTGTTTGGGAATTAGTTCTTTTTGGAGGTATTCCCTGTTTGCAAATAAACGTAGGAAAATCTTTGCAAGTAGTGAAAGGGTACGTAATGCGGACCTTTCTCCCCCGTTGTAATCTGTCATGCCTATCTACTCCCCACTGATTGATGCACCTGTTTCACCCGGACCATTTACTAGAGATACGTCATCTGGCCCGACCAGAGAGCACCCCTAGTGAAAAGGACATATGCAATAATAACGAAGTGATCACTGTATCCTGTTAACAGAAACTTTAGCATGAAACAACCTGGAAAGAGAAGAATAGGAAAACGAAAATCAGTAGGCCACTGATGAACATGAACTTTTATTAAACAACGAACAAAGAAACGATAACATAACGTAATGATAAAACCTAATAATGTCCTAGAAACAAGAAAACGTTAAAATATGCCAGTGGTGAGAGACCAGAAAAACAGTAAGAGAAACCAAATCACCCCTCGCTGTCCCACCGCCTGCCACGCCAAAAAAATCGATAGACTAGGGAAAATGCAAGTCAGTAGAACATCCGCCCCCACTCTGGAAACTTCCAAGGTGGGGCAGGGTTGCGGCTACGCCCAGCCGGGAGCAGCCCATATAAGGCAGGTCCTGCTGCCACGCCTCGGCCAGGAGATCCTAACGTAGGGTGTAGCCGGAGGAGAGGCCGAGGCCAGCAGGACCCGGCCAGGGGATTGCCTTTACAACGCTGAACAGTTGCAGGGGGTGGGAATGTCTCCTCGACCCTCCCCTCTCTCTCCCAGTCCGGCCGCGGTGGCCCTTGAGAGTTGCAGGTACTCCCGCCACATGCTCTTCCGGTCCGGCCACCAACGGTCAGGGGGCCGAGGCCGACGGGATCCGGCTGCAGCCGATAAACCAAGAAACCCGTTCATGGGGCCAGAGCCAGGGGCGTCCGTCCGACATCTACCGGAAGCCCGGCCCGAAGACGGACGGGACACTTCTTCTTTCTTGAATAATGGCTGCGACAACACTGGGGGGGGATGTCTTGCACATGCCTCCGACCCCCCCCCCTCGTCCTCATCGCCTGGTCCGGCCATAACAAATCTCAAGCGAGACGCCGTGGGGTGCACTGGGAGGGAGAGACGGTGCGAACAGGCCTCTCCCGCCTCCCCAGGTGGAGGCTTCCCAGCTGCACCCTCAGCGCTCCAGGCGCCCGGAAAAGGGTTCTTCCACTGTGGCCATGCTGCAACGTCTCGCCCGGCAGGATGGAGCCCGTCCGCTCATTTGACCCCGCGATCGCCAGTAGCTACCGAACTCTCAAAATGGCGGTCGACCTGGCAAGAGCGGGCCCAGCATAAAGAAATGGCCCGGTCACTGGTTGACTCCACCACCGTAGTCCTCCACGACCTTGAAGATTCTACAGGAGCCGCGGGAGTCTCCGACCCCCGATGGGGAATGACTGCCATGATCGCTCGTGGAGTGACGAAACTGTATCCGTGGGACGTCGGCGCTCCCATGCTGGCGCCAGCCTCACTTTGAATTACTAGAATCCTGCAGACCTCAGTTCCGGTGAAAGCACAGTGTGACCCGGTAGGAAAAATTGTTGCACCCCCTCCCCTTTTTGACTGATAGTTCAAACCACCGATCCTTTCCTTTGCCCTTTTAACGGAACTTTGGACTGCCTCCCCCTCTTTTACATTTTCTAGAGAAAACAAAACATTAACCACTACATTAGCATAGCAGTTGACACCAGAACTGTTTTCAAATTTAAAACCAACAACATCTTCAACAGAATCCTTTTTGTTTCTGCTGTGACCCTGCTACAGCACAGGCATTGTCCCCAGCAGTAATTCTGCAATGCCGGTAAGAATAGCTGTGGTGCCTACTGGACTCACTCACCCCCGCGGCGCCCCACGCCGTTATTTGCTGGGCGGCAACTTACTAGACATCACTTTCGTGCCATCTAGATTTCAGCGCGTTCTGCTGCCTTGGAACTATTCGCACAACAGACCGCTACTGACAAGAATATTTCATTATTGGTGCTGTCAATTTCAATAAATCTATTGGATAATTCAAAAGAAATTGCCACGGTCTCTTCGTTGTTTAAATGTTTTTACTGTTTTTGTTTTGTTGTATATATTTATATGTTATTAAAGTTTTATATTCCTACTACTTTGTTGGAGTGCTATATATTTTTAATGTGACACATAATTGTAAAAACTTTGATGTACAAAGAGTCATTCCTGGAATCTTCCGCTTCAGGCTCGGTCCCCTCCCCAATCACAATACAGGATGGTTTTCAGATAGTAGGAACACGTGTGGTGTGACGGATCTCATCGGGTGTGGGCCTTGATCTACTATAACTCCTTTGAAGAGGGGTGATTCTTTACAGCTGGGGCCATAAACTACATCTGCAGGGCTAGGTGATAGCCTGGACAATCGGACACAGAAGAAGAGGAGTGTCAGAGGGTGCGGTAGTGAATAGGGCGAAAGGGAGGTGTCGGGCGGGCACAGAGTGTGATTCTCAGGGAAGAGCAGCGCAGATGGGGGGAGGTTTATTGCCCATGCATAAGACAGAGAGCGGGGGTGACCAGTGCCTGGGGAAGATGCTTGCGAGGGTGAGGAGCCATGCTACGAATCGACAGCGTGCAGAGAGTGGGTCTGGTCAAGGCATCTAAAATGGCTGCCGTGCACGACAAAAGTGTGGCATTTCAAAAAAGGCAAGATGGCACAGACAATGTTTTTCAACACTTCCTCATTTCCTTCGAATCGAACGTTAACAGACGTTGGGGCATATTACCCAAGTTAAGCGATATTTATCGCTAACGATGCTTACCAACGAATTTTTTACCGCTAAGCATCGTCAGAAATTATCGAAGATAAACCTTGCTATTATCAAGGTTTATCGCAAATGCGATAATAAACGGCCGCAATGCATGAATATCGCTAAAAACTCAGCGATATTCATGCATTACCGAGCTAATGCTCTTAGCCATGTTATCCACCTCCCATTGGATAACATGGCTAAGAACTGCTCAGGGCAGGTGTTACTTTTTGGAGATATTCGCGCTTAGCGCGAATATCTCCAAAAGTTGGTAATAGGAGATAGATATCTTGCATGTTGTAATGCAAGTTATTGTGGTATATGGAACTCATACCATAATCTCTCAGGAAAGCAGAAACTGATCCTTTTGGGACCGCCTAAAAAGGCCTAGGGGGTGAGGAGTACTCTACTTTGCCCCCTTTTCACGTTCTGAACTATTTTATTTTACTCTCTTCTGTAATTACACAAAATGGCAGCGATAAGATGCATCGGAGACACACAGTGAGAGAAAGGAGGCCGGAGATGAAGAAGAGATGTCAAATATACATTGGAGATAATATAGTGGCAGAAGGGAAGTAAATATGAGTAAACTTACCATGTAACATAAAAATGTTGCACTCTATACTATAAGTCTCATTTTATACTACAATTACTTCGCTACAACCTCATAAATTAAAAATAAAAATGAATAATGTCTCAAACAATTTTTGATTTCTAAATATAAATTTATTCTTCAGAATTTTCTAAATTTGAAAGAACTAGTAACATGTCCTCATCAGCAATTTCCTCATGAAAAGTCTGCAATGATGATTCTTCTAACTCTATGGTCTCCAAACATTCGATGAATTCGCCATCAACAGATTGATCAAAAAAATTATTCAAGTCATCTCCTCCTTGTGACAATATTTCATTATTGGTGCTGTCAATTTCAATCAATGTAGTGGAATCATTCAAGTCATCTCCTCGTGACAATATTTCATTATTGGTGCTCTCAATTTTAATCAATGTAGTGGAATCATTCAAGTCATCTCCTCCTTGTGACAATATTTCATTATTGGTGCTGTCCATTTCAATCAATCTAATGGAATCATACAAGTCATCTCCTCCTTGTGACAATATTTCATTATTGGTGCTCTCAATTTCAATCAATGTAGTGGAATCATTCAAGTCATCTCCTTGTGACAATATTTCATTATTGGTGCTGTCCATTTCAATCAATCTAATGGAATCATACAAGTCATCTCCTCCTTGTGACAATATTTCATTATTGGTGCTCTCAATTTCAATCAATGTAGTGGACAATTCAAAAGAAATTGCCACGGTCTCTTCATTGTGAGCCATTTTATTTTGAAATTGCTTGCTGTAAATTGCAGAAAAAAATAATCACTATCATTTATCGTTTTTAGTAATACATAATATAAAACTAACTTTATCAAGTATTTAGTATAACAGAAGGACTGCAAATAAATAACAGAAAACATTTTTCAAATTATCTTCAAGTGTACAACATAGTTCCCCTTACAAATTAACAACTCACCTTTTTAAAAGTAGGAGAAGTGTTAGTACTGTGTAAATCAAACACCAGAAATTCACCACCAAAAATTCCTCACAAATGTACCTCAGACAGTAGTATCACAAAATGGCTGTGGTTTCCTCTCATTTGACATATATACATAACCAATTAACTTTCATCACACACAAATACAAAACCAAACTAACATTTTAATTGGTTCTAAATTTCAACACTTTCAAATGTGTTTTCCCCATGCAATTTTCCATAGGACATTTACATACGTCTACAGCCTGAATGGCTGAACGGAATTACACCAAACTTGGCAAAATGGTACATCAAACCTAAGAGGTCAGGAAGGATCTACTATGCCCCCTTATGGTCATTTCCCCCTTCGCTTTGGCCTCCTCTTGTCTCTCAATCCTACCGAGAGACAAGATGGCGGCCGCTACGGACTGTTTGGAATGTTGACAGACGCAAAGCTCCGTAACGCGAAAAGTACGCGAAGCGGAGCGCTGTTACAGATATATATCTTTTTTTTTTAACGTTAATTTCTCAAAATCCACTGGAGCACATATATTGAGACCTAGCAAAGGCACATCGGGCTACCAGTCCCTAATATGTTGCCAAGTTTCGTGCAAATCCATTCAGCCGTTCGATTATTATTATTATTTTTTTTTGCCCCGCGGGGCCCTTTTAAAGCCTCCACATCAAACGTAAGGGGTCAGCGAGGATCTACTATTCCCCCTTATGGTCATTTGCCCCTTCGCTTTGGCCTCCTCTTGTCTCTCGATCCTACCGAGAGACAAGATGGCGGCCGCTACGGACTGTTTCGAATGTTTACAGACGCCGGAGAACCAATCAGCTTCGCTTCACAAAGCTCCGTTGCGCGAAAAGTACGCGTACTGGAGCGCTGCCCGGTCCGCTGTTACAGATATATATCTTTTTTTAAACGTTAATTTCTCAAAATCCACTGGAGCACATATATTGAGACCTACAAAAGGCACATCGGGCTACCAGTCCCTACAATTTTGCCAAGTTTCGTGCAAATCCATTCAGCCGTTCGGGCTAAAAGTGAGGCCAACCGCCCTATGGAAAACTCAATGTTAAAAACACGTTTTGGGACCCCCCTTTTTTCTCGGCCCCCCCTTGACGAACCCCCCCCCCAAATTTTCAAGGGCTGCTCAGAAACAAAATGTGCCATTTTCCTGAAAATTTCAGCCAATTCCGTCCACAAACGCCAAAGTTATTAGACATAGAATTTTCAAAAATCCCATAGAGAAAAAATCCTAACTATATATACCTACTGGCGACCGCCAGTAGGTAATATATATATATCACTTTCCCTTGGTTCCATTTGCCGGGAACTGCAGCGCTCTCAGTGCCGGTTTGTTAACCCCTGCGGCAGAACCACGCCGCTTTGAACATCCAAACAAAACTCTTTCCGATGAGAAAAAAAAAAGCGGGTACGAACTTGCGTACTTTATTTTTTCATTTTTATTGCCATCCTTTTTAATTCATGAGGACTTTCCAGCCGACAGATATATATATATAGCAGGTAACTCCTTCACCATTTCCTCATACCACGAGGAAGAAAGGGCGCGGACCACAATAGCTCATTTTCAGCAAATTACTTTATTGCCATGCGAGGTGCAGCAGTAGCCATGACGCGTTCGTCCCTCCTGGGACTGTTGTTACATCATTCACATTTATATATATCCAATCTCCTCTCACTCTTACTAGGAAGGACTCAATACTCGGGTTGTAGTTTGGAAGTATTTAATCTACAAAGAACGCAATCCGCACGTTTCGGGTAGTTCAATCCTTGAACACGATACAAGATGTCATTGTAGCTTCCTTATTTAACCCCTTCGCTGCGGGGTTATTTTCCCGCTGTGCTGGGGGGGAGGGGGTGCACACAGCGCCCGTATGCTCATGACGAGCTGAGCTTGTCATGAGGCACGGCGCTCCTGTGCTCAAGTTGAGCTCAGCTCGTCACAGGTGCATTACCTGCCGTGGAACGCTCAGCACAGGAGGGGAATTATCCCCGCATGCGAGCATTCCACGGCTCATGACAAGCTGAGCTCATCATGAGCACCGGAGCGCCGTGGCTCATGACGAGCTCAGCTCGTCATGAGCATGGAAGAGGTTAAATGTAGAAATGGCTCTAGTTGCCAACATTAACAAAGGACACATATTACATTAAACAAAAAAGTTGACAGCCTTATTGGCCTGGTCAAGATGCAAAAATTCAGGAATTCATACAATAAAGGAAAGAAAACAATTATTAATATGCACACAAAGTAAATTCAGCATACCTTGCCCCGTGAATGCCGTACCTGTATGTTCATCAACGTGACTTGTTCATAATAAACATACTTATGATTGCAAACATCAACGTAAACAATCGACTACACATTACTTTAAAGTGAAAGGCTTTTGGCCATATTGATCTGGGCACATTGCAAAATATAGAGGTTCTTACACGAAAGAAAATAATTAAAATGGGGTGTTATTATACACACACTATCCCTAAATAAAGTTCTAGTGATTATAGGTCCACTCCATTCATAGCTCATTTAAGATGTCATGTGTGGTGTCATGAGTGATGTCACTGACCACGTCATGAATTATATAATATCTGAGGTCATATGCAGTGCATTGCTTGGGCGTAAGTTATAGCTAGTTCAGGCAACTATAACTGGCGAATTTCACTGGGTTTGTACAAGTGAAATCTGAGTTGCACTATAACATCTCTTTAATCTTTGTTTTTTCAGCAAATTTCTAGTTTTTTAATGTTAAATAAGGTGCCTATCAGAATGGATGATGAGGAATGGAAGCAAGGCCTGGCATTGTGCTGCCCCCACCATAGCTTGCTGTTTCTGCCTCCCCTATTTCTTGCCATCCATTGTAAAAGTCCATGCCCCAGCTCCATCATTACAGCCCTGTGTGGCTGTTCTTCTGCCATTAGCCTTCCCACCTTCTCTGAACAGTTAGCTTGCTGCCCCATCAACTCTCTACTATCCTCTATTGTCTGAATCTATGCACTAGTCCCCTACCTCCTGTCTTGCATGGTCTGATGTGCTGCCACTGACCTCTATTTAGCATGATGTCCCAGTTCACTCCTACAGTCCATCTTTGCCCTCCTGCTTAGCCTCTTTGGTTAGCTTGCTGCCCCTATTCTCCTCCCCCTGCCATCCAATGTCTGTGTGCATGTCCCTTATCCATCCTTTTGCCCACCATGTTCAATGGACCTGCTCCTTCTATCTACTAGCATGCCTAGCATTGTCAGATGATTGTAACCTCCCCCTTCCACCTCCAACCTGCCTGTCCACTTTCCATGCCCCTATCCCCTTCCTCCTGTCCTCCATGGTCCATTTTACTGCCACATCTTTCTGCCCTCACCGGTCTGTTGTGCTGCAACTGCTCCTCCTGCCTGCCCCACGTTGTCTGTTGTGAGGCTCCTTCCCCTTACAGAATCTCTTGTCTGTGTCCAGCTCCTACCCCTTCCTTCTAACCTCAATGATCCTTTGTGCATGCCCCAGCACCCTCATTCTTGTGTATCATGACCCAAATTGTGCTGCCACTAAGCCTCTTGCTTGCCTTGAATGGTATTCTGTGCTGCCATGGCCCCTCCCACCTTCCCTGTGTGGTCAGCTAGCTACCCCTGACCCCTCCCACTTTCTCTCCATGGTCTGTGCGTATGCCATTGTAGTCTCACTGTGGGCCTTCATGGAGTGGTGTGCTTCTAATTCCCATCCTGCCAGACCTCCATGGTCAGCTTGCTGCTTCTGCTCTGCCCCCTAACCCCCTGCCCTCCCTTTTCATGTGCAGACCCCTTTTCCCTCCCTCCGGTCTTGTTTGTTCCATTGTCATGCCCCTGATCCCTCCCTCCCGCCCTTTATGGTCCGTTATGCTGCAGCTTTCTCTCCTGTCTGCCCAATATGGTTAGCTTTCTGCCATTGCCTCTTTCCTTCTCTGTTCTCTGTTGTCCATGTGCATGGTCCTATCCCATCCCTATTGCTTTCCATGGTTTGTTGTGCTGCACTACTGTCCCACATGCCCTGTGTGGCATATTGTGCTGCTGCAAACCCTGATGCATACCCTGTAAGGTCAGTTTGGTGCACCTGTCCATGTCCCTCCTGTTCTCTGTTATCCAAGTACATGTCCCTACCCCAATTCTTCCTGCCTTCCATGATCCAATGTACCTTACTTGCTAACATTTTGAACTTGGTAAGAGGGATATTTTGAAAAAAACAACTGGGGAATTGATTTTTCCCATTGACTTGCATAGAAAAAGAGGAGATTGTAGACAAGAGACAGATAAAATAAAGCCCTTTTGGGCTTAAAAACATCAGGCGTTTCCTGCTTGAATCGGCTCTCTGTTGGCATGTATGGTTGTGTACTACCACTGCATCTTCATTCTGTCCTCAATGGTCTAATATATTGCCATAGCCTCTCTTGCCTGTCTTGCATTGTTGGTTTGTTGGCCTTGCCCCCTTTCCACTGCCCTCTATCAATCAATCAATCTGTTATGTTATGTTATGTTAAAATGTATTTATTAAGCGCACGTACGCCCATGGGCGCAATCAAGGAATTTGTAAAGCGCACTACTTACCAGTGAGGGTCTCAAGGCGCTGAGGGGGGTGGGGGGGTGCTGCTACTGATCGAAGAGCCATGTCTTGAGGAGTCTTCTGAAGGTGAGTAGGTCTTGGGTCTGCCGCAGATGGGTGTGGAGGGTGTTCCAGGTCTTGGCGGCGAGGAAGGAGTAGGATCTGTACCGGAGGTTGTTCATTGGATGTGTGGGACTGTGGCAAGGGCGAGGCTGGTGGAGCGGAGCTGGCCGGCGGGGGTGTAGAAGTTGACTCTGTTGTTCAGGTAGGCTGGTCCGGTGTTGTGGAGAGCTTTGTGTGCGTGGGTGAGGAGCTTAAAAGTGATCCTCTTGTTGATGGGGAGCCAGTGAAGGTCTCTTAGGTGGGGAGTGATGTGTCTGTGGCGGGGGACATTGAGTATCAGTCGGGGGCGGAGGCGTTTCGGATGCGTTGTAGTCGTCGCAGATTTTTGGCCGGGATTCCTGCGTAGAGTGTGTTGCCATAGTCCAGCCTGCTGCTGACGAGGTCTTGATTCACCGTTCTTCTGGTTTCGGTGGGGATCCACATGTAGATCCTGCAAAGCATGCGGAGGGTGTTGTAGCAGGAGGAGAAGATGGCGTTGAGCTGCTTTGACATGGAGAGGGAGGAGTCGAGGATGAATCCTAGGTTGTGTGCATGGTCCCTGGGTGTTGGAGCTGTTCCTAGTGTGGTGGGCCACCAGGAGTCGTCCCATGCAGAGGGGGTGGTGCCAAGGATGAGGACTTCTGTCTTGTCCGAGTTTTGTTTCAGGTGGCTTTTCTTCATCCATTCGGAGACGGCCCTCATTACCTCGTGGAGGTTGGTTTTGGCGGTGTGTGGGTCCTTGGTGAGGGAGAGGATGAGCTGGGTGTCGTCGACATAGGAGATGATGTTCAGGTCATGCTGGCGGGCCACTTGTGCGAGGGGGGCCATGTAGACGTTGAACAGGGTCAGGCTGAGGGATGAGCCCTGGGGTATGCCGCAGTTGATGTCAGTGGCTTCCAAACGGAATGGTGGGAGACGGACTGGCTGGGTTCTGCCAGAGAGGAAGGACGTCGTCCAGTCCAGGGCCTTCTTCTGGATTCTGGATTTTTGGAGGCGTGTTCTTAGTGTGCGGTGGCAAACCACGTCGAAGGCGGCTGACAGGTCCAGGAGGATGAGGGTTGAGGTTTTGCTGTTGTCTAGTTGGTGCCTGATGTCGTCTGTGGCGGCGATAAGGGCTATCTTGGTGCTGTGATTTCGTCTGAATCCTGACTAGGATGGGTGTAGGATGTTGTTGTCCTCGAGGTGGCGGGTCAGCTGTAAGTTGGTGATTTTCTCAATGACCTTTGCCAGGAAGGGGAGCAGGGAGATTGGCTGGAAGTTCTTGAGGTCTTTGGGGTAAGCCTTGGGCTTCTTGAGGAGGGCGTTGATTTCGGCGTGCTTCCAGCTTTCTGGGAATGTTGCTGTGTCGAAGGAGAAGATGATGACCTTCCGTAGTTGGGGTGCGATGGTAGCATCAGCTTTGTTGGAAACGTGGTGTGGGCAGGGGTCTGATGGAGATCCTGAGTGGATGGAGTTCATAACCTTGCGTGTCTCGTCGTCATTGACGTGGGAACAGGAGGTCAGCTGGTTGGTGCAGGTGGTGTTCGGGTGGGGTCTGTTGCAGTCGGGGCAGATGAGGTGTTGAAGCTGTTGTGGATGTCGACGATCTTGCGGTGGAAGAAGGTGGCCAGTGAGTCGCATAGATCTTGTGAGGGCAGGATGTCGTTGGTGTTGGCGCTGGGGTTGGAGAGTTCCTTCACTATGTTGAAAAGCTCTTTGCTGTCATGTGCGTTGTTGTCCAGGCGGGCTTTGAAGGAAGATTTCTTAGCTGTTCTGATGAGGTGGTGGTGTCTGTGGATGGCGTCTTTGTGGGCTACGTGGCTGTCTGGTGTGCAGTCGTGGAGCCATTTCTTCTCCAGTTTCCGGCATGTGGGTTTGGAGGTTAGTGTTTGCTGTCACTGTCCTTCCTGCCTGTCCAGTGTGGTCAAATTGTTGCCTCTGTCCCTTCCCCCTGCCTTCAATTCTCTGAGTCTGTGCCCCTGACCTCTGCCTCCCAAAAGTATCCTAATGAACAACTAGATTGCTAACATTCTATATTTATTACAATCGTGTGGCACGCCTGACGTCATCTTGATGTAATCAAAACTGTAATATCTAAAGAATTTCCTTTAGAAATTATAGAAATGAGAGGGTCTTATTTGCATAGAAATTATGGTTAGTGCTCTAAAAAACTAAAATGACGGCATATGTTCTGAGTTCTCAAATAACGACAAAACACTTTAAATTAAGTTTCAACAAAGCTTTATTTCGATATACGATATCATAAAAGCACATTTACAAATACAAAACACATTTCATAAAAACATTAAAAAGGAAAATTTCATATAAAAAACCTTTTCGTTACAATGAATAGTTGAAAATATGTTAAACTTTAACTGCTTTGTGTATATATGAATTCTTTTTTTTTTTAAACATTAATTGTACAGATTCATCATACAGCCTTCAACCTGATCAGCCAAGCCCAGCTTAGAAATTTAGCCACCCCGCACACTAAGGTTGTGCTAGCATCAGCCTTGAGTATTCTAAGTGCAACAGAGTGGTCCCTGGTTTCAAGCTGCAAGCACACTGGTTTGAGCCATTTAAATCTAGGCTTTGCATAGGCTGGACATACAAAAAAGAAGTGAGGAATGCTTTCAGTAACACCCACGCAGTTAGGACAATCCTCAGATGTTTGATGCGGAGGCTTCCATTTGTTAGTGCGGTCACAAAGAGGAAGGGTACCCATCCTAAACTAAGTGTTATCTTTATGTTTTGATATCCAGTTGACCACTTGATTAAATGTTACACTTAGGGGAGAGAATGTGGTGTTACTTTCAGATCTGCAGACTTTGCAACTGGGAAAGCAAGTTGGAGTTTCTGCTTCAGCTCGACATTCTGTGATTATGGTCAAATCACTTAATCTCCCCGTGCATACAACAAAAATGAGTTTGTCCTTGTATGATGTAACCAATGCTCATGTAAAGCACTCCCATATCTGACCAGCCTGCACTATATAAAATTACAAAAAAACAAAGGATAAAAAGTGTTTTCCACACTTCTGTCTTTGGGCTATACGTGGGCTACATCTGGCCTCTTTTTCTCCGGTGGCCATCGGGGGAGACTTTTATGTTATGAAGTTGTAACATTCCACTTCGACTCCTTGGGATCCGGACGATGCACAAAAGGGTCCACCTCTTGATGTCCCCAACTCTGGACTAGTAAACTCAGAGTAGTAAGGCAATCAAGCGAGGGAAAAGGAATTTGTCCTGCTGTGGGTAAATTCTTGCATGGAATGAAATGCCCCATTTTGGTGAGGCTGTCCACCACCACCATTATGGCAATTCAACCTTGATTCAGAGGTAGGCCCAGAACGAAATCCATGCTTATGTTTTGCCAGGGAAGAGATGGTGTTGGCATGGGAAGTAGTTTACCTTTAGTCTTGGTATGTTCTGCTTTGGCATGAGCACATGTTTCCCATTGGGCCACCCATTGTGTTATCTCTGTAACCATCTGATCCCACCAAAACTGTCATTGCACCAAATGCAGGGTTTTTGTGCAACCTGGATGACCAGCCATAACAGAATCATGACACCAATTGAAGACTTTAAGCCTGAGATCCAGAGAAGGCAAGAACAGTCTATTCCTATAGAATGGTAATCCATGTTTGAGCGTACGACACGTGTCTTGCTTAGCCCATTTTTGCCACCAAGCAAGTATTTTGTGGGATTTACTTCATCCAAGAAATTGTCCAACGTGATGGAACACACTACGTTCTCTGGAGAAATGATTGCTTCCATAATGTTTTTTCTAGGACCTAGAACATCTTCTTTTCGAGATAAATAATTGGGCTTCCTGTTTCCTAAACCTGACCGAAATGTAACCACAAAATCAAATTCTGTGAAAAATAGCATCCACCGCAGTTGTCTTTGAGTGAGGTTGTCTGGCCGTTTTCATGTACTGCATGTTCCTGTAATCTGTGTAAACAGTGACTGTATGTTTCGCCCCACACAGATAATGCCTCTACTCCTGGAATGCCTTCTTTATGGCCAACAACTTTTTTTCTGCCAGTGTGTAGTTGAGTTCTGCTGCCTTACGTTTTTTAGACAAGAAAGCTACGGGATGTAACTGTCCTGAACATTTGTCCCGCTGAGATAAGACAGCCCCTACTGCAATATCCGAGGCATCCGCGTCTATGATGAATGGCACTTCAATTTGTGGATGCTGCAGTATAGGAACAGTGGTGAATGCTCTCTTGAGATATACAAAGGCTTCCATAGCCTCTGTGGTCCAACAGAAAGGGATTCCCTTTCTCAGGAGATGAGAGAGAGGAGAGACCAGATGGCAGAAGTGTGAAATGAATCTCCTATGATAATTGGAGATACCCCAAAAACACTGCACATCTCTCACATTCTTTGGAACAGGCCATTCCTGCACTGCCATCACCTTTCTCTCCACCATGCATAGTCCCAAAGGACTCAACATCACCCCCAAGAATTCAACTACTTCTGTGTGGAACTCACACTTACTGAATTTACAAAACAAGCTATGTTCCTGCAACTTTTGCAAGATCTGTGACACATGTCCGATGTGTTCTTCCTGGTTGCTGGAATAAATCAGAATGTCATCTATGTAGACAACCACAAACCTGTCTACATAGTCCTTTAGTACATCATTAAAAAAATACTGGAATGCTGCAGGGGCGTTACAAAGCCCGAATGGCATAACCAGGTATTCAAATAAGCCATAGCGTGTTTTAAAATCCGTCTTCCACTCACCCCCTTCTCTTATCCGTACCAGATGATAGGCTCCTCTTAAATCAAGTCTTGTTTAAATGGTAGCCTCCCTCACCTGATCCAGCAAAACAGGGCTGAGTGGAAGTGGGTATCTTTTTCGGACTGTGTTCTTATTTAACATGCGGTAATATACGCATGTCCTCAATTCTCCGTTGGCTTTCTTGATGAAAAATAGAGACGAAGCTGCCAGGGTAAGAGAGGGTCTGATAAATCCAATGGCTACATAGTGGTCTAAATATTCATGTGCCTCAAAGGGAACGGCGCACGCTAGGGCGGGAATTTAACCTCTCAAGTGTTTAAGTTTAATTTTTAGTTAAAGGGTCACTACTTAAAGCGTTTTTGATACTCAGCACGGGAGGGACCGCCCGCACTAAAGGGATGGATTAAGACTGTGAAAAATGTCAGCACCCAACCAGAACATTACAAGTGGCTATAGATGACAAAGATACACAACATGGTCTCCGAGGGCTCACCAGTCTACAACCAAGCACTCCCCTGGGCGGGCACCATCATAAAACTCCCAGGTGTTTAAGCTTTAAGTTTTTAAGTTTTAACTTTAGGGTTGGTACTATTAGCTCCAGCCATCAAACACTCACTGTGGGCAATACCGCTCGAGATATGGATATGGATTTAAACTGTGCAAAACATACATACTCAATCATGATAGGAAAAGCGGTGGGACACCCCCGCGCCGCACGGCCACCAGCTGCTGCGTGCGTCCCATTGCCTTGCCTAACTGCCTCGCCGCCGGCCTCGCTGCCGCCCTGGTCTCTCCCCAGTTGTTTTCTCCATTTGTTTTGCCCTCCATTTGTGCTTGTAGTTTCTGTGCCGTGGTAACGTTTCTCCTCCTGTTTTCCCCATTTGTTTTGCCCTCCATTTGTGCTTGTATTTCTGTGCCGTGGTAACGTTTCTCTTCCTGTTTTCCCCATTTGTTTTGCCCTCCATTTGTGCTTGTATTTCTGTGCCGTGGTAACGTTTCTCTTCCTGTTTTCCCCATTTGTTTTGCCCTCCATTTGTGCTTGTTTCATTGTAAATTACTGTAATCTCTGTGCCGTGCTAACGGTTTCCTTCCTGTTTGCCCGCCTACCTCGCTGCCCTCCGCTCTCCCTCCCCGCTTCCCGCCACCGCCATTTGCCCCGCCCCTTTTCTCTTCTGTACCCTCCCCGCTCCCGCCTCCCAGCTGCTCCGCCCACCCGCGCACTTCGCCTTATATGGCGACCGTGCGAACGCGCAGCGGCCACGCGCAGCGGGTGCGCCGATTGTGCGCCGAAGGCGCGCCAAAGGTAAGCCCGTCTGCGCCCGTCCGCGCCTGGACCGCGCCCAGTGCCAGGACCCCTGGCCCCCGAGGACCCCGACCGATCCGCCTGACGTACTCCGCCGCCACCCTCACCGCACTCAACACCGGCCGACTCCCAGATTGCCACCAAGCCACACCACGATGCACCCACGGACCCTTCAGCTGCCACGCCTGCAAATTCACCTGCATCCGGACCTGCCTCGCACCAGCACCCGCCAAGTCGACCTCCAGCAGCACCCACCTCAAGTGCATCCTGCTCAACACCCGCTCCGTCCACAGGCACGCCATCGAACTCTGGAACCTCCTAGACACCACAGCCCCAGACGTTGCCTTCCTCACTGAGACCTGGATGAACGCCTCTTCAGCTCCCGACATCGCCATCGCTATCCCAGAGGGCTACAAGATCGTCCGGAGGGACCGCAACGCCAACCAGATGGGAGGAGGCATCGCCATCATCCACAAGAACACCATCCGTCTCACGACCAGCACCGACAACTCCCTGACCACTGCGGAACACCTGCATTTCCAGATCCACACCGACCCAAACACCACCCTCAGAGGCACCCTGATCTACCGACCCCCGGGACCACGCACACAATTCAGCGAGGACATCGCCGACTTCGTCAGCCCGCATGCCCTACCCTCCGCTGACTACATCCTCCTGGGGGACCTCAACTTCCACCTGGAGAACAACAACGACCGCAACACCAACACCCTGCTCGACAACCTCGCCAATCTTGGACTCAAGCAGCTGGTGTCCACCCCCACCCACCTCGCCGGACACACACTCGATGCAGTCTTCTCTTCCAGCACAGACATCGACTTCAGCCACGCCACAGAGCTTCAATGGACGGACCACAGCTGCGTCCACTTCACCTTCAAGAGAACGAAGACCCACCACCACCAGCAACAGGCCGCCCGCAGAAGCTGGAACAAGATCACAGCAGACCAGCTCGCCACCTCCCTGAGCCAGCACCCTCCTGCCAGCTCTACGAACCCCAGCCAGGCCGCCGACAACCTCACGAAGTGGATCAGCATCTGCGCGGACGAGCTCGCCCCGCTGAGGACCCCGCCCAACAGACCCGGCAGCAAGAAAGCCCCGTGGTTCACCGACAAACTCAAGAGCTCCAAGAAGAACTGCCGAGCCCTCGAGAAAGTCTGGAGAAGGGAACCCACACCGGACAACAGGACCACCTTCAAGCTGGCCACCCGGAAGCACCACCAGCTGATCCGCGCCGCCAAGAAAACTGCATTCAAGGACCGGCTGGACAACAACGCACACAACTGCAAAGAACTCTTCAACATCGTGAAAGAGCTATCCAACCCCAGCGCAGGAAACAACGACATCACCCCATCGCAAGACCTCTGCAACTCCCTCGCCTCATACTTCCACAACAAGATCGCGGACATACACAACAGCTTCAACAACCAACCAACGCACACCAAGACCGAACAACCACCCCCCACCACCACCCTCCACGCCTGGACCCCGATCAGCACCGAAGACACCATCCGCACGATGAACTCCATCCACTCCGGATCACCGACCGACCCCTGCCCCCACCACGTCTTCAACAAGGCCGACGCTGTCATCGCACCCCACCTGCGAGACATCATCAACACATCCTTCGACACCGCCACCTTCCCTGAGAGCTGGAAGCACGCCGAACTCAGCGCTCTACTCAAGAAACCCTCAGCGGACCCCACCGAACTCAAGAATTACCGCCCCATCTCGCTCCTACCGTTTCCAGCCAAAGTCATCGAGAAGACCGTCAACAAGCAGATGACCGCCTTCCTCGAGACGAATGGATCCCTCGACCCCTCACAGTCCGGCTTCCGAGCCAATCACAGCACCGAGACCGCCCTCATAGCCGCCACCGATGACATCCGAGCCCTGATGGACAACGGAGAAACAGTGGCCCTCATCCTCCTAGACCTCTCCGCGGCATTCGACACTGTCTGCCACCGCACCCTAGTACAGCGCCTCAGCAACGTCGGAATCCAGGACAAGGCGCTGGAATGGATCATCTCCTTCCTCGACGGAAGAACACAGAGAGTCCGCCTACCACCGTACAAGTCAGAGGCCACCGAAGTCATCTGCGGCGTCCCCCAAGGATCCTCACTGAGCCCCACCCTCTTCAACGTCTACATGAGCCCCCTCGCGGCCATCGCACGCCAACACAACCTCAGCATAATCTCCTACGCCGACGACACCCAGCTGATCCTCTCCCTGACCAACGACCCCGCCGCCGCCAGAGCCAACCTGCACGAAGGGATGAAAGAGGTAGCCGAGTGGATGACGACCAGCCGCCTGAAACTGAACTCGGACAAGACGGAGGTCCTCATCCTGGGCTCTTCACCCTCCGCCTGGGATGACTCCTGGTGGCCCCCCGCCCTGGGCACCGCACCCAAACCGACAGACCATGCACGCAACCTGGGCTTCATCCTGGACTCCTCCCTCTCCATGACCAGGCAAGTCAACAACGTCTCCTCGGCGTGCTTCAACACCCTACGCATGCTACGGAAGATCTTCTGGTGGATCCCCACCGAGACCAGGAAGACCGTCACCCAGGCCCTCGTCACTAGCCGACTGGACTACGGCAACGCCCTCTACGCCGGTACCACCGCCAAGCTCCAGAAGAGACTCCAGCGGATCCAGAACGCCTCAGCCAGACTCATCCTCGACATCCCACGAACCAGCCACATCTCCGGACATCTGAGAGACCTTCACTGGCTCCCCGTCAACAAAAGAATCACCTTCCGCCTCCTCACCCACGCACA
The DNA here is from genome assembly GCF_964261635.1 of Lissotriton helveticus. Taxonomy (NCBI): domain Eukaryota; kingdom Metazoa; phylum Chordata; class Amphibia; order Caudata; family Salamandridae; genus Lissotriton; species Lissotriton helveticus. Next base: position 2,052,761,646 of record NC_136061.1, read on the forward strand.
CAAAGCCCTACACGACCAAGGCCCAAGCTACCTCAACAGCCGAATCAACTTCTACGCTCCCAAACGCCACCTCCGATCAGCCAACCACGCCCTCGCCGCCGTCCCCCGCATCCGAAGAGCGACTACAGGAGGAAGGTCCTTCTCCTACCTGGCCGCCAAGACCTGGAACTCCCTCCCGACCGACCTGCGCCTGACCCAAGACCATCTCTCCTTCAGGAAGAAGCTGAAGACCTGGCTGTTCGAGCAGTAGCGGCACCCCCCCTCCCCCAGCGCCTTGAGACCCTACGGGTATGTAGTGCGCTCTATAAATGTCATTGATTGATTGATTGATAGATTACATAAATATAGTGACACTCCCAACAGAGGGCTGTCATGTACACACGACAGCACTACCCTTTACCGGTAAGCCTTAAGCAATCTTAGGAAAGAGTCCGTACATTGACTCTGGATCAGCCTAATATGGGTAAAAGCAAAGCAAGACTTTAAGCTTGTTCGAGTAGGGGCCACAGGGAGTTTATAAGAAATAGGAGCGATCCACTAGGAACACTATAATCGATATTGCGGAACAGTGACACACCGCCTAGACAGACCTCTTACTACCTGCGAGAGCAGCTCGTGAGGACGGGGGGGTTTTACATCAAATAATTTGTGAACAGACACAGCTACAAGAATATAATCTTAGTGACCACCACAGGTAGAATCAAGTTGCACACAACCTACTTCAACCAGTAATACAGAAGTAATTACAGAAGGTATTTGGTGACACATCCTGACACAAAATAGGTGAGTCCTATAACTCCTTCTTACCACTGATTGCCTTGCTTCAGTATCCACAGGGCCATGCAGAACACGGCTTGCTCATCAAAGGATACCTAGCCAAAATGTTTTAAAGCACTTTTTAAGCACGATACATGCTAGTCACATTGTACCAAGCATGTCCTGGAGAAATATATGCAAGTCACAATTTTCTGTGGTCTGGAAACCTATACCTGTTTTTATATGCTTTCTCTCTCCACTACAGGAAGATCCAGCTCATCACAGACTCATGAACACAATTAGCATTTTTGTTTTTGTGACATTTAGATGAATTGAAGGGACACTTACCTAGGTCCCCTAGTGTAGACAATTTCTAGTTAATAGTTTTCTTGGTCCTGAAGAATCGCTAGTGAACTTACACAAATGCGAGAAACATGTTGACCACTATTAATACTAACCAACACTTAAATAGGAACATCATATTCCGCCAAGTGCTGGTTATCTCACCCTTTTAATTAAAACAGGAGACCTCCAGAATAAAAAGATTTTCCCATAGGTACTCCCAGCCTTATTTTAACTCACTCCAAAATCTACACACTCTTGTACGCACACCTCACTTCACCAAACGGCTGATGGAAAAAGATCTCCGATAAAGAGCCCCTCCTTGAGGTGAGCCCGTTGGGTATTGCACCGCAGACCCTACGAGGAGCAGCCCAGATGATGAAGCATGACATCCGCAAGGGTGTGTGAGGGCATTACAAAATGGATGCCCAACTGTGATCTTACTAAGACCAGTGGCACCTGCATAGTGTGACTTTAATCCTTTTCCCCTTGAGGAACGGCCCAGCTCCCCCCTTTTTTGACCGGCAAAGTGGCAGGGCCAGACAAACTACCATTGGAGGTATATCGAAATCTCTTCCAAGTAATGAAGATGATATGTTGGCTACTTGGTGGCTCAAGAAGGGAACCCGCCACTTGGGATGAAGCCAACATTGTGGTTTTTAAAAAGAAAGACAAGCCGGTGAAATTACCAGGGTTGTACAGACCAATATAATTGATTAATGCGGATGGCAAGGTGTACTCAAAAATTCTGGCAGCTAGGCTCGCTCAAGTAATTACTTCCATGGGTTCTAGACACCAGCACGGTTTTATACCTGGCAGGAGTACAGTCAATCACTTAAATAGAGTGATTGTAATGATTGAATATGCTAATGTAAAGCAAAAGATCTTAGGCATAATTTTTCTAGATGCGGAAAAAGAGTTTGACCCCGTTTCTGTGGGTCGACATGCTCAAAATCGGATTTGGGACTCGCTATATTAGGGCTTTACAAACCAAGTATGAAACTCTGGGTGCTAAAATATGTGCAATGGGCGAGGAATCGGCCCTGGTATATATTAGAAGGGGAACAAGACAGGGGTGTCCTTGCCCCCGCTTGTTATTCACCATATATATTAACCCGTTGTTAGTATTGTTGGAAACAGCAAATAGGATAAAGTCTATGATTTGTGGGCAATTTCAAGTGTGAGTATTAGCATATGCTGATGCCACAGCGGTAGCAACATCTGATCCAGAGAAAGCTGTCACGGAGATAGAGAACCTAACTCATAAGTTTGGCGAGGTGCCAGGATACAAGTTGAATGCACCCAAAACCAAGATTGTATGCTCTGAAGGAGCATGCCCCGGAGAAGGACGGGTTACGGATGAAGCCATGTATTTGAGTATTAAAATTAGGATGTCACTTCAAGATTTAGTAGAGGTAAATTGGGGCGATATAGTTCCTGCGGCCAAAAGACAATTGGATAAGGTTGAATGTTTACATTTGTCGACGGTAGGGAGATGTAATATGCTTAAAATGCGTATTCTCCCGAAGACTATGTACTACTTTAGGGCAGTCCCACTGGCGTTGACTCAATCGCACGTATTGAAGCTACAATCTCTATGTGACAGGTTCATCTGGGACCAAAACAAAGCTCGATGAGTGTCGAAATACATGACGCTACCATTAGAGCGAGGGGGATGGACAGTACCGAACTTTATATTCCATTATTTAGTATGCCTTTTACAAAATATGCGGTTCCTGATGACTGGGGAGGAAGGACAGCTAGCAGAAGCACCAAATACATATCAAATGTTGATGGGGCCACAGGCCAGCCAGAAATGCTTTATTTAAATTTTTGGAACCCAGTTATTTCAAGAGAACACAGTTTAAAATCGGGGAGATATAGTTTCTGCGGCCAAACGACAATTGGATAAGGTTGAATGTTTACATTTGTCGATGGTAGGGAGATGTAATGTGCTTATAATGTGTATTCTCCCAAAGACTATGTTCTACTTTAGGGCAGTCCAGCTGGAGTTGATTCGATCGCACGTATTGAAGCTGCAATCTCTATGTGACAGGTTCATCTGGGACCAAAAGAAAGCTCGACGAGCATCGAAATACATGACGCTACCAATAGAGCGAGGGGGATGGGCAGTACCAAACTATATATACCATTATTTAGTATGCCTTTTACAAAATATTCGGTTCCTGATGACTGGGGAGGAAGGACTGCTAGCAGAAGCACCAAATATATATCAAATGTTGATGGGGCACAGGCCAGAAATGCTTTATTTAAATTTTTGGAACCCAGTTATTTCAAGAGAACACAGTTTAAAATCATGATTGCAATATATAAGGCTTGGAACACTGTATGTAGAATGTTATCAATAACTCGGATAAGTTAGTATACACCACTAAATTCTACAGCTATATTCCCTGCTATCTTTTGGGATGCAAAGATGGATAGCTGGCGAGATAAGGAGATCAGACAAATAGGGGATATATATTGTGGTGGGGTTTTCGCTTGTTTTTCTGACTTAGCAGAACGGTATAAATTGCCCCCAAAATATTTTTTTAAATATCTACAAATACAAAGATTTTTAGGTAAACATTATACACATTTAGTGATAGCTCCCAATATTCTAGTGCAGGCAGTTAAAAAAAAAAGAGCTAAGATAGGGATATTATATGGAATATTGATTGAAGCCCAACCAGATGATATAGAGAATCAGGATGGGAAGTGGAGGGCACGATTTGGGACCGTAGATGCATATGTGCAAAACTCAATTGATACAGCTGCTAAAGTTTTTTTGACAGCAAATCTACGTACTCACCATTATAAGACTGTATTCAATTTATATCATACCCCTGTAAAAAAAAAGAACTGGGGGTGCCCACGATGGGAAATGTTTCAGATGTCATACGGAAATGGCGGATATTGTACATATATTTTACGAGTGTGGTGTATTATTCCAGTTTAGAAACCATATAGAGCAGTTTTTAGTGAAGATTACTGGGGTTGATGTGTTTATTTCTAAAGAGGCCTTGGCACACTCAGTGCACTTTACTAGGGACTTACCAGTAAATCAAGTATGCCAATCGGGAGAACCAATTGTGATAACAATGTACACAGGGAGCACTTGCACTTTCACATTGATCAGCAGCAGCAAAGAGCACAAAGCATCTAAGCCAGCAAAAACGAAATCTAGCATAGCAGCAAAAATACAGGAGGTATAATCAAAAAGTCAGGGGAACCCATGTCAAAGATGCCAAGTCTAACAGTTGCTTGTAATAAAATGGATTTTTAGTATAGTTCACTGCCCGATTGCTAATTGTGAACATGACCACTGAATATATACTTGATTTTCAAACAACAGTGGTCCCCAAGAATATGTAGGATCAGGTTTTTAGATAAAATATAGTCCACAATGGGAGCTACATTGGCCACTGTCCAGCCGGACAGGGTATTTTATTTTCTTACAATTGAAAAATAACGGAATACGAAAACAGGCACAGTCCTGTACCGTGTTGGGAACAAACAGGGAAAGGGAATTTTAGGCAAGAAGGAGCATTATTGGCCACTTGTAATTCAGTACAGGTTGTAAGTAATGCCAAACACGTGCTAGACACAGCATAAATCAAACATAATAGTTGGGCTGTGAAAACACTTCAAACAAGTCGACGTTTCGATCCCGTATGCTCAATAATGTGGGATCATCATCAGGACTAACAATAAATACATTTGCTTGCCTGGTATATACATTTTAACACACAACCGCCCATGTGGGTCGGTGGGGTTCAGGGAATTGTTTGTTTAGGGATAGACACCTGAAATTACGTGTCTCCTGTTTAAAATTATAGGTTGTCACATTTGCTCCGCCACGGTTTCAATCGAAAAATGCTTGAGGCGGGAATGGCCTACGAGGTCCAATGGTCGCTCACACGAGTCTTCGGAGTGTGAATCCTCCGTGATGTACGTTATCCCTGGGTGCTCTGCCCGATCGCAGTCACTGACTGACTGACTCAAGCATTTTTCGATTGAAACCGTGGCAGAGCAAATGTGACAACCTATAATTTTAAACAGGAGACACGTAATTTCAGGTGTCTATCCCTAAACAAACAATTCCCTGAACCCCACCGACCCACATGGGCGGTTGTGTGTTAAAATGTATATACCAGGCAAGCAAATGTATTTATTGTTAGTCCTGATGATGATCCCACATTATTGAGCATACGGGATCGAAACGTCGACTTGTTTGAAGTGTTTTCACAGCCCAACTATTATGTTTGATTTATGCTGTGTCTAGCACGTGTTTGGCATTACTTACAACCTGTACTGAATTACAAGTGGCCAATAATGCTCCTTCTTGCCTAAAATTCCCCTTCCCTGTTTGTTCCCAACACGGTACAGGACTGTGCCTGTTTTCGTATTCCGTTATTTTTCAATTGTAAGAAAATAAAATACCCTGTCCGGCTGGACAGTGGCCAATGTAGCTCCCATTGTGGACTATATTTTATCTAAAAACCTGATCCTACATATTCTTGGGGACCACTGTTGTTTGAAAATCATAGATACCCACGGTCCCTGGATAACCGAATGGGTTCCCTTGTTGTTTGAAACACACTGAATATATACTTGCATCGTAAGAGTAGGAACGGGTGGGAGGAAGAGTCCCAGGACCAGTATGGTTTGTACAATTGGCTTTATGGAGATATTCTGTCACAACTTTTGCGCAACAGTTTTGATGTTACAATGTGATGACTTACTTTAATCAACACCACCAGAAGCTGGATGTGACCGATATAAGATCTTAACCAGCTTCACTGTCTCATATTAAAATACACATTGGCAAAGCTGATAGGAGTGACTTTTTTTAAGGGAAGTGTTTGATAATAGTTAGGTGGTTTTGTGTATCCTGCTACTAGCTGTCCAAGAAAGAAAATCACAAAATTAAGAAATATAATGGATAGCAAGTTTAGAAAAGCTGGGATTAGGGCCCATGTACTAAACAAACTGTATTAGCAGTTAAGTAGTACCCTAAAAAAAGGGTGTTGTAGAAAGGATACGAAAGATGATGTTTGTGTTTGTAAGTGGTGAACCTAAAAGGCCTACGCATCTTTTTATTGTATGATATATACTTTTGACAAAGGATCATAATCAGCGAGCTGACAAAATATTATCATGACAGCAAAGCAAAACAAACCATCTTCTGGGTGCTTTTGTAAGGAGCACTGTGATGTTATGACACGCAAAAGCAATATGATAGCACATTATAAATCAAAAAGATATACAGCAGCAATTAAAATGTTGTAAATACAGTATTCTAAATACATCAGATAACACTTACTGCTATCAGTTACAAGCCTAACAAAATGACTACCGGATGTCCCATCACTAAAAATGTAATGGATGCATAGGTGAAACAATGTAACAATACAACAATATGTCACAGCCTTAATGGACAGTTTATCCAAGCAGTGGCAAATCATGAAAAACAAATGAAAGCCAATGACTGAATAGGGCTGTCCCAAGGCTCACAATCTCTTAGAACTTCTCATTCCATGTTTTGAAGAATTGAAGAATTATTGAAATGAGGTGCTTCGGAAAGCTAAAGCTGCTTATAGAAAGACCTAAAAAGTGTTAGAAATACTGGCATTGGTTCAAATTATTGAAGCGGTAAACAAACACGTGTGACCTTCTTCTTATAATGTTTGTCATCCACTTAGCATATTTCAAGTTCTTGATTGTTGTGTTGGAGATACCACAGTGCTTAATTTGTGCCGGTGCTTTCCGGTGCTTAGCACCGGCACTTATTTCCTAGGGCCGGGTCTTCAGGCAATATCCACTCACTAAGCTTCCCTCTGTCTCACCAATGCGCTGATGTGTCGCGGTAAATAAAATCCATGCCCGACACTTTTTTCCTACGGCCGGGTCTTCAAGCAATATCCATTCACTAAGCAGCTTCCCTCTGTCTCCCCAAAGAAGAGCTAATTTGGCGCGGTAAATAAAATCCATGCCTGTCTCGATTCATTGCCAGCTTGCTTTGTCCGTAAAATATTTAAATTTGGACGTCCCGGTCTCCGGACCTATCATGAGGCACACGTACATACGTACACGCACAAAGAAGCCACTTTGACCCTGAAGCGGAAGTGGTGCGCTCGGGACGGGTGAGACGCTATTCATCATTCAGTGGCTCTCACTGCAAACACTGGCCTGTAGCCTTGTTTTTCTCTTCACTAGCGCTCCAAGCACTCCGTGCTATTCAGTGTAAGAAGTGTCCTTTTTCAGGTTGGCGTCAGAGTGTGAGCAGAATTCAAAGTGCACTGCATGCTGCATTTAAATAGTCTAGTAAGCCGTTGTATATGTCATTTTATGCTTACCATAGATCAGATTACTTGTAGCACTTTTGCTTCTTGTACAGTAGTTATTTATAAAGCCTCGTCTCATGCCAGTAGTTCGTAACCTTTTTTGAAAACTAGTAGAAAGCTGTCCAGTTGCTTTTACTGAAAATGTTTCTAAACAATTCCTAGACGTTTGTGCAGCCTGCGTGTTTAAACACTGATTTTGAGAGCACTGGAAAGGGGTAACATGGGGTACTAAGAGTTATTTATTTTGTTTTGGGAGTGGAGCAAAAGCAAAACCCATTGAACTCTCATAAGGCAGGCTGGTGCCATATGCACTTAACTAAAACAAAGTATTTCTTGTTGGCACGAATCTCTGCTGACCAAAGGTGTGCTATTTTTCTCTAGTCAGAAAACCAAACTTCACATTAACAATATTTTATAGCCACATAGTATAGGGTTGTGACATAAAATTACAACAAACCAGTTAGTTTAATATTAAAATTGTTCAAGGAGGTGTTTACTGACTTCTACATTTTAACATTGATCTTCAAAAGATTCTTTTTCCAGTGAAGAAGAAAATTAAAAAGGTTTAATTTTCATATAATTGCGTGATCCACCAGACAGATCAGGAAGATGTAATAACACTTGTTTACTTATGATCTAGCACCGTTGATTGCTGTGGCATAACTCGGGGCTACTGGAATGATGGAACAATGTAGCCCCAAGTTATGGGCAGAGCTGGCTAAATTATGCAGTAATAAAGAGCAAATAAGGCACATTTTGCAGTCCTATTACTTTGCTATTTTCACAGTTTAGCACATAAATATTATCTCAGAAAAGGATTCAGCTCTTTAGTACCAGTTTAATACCTGGATAAAAGTTGGCAAATATAAGTTTGACCAGTTCACATTTGTAAATGATTTGAGGGTCTGCCACCATTTGGCTTCATGTTTGATTTTTTTTTTAAGTAACACCTGAGTTGGTTAAGTTAGAAACACATTTTTTTTTATATGTAGATGATGTAGTAGATGGTGGATCATCTGACAGATGCAGTAAATCCATAATTATGTGGAAACCACTACAGCTGCAGAAACGCAGAATTCTAGGGGCCCCACTTACACTGCACGCCACAAACAATAAGGGTCACTGACCCATCTCACTGTAATTTGTTTCAATGTGCTCTATCAGTCAGCGAGGAAAAATGCAAATGCTCAGCAAACTGAATAGTTTCCTGTGAAATGGTAGCCAGGTTGAAATGTGTAAGTCAGGGATGCCACCAAAAAACAAGTTTGCTGGAATTTTATTTTTTTAACTTTAGGAATTCTATCTTCCCTGCTCTATGTGCAAAACCTTGTGCCTAATTTAGATGTCCTTTTAACTAAATGCTTGCCTTCCCTTGTCTATTTAGAGCCTGAAGGAGTACCATGCTTCTAATGGAAGAGCCTATGCTCGCTCCGACGTAAGAACTCTTTTGATGGGTCGCTGATCTCCCATTAGACCATCACTCAATCTACGTCAAACTATCCATCCTATTTAGGACAAAGGTCCTGCTGTAGATATTTCCTGTTCTAGACAACTAGGGCAAGCCTGTCCATTCCCAACGGAAAGCCAAAGAAATGACCCACTTGCACTGGTAGAAAACTCCCTGCATGCTAAGGCTATTTTTTCAGTAACTAACTTGAGCTTTTGCAGTATGTTTTTGAAAAACAAAACTTTGAGCTGGTGCATTCAGCATGGGGCCTAGTAAGTAAAGCACTAGTGCTTTCTGCACTGTCACCACAATGATAGCTTCACAGAGATCCCTTACTGCTTGTCAGAGAAATTTATAAACATGGTGGGTGGACATCCTCCAATGAAACGAAGGACCTGCCTCCGTAGACCAGGCGGCCATTCGACAAGATCTAAACAAGCCCTTAGACTTTAAATGAGTTGGTAAGAAGTTATTTGGCATTTCTCTTGAAATTAAATGATCTAAATGTAAGTGAGAATGCAAATTGATGTAAACAGAGGGTAAATGGGTATGTAATGGACGTTTTAATACAATTTCTGAATTGTGAAATATTACTGATGACGGCCCTTGATGGCCGTTTATCAGTTTAAAGAAATTTATTTTGGATACACCAGGGGCCTATGAGTTAAACCAATCAATTGCTTGCAACTGCCTCAACTAAGGTCACTGTGATGCATTCACCTGTTGTAACTATGAGAGGTATAATGTTCAAGCCAAGTTTTTAAACTTGTTAGTTTTTAGAGTAAAGACAAACTACACTGAATGAAATGGAAGTGAATGAGATCAGAGCTCCTATGGTTTGTCGTCTGCCATTGTGCAATTTAGCCAATCTGAACCAATTGCTCAAGTCTGCTATCTTATGGTTGGGAAGAAAGCAGCTAAGGTACCTATACTAAAAGAAACCCACATAGAAGAAAGAGTACAGTTTTCGTTATGGGTACAGAATTAAATGAACTGGAAGTCCTGTGACTTGACCCTGATTCTCTCACCCTCTCAATTTGCTTATTTGTTGATCAGAAACAATAGAAGTGGTTCTTAACCTGTTGACTTCCGCAAACTCCGACTAAATCAGAGTTTGGGGACTGCCACTGAATCATGACTGAAATCAGGCACCCTGTCGTAAGCACTTTTGATGATGAACCGCAAAACAATACACAAAACAGACAAAAACATTCATCAAACAAGTACACATGATAACATATTTTGTTTAATTCACAAACAAATTTATAAATACAATTTTAATGGGTATTTTGGAACTTTCTAAATTCAACTGAAGACTCCCTTCATCCATATTATATACTGTTTGATGTACTTGTACAGACTGCTCCCATTAATGAACATGAGAATACCAATATATATTTTACCGTCCAATTTCAAATTCCTTCACATTTACAGAACATTTAAAAAATTTCAATTTTACATCATTTTGCTTCTTTATTTATGTTCTCTTTACTGATCTGTAAATATTAGTAATTTTTCTAAACAGTCGTGGACCCCCTAAAATTCGCTATCTGGACCCTCAGTGGTCCCTGAATTACAGGTTAAGAACTACTGGATTAGAGGCTCGCTTCACATTGTGTTACAATAAACTTGGTAGTAGATGGCTATGCTCCACGCCACTACTAACGAAATGTAGTTGAAGGATAATTATTGCTCTAATGCTTCACTAAGGGGCTGCATTGAGAGCAAGGATATCCTGTGTTTGCATAAAAGTACATACTTGCATATCTCAGTACTGTTACTTGTTGCACCCAATCCTGATCTGACCTTTCTGTCTTGCTTTGTTTCTTCACTTCATCCCTGAGGTGCTTATGTGAAGAGCCAGGTCTTCAGCTTCTTGTGGAACAAAAGAAGTGAGGTTGTGGCTCTGATGTGTTAGACTTGTGGATGTGAGTGGAGCCTAAGAAGAAAGTGGGTGGCCCATGCAGGCAACTATCAATTTTAGGTTGAAGGCAATATATAGTTATTATAATTCATTGCAGTTTGACAAATTCGTGGCATAATTCAATGAAAACTGTGAAGGCGTATAGTCTGACTGCATACATTTAAAAGGCTGTTCACAATAACTGTACGCAAAACAGGAAGAAAGAAAAGAGTGCTTTTTAGTTAAAATATATGTAGAATGCACTGGCATCACCAACTTGACTGTATCTGTGTTCTGAAACACCACTGCATGCAAAACAAAGCCACACCATATTTAGCAGGACATACACAGTCTAAAGAGTCATGGCTTTGGAACTTTTCGAAAATTGATGTTTCTTCTCCACAGCCTAAGTTGTTCTGGTAAAAGGTTATTCAGGATAGGTTCATGATGGTTTGGAAATACAGACTCCTACATATTACTGACCATTAACCTGTAATTAGTGAAAGTGAAAACTCGGACCATCTCAGCTTGGGACTCCCACACCCCAGTCCCAGATGGAGATGAAAGCCTTTCTATGCTTCACCGGATACTACAGGTAATTTGTCAAGGGTTACGGCACCAATGATGCTCCCTTGAAAGAGCTGAATTCTCAAAAACAGCCCAGAAACGTGATCTGGACTGCGGTTTGCTGGAATGCTTTTGACACCATGTAGGAGGCCATGTGTATAGCTGGGTCTGAACTGAGGTGGCGAAGTGAGCTAAAGAACAATGATGGATTCAACCCAGATCTGTGACTGGGGGTGAGTGTCTGAAAAGATTCAGTGCTCCTTCAATCATCTCCTTGTGTTCGCTTTGTTCGCCCTAAGTTGGCAGGGTATGCTCAGATATGGGTCCCTTGCTCACTTTACCACTAGATTCAAGCTAGCCTGGCTAATGATGGGTGTTACCAAGTAACCGGTCCCAGGATGATTGTTGCCGGTTCAGGGAAGACCTGGCTTGGCAGTTCGGGCAGGACAGTTCCCATGACAGAGAGGGTCAAGACTGATTTGCAAATAGCTGGGTTTGAACTGAGGTGGCGAAGTGAGTTAAAAAACGATGAAGGATTCAACCCAGATCTGCGACTGGGAGTGAGTGTCTGAAAAGTTACAGAGCTCCGTCCATCATATCCTTGTGTTTGCCATGTGTATAGTACCAGTGCCCAAGGCTCCTGACGTCTCAAAAGAATTCATTACTAAGATGGATGTCTCAGAGCATGGCATAGGGATTGAACTCTCACAACCAAATGAAATGGGCCTAGACCAACCTGTGACCTTAACTATCCGGAGGTTGTGTGCCAGGGAACAGAGGTGGAGGGCAATTGAATGATAAGTAAACCAGGGTGGAGCTGGCATAGTTAATCTACGCAGATCTCCACGGAGTTGGGTAAAAACTCAGTGGAGCTCTGCTCCACTCCACTCCTCTCCACGCGTCCACCTCCCTCAATATATATTTAAACAAATAATTAAGGTAAATTAAACACACTTAATTGTATCACAGTGTCTCCGGGCTGCCCTCCTCCTCCACCCCGTGGTCCTGCAGAATCGCCTACGTCAGACGTACGTTGTGGGTAGGGCAGTCCGAAAAATCAACAATTACACCCAATTTCTCTATGATTTTTTCATCACTGTAATTATTTCGTTATGACACATTACAATTGCTTTTAAGATCTGAATTGGATGTGTACAACAGTAACAATGAGATAGTAATGGCAATATAAAATCTGTACATCTCTGTACATCTTGGTCACTGTGTGTCCATATGCATTATATTTCATGTACTCCCCACGAATATATTTATCTACATAAATATGTGCTTTAAGAAGTATACACCCATTTGTGTTTTGTTTCTTTAAATTCCTATATTGATTTGATTCATGTTAGGAATAGGCGTTATGTTTCTATGAATAAGTCGATGAAAGTTACTGTTTGGAACTTAACATAGATAAATTCCAGACAAGTACACAAACTAGCAGCACAATAAATCCCTTGTAGGCACCTTAACCTGTTTTTACCCACAGAGGGGTGGCAATTTATATAAATAAACACTTCCTGAATCAAATTATATTTTCTCACTCAGCTAAGGTAGGTAGGCTCTTGTGAGCAGCCTGCGTATATTCAGGCTAACTATAGCCACAAGCTATGCTCCGGTTTAAAATTACCCTGTGCTATTGATAGAGCTTATACAGAGATTGCTCTCAATTCCGGGCTGCTTGATCATGGGGGGCTATTTTATCTTTCTTCTAAATCCGGAGATAGACTCTTGATGTGATGGGCATAAACAGACTAAACCACAAATGACTATGATAATGACAGAATGCATGAGAAATCTGAATCTGGTGGATTCATGGTGATAAAAACATTAGGATAAGCACGAATATTCCTGTTTATCGGAAAGACATAAATCAGCCACGAGACTACTTCCTCTCATCACGAAATCCATCTCTCAGCAGTATTACACACATTTAGAATGGGTTTTCAGACCATGCTTTGGTAAAGATGGAAGCGTCAGGTTTTAAGGTAAAAAGGCCTGGGAGGAGACGTTCTTTTATTAAGGTAAATCTGGAGGATGAAGAATGGTGTAAAGATATACAAAGGGAGAGCTTAAATTACTTTAAGGTGAATGTAAACATGGCCAGGATGAGAGTCATATTGGATGCATTTAAAGCAACTATTTGAAGCTAAATTACTACTAGCGGGATTGTGCAGAGGACATTTAAATTATAACATAGGACAGGGTTCGAATCAAAACTGCATCAGGCAAGTATGGAATATCGGCAAAGTAAAACCACTGCCAATTAAATAGCGCAAAGACAGGTGAGAATGCATATGCACGATTATTACTATGAGCAAGGGTACATCACTAATGAGGCTTATCTTCAGAAGGTCTGTGAGGGAAGTGAATATGCTGGTAAATTTTTATCATGGCAGATTCAGGAACGTCAAGCACAGAACAGGAAAACATATTTTATGATGCAGACACAAAATTGCACATTGTAGACCCAGCACAAATGAAAGACAAATTCCTTCAACACTTTAAAGCGATATAAGGTACACAACGGCAGGTAGACATTTCTCGTCTTAGGTGTTTTTATGTAAACTTTCCAAGTGCTAGTAGCTAGAATCTCATTGGAGGAAGTAGAGGAGAAAGTGAAATCCCTGGCCAATGGGAAAGCCTGCAAGTAGGATGGCCTGTCGTCAGTCCAACTGTATGAGAAATTTACATCGGTCTTTAATCCCGAGTTAGAGGTTCCGGCATCATTTTGCACTACAATAGTAACCAGTTTTCGGGAAAAGGATTAAGAAAAAGAAAACGTAAACGTAAAATCATATAGACCTATCAGCCTTCTGAATGTAGATTACAAGATCTTCACAAAAATAGTGGTCAACCGTATGAGAAGGGTTATGGGCTAAGTAGTTCACCCATATCAGTGTGGCTTTGTCGCTGTTAGACAATTATTCTCTAACAAATGTTTTTGACAGAAGCCCTGGATTACTTTTTACAAAAACAAATTCCTGTGCAGGTTCTTTTACTAGACGCAGAAATTGCTTTTTAAAGAGTATGTTTGGAAAGTATATTTTTTATTCTTAGAGAGTTCGGATTCCCTACTGCATTTATACATATTATATCGCGTTTATATGAAGGGGCTACAGCTCAAATAATTATACATTTGAGCAATATTGGTGCCCGCAAGAGAGAAAGGGAACAAGGCAGAGTTGTCACGTCACCCATACTTTTTGCGCTTTTTATAGAGCCTTTAGCTATTGCTGTGCAGGCCAGTGCCAGCATCGCGCTGCTAATAAGTGGGATGACTGATATTAAATTGTGTGGCAAAGACATAAACTTGTTTATAAAACTAGATATAGAGAATCGAAAGAGTTTTTTTAAATTATTCAAGAATATCAAACTTTGGGTGGAAATCAGACCAATAATTTGAAAATGGAGATTAAATAATGCACACTCAACACTTTACTCAATGAATTTCATCCACTAGTCAGTTTAACGCCTTAGCGATATTTAGGAATATATCCTAAAGAAAATATCTATGATTTATAAGCCTTGAACTATTCCCTTTGATCAATAAGATTAAGGTGATTTTTGCAAAATGGACTATCCTGCCTGTCTCAATAATGTGTTGAGTTGATTTTATCCGAACGTTGATTTTACATTTGTGTAATTTTCTGTTCAATGCTATTTCTTGCGCAGATTACATTTTTTTAAGGAAATGGAGAGAATGTTCTCTTCCTTCATGTGGGCCAAAAAACACCTAGATTGGTGTTAGATATGTTATGAAGGCCAGTGAAAGAAGGGGGGTTAGCTTTGCCTAATTTAAGGGATCGTTTTTTTCTGAATTTTGCACATAGTTCATATAGGTTTGTTAAGTACCCAGGAGTAAATTGGATGGATAATTGTTTTATGAATATGTTTTTTCAGGAATATGAGATTGTTGTTTTTTTATGCCTCACAAAAGCTCCCAAAAAAGGTCAGATATAAGACCTTGCAGTGTTTTTTAAAACACAAAGAACAAATATTTAAATATTCTGATATTCCTGATATTAATGGAACCACTTACTTGGCGGATATTTAGGTTGTGAATCAACCCCTATTAAATGCCATTTCTAGATGGGAGAGTAATGGATCCAAAATATTATGGATTTTATTAATTCTGATGCCTGGGAATTATGCATGGAAGTTGAACCTTCTATTAGGTATTTCAAAAACTAAATTACATTGGTCCGTTATTACAATTAGACAATGTTTTAAGTATATTGATCCCACCAGAATTTTTAAAAGTTTGGACATTGGGTGGGAGATTTACTGAAATCGAGAACTCGAAGATCCATTAGAGTCTAGGTTTCTATCTTTTAACAAAATAAGGCCAATGTGTCATACCACAAGACTCAAAATAAGTGGCAGTCTAAGGAAGGCTTTCAGATCTCTCTAGAGACCTGGAATAAGATAATTGAGTTTAACTTTTCCTTAATGAAGGTAGCACATTTTAAAATTATGCAATGTTACACTAAATGGCTATTGTATAGTACCCCAGCCTTCTGGTGTTATAATTGGGGATCTCTGGTTGGCACAGGTATGTGCTTGTGACAAGCAGGGATCCTCTCCTCGAGTCAGGGCAAGGGAATTACACCCTAGAAATAACCCCTGCTCACCCTCTAGTTTGCGTGGCCCGTGCAGTCAAGGCTTATCTCAGAGGCGATGTAAGTTAAGCAGCTGTAACCACACACAGTAATCAAGTGACAACACTACAAATGGACACCACACAGGTTTTTATATCAAAAATTGTAGCTTTGTTATAAGACTTAGCACAAGACCAAGATAACGACAAAAATGAACCACAATACTGTTAGCAATGCAGAGTTCTTTGTTAAAATGCGTATTTTAGAGTTCTGTGCGATTCATACCTTTTGTCTGGTTCTCACGGGAATGAAAATGCCCAGAAAGAGTCAAAAGGGAGCAGCGGACGCTCCGGTCTGGTGCGCACCCAAATGCAGTGCGAGTCGTTCACTTTACCTTAGTTTCGTTGTGTCCGGCACGGACAATGCGCTGTAAAAAGAAGGCAATCCAGAACCGTTGTCGGCCCTTTACGGTGTGAGCCCTGGCTCGTTGCAGTTGTCGGTGCGAGGCGTAGAGCGGGTGGCCGCGTTGATCAGGGCGGACGGTCCTGGATGTGAGACATTCAGTTCACGATGCGGCGTACGAGCCGTACTGCGGGAGCCGCGGCTTCAGTCTTGGCTGCAGTGCCAGGCGGACTTACGGAGCGTACTCCCCTTTACGGTGTGAGCAGCAGCTTTGGACTTTGGCGGCAGTGTGCGGGTTGCACCAACCAGGATGGCTCGATGAAGCAAAGCCTTTGTAGGCGGCGAGGTCGGCCAGTCACGGTGCAGTCTACAGTCCGTAGATCGTGTTGATTGAGGTGTACAGGCGGGGAACGCTGCGTTGCTGAACACAAATTGGTTGTGCGAGGCGCCCACAGCTGCCGGCCTCGGCAAATACTGAAAACAGCATTTCCAGCAGCAGATTGTGAGGCGGATGGAGTCCACTGGTCCTGAGACTCCATTCAGGGGCAAGCTCACACACAATCCCTTGGAGATCTTTGGCACACGTTGAAGCAAAGTCTTTTTAGTCTTTCTCTCCTCTCCTTCAGCAGCAAGGCAATCACTGCAGGCTAATCCCCCAGGTCAGGGACAGTACTCCTCCTTACAGCTTTCCCAGTTCCTTCTCGTCGGGCAGGGGACCCTTGCCTAGTTCAACCCGGTTCTGGGTTTTTTTGTTTACATGACTTTGGCTTGTCCTTTCAGTGTGCAGGGCAGAGACATCAGACGCTCCACAGGAGGTGGAGCCAGCAATGTGGTGGCAGAGCACAGCCCTATTCAGAGTCCAGGTGCACTCCTCCCACTCATCTGGAAGTAATCTTCCTATTCACCACCTGGCTGCCACAGCCTGTCTCCTGGAATTCCCCTGCCCTGTCACTCACAGAAACCAGACAGCAGATACACATCATAGCAGAGGCGGGCTGAAACGGTTAGGCAAGCAAATACCAATTTTCTAAAAGTGGTATTTCCAAACAGAGAACATTAAAATAAACTTTACTAAAAGATGTATTTTATTATTCTGAGTTCAGGCATACTAAACTCGAATTTCTACCGTGTTCCCTGAGTCTGTTAGGATCATAGGATGCAACAATTCCAAAAGCCCATTCTGGCCTATGAGAACCGGGAGCCTTGGAATAGTGAAAAACAAAAATGGCTGTAATTCACTATTAGGACATGCCGCACACATCAGGGCTTGTCCTACCTTATACTTACAATGCACCCTGCCCTTGGACCTACCATAGGGGTGACTCTCATGAAGTAAAGGGAAGGTTTAGGGACTGGCAAGTGGGTGCATTTGCCCAGTCAGCATGACAGTACCAGACTGCACGCAGGTTCTGCAATGGCAGACCTTAGACACATTTTACAAGGCTGCTTCTGTGGGTGGCACAACCAGTGCTGCAAGCCCACTAGCAGCATTTGGCGTTACAAGCCCTGGGCACTCCTGGTGCACTGTACTAGGGTCCAACAGTAAACCAAGTGAGCCAATCATGGAATCCAATCAATAGATACATTTTATACAGGGAGCACTTGCACAGTGGCACTGATTGGCAGTGGCACAGTGCTCTGAGTAGCTAACACCAGCAAAGCACATGAGGCACAGTAACAAAAAGTGGAAGGGAGACCCACGCCAAGGTGCCAGGTCTAACACGTGTCGCCTCCAGCTGAAATGTGGGGAGAACTACTCTATCCCAGGGAGTTCTCATCGCTAAGGTGGAAAAATCTGGACAGACCGTCAGCATTGGCGTGATCCGCGCCAGGGCGTTGTTCCACTGTGAAATCCATACCCTGTAGGGAAACGGACCACCTCAACAGCTTTGGATTCTCACCCCCCATTTGCATCAACCATCTGAGGGGCCTGTGGTCAGTCTGAACCCGGAAGTGAGTCCCAAACAGGTAGGGTCTTAGCTTCTTCAGTGCCCAGACCACAGCAAAAGCCTCACGCTCAATTTCACTCCACCTCTGTTCCTGTGGAAGTAACCTCCTACTGATGAAGGCTGCAGGTTGGTCAAAGCCCTCCTCAGTCATCTGTGAGACAACATCCCCTACACCATGCTCTGAAGCGTCTGTCTGCACAAGGAATTCTTTGGAGAAGTTGGGTGTCAGGAGCACGGGCGCTGTGCACATGGCAGTTTTCAGGGTCTCAAAAGCTTTCTGACAGGTGTCAGTCTAAATCACTTTCTTTGGCTGCTTCTTGGAAGTCAGCTCTGTCAAGGGTGCAACAATGTTGCCATACCCCTTGACAAACCTCCTGTAGTACCCGGTGAGTCCTAAGAAGGCCCTCACCTCTGTTTGGGTTTTGGGAGGTTCCCAAGCCAGAATGGTTTCAATCTTGGACTGAAGGGGCGCCACCTGGCCGCTCCCAACTTGGTGTCCCAAGTACACCACAGAACCCTGCCCGATCTCGCACTTGCTTGCCTTGATCGTGAGGCCTGCCTTCCGCAGTGTAAACAACACTTCTTAGAGGTGGCGCAGATGTTCTTCCCAGGTGACACTGTACAGTGCAATGTCATCCAGGTAGGCGGCACTGAACTCATCCAGCCCAACCAACACCTGGCTGACCAACCTCTGAAAAGTGGCAGGGGCATTCTTTATCCCAAAGGGCATAACCCGAAACTGGAAATGCTCATCTGGTATGGAGAATGCTGACCTCTCTTTGGCCCCATCAGTCAATGCGATCTGCCATTACCCAGACATCAAGTCCAACGTGCTGAGGTAACGGGCAGCCCCTAACCGATCAATGAGCTCATCAGCTCTGGGGATGGGGTGCGCGTCAGTCTTCGTGACTGAATTGAGCCCTCTGTAGTCCACATAGAACATGAGTTCGGGTGTGGCGCCCAGCGATGCAGCCTTCAGGACCAACACCACTGGGCTGGCCCAAGAACTGCTGGAGGACTCAATCACCCCAAGGGCAAGCATCTTTGAGACTTTCTCTTTGATGCAAGCCCTGACCCTGTCAGTTACCCTGTAAGCCTTTTGCTTCATAGGTAAGCTGCCTCTTGTAACCACATCATGGACGCACCAATCTGTGACACTAGGAACTAGGGAGAACAGATCAGAAAACTGCCCCAGCAACTGGCTGCAGTCATTCTGTTGCTCAGGGGTCAGGGTGGGAGAGAGGTTAATTCCATCCACTGACCCATCTTTCTCTCTGGCGGCCAGGAGGTCAGGAAGAGGCTCAGTCTCCTCCTCCATTCCAGCATCTGTTGCCAAAAGCATGCCCACTTCGGACCTCTCCAGACCCATTATCATGCCTTTGAGGGTACGGTTGAATCTCTCAACCAACCCATTTCCTTGGCGGTGGAAAGATGTGGTAAACTTGTAGGTTACACCACACTCTTGCCATAGGGATTTCATATACTTGGATATGAAATTGGTACCCCAGTCAGACACCACCTCTAGAGGGAATCCCACTCTGGAGAAAATTTCCATCAGTGCACGTCCCACCACTGGGGCCGTCACTGTCCTCAGAGGGATGGCTTCCGGGTACTGGGTGGCATTGTCCACCAGGACCAGGATAAACCTGTTGCCCATGGCTGTCCTGGGATCTAGTGGCCCCACAATGTCAATCCCCACTCACTCGGATGGGGTACTGACCACAGGGAATGGCTGGAGAGGATGCTTTTGCTTCCTCCCACTCTTTCCACTTGCCTGGCAAGTCTGACAGGTACTGCAATGAACATCTGAGCTACTGCGCATTAGGGGCCAATAAAAGTAGGTGACAAGCCTTACAAAGGTCTTGTCCTGCCCCAAATGTCCTACCAATGGCACATCGTGGGCCAGCCCCAGTAGGAAGGCTCTGAAGCTCTGGGGTAACACCAGCACACTGGCTGACCCAGGCTCAGCAACCTTAGGCTATGAATACAGGAGGTCATTCTCCCAATAAATGAAATGTGTTCCAGACTGATCACTGTTGGCCTGGGCTGCAGCCTGCTGCCGCAGAACCTCGAGAGAAGGACATTCTTTCTGCGCTCTGCACAATTCTTCCATGGAGGGGCCTCCTTCCTGCTGCCAAAGAGTCAGCTCAGGCAGGTCCACCAGTTCAGCTATCTGTTCCCATGTAGGTTCCAGGGCATCCCCCTAAAGGTCTGCTTCTTCCTGGACCGTGGGAACTACAGCGGCCGGTTTCCCACGCCTCCTGTGCCTTCTCTCTAAGGCCAGTCCTTGGGCCTCTCCTTCAGGCTCCAGGGCCTCTTGAGCACCCCTTCTGGCTGCCATTGACCGGGTGTCATGCACACCCAGTCAGGGAGAACCACCATCCTCAGGTGAGTACTCTTCTACACCTTCTCCCAAGGTGAGCTCTCCAAATCGTTCCCCAACAAACAGTCTACAGGCATGGCAGTTCTCACAGCTACTTGAAGAGTACCAGAGTACCAGAGACCCCCCCACTCAAAGGGAACCTGAGTCATTGGACACTGACTCTCAGTGTTGTCGGCGTTCACGACTCGGCAGAATGCATGTGGGACAACTTGCTCTTGAGACGCTAGGTGATGCTTGACAGCTGTCACACTGGCTCCTGTATCTCTAAGAATCTCTACTTTTTGCCATTGATGGTCACCCACTGCCCATATTTCTTAGTGATGTTGGGCAGTTGGTTTTCTTGGACCATATCACAGTCTCCTAATGAGACAAGGGACATCTCTGCGGGACCTCCCCTCCTTGGACAACCCATTCCTCACCCAGGGCTACACTAGCCATCTGCCTGAGGGCTGCACTCGGGGGTGCAGGTTTCCCAAACTGGCGACACTTTGGATCATTGGCAAAATTACTAAGTATCGGCAAAATTTGCGAATTCGCGGTACGCAAATTCATGCGAAAGCAAATTCGCGGTCCGCAAAATTTGCAAATTTGTGCAAATTTGCGGTTTCTGCGTGTTCGCGAGCCGTTTTGCGTGTTCGCAGGGGTTTTTTCAGCGCTCCGACCGCGAAGTTACCCATGCGGTCGTACATGGGCGCGGCCATCTTCTTTTCAGAGTTCGCGTTGCGTATTTCCGTTTCCTGGCGCTAGTTGCATGCTCGCGTTGGGCATTTCCTATGCGTGGGGCGCAATTACGTCATCGCGTCTGTTTTTGCATGTTCGTGGGGGTAATATCACACAAACTTACCCACACGGCAATGGGCGCGGCCATCTTGTTTTTTATTCATTGCTATGGTTCTGGGCATGCTTTTTCTATCCAACTTTAATCTTTGCAATCCTTTGTTTGTTTGAACTTTTTTTTGCTTTTTTACTCATTATCTATCCCTCTCTTTTTCTACATCTATATTTTGTGTTTTTTCTACTTTGGTTACTTTAAAACTACTTTTTTAACTCTTTTCTTTTATTTACTTTTTCCCTATTCTCTTTCCTATTTATTTCCATTCCTGTCCAGGACCATGGCAAAGGGAGCCGGGAACAACAAGGAGAAGGGTCCCGCATCCTGTACCCGGCTCCCTTGTGGACGATTAAGGGGGGAGGAAGTATTGGCCCGGGAGTTTCAGTTTATTTTATTTAGCATAGTTACTTAAAACCATTGCTACAAAATATCTCATTGCAGATTAAAACCAGTTAAAAGACATTATAAGCAAATGATATTTACAGTACAATAAAAAACCAAGCAATTATTATAGCAGCATTGATCCTATTCCCTATCTACTGTGTGATAGTTCGGACTTTGTCATTTTCTTCTCCACTTGTCTTAAAAATTTTACAAAGCGACAATTAAGCTGCGTGTCCTCGGGCACAAAACATGCCAACACAGCTTGTCTCCGTGTGCGAATGCCTCTCTGGTTAAAAAGTGGTTTTAGAAACAGACTCCTTTCCTCAGTTAGTTCTTTACATGTGCAGAGGAGATGCAGCATATCTTCTTGCATTGTCCCACATAAGCGGCAGTTGGAACCAGCTTGGATTTTCAGCCAAAGTGGAAAGTGCTTTGTGCATGGCAACAAGCCTAGTCGGTATTTCCAAAATACATTTTTTGTATGTTTGGCAAAACCCAAAGCTAGATACTTCTGAGCCCCCAGAGAGGAATAGGTGCTCAGAATCATCCAACCATGCGACCTCCTTGGTAAAGCTGCCTTATCTTCAATCCAAGATTCATTTTGCACTGTTTTCTTTGTTAGTTTTTTAAGGAGGTTATGACTTGTGGGTGTTGCCCAAAGTTCAGTAAGACCCAGCGTTGCCACGCATGTTGCTAAATATTTTGCCGTTGGTGACGACTCTTTCTGTTGTAGCTCAGTCCATAAGTGCCAGTTTAGGGTACCAGGTTCAGATTTCCTTACTTTGTCCCAGAAGATGACTGTCGCACCTTTCCTTGCAATGGTCTGTTTTTGCACACCAAACTCGAGCCTGATTTGCGCCGGAGAGACTCGTGTTGGTAAACCGAAGATTATTCTGTATACTTTTGCAACCACAACATCCAAAAGGTTCGAGTCCCTCCCCCTTTGTGCCTCGCTCCCATAGGTTATTGTAGATAGAAGTTGAGGCCGTATAACTTCGACCAAAGGAGCGAGCGAGGGGCCCGTCAGTTTGGAATTAAGGTTTCTCATTGAGGTTGCCAAGATTATGCCTTTCCTTTTAATTGTTTCTCTCTGGGTTACAAAGTGCCCGCCTTTGTCAATGATTACCCCCAAGTATTTATACTCATTGGCTGAATCTATTTGAATCTTATCCCAAAACCAGACAGGTGTTTTCCTAAAATTCGTTTTAATTGTCATGGTTTTTGTTTTTTCCAAGTTGATATTTAGGTCATTAACCTCAGAGTATTGAAACGTGATGTCAAGAAGACGCTGTAGACCCACCTTTGTTTGGCTAATTAATACTAGGTCGTCAGCGTAGAGTAGGCAAGGTAACGTTAGATTCCGAATTTTTGGAGAATGCGAGTTGCTTGCATTTAGTAACGGGATCAAGTCTGCTAAAAACAAATTAAATAGTGTTGGGGCCAATACGCAGCCTTGCTTGAGGCCTTTTGCTGTTGGAATTTTCCTCAATAGATTTGAGCCATCACCGAGCTTTATTTGCACCCAGGTTTCAGTGTGCAAATTAATTAGCAGGTTCAATAAAGCCTGGGGAATGCCCAAGCCTGCCAGTTTTAACCAAGGTTTATGTCGGTTTACATGGTCAAAAGCTGCCCGATAATCGATGAACCACAAATGTAATGGTGTTCTTGTGATCTCAGCTTTATCGATTAGCAGAGCCATTGTTGTTATATTTGTTATGGTCCCAACAGATTTGGAAAAGCCGGTTTGGTTTAGGGGGATGATTGAATCATCTTCCGCCCAAAGTTTCAGTTTGTCCAGCAGCGTCCAGGCAAACTATTTTGACTCGTTATCCAGAAGGGCAAGTAATCGGTAGTTCTTAGGTTGAGTCTTGTCGCCTGATTTAAAAATTGGTGAAATTATCGAGGTCCGCCATGATGGAGGAAGACGGCCTCTTGTTCTTATCTCCCGGAACAGAGGACTTAGTGCCTTTGCCCAGTATTCTGCATCTTGTTCATAATGCACGGGTGGGATTCCATTTGGCCCCGGTGCCCCTTCTTGCCTTCCATTCTTAATGTATTTATTGATTGATTTTATATGATCATTTAAGGAAGTCAGTCCCGGTGAATCTCCTTCGTGCAGTTCCTCCGGAATTAGATTTTCCTCGTTCAGTTGATGGTTCTGAATCCTAGACTGCAGTACGTAGTCCATGCTAGTTTCAGCTTGCGATACATTGTTTCCTTGGTGAAAATGATTTCCAAGGAAAGTGGCCCAGTTGTCCTCAGTAATATTTGAAGACAAACCCTCATGCATCGGATGGGTAAATCTTTTTATCGTTTCCCAGAATCTTACATTGTTTTTTAGCTTAGAGTCCACATGCAATATTGGCCCGGTTGATTTTAGGTGCGATGGAGGTGGCCGCACTTATCTTTTATGTTCAGCGCCGCCTCCCGAAGACCGTAGCAGCAGGCGGCAGGCCCGGTGCAGGGTATGGCCTCCAAGAGCATCTCCAGCTCTGGGATAAGGTGTGCTGGGCCATGTTTAGGGAGTCCGGGGTCCGGCGCACCTACCATCAGGCGACGCACCGGTGGGCGGACCTCCTTGACCCGGAGAAGGACCTGCTCGACCTGCTAGGCATGGACATCCCTGGGCTTGGTGAATAGCTATTTAATAACTACTTTGTTTTCTTCTTCTCTGTGTTATTTTATTGCTAATATATGTTTTTCCCGAAGAGCAAGAATGCTGCAGATTCGATTACATTGCAGGTAAATTAATGTTTATAGCTTCTGTGATTGCAGGTGCTCGCCTGCTCAGTGGCGTTGCTACTATGCTTACTTGTTTGCAACTTTGTGCTCATTTGGCCTGATTATGTATGAGTGTAGAACTTTAAAGAACTGCGTTATGCTAGAGAGACTAGAGACTCAAGTCTAGTCCTTCCTTTGTATTCCTGCTGCCACTAAGTAGAAGAGATAGTGGTGCATTGATAGGTTGAGTATATTATGACTTGTTATTAGTAGTAGAACATTTTTCAGTGGTCTGCAATCATGATGACGTACTGTGTCTGTCACGTCGTGTGCTGCTGAGTGCAGGCAGTCGTAGTAGAACATTTTTGTTATTAGTTTAGTTAGTGATTTACATAACTTTCCAAGTAGACGGTCTGCGAATCCAGCAATACTGTACTATCCTCCTAGTTGACCAGATCAGATAGGTGAATACATGTAGTGCAATTGTTGGTAATTTGTTTCCCCGAGATAATTTTAGATTGTGGTCAAAGAAATCAAATATTTCAAAAAAACAATCATCCATGTTTGTGTTTATTTCATGATCATCAGCAACTCCCAGGGGCAAGAGGACGACAGCGACGCCGGCGGAACAAGGTGGGCAGAATCAGTCCTCTGAGGTCTCTTCTGCTGGCCCTAGTAAGTTGTTCTGTTGTAATGTTAATATTAATATTAATAATTATACTTCCCTACCTTTTACAGCACCTATTCATTCCAAACTGTTTCCTAATTCTATTTTTTACAAAATAGTCTTTGATCTTCTTGTAGACTGTTTCTACATTCTTATCCTTCCTCTATTATCACTCTCTGTGCTATTACTATTTACTATTATTATGATTTGGTATGTGTAGGTAGCTAAGCTTGCCCAGTCGGCAAACGGTGTTAAACAAAACTCTGATCCAGCAATAGCTCTAGGCACTGAGTGCAGTCCTCTAGGTTGCACTTGCTGTCTATTCCAGTCTTCTTAATGTAAGTGCTTTGACAATTTCCAACTACAAAATGTCAATGTGTTCACCAAGAATAAGCTAGTAGTTGGCTTTTTTGATTTGATAGGAGCACATACCTTACCGCTAGTATTTCACGGACTATTCTGTACATACAGAAGTATGGACAAGAGTAATAGGACATTGTTGATGATAGGTGCAGTTCGACTTTCCACATACCTCAGTCCGAACAGAAGTTGAACCCCCAATCCCCTGACCGACTATCTAGTGTGTCTGACCAATGATTATACGACCCAGAAGAACAGAAGAAGTCTACCGCCGTCGCCTCCACCCATCAGAGTCACGGAAGCATGCCTGCAAAGTGCAGTAGTGCAACCCTTCCGCTCACTCACTCGTGAACAAAAACCACACAGTGTTTTTTTGTTCTAAAGTTTTATTTTCAAATAAGAAATAAAAAAACAATTTCTTTATTTTTAGTAGCGTAGTATTCCGAGCGAGCAGTGGTGATAGATGACGTTAAATTTTAAACACCCTTCCCTAGAATCAATATACTTCAACTTAACACATCTAATTATTAGAATAACTGTTCAGGAGCCCTCACCTTGTTTGAACTTCAAGTACTGGTGGTGATGAGGAGTAGGTGGTGAAAGAAGGGCAATGGAATCTTCTGTCTGTAATTAGAAAAATGGTGCACGTTAAAAAGCAAGCATTCATCAGTTGTGCCAAAAAGTGTAGCATGTAATGGCTAAGCATATAAAAAGGTTAACACCCTCCCCAAAACCGTCACTTTTATTCATTCCCAATAATTAAAAATTGGTTATGTATTAACATTTTCTTCCTTTATGAGACGAAATAAGGGGTGGTGTATGGCATCAAAAATATGACATGTTTTTTCTAGGCGTCACAACATCGGATGCGGCACATACTACCACCACCACCAGTGCCGGGCCAGCAGCGCAGAGGCGGCACCACAAGTGCCACCAGGAGAGCTGTGGGGGATGGCTCAGCAGCGGCGGACGGTGGTACGTTATTATACTCCTTACTAATTGACATTTTAGAGTAGCTCGCAAAGGAGTGTATGGTGTACTGTACAGTAGACAGTACACTAGTACAAGTACACTGTACTGTTAAGAACAGTTACTAATTTAGAACTACATTTTTGCCAATCACGGAGAAGACAGTCACTCTTGACTTAGCAATAGCATTAGTGGCGGTCGTTCTCGGTTAAGCAATGGCCCCCTCTATTTGACTTCAACTCAGCTGGGAAACTTTTATCGTAAAGCCAAGTCATATCAGATGAACTTGAGGGATGTGATGAACGAACAGGGAAAAAAGGGTGAAAAGAAAGACGAGCAAGTCGTAACATTTATGACTGTAAAGAATGATACATGTTTTTGAATGCAGGCAGAGGTGGCTGATAGGAAGGAATCAGATGCATGGCTGCTTGAAGCAAGGATGGTTGGAGGAGAAAGAAAAGATGACTGCCTGTGTGGGCGAATGAGAAAATGCATGTGTGGTGTGCATTGCAATATATTATTTGGGTGAAACTCAAATGCAAGTCAAGACTGTGGTTTACCAAATAAAATGAAAAGGGTGTTAGTTCGTTGTTGAGAAAAAGTAAAGTTGGTCCAGTTGAGCTGCTAGTAGAATTCCTGAAACTCCCACTAATGTTACAGGCCTACAAAGACAGCGGAAAGATACATGCCAAAATGTTATACTGTGCTTGCAAGTTGGTAGTGTTACTGTGAGACAACTTTCTGTTGAAATATTTTGTGTTAATGTTAAAGAGTATTGAGTACAGACTCTATTTTTCTTTCTTTCTTCATAGATGCTCCAAAAAAACTGACCTGGAAGGCCATTTGTGCCTCCAGCAGGTGGCTCGGGAGCAGGAGGAGGACACAGCAACAGCTGCATCCTCCTCCAGTGTCCCCGGGTCCACCAGCCAGCAGCCTCCAGCGGTTCAGCGCCGTGGCCCGACAGCCTCCAGCCGCCGCAGCCGCGGAGCAGCTAAGAAGACACCAGCAGCTGCCCTCCCCAGAGTCTGGATGGCACATCAGCGCTGCCTCCGCCGCAGAGTGTACTCCCTGGAGCGCGTGGTAGAGAAGCTCCAGCGCCAGTTCCGGGACCTCCGCAAAGAGGTGCGGGACCACCTGTCCACCGGACACCGCCGGAAGAAGTGACTGTCCCTTGCCCCTTTTTTAAAGACTGTTGGTGGGGTGGTAATTGGGAAATCAAAGGGAATTTTGAAGGACATTTGGACATTGGTTGGGGTTAGGGAGGGGGGTTGGTTGGGTCTTTTCAATAGTTTATTTTTGTTAGGGAAAATATATATATTTATTTTACCTACTTAAACATAGTATACGCGTTAATATTATTTTGTGTGGTGGTGGGCGGGGGTTACTGTACGTTTGGTTTCCTCAAACTTACCAGCATGAATTATCTAAATGTCCAAAAATGTACAAAAGTGCCACTAACAGAGTTAGTGAATTCAATTGCCCTACTAGTACTTTACTAGTACTACTGTCAGTCTCTCCTCTCCTCCGAGTCCTAGTCCATTATTCTACCTCCCCAAAATTCTTATCTTACCTGTGATTCATGTTTGAGAAAAGGGCTAGGCACAGGGCTGGGTGCGTGGCAAATGGCGATTAAGGTTGGGTATGGAATTCTGGACGGATGAAATGTCATTGTTGTGCTGGTAGTAGTAGTGGTACACACTGACAGTAGCAGCATATGAAAAAAAGGAAATTAAACATTGAGTGGCCTGAGCGTAGCGTTAGAACAGTACGATAGATAGTACGGTAGAGAACAGTGCCATAAATTGTAGCCTAAGCAGTGCTAAAGTATTCAAAATATAAGTACTATTTGCGTGGAGTATGGCTACTACAAGAAATAGTATTGAAGGTGAAGGACACAGCAGCGTAAGCATTAAGCATTCGATTTGTCACGTGTAGGAGGAGGATGTTGTTGATGATCAATCCACGATGGCGCACATGAAATTCTGATTTGAATGATTTTCTGTTGCTTTGACCTTATCCTCCTCAGCAAGTGTGTGGAATTATTAAAACCACACAGCCCGGGGGAAGATGGTTAGGGTTTAAAAATTGGATGGGAATGGGGGTTTTTGGGAAAGTTTTATGGAGAGAGAAAAAAAAACACAGCATGGACAAACAACAAATGAAGATAAACAAATCTTTGGATACGAAGATATCCATAAATCTTTTAAGGGACATAAAGGAAGTGCATGCACAACTGCATGCATGAAGTTGTTTGCTAAATGGATGGTTAGGTTACTGAAAACTAAGTAGTACTTTCTACAACTTACTAACTATGAAAAAACAATGTGACAGTACAGGCTGCAGTAATTACGCAATTTCACTTGCCTATCTGCCCTCAGAGAGAATAAACACTTAGTACATTAAATTAGTTTTAAAAATAGCAAAGAAAAACGTATACAATGGCTGGAGGGATGAATTTGAAGCAGAGAGCAAACAAATGCACAGAGTCACACTCAAAGAATTTCACAACAATAACATTATTTAAAAAATAAGGCGAAGTGAAGAGGATACTGTAACTGTTTGTTGTAGTTGTCCTGTTGAATTTGGGAAGTTGCATACATCCAGCCATTCATCTTATTCGTGGTACTCCTCCATTCCATCTGACGCTCCGTCGATCAATCTTGGTGACCAGACCCACTGTCTACTGCCTGCCTGGCGGATGCGGAATTGCGGATCGCTAATGGTAAGCCTGAGTTCATTGTTTTTCCCATCGCACAGGGTAAAAGCCGGCCTGTAATTGTTGATGGAAAAACAGGAAGTGATATTAAAACACCATGGAGAAAAAAATATAAGGTATGCTGTGTAGTGCAAAAATAACACTTTCAGTTTCAGAGGCGACAGTATTACATACAAGCATAATTTCTAAAGTGCGTACTCTGAGTCTCCTTTTCAAGGATAGTAATTAGCACACAGCAGGCCAGGGCCATGTAGACGGTCAAGGCAGGCACCACTGAGTGAAGCAACCTGATGTAGCATGCCTCTTTGACACAGACAGACAAAGCATATCTAATTGTATGCAGCAAGCCACATAGCCACAATTTTACATGAACTGCTGTCAGGACTCTGGCATAACAACACAACAATGGTAAAAAATAACAGAGTAGACCTGAGTTACATTTAGTGTGTAAAAGATTAAATAATAATAGAAGGCATATGATTCATTTCATGCACAACAAACAAACAGCAATTGCTTTCATCAGAGCCAGACAGCCAGTGCTGTCCACTGCATGCCATCTCATTATTCATTACCTGTTCCACTTTTTGTCCGCATCTTGTTCCTAAATTGAAGGTCCTAAATTGAAGGCAGACTCTCGTGTCAATTTCAGAAGTAACTGTCAGCAATCACCATATAGTCACTAATTGCAGTCTCACTTCTTTTGAGGGGACTCGTCTATGAAGCAACAGTTTCTTCATTCTGCGTAATCCAGCCATCTGCCTTGAGGGAAATGGAGAGGGGGAGTCTGGAGGAGGAGGATAGAGGTGCATGACTGAGTTGTGAACTTGTGAACTTCAGGATTGCAGACACAGCGGCACCTTAAATAAGGAAATAAGACAAAGACAGTGCTGCTGATGAATTTATTGTGATTAGAGTTTTGTTGTGGATGGTAAAAGTTGCAAAACAAAGAAAGACACGCTGGTGTAAAAGTGATTAAGGAGTCAGGACGAAAAAAAATAGGAAGTCAGTTTCAGGGCTCGGTGTCAGGGAAGTAGAGCTCGTCCTCAAACTCTATGAATTGAGACGGGAGTAGGTCAGCTAACAGAGAAGAACTTCCATCACCTAAGTCGGTGTCCTCTTCTTCCTGCTTGGATTCAGGTATTTTGTAATCTGGTGGTATGAAGTGCTGATTCATCTTGATCATTGTTAACCTCTCCACATTTTTGGGTGAGAGGCAGGTCCTTTTTGAAGTTACAATGGCACCAGCAGCACTGAAATCACGTTCAGAAGACACGCTTGTGAGTGGGCAAGACAAATAATTTGTAGCCAGCTTGGCGATCAGTGGCCAGTGAGGCCTTTTCCCCATACCAATACACCAATGGGTTGTGATCAATGTAGACCTCTGTTGGGTCATCCAGATAGGCCTGCACCATACACTCAAGGTCATCCAGGGCTGCTCCACTTTGCGTACCATCTGTGGCCTTTGCATCAGCACTGGAACAAACAAACCCTTGATGAGTTATGCAATCCGCTTCCGACAATATTATGGCTGGGCCTGGTGCAGGTGAGGATGATGATACGGTTGCTGGTGTAGGTAACGGCTGTGAGGGAAAGTGACTGCCTTGGGCCACAGAAGTGGACCTTGACGCCGGATGGCCTACTGATTCAGTAGTACTTCTGACGGGTCCTTCAATTTCCTGCCGCTCTTTTTCAAACCGAGTGGCTGACAGAGCTAACAAATGTTTGTACTTTGAAACCTCTGCTTCATTATAAGGAAAGGATGCTTTGCTGGCCACTGCCTTTTTGTACCGTGAATCCAGAATAGTGGCACAAATGTAATGTTGTTCTGTATGTATTTTTTTAAGCCTTTCATTGTCAACTAGGTGGGTTAATAAGCTCACAGCCAACTGATATGTGTCTTGCTTGTCAGTATCACCTTTGAACGTTGAAGACACCGCCTTCAGTTGGTGCTCTAGCATGCGCAACAATGGGATAGCTTTGCCCAAAGTACAGTCCTCCCTGCTGACTTCACGTGTGAAGACCTCAAAAGGACGAAGCATGTCTGTCAGGCTTTTAACTAGCTTCCATTCCTCCAACTCTAGCCTCATGTCTTTTATAGTAGAACCCAGTGCAAAGACATACTCATTGATTACCAAGCACTGCTCAGACAGACGCTCAAGCATGTAGAAGGTTGAGTTCCAACGTGTTACCTCCTCCTGGATGAGTCCTCTGACTTGCAGTCTACGGTCACGTTCCATGTTCCTCAGCTGCTTCCGGGCCTTAAAAGAATGGCTGAAATGTGTGCAGATTCTTCGGCAGGTGGTCAGTAATTTGCTGACTGTGTTTACTTTTTTCAAGAAATCTTGAACAACAATGTTAATACTGTGCTCCAAACACGGCACTCTGAAATAGCCACCATCATTCATGGCCCTAACTATATTACTGCCATTATACGTGGAAACATAACCAATCATGCACTTTCTTGGATGCAGCCATTCATAGACCTTACTCTGAAACGTATCCAAAATGTTTACTGCAGTATGACAAACATGGCTACTGTTGCATGTTTCCGAGTAGCTTGAAAAACTGTGTCCGTGTCAACACCTGCATATAACTTGTCTGTAACCCCTGCAAAAGAGACCCAGTGTGTAGTGATGCACATGTAATCAAGGGCTTGGCAACTGGTCCACATGACTGTTGTCAGATGGATAGTGTGAACAGCACTCTTCTGCAAAGCTGCCCCAATCACCTCCAGCACATCTTGATGTAGTGCTGGAACCGCAACTCTGGCAAAATAGGACCAGCTAGGAACCTTCCATTTAGGGCAGACTGTTGCCACGAATTCTAGAAAACCCACCCCTTCCACGAAAGAAAAAGGGAGAAGGTCCAGCGCTAACATTTTAGCCAGCATTGCATTATAAAGACGTGCCGTTGGGCGGTTGCGTTCAAATGGCGCATCCAACGAAAACATGCTTTTAATGGTGGCCTGGACCGTTTTCATACGTGATGATGATGATGATGCAGACTTCTTCAACCCAGTTAGGCTCATTGATGTACTTTTTCGCATTGGTGTCTCTCGCAGACTCTTAGTGTGCCTCATACATGTTGCTGGGGTAGAGGGTGTGGGCGCTACCACTGCAGTGCTGCTGCCAGGGGTACTGGGTGTAACAGAAAAAAATGTCTGTTGCTTCTTCACTTCCCCCTGCACGATCAGCCCCTCGTCATCATCAAATGCAATATGAATGGATACATTTGGATTTGTTGTAATTTTGGCTTCCCGGATCTTCCTTAGGTGCACCTCCCAAGTGATAGTGTGGTGTTTTTGGTGAGGACCTCTCTGGCCTCCAGTACCATAGTTGGCACCAAGCTAACCCCGACTAACTGCAGTTTTACAAATCGAACAAACAACCATGTTTTCCACCTTTTTGATAACACTAAAGAAGTCCCAAACTGAGGACTGGAGATGTCTGCTGGTGGTGGAGGTGCTACTTTCTATGCCAGATGAAATGGAGGATGGGCGTGGCTGAATTTGACTCTGTTGTGCAGTTACAGCACCACTACTTGAGGTAATGGAGGTCGAGCTTGATGGAGGTCCCTGTCGGCCCTTCTGACGAGAAAATATGGAAGCTGTAGGTCTTGTTGGTGTAATAGTTAACTGCGTTGGTGGTGGTACCAGTGCCACGCCGCCCACATCCCACTCAGCAGCAATTCGGTATAGGGTCAAAATGTATGTCTGCTGCATGGCCGCTGGGGCTGGAGTGACGACTGGGATGATTGGGTCGTCGTCAGACTGTTCAGCAGCAGCAGAATACACCAATTCTAGTTCGTCGTCATCACCTATAAGTTAAAGCCTTGCGGGAACCTTCCTTTTAGGCTTAGCTACCTTTGTCGGCTCATGGCGAGCCTCACTCTCAGACTGCATTGGTGGGTTCCAATCAAGATCATCAGAAGGAAGGGGGCTTGAAGAAGAACTTGAGTAGCCCTCCTTGACCTTTTTCTTGCTGGGGATCTGGAAGACTGTGGCTCATCATCAGGAGAAGTGGCTTCCTCGGATGATACCTCCGCTTGAATCTCGAGTTCCTGATGTGCCCCTACTTCTGGAAGAACAAGCATTGTGGGCAGTTGTGCTGATCCATGCACCTTTAGTTGCGCCTCTCCATGCGTTTCTCCTCGCGCCTCTCCATGCGCCTCTCCATGCGCCTCTTCTTGCGCCTCTACTTGTGCCTCTACTTGCGCCTCTACTTGCGCCTCTACTTGCACCACTCCTTGCGCATGTACATGCGCTTGTACTAGTTGCACCTGCGGTTGTCGTTGCGGCTGTGGTTGTTGTACACTTGTCAGATGAGTTACACCCTGCGTTGATTGGATGCTACTTTCTTGCGATGAGCCAACATCACTGGTTGATGGAGATTGAGCAATTAAAGTGGCTGCCTCTGCAGCACTCATGGCCTTGGACCTAACTTGGCATGGTGGCACTGAGCACAATGAAGCGGAGGTGCTGCTCCCAGCTTGCTCCCCGGCGGACCCCGCTGCTGCAGGCGTAGTTTTTTTGCACTAGTTGCAGAGTTGTCTGTGGCCACACATGACATCACGTGACTTTGTGCTGCACACACTGCAGCAGGACTTCTTCCTGGCACTGATGATGGATGATGAGGATGATTCATGGTTCTCTTTGTGCACCAAAAAGCAAAGGAACATCAGTTAAATAAATGTTGCATATGTCGTGCTTCAATTAATATTTGCAACTAGGTATTTATTATTATTACAGCACACCCAAAACCGGAAAGACCAAAAATAAAAATTGCAATTATTTCTTATCAAAAATGGATGTTTACATTAATAGAAGAGAGACCACAAAGAGAGAGTTCTTTCATGCACCACTGAGTACCCCTGGGCATAATTGATGAAAGGAGGCAGACTGGGTGCAGGCCTATGGCACAAAGCATACTGCCTGGCTTCAAAATGGCCCCTGCCTTGATCCCCACCCACATGGCCAGGCGATGCCTGGACCAGGCCTCAAAATGGCCCCCACCCACATGGCCAGGCCCCAACACTACCCCACAAAATAGAAAACACACAAAAATCACCACAATGCAATGCCATCCATGCCCTACATGATGTTTAAATTCAAGAGACCCCACAGAAAGCCTTGGTCCATGCACCACACTGAGTACCCCTGGGCATATTGGATGAAAGCAGGGCAGACTGGGTGCAGGCCTATTGCACAAAGCACAATGCCTGGCTTCAAAATGGCCCCTGCCTTGACCCCCACCCACATGGCCAGGCCCTGCCTGGATCAGGCTTAAAAATGGCCCCCACCCAAATGGCCAGGCCCCAACACCACCCCAAAAAATCGAAAAACACACAAAAATCACCACAATGCAATGCCATCCATGCCCTACATGATGTTTACATTCAAGAGACCCCACAGAAAGCCTTGGTCCACGCACCACACTGAGTATCCCTGGGCATAATGGATGAAAGCAGGGCAGACTGGGTACAGGCCTATGGCACAAAGCACACTGCCTGGCTTAAAAATGGCCCCTTGACCCCCACCCACATGGCCAGGCCCTGCCTGGACCAGGCCTCAAAATGGCCCCCACCCACATGGCCAGGCCCCAACACCACCCCATAAAATCGAAAAACACACAAAAATCACCACAATCCAATGCATCCATGCCCTACATGATGTTTAAATTCAAGAGACCCCACAGAAAGCCTTGGTCCATGCACCACACTGAGTACCCCTGGGATTAATTGATGAAAGCAGGGCATACTGGATGCAGGCCTATGGCACAAAGCACACTACCTGGCTACAAAATGGCCCGTTGACCCCCACCCACATGGCCAGGCCCTGCCTGGACCTGGCCTCAAAGTGGCCCCCACCCTCATGGCCAGGCCCCAACACCACCCCAAAAAGTAAAAAAACACCCAAAAATCACAACAATCCAATGCCACCCATGCCCTCAATGATGTTTGAATTCAAGACACCCCACAGAAAGACTAGGTCCATGGACCACTGAGTACCCCTGGGCATAATGGATGAAAGCAAGGCAAACTGGGTGCAGGCCTGAGCACAATGCCTGGCTTCAAAATGGCCCCTTGACCCCCACCCACATGGCCAGGCCTCAAAATGGCCCCCACCCACATGGCCAGGCCACAACACCACCCCCAAAAATCAAAAAACACACAATCCAATGCCATCCATGCCCTACATAATATGTTTAAATTCAAGAGACCACACAGACAGCCTTGGTCCATGCACCACGCTGAGTACCCCAGGGCCTACTGGCTAGTGTGGCTTTACACGCACACCAAAATAAATAAAAAAATCCACATATACCAGTGAGCTATTCAATTCATTGACATGAATGATATTTAAATTCAACAAAACTCACAGAAACAGTTGTATCATGCAACCATGACTAACCCGGGCCTACTGGATACAGTGCCTACCCAAAATATATATTTTTTAAAGTTGTGAAAAAGTTTAAAAATTGTAAGTGCAGCAACTGCAATGCCCCAAACAAACAACACCAACTTACTTGTAAAATCTCAAATCCAAAAGTGATCCAAAAAAAGTCCTCAAATACAAATATCTAGCAGCAGCCACGAAGAGTAATCCTTCCAGCTCCAGATCCAAATGAAAAGTGACAAGGACATGGACAAAGCACTGGGAGGAGCCTGCTGGACAGGAACAGGAAGTTGGAGACTCTAGGGCACTTCCTTTCTCCCACCCCCCCAAAAATGGACTCCTTCCACAAAAAAGTGCAGCCAAATGTCAATCTGAGGAGTTATTCTGATCCAAATCATCATTTTCAGAAGGTTTATGGTGCCTGCAGTAGATTTCTTGTGCAGAATTGCAATTTTTGCAAGTTCTGAAAGCGAGCTGTTCAAATCCCCCGCAGGAAGTCAGCTGCACGTCGCATCTACTTGTTCGCAATTGTTTACTCCCGCGATGTGTGATCGCGGGCCTTTATGACGTAGTCGCGTTCTCAAACTCTTGCAGTGCAAGATGGTGGGCCGCTATGACGTACTCGAAAAGTCTCGCGCGATCAGGCAGTTAGATCCAAAATGCCGCAGCGCAAGCAAACCGGGAGGAAAAACAACTCGACGAACTCAGAATTAAGTATGGGCAAATTTTGCGAATCAGCGGTTCGCGAATTAGTGTGAAATCGCAAAAAAATCTGCGAATTAGTGAATTTCCCCGCAAAATTGCGGATTTTTTGCGATTTTGCACCATACTTAACTGGAGTACTTTCTACTGGCTAATCAGTAAGTGCTACCTCGTTGGGTAAATGTATAGTGCTTTTCCTGCACTACAGCTGCCTAACGTGCCAGAAGAGTTGTCTCCAGTGGCCATGTGTGTGTTACTATGCCATCGCGCCGAAGGGCGCAGGGGTCCCTTGAGTGAGCTGTCCACATTAGTTGGTAAATGGCGGGAAGACGGTGAACACGCTAGTGTGTGGGCGGGGTCAAACGGGCGAAGCTTCCATGCAAGTTCACATGCCTCTTGTGTGTATAAAAGGTCAGAGACCGATCAGAGCAGCAGATGGGGAGAATGAAGCTCCAGTGATTTTTTGGGGCTGATTAAGGAGGTACTGAATTTGACCTTCAACTCGGGCACCTGCTTTATCTTTAAGTGCTTCCTGTTCACGGAGCCTCGTTGTCTACTTGTAACTGTTCTCTGACCCTGTTTCGAGGGTCAGAGCAGGGTCAGAGAATAGTTGCAAGTAGGCAACGATGCGTGCTCAGGAAGCACTTAGAGGGTTACAGCAGGTGCCCAAGTTGAAGTTAATTTCTTTGTAACCATTTTGTAAATGGTTACAAAGAAATTAGCTTCAACTTGGGCACCTGCTGTAACCCTGTAAGTGCTTCCTGAGCAAAATTCATTCCGCTCGCAAATTCGCTGATTTTTCTGCGATTTCGTGCGATTCGCAGATCGCGAAATCACTGAAAATCCGCAAATTCCGCGAGCGGAACAAATTTTCCGCCCATACTTACTAAGAATCACGGTAAGTCAACGCCGCACATGCGATATTGTAATTTTTTAAGCGCGACCAAGCAAAAAAATCCGTCAGCTTGTGAATTGCGGATTTTTTGGCAAATTTGTGCGATTCGTGAACCGCGAATTTGCCAAAAATGCGCAAATTCCGCGAGCGGAATAGATTTTCAGCCCATACTTAAAAATGACCCATTTCACCACACTTGTAACACCTTGGGGGCCCTCTTTGAACAGGAGGACCTGTCGGGGCCCCGTTCGGTTTCGGTGTTGGGGGAGGCTGAGAAACTTTCCCTGGGTTCCCTTGGGGATTACTTTGGGGCCTTCTTTGGAACTCCCTCTGTTTTCCCTTGTCCCCCTCACTCTTCTTCTGGGGACCCTGTCCACCCTTGGTGGAGTTGACTGGGGGTGAGTGCTTGTATTGTCAACGCTCCGTCTATAATTTCCTTTGGTTTTGCTTTGTTCGCCATAAGTTGGCGGGGTATGCTCAGACATGAGTCCCTTGCTCACTTTGCCACTGGATTCAAGCAAGCCCGGCTGAAGACGGCTGCAATGCCAGAAACCGGTCCTGGGAAGCTTGGTTCCGGTCCAGGGAAGGCATGGCTTGGCAGTTCGGGCTGGACTGTTCCGATGAGGCACAGGGTCAGACTGATTTGCATATGGCCATGTCTGAACTGGGGTGGCAGAGTGGGCTAAAGAATGGTGATGGATTAAACCCAGATCAGTTGACTAGGGGTGAGTGCTTGTATTGTCAACGCTCCGTCCATCATTTCCTTTGGTTTTGCGGAGTCTCCCACTTGACCCTTGTGGACCCTGGTACTGACCCAGCGGTCCGCCTCCTCAGCAAGCTTTCAAGGGTTAGTCAGCTTACTATCAATCAGGTGCTGGCGTTGCTCAGGAAAACAATTACTAGACAAGTGCTCCCATGCCATTAAATCAAGAAGCCCTCTAAAAGCATTCACTTTGTTACCCTTCACTCAACCATCCAGTGCTCTGCAGAAAAAAAGTTACATACTCAACATACGTACTGTTTGGAATCTTTGTATACTCCCTCAACCTCTGTCTATACAACTCAGGAGTTAACCCATACTTGGTCATCAAAGCAACCTTCATGTGTGGGTAAGAATTATGAACCTCTGAGGGCAAATCTAGCAGTGTGTCCCGCCCCTCACTCAGGAACCGCCCCCACAACCCAGCTCCCCAATCTCTCGCAGGGACCCGGTGGGAATACATGGCTGCCTCATAGGCCTTGAAACACTGCCCTATGTCATCATTTAAAAAAAATTCTTTAACCACCTCCTGGTATGTACACCCTTGATTCTACCTGCACTGGCGGTGTGCTGCCACCAGAGGGAGTAAGCTCCAAACTTTTAGATTTCAGATCCCTCTCCCTCAACTTCATTTTGTGTTCCATTTGGATTCTTCTCTCTTCCAGAGCCAGCCTCTTGCTTTCCAGCTCCAGTTGCCCATTCAATTTAAGTTTTGCCATCTCCATTTCATTTGCTCGGGTTTCCTTCCTGCCTGCCAACTCCTCTGGTGACAGGACTCTGCCAAAACCATTGAGGCGTTCTACCTGCTCAATTTCCACCACATCCTCAGGTGCCCTTGACTCAATCCAGGCCCTCAGCGCCTTTTGGTACTGAGGCTTGGTTCTACATCCGGACCGGGAAACTCCAAACTTTTTGCAAAAGCCCTTCAGCTGTTCTAAGGTGTAGCTCTCTAGTCTCTCCTCTTCCCATTCTATTCCTTCAATGTCAGAGACTACCGATGTTGCCTTTCCTACATCGACTGAAGCAGGCATGATTTTAAAAACGGGAGATCTCTTGGCAAACAAAAATCAAAAAAGTATGTGGCTGCGTTATGGTCAGAGCTCACTAAGTAGTGTTCACCAATCACTCTACATGAATTACAAATGTAAATTCGGATCCCACCACTGCCACCAATGCTAGAATTGAGGATCTCTGGTTAGCACAGGTACGTACTTGTGACAAGCTGGGATCCTCTCCTCTAGTCAGGGCAAGGGAATTACACCCTAGAAATAACCCCTGTTCACCCTCTAGGTTGCGTGGCGCGAGCAGTCAAGGCTTATCTCAGAGGCGATGTAAGTTAAGCAGTTGTAATCACACACAGTGATCAAGTGACAACACTACAAATGGACACCACACAGGCTTTTATATCAAAAATTGTAGCTTTTCTATAAGACTTAGCACAAGACCAAGATAACGACAAAAATGAACCACAATACTGTTAGCAATGCAGAGTTCTTTGTTAAAATGCGTATTTTAGAGTTTTGTGCAATTCGTACCTTTTGTCCGGCTCTCACAGTGATGAAAATAACCCGAAAGAGTCAAACGGGCGCATCAGACGCTCCGGACCGGTGCGCACCCAAATGCAGTGCGAGTTGTTCACAGTACCTTAGTTTTGATGTGTCCGGCACGGACGATGTGCTGTAAAAAGAAGGCAATACAGAAGCGATGTCGGCCCTTAACGGTGCGAGCCCCGGCCCGTTGCAGTCGTCAGTGCGAGGCGTAGAGCAGGGAGGCCGCGTTGATCAAGGTGGACGGTCCTGGATGTGAGATGTTCAGTTCACGATGGGGAGTACGAGCCGTACTGTGGGAGCCGCGGCTTCAGTCTTGGCTGCGGTGCGAGGCAGACGTAAGGAGCGTACTCCCCTTTCTGGTGTTAGCGGCAGCTTTGGACTTCGGCGGCAGTGTGCGGGTCGCACCAACCAGGATGGCTCGATGAAGCAAAGCGTTTGTACGCGGCGAGGTCGGCCAGTCACGGTGCAATCTACGGTCCGTAGATTGTGTTGATTGAGGCGGACAGGTGAGGCACGGTGCGGTGCTTGACACGAATTGGTTGTGCTAGGCGCCCACAGCTCCCGGCCTTGGCAAATACTGAAAACAGTGTTTCCAGCAGCGGATTGCAAGGCGGATGGAGTCCTCTGGTCCTGGGACTCTGTTCAGGGGGCAAGCTCACACACAAGCCCTTGGAGATCTTTGGCACAAGTTGAAGCAAAGTCTTTTTAGTCTTTCTCTCCTCTCCTTCAGCAGCAAGGCAACCACTGCAGGCCAATCCCCCAGGTCAGGGACAGTACTCCTCCTTACAGCTTATCCAGTTCCTTCTCGTCGGGCAGAGGTTTCTTCTTGTTTCAAGCAGTATCTAATGTCTTGGGCTCAGGGTCCCAATACTTATACCACAATTGGTTCTTTCAGGCCAGGGGGCCCTTGCCTAGTTTAGCCCGGTTCTGGGGTACTTTGTTTACATGACTTTGGCTTGTCCTTTCAGTGTGCAGGGCAAAGACATCAGAAGCTCCACAGGAGGTGGAGCCAGCATTGTGGTGGCTGAGCACAGCCCTATTGAGAGTCCAGGTGCACTCCTCCCACCCATCTGGATGTAATCTTCCTATTCACCACCTGGCTGCCCCAGCCTGTCTCCTGGAATTCCCCAGCCCTGTCACTCACAGAAACCAGACAGCAGATACACATCATAGCAGAGGCGGGATGAAATGGTTAGGCAAGCAAATGCCAATTTTCTAAAAGTGGTATTTGCAAACACAGAACATTAAAATAAACTTTACTAAAAGATGTATTATATTATTGTTCAGGCATACTAAACTCAAATTTCTACCATGTTCCCCGAGTCTGTTAGGATCATAGGATGTAAAAATTCCAACAGCCCAATCTGGCCTATGAGAACAGGTAGCCTTGCAATATTGAAAAACAAAAATGGCTGTAATTCACTATTAGGACATGCCACACACA
This sequence comes from Lissotriton helveticus, assembly GCF_964261635.1. NCBI lineage: Eukaryota > Metazoa > Chordata > Amphibia > Caudata > Salamandridae > Lissotriton > Lissotriton helveticus. The sequence continues at coordinate 2,052,802,737 of NC_136061.1, forward strand.
TCAGGGCTTGTCCTACCTTATACTTACAATTCACCCTGCCCCATGGCCTACCATGGGGGTGACTCACATGAAGTAAAGGGAAGGTTTAGGGACTGGCAAGTGGGTGCACTTGCCCAGTCAGCATGACAGTACCAGACTGCTCGCAGGTTCTGCAATGGCAGACCTTAGACACATTTTACAAGGTTGCTTCTGTGGGTGGCACAACCAGTGCTGCAAGCCCACTAGCAGCATTTGGCGTTACAAGCCCTGGGCACTCCTGGTGCTCTGTACTAGGGTCCGACAGTAAACCAAATGAGCCAATAATGGAATCCAATCAGTAGATACATTTTATACTGGGAGCACTTGCACTGTGGCACTGATTGGCAGTGGCACAGTGCTCTGAGCAGCAAACACCAGCAAAACACATGAGGCACAGTAACAAAAAGTGGACGGGAGACCCACGGCAAGGTGCCAGGTCTAACAGCTGGTAATGGTATTAATACAAAGATAAGAAAGAATTGTCAATGGAGAAGGCGGTAGTTTGGCCTATGTAATTTGTGGCTGTTCAAAATTACAGCATTTCTGAGCAGAAAATGAGAAGTATTGCCCCGAAACTGGTTCCAGGATGCATATTCCTGGCCCAGGGAGGACTTGGCTTGGCATTTTGGGCTGTACTGTTCCCATGAGGAGCAGGGTGAAGACTGATTTGCATATGACTGGATCTAAACTGGGGTGTCATGGTGAGCAAAAGAACGATGAATTTAACCCAGATCTCTTGACTAGGGGAGGTTTGATTTGTTCCGCATTCTGTCCATCATTTGTGTGTATTTACTTTTAAAAAGCTGCCAGTTTTTTGCTCCAAACATATATGCGTTCTGTCAGTATCCTGTGACTGTGAATGACTCTGCTGTTGGTGTTTGTGTATTACTTTCAGACAGTAACAAGCAGGGGGCTTAGGTGTGGATAGGATTGGTAATACTGGCCCGCTGACTGGGAAGGGGTTGTACTTTAACCTCAAAGGGCTTTGCCTCCTACACCCACAATGGAAACTGATACAAGGTCTGCCCTGCCTATTGTTAACCCCAGAATATTTGGGGCCTTGACAGGTGAAGGGGAAGAATTTTCCAGAACCAGATGTGGGGGAAGGACAGTGAGCCCCCCCATACAAAGACTGGCACCAGGAATAAATATTTGACCACAAGGGCTACTCTTCAGAACACTGCTGGACCAGTGGAAGACTATCCTGCTGCCAGACATCTTCTCTGCTGCTTGAAGGACTGCTTTGCTTTCTCAGAGGCAGCCTGGGCCACCTTCTCTTCATCCCAGGTTAACCAGAGTGACTTCAAGAGTCAGTTGACTGACCTCTTATGTGAGCTACTGGGATACAACAAGCTGCGGAGGCCTTCCTGCAACTTCTCAACAGACCGCTTGCAACTGGACCTGCCTGGAACTGCAATTGGATCTGCCTAAAACCTGCTGGCCTCTTCTGGACTGTGTCCTTATCCCCAAGAGGTGCCTCCCCTGTTCCTGGACCCTTGGCTGGCCTCAGAGTGTGCTCCTTCTAAAGAAAAGTTGAAAATCCTGAAGTTTTGGTTCCTATTCTACCAAGATTATGCCACTCGAGACGACCGTCAACACGAAGTTCCATTGAGACCTGCCCTTTGCACCAACAGCAGCTGTCAAGGATGGCTAGCAACATGACAGCTACTATTAACACTACCATAAAGACAGCATGTGATGACCGAAAATGCAAAGCCACAGCAATGAACATCCATGATGCTTTGCCGGCTCTTTGCGCCACTGCAACTGCCTTCCGTTGTGCTCAGCCTCCTCCTCACCACAACCTTCACAGCGAACGGAACCTTTTGAACCAGACTTTAAAGGGACTTTTTAGCAGAGCTAACCTGATCCCTGTGTCCAACCCACACTCCGCGGTTGGCCTGAACCTATCAGTTTCCCCTTGTCTCGAGCAACCAGATGACTGCATTTGGCATTTTGTTGTTTTAGGTGCTATTTTCACAAAAACTTTATCATTGAATATAACCAGTTCTAGTGGTTGGATTTTTGTCATTCTGGTATCATTGTATTCATTCAAATTAACTCTATTTTTCTAAATTGGTGTAGGAGTTTTCTTGGGTTGTGTTTTATACTTTATTACTGTTTGTGTGCAGCAGAAGTACTTTACACATTGCCTCTAAATTAAGCCTTACTGCTGTGTGCCAAGTCACAAGGGGGTTAAGCACAGGGTATTTTAGTGACTTTTCGGAACCACCCTGACAAGGATTGTGGTTGTTCCCAGAGTGGGATCTTAACCCCCCTCGACCAATAACCCACTGTCTTACTGTATGTTGCTGAGATTTTAAAATGCCAGATGGATTGCTATGCAATGTATGAGATGTTTTGCAACAAAATGCTTATTCAGGATCAGATGGTGGTTTTATCACAGTTGTTTTGATGTACTATTCTTATCTGTGATTTGTGTTATAAACGTTTTGCTTCATTACTGGTTGGTTTGGATATTGAATTCATCAAATTATGAGATCTCGAGACATACAGTGTGGATTACTTGTCCGTATAAGGTAGTGTGTTTTTGTGAGCCGCCACATGCACACGGATAGGGGTTTCTAAATTGTCAAGTTTTCCTATTCAGGAAATGTTTTATTTCTTTGTTTATTTAATTTATTTAAAGTTTTGCTTAGCGCAAACATGAACCCGAAGGGTATCAGAGCACTTTACAAATGGTTTAAGTCGACAAAGGAACAGCTAGGGGAGAGAAATCAGGCAATCAGTGGGACAAAATACAGCAGCTGCAGGATGAAATTTAGGAGGACAAAGGAAGCAGGTTGGGAGAGAACACAACGTAGGGCAATAAACAACAACAAGAATAAATGAGATAGAATACAGTAACTTAGCAGCAATATGAGTGCAGCATCTAGTTCAATGCATTATTCATTAGAAGTTTTTTGACTACCCTTTTGAAGGTAAGTGTAGAGGGAAACAGTCTAGTTTACACTGGGAAGGAGTTTCAGATTCTCGGGGTGATGCTAGAGAATGAACAATTGTATGTTTTAAGCTTATTACATTTCTTGGGCTTGATCAGCAGTGTGCTGGTGCTCCTTGTGGACTGGGAGCCACCAGAAATTTCCAGCTTGTTTGTCAGGTAGAGTGGGGTGTTGAAGTGTAGTGCCCTAAACGGCATACAAGCGATCTTTAGCAAATGAGAAATTTCAGGTCCAGGGTGATGAGGTTGTTCTTCTTAGAGCCCGTAATGAGTCAAGCAGCAGCATTTAGAGATGCTCAAATAGGTTCTAAACTGAGTTCTGGCAATCCGCAAGATGTCGCACTGCCGTATTCTAGTCTGGAGATGACAAGTGCTTGCACCACCAATTTAAAGGGTTCATGGGGAAGGAAGGGTTTGAGTATTCTTAGGATGCAGAGTTGGAAGTTCACTCCTTTAGTCGAGGGTCTGATGTGGTCTTACATGTTTAGGTTTTTGAAAAGCACAACTCCCAATGATTTAGTGGAGTCCACAATGTGAGGGGTACAGTTGAGTGCTGTGAGGTTACAGAGGAATTTTCCCACCGTGGATGTTTGCCTAGCGGGTGCAATGAGGAGGAATTCCATCTTGAGGGTGTTTAATGTGAGATGGTTGGAGGTGAGTCCGTTGAGGGTTTTGAGAAGTATTCCATTGAGGGAGTTGATGTCTTCAGGGGATAACATTTTCATGTTGAGTTGGGTGTCATCCGCGTACACGTGATATTGGATGTTGGAGGCTGTAAGAATTAAAGTCAGAGGTTCAAGGAAAAGGTTGAAGAGTGTGGGAGAGAGTGAGGATCCTTAGGGAACACGAAGTGTGCATGGGCTTGGGTTGGAGAGAGACTGGTTGGATTATATTCTTTGTGTTCTGTTGCCAAGGAAGGATGAAAACCATTTAAGGACCATGCCTGAGAGTCCCATCCTGCATTCCAAGAGTGAGAGTAGATTGTCATGGTTGACAGTGTCAAAAGCCGATGAGAGATTGAGCAGAATTAAGAGACAGGCTTCATTGACGTCGAGTGAAGTGAGAGCGTCATCCACAATGTGAGTGATTGCCATTTTGTGCTGTGACCAGTGCGGAAGCCTGATTGGAATAGGTCGAGAAGCTGGAATTGCTCAATATGTTTGCATAGTTGTTCATGAACACATTTCTCCAGAGGTTTTGCTATGGTGTGTATGTTAGTGATTGGGCGGTAGTTGTTCAAGTCAACAGGGTCGGCAGAAATGAGGCGTTGATGATGTTTGACAAGAGTGGCGCTAGTGAGCCAATAATTTCTTTAAAGAAGTTGGGGGGCAGGGGGTCATTGAAGTGATTTGAGTGTTTAAGGGTTGAGAGAGTATTGCGGATGGTAATGTCATTGAAGGGAGTGAAATGACTCCAAGAGGCCTTGTTTTTTCTTTCAACAGTTTTTAGTATAAACAATAAGCAGCAATAGTGACATTACATTGACATCTTAGGCAAAAATGATCATAAGATTACAGCATTACCTTTACAGTCGTCAGCCCAGCAGGAGCCCAGTATAATACATTCCAGTAACATCATAACAATCTTTAGGCAGGTTACCTCCATGTCCCCGGGTCAGGAAACTTCACCAGTTCATGTCTATTCTCGATTGCCCTTGTTATGCGCCATAATCTCGTCTTCCCCCTCTTCTAACCCCAGAGTCTCTCCCTCCTCAGTCCCACTGTCGGAGAAACCCATATCTCCACCCTATATATATTCCATCGCCCCCACTTGTGGTACCATTTGCGTGGACATCCCCACCCTTTATATACTGTTTTTTTGCCAATCATGGCATGGTTCATATATTTTGCCTAATCTCTCAGTTGTGGTATGGTTTTTACGCCCTACTTCTGAGCAATGTTACGTTTCGCTATACTCCACCCCATCGTGGCCCATGATTGTTCGGCTTGTGTGAGGTCCGTTGCCTCCCAGATATTGAGGAGACATAATATGGGAGTTGGATGTATAGGTTTGTCACAAGTTCTAGCTAATTGTCTGTTGACGTTCGTCCAATACTGTTGTATGTGAGGGCTCAGCATATGCAGGAATGCACCGGTCGGATTACAGTGTCGGAGGCAGAGCGCATCAGGTCTCCTACCCAACCGATATAACAGTGTGGCATCAAAATATACCCGGTGGAGAATTTTGGGTTGGACCAGACGAAGTTGCATCAGGATTGCCACTTCTCGGGGTGAGGTCAACACCTCCATCCAGTCCTCATTGGCCATTTCTCACAGATCAACCTCCCATCTCGCCTGCAGTTTCAACATTGCATCGGCCCGATTATTGATCAACTTCTTATATGTGAAAGAGATGGCCTTGCTATTCATAGGCTCGAGCACCAGCAAGAGCCTGACCTCCAGAGGAGAGGAGTCTGGAAGAGGGGGTATCTTTAGGGAGGAGGAGTCAATGGCATGACTGATCTGGAGATACTGAAAACTTTCTGATGGTGCTAGCTGATACTTAGTTTGGAGATCCATAAACAATGCCTTCTTGCCCTTAACCCACATATCTCCCACCGTGGAGATCCCGATTATATCCCACTTATCAAACCCCGCATAGGCATGAAGTTGTCCCAAAATGTCCGGTTTCCACAGAGAAGGTGCCCTCGCCAACCCATCTGCCGCTGCACCCCATGCCACACTTCCACTGTATGCACCGTAGGACCGGTCAGGTGCATTTTCCTATGGTTTGTATATAACGCTCTACTGTAGCCCCCCTTCCCCATCAACCAATGATCGGTGCGAAAGCTGGGATCATCATGTCGCCCGAACACCCACTGGTTGATGGCCGTGAGCTGTGAAGCCTGATAGTAGAGGCGCATATCTGGCAGGCCAATACCCCATCATACCATCCCGTAGTTAGCTTAGTCATGGCTATTCAAGGCGGCCTAATATCCCACAATAAATCTCTCACTACTGCTTCGATCTGCAAAAAATAAGTGTTAGGAACAGGAGTGGGAGTGTTTTGTAGGGTGTAAAGAAAGAGTGGCAGAGCGAGCAGTTTGATTAAAGACGCATGTCATAACAGGGTAAGGGGGAGCGTCTTCCAATGCATGACATCCGAACAAAACCTCTGTAACGCCCCAACAGATTCTGTTAAAAAAATAATGTGGCGTTGGTAGTTATAAAAATCCCAAAATAACGAAAGCCCTGGGACGCCACCGGGATATCATATCCCCGAGGACTATGCGGGGATCTCCCCAAAGGGAGTGCACCCCAAAAATATGAAAAATGTGAAGTACGCGGCAGAGTGAGCGCGCCGGTAAGGCATGGTAAAGCAGAATATCATCCACATACAGTGATATGAGGTCCTCATGATCATATGTCCATCTAATGCCCCTAATACCTGGGTCTCCCCTTAACCAAACCGCCAGAGGCTCAAGAACCATGTCAAAAAGGAGCGGGCATCCTTGTCTTGTGCCTCGACAAAGGGGGAAAGGCGTAGATCGATGGTTATTTACTGACAAGTGGGTCATGGGTTGTGTGTACAGCAGTTTGACCCACCCAATGAATTTGGGTCCGAACCCGATGCGGGCAAGAACCGCAAACCAATACTCCTATGCTATGGTGTTAAATGCCCTTTTTGCATCAAGCTCAAGTAATATCCCTTCTTCTTCCAGTGTGTCCACATGGTCCAGTGCACCATGCCCTCGATGCAGATTGCACGCGGTGTTCCATCCCGGCATCAATCCCGACTGATCTGGGTGAATTAAGTCAGTGATATAGGGGAGCAAATGAGTCGCCAACAGTTTGACTAAAATTTTGGCCTCCACCGTGAACAGAGAAATAGGTCTGTACAAGGCGCACTCATCTACCGGTTTACCAGATTTGTGGATGACCACGATGGTGGCCGCTCGAATATCACCCGGGAGCAGAGTATTTTCCTAGCTTTCATTATATAAATTGAGCAAATGGGGTGGTAGTTTGAAAGCCATAGGTTTGAATAGCTCAATCGAGAGCGCGAAGGTCCTGAATTGCCTTTTGAATTTCCTCAGTCGATAAGTCAACATCTAACGCCTCCCTACCCTGTTCAGAGAGACACGTCACCCCGACAGTGGCAAGACGTTCCGCCGCCATCGAAGTTTGTGAATTTTGCGGGGTACCATATACATTTTTGTAATGGTTTGCAAAGGTCTCAGCAATGCACTGAGGATCCGTAATCAGATTGTTATCAGGTCCCTTAACTACACGCACCCATCTCGTTGATTGCTCTTTCTGTTTTAGCCATGCCAGCAATTTGATGGTTTGTTCTCCTTGTTCGTATATCCTATGCCGTGTGGCCAGAGCGCGTCTATTGGCGTCCCCCAGGAGTAACTGTCTATAATCCTGCTTTTTTATATTTAACAGGTGTTGAGTATTGGGGTGCTGGGAAATGGCATCTTCAAGCCACAGGATCTCGGTTTCCAATTCCAACACCCTCCGATGGCGTTCAGCCCTGTGGCCCACCATCACAGAAAGTGCTCTCCCCTTGATCACTGCGCCATATGCCCCCATAGTGTAATTGCTGACTGAACCATACCTATATTCTCTTCAAAATAATAATCTGTATCATTCTGCAAGGTTTCTCTAATCTGTGGAATCTTTAGTGCCCAAGGGTGAATCACAATCTGACCAGGCTGTGGCAGGCGCTGTATACCGAGAACTGCCACAACAGGGGAATGATCCGATACCCCCGCGCCAAAATCACAGAATCTGAAAATTTGTGTATGTGTTTTGCATGTGTGAGCAAATAATCGTTCGTGATTGACTACCATGCATACCAGACTGAAACGTAAAGCGTGTGTCATGAGGGTGCGACCATCTCCAGATATCCACCATCCCCAAGGCGTCAACAAAATCCCGTAGTTGGGAGCAAGGTGCAGTGTACGTCTGGGCGGGGACCTATCCAGCAGGCCATCCATCGTCAGGTTAAAGTCACCCCCCATAACCAAAGTCCCCACAGGTAAGTTTAGCAAAAGTGTCCCTACATCCGTCAGTGTCAATCGCTGCAACCCCGATGGGGCAAACACAGAAATAACATCGAGAACTCTGCCATCCAACATACTTGTGCAAGCTGTATATCTACTTTGCAGATCCATCCAAGTATTTTGTATCACATAAGGACATCCTTTACGAAGGAGGACAAGCACGCCCCTGTACCCAGTGGTAAAACCCGAGTGTGCCACCATTTGATATCCCTTCCTATCGAGGGCCATGCACAAATTACCAATTAAGTGGGTTTCTTGTAGCAACACTAAGTCAAACCCTTGGCGGTGGACATACTGCAACACAATGCCTCTCTTGATTTTGTCTCTCAACCCATTGACGTTCCAATTGGTAAGTTTAGGTCCCTGACCTTTCGCCATTTGCTACAGATAGTAATATAACAATAGTCATGGAGAATATACAGTGCTGAAACCCGCCACTGCCTCCCTCTGGGCGACCTTTAGGCCTTCAATACTGAACACAATGTATTTAAACTCTCCTACCACGATCTGAATTGAGATACCAGCTAAGATGTGCATATACAAGCTGCTACTCTGTCCTGCTGCAAAATAACCCACAATGCAACCCCCAATAGATTAAATTCAAAACTGTCCCTAGCCCTAAGACCTCACCCACTCCCTGCCTTCCTGCTTAACAGGACTAAAACCGTCCGCCACCCCCAACATGCAGAGTGCATGTCGCCCACCTATGAACAATTCCAGGGAACGCGAGCTACCTCACTCCCCATCCATCCACTGTTATACAGTCAGTACTTTACTCCCCGGCCCGACCCCCACCCCTGAAACAGTATACGATACAGAGGGCCGGTACGGTCCTCAGTAAACTTCACATGGTGCCCACAGTTTTAGAAGTGGTACAGCAACGAATCCTAGAAGAAAAACAATCACCATCATTACAGTTAAACATGTTGAGCGATAATATCAATCAGAGTCATTTAAACATTAGGACAAACCCCTGAACCAGAACCAGCCCCATCACATATGTATCCGGGATCCACCCCTGTCCCCCCCTCAAACCTAGTCATCTGTGATCTCGTGTTTGGGAGGCCATGTCTCCGAGACCATACGCAGAAGCTTTCCTGAGGGCCTCAAGAGGCCAGGTTCGACGCCATTCAGTCCAATCACCAGATCAGCACCCTCCTGTATGTCCCAGGGAGTCCGAGTCAGAGTGTGGAGGAGATCGCCTCTGCTGACGACAGTCTGCGTGGCATCTGCCACCAATAATCCCTTCTTCCCCTTCTTTTCGACCATGCGACAGCCATCAAGCCAGCCCTAGGCCTTCTCCGGACGAGTGAAAAACCACAACTTCCCATTGGCTTCCACTCTTAGCTTGGCATCATTGCATATTTGACTTCTTGGTCTCGGAGGGCCCACTTTACCTCTAGGAAGCTTCAGCGCTGTTTCTGCACTCGCAATGTGAAGTCTGGAAAAAACATGATCTTGCTGTTCTCAAGGGTAAGTGGGAGGCGCTCTTGCCGTTTGAAGATTAACATCTCGATCTCGAAAGATAAATACCCAAGCCAGCAGCGGCTTAGGGGGCGCTCCCAGCCTCGGACTGCCCCCAGGCACTCGAGCTCTTTCAATCGTAAAACATTTGGAGAGTCCTCTGGGTTGTAAATGCTTAAGGACCAGCTCCTCAACAAAAAGGTCCCCTGCCTGCCCCTCTGCACGTTCTGGAACTCCAATAATATGGATGTTGTCTGCAGCATTCTACCTTTGTGATCGTCTAACTGTAGGGCCATCTCCTCATGGGAAGAGCGCAGTTCGGTAACTTGTTTCTTGAGCAGGGCACACGGCCTGTCGGTTTTTGCAGAGAGCACCCTGCACAGAGGGGTATCTGACTAGATTTGTTGCGTTGTGAGTGCAGCAGTGAAGATCATGCACACCAGTTTTGTAGCTTTGGGCGGCCGGTAATGGATCAAGTCCGGTCCACCTCAGCAGTGAGGACCACCTCTTCGCTACTGCATGTCTCGCGCCTCCTGTGTAGTAAGCAAATCGAGGAGGGAGACAGGAGTCTCAAGAAAACCACGGGGCAATAGTACCCCTCCAGGCGTGTCAGACACAATGATGAACCAGTACCTCCACTATGTCTGCAGCCTTCTGGTAATAAAATATCCTACCTCGCGGGGGTCAATGCTGCTCTGGGCTACCCGGGGCTCCTCAGCAGCTCTCTCCAGGTCTCAGTGTCCAGAGATGAACAGCCCTTCATAAGCGCCCATTTCGAGTCTCAGCAGTTTGTTCGCAGACTGGGCGTTGTGCTCATGGGGCGCTGCAGCCATTACAGGTAAGGGGTAACCCGATACGAGTTTGTGGACCTGGGCAAAGTTCAATATAGAAAAACAATGGTCCTCAAACCAATCATTCTTAAATGTAAAATCAATTGCAATTTCTTAGTTTTGAGCTAAATTGAATTCACGCTCCGTGAGAAAAACAATACTTCAACATGAGAATTCCATATAATGAAAAAAGTGGATGTGCAGCAACTGAACTTTGTATGAAACAAAATAAATGTATTTCAATTGATAGAGCTTTTTCAAAAACGTTTGAAGAGGTTGCTCCAAGGGGAAGAAGCAAAGAAGAAGTGCTGGAAAATTGGTGAGTGGGAAGATAATCCCAGAGTGAAAATAAAGAGAAATAGGAAAGTTCAATGTGGGATTGATTCAACGTATCAATCTTAGTGTCCTGACCCAACAGTATTTTTCATGGTCTATTTTCATAAATTTTTACAATCAGAGATTGTTTTTATCTGCTGCACGTAATAGGTAAGGGCTGGGTGGGTCCAGGTACATGGGTATATATTCATCAATATTTCGACTCAGCATGTGGCACATAGGAAGGTTGAGCCTTGGCCTGCGAGTCTTCCTCAGGACAGGGTTGGTGGGGATTTAGGAGGCAACCAACACGTGGTTTTTAGCACCTCATCTGCACGAGAATCATTGCGAGGTGAATATTTGTGCCGGAACAGCCGTTTCACTGGCACAAATTTAATTCTATTGGATGCCCCTCCAGGGTCAGTACAGTTGGCAACACAATTGCACAGGTTCTGAAATCAGCCGGTGCATCCACGTAATAACAGAGGGGTGCTGTAGGGCCTGAGACCATTAAATTGTCTCTTCAGGACTTAAGGTTGGCAGCAGTGTGTCCTCTGGAGGCTGTAATCGAGTTACAGAGCCGCTTCTAGCCTGCCCAAGCAAGCCGACCCTGTCCGCTCTTCTTTCCACTGCAGGGGCTGCGTAGCTTCAATTGTGTTTTCCCAGGCCACAATGCCCCTGTGATGATCGGTCAGTCAATGGCGGCCAATCCGGGTCCCTACAGTCTGCTCCTGATCAGCGCCGCATGCCTATGAGGCACTACTTGGTCCTGGGCCCCGAGGAGAACATCCTCGGGAGGCCGCCCACAAAGTGTTCACTACAGTCATGCCCAGGCCTGAGGGCCACTTCAGGCCCACGCATCTGAGCCATTATCAGCCCGCTCTGATGTTCACCGTGGGGGCCGACGCACAATTCACTTGGCCCCCATCACTCCCGGGGCCCCAGGGAGGGTCACCACCACTGCCGCCTGCCACCAGGTAGAGCGCTGTGTAACTATGGGCCTCATCAGTGAACTTTCGGGTCTTTGTCACGATAGGCCGCAGCAGTGGGCTTGCGTGGTGCGCGCCGCACTCCTGAAGCGGAATCACCCACGAGGAGTTGAAGTGGGGTCGAATCATTCAAGGCAGATAGCATGGTTTTGTTATAGTGTTCAGTGAGGTCATGAAAGTCAGACATGTTAGCAGGGGGTGAAAGGGAGAGATTGCATCACTGTATGAGCTCACTGATGCTTGTGTTATGGAGCGGTCTTTTCCAATGTTTTAGTTTCACTGGTTGAGCAGTTTTGTGGATTCAGCTTTCAAGTATCAGAAAGTTGATAAAATGATGGTCAGACCAGTCACAGGGGAGAATGCAGTTGAGATGATTGTAGCTGGGGTTGGGGAAGATGAGATCCAGTGTCAAGCCTAAGTTGTGATTGGGGCAGTGGCAGAAGTGGGTCATCGAATTGGGTCAATTGGGTTGTCTTTTGCTCCTAGGTGCACAAGAGTAAATGCATAAGCCAGGGTAGTTTGTTTTCATATGGGGGTCTGCCTAATGTGAATTGAGTGGAACTGGTACAATAAGGGTGCAGCTCGTTGCCTAATATTTGTGAGACTTGTTTACTTTACCTTGCTGAATTCTTCTAATTCTAGGTTGAGCAGACAAGGATTATTTTATCTATTTAGTGGGCATTCATTAAGAAAAAGACTTTTTAGCTGTCTTCCTCATTCATGAAGAAACCGCACTGTGATTAGTTAGTCAACCAGGGAGCCACGCTAGAATTGGTGAGGAGTCACCTTAAAGCCGCCTTATAATTGGTTGGTTGGGGACCGAGCCGTGCTGTGATAGGGGGACCTTTCACAGCACCAAGCTGGGATCAGTTGTTGTTAGCTAGTTTATTTAGTGTGATTCTTAGATCTTTTTGAGAGAAAATAATTGGAGCTGCATTGAAAATGCCTAAAGTTTCTGTTATACTGTCTACTGAGTGTCAGAAATTACCTGCGAGGGAACGCCAATATATGTGAAATTATGATGAATATTGCATTGTGTACATGTACCTTGTTTTCTGAAAGGCATGAATATACATCTATTGAGTAAGACTTAAAGTTTCCTTTACAGAGTACCTTCAACATTAGAACACTAGATTTACTAAGGCAAACTATGAAAGACATGAAGCCATTCCCTAGGGACACCGTTTTTGGTGCTGAACAAATGGGATCGAGTGGCCACAGAGAAGGAGAGAAAGAAAATGCCAAAGCAAGTGGAAGGCTCATTTACACAATGATTAAAAAACATATAGGATCAACAGGAAAAAATGCTGGGGCTCCCATGCGATATGGACATAAGAAGCACTCTCCTGTGAGGTTTGGATCCCTATTCGGATCAATGTTCTATGTAACGTTTTGCTTTACTGGACTCTGGCACTATTCTGCCCTACGGATTTAATGCTCATCAGGTGGAAGGTCATCCAAACACCACCCAAACAAGTCGAGGTGTACGACCTACAGATGAAATACATGTTGGCTTGCTTGTTGTTTCTTAACTGACTTTCTCACTGCTCGACCTGTTGAATAATGGATGTTGGATTGCCTTCCTTTATGGAAACAACTGTAAATGACATCTACACTAAGCTAATGCGAATATTTGGACATAACTTTATGGGCCTGACCGTGGATTAAAAGTGGACTACTAACTCCGTAAAATTGTATTGAAGATTATTGACATACAATGAAATTTGATACTTCATAAAAGAAGCAGCTCTGAGGTTTAGGTGGGCAATGTCTTCCAGAAGACATCTTTTCTTGCAGCTCTTGCTTCCGTGTGTTGGTGCACATTTGGTTGGAATGTTGAAAATTGCAGATTGGGTACAAACATCCTTGCACCCCGGTGCACCAAGGAGGTATTGGTTGAGGTCCCCAGACAGGATACATTTTGAGATTTCCATCTCAGTTACGTACTTTGTTACTTGGTTAGTTAGCTTTTTTGAATCTTTCTCTTTAGTTTTGGGTGAATGTATGAGTTGACTAAAACCACCTCTGTTTGTTCACCCTGGAGGGAGATGGTGAGCTTAACTGCTGCGATAGCTGCTGAAGTAGAGCGCACAAGTGCTGCTGTTGTTATACTTATCATGGAATGAGAAAGAGAGATTCCCTTGAGCAAAAGTACTCATCATGGATACATATGTTGGCAGCCCCCAGAGCAGTGTCCAAAATAGCCCCCCTTTGTGGCCAATGTGGCACAGCACATGAAACCTTGAATGTGAGGCTGGTCGGTGAGCCAAGTTTCCTGCAGCATGATTATGTTGAATGTCTTGATGCATTGCAGAAAATCCGGATCCTCAGTTTTTGTAGATAGGCCGGTAATGTTCCACAAGCATAGGCGGAGTGGGGTATCCTTAGCATTTGTACCGCCTTCGTTCTGTGTGAAACATCAATACCCCTCCGCGGAGGTCGTTATGGTCCGGGTGATTGGCCCATTATATGAAGATCTGCTCTGAAGTGATGGTGCTGCCCAAGCTCTATCTTGTAATTCCACCAACGTGTTTTCTCTCTGTTGTGGAGATCTTACCAGAGCCGCTCTAACCGCAGAGTTTGTGCATATGTGTGGTTTTGTTGATGCAGGCCTTGTATTGCAGGCTAAAAGGGGTAGTGGGTACTGAGGTTTTTGGTATGGGCTGATGTCAATGCCCCAGGTTTGAAAGATGCACTGTTCTGCTAGTATTTTCCTGGTGATTTTAGTTGATTTCCATGAGGCCTTGGTGGCCTCTGCCATTGAAGGGTTTGCTGTCCGGATGAACTCCATAGAGAGTCAGTCAGTGAGACCTCAAGCCAGCAAGCGTTGGTATTGCCTGAAATAGCCTTATCATGTTACTTCTATTCAGAGTATCCTGGTGACAATTGGAAGTATACATGGGGTGAAGAAGCTTGACATCTGTTTCCTGCTGCGTGGTTCTCTGTTGTTATATCGGCTGTGGTTGGTCAATGACTTAATACGTTGTTCCAGGTTGGCACATTCCCACTCCCTTGATTGTTGCTCTCGATATTGCATTCCTTGGCTTTGTCCTAGTAGCCCAGAACATGCCTGATTTGGGGCTTGCACAATGTTTTGTGCTTCCTCTGCTACGTGCTGCCAGCTGGAGCAGTCGTTAGTCAGTGGGGTCTAGTTTCTCTCATTGAGCGATGTATCCCAATTCAGCCTAGTTTTGTAATCTGTGTGCTCTCCACCACGCCCATTGCTTGAATTCTTGTGAGTTGCTGTTTTAAGGAAGTGAGCTGAAGCATTTTAACACTGGTTAGCTGTGGTAAAGTGCACAGAGTACTAAGGTCAACTTAAACGAATTCTGAAACATATGCTATGGGCAGCCAAAAGGTCTCCAAAACTGGCAGGGCTAACAATAATGATTTAATTCATTGTTTTTTTATTGATTTTGATGTTTTGGGTGGTGCCTTAATGCTGGGACACATTGCGCTATGACATTTTTGTTTACCACTGTTTTCGATTTGTTGTGGGAGATCTGACTATGGTAAATTTGGACGTGCCTTGATTTTGAAGTTCAGTAATATGCTCCCGCAGGGCAAAGAGAATTGCATTTTCTCTTCACAGAATGGCCCCTTTAAAAAGAAACAATCACCAATGCCACACATATAACACTGTATTGTTCCGAGAATATTACAATAAAAATGTTTTTATGTCTTTAAAAAATGCTGTTCCAATTTAGCGTGGCTGTTAGACAATAATTAGGTAATCATATAAGATCTTTGTGTGACCGCAATTTCTACTTCTACTCAATCGAAAATGCTGTTTAAGTAGCTATAACACAGGCAAATGTATAGCTGAAACTGGGAATTACCAATATCTTAATTTCTAAATACAAGTTTTACAGCAGAATCAGAAACGTAACCAACAAAGCTGTATTGTATTTTATACCACTTAAGTTTAGTGAAACTTCTTTGCCCCAAAAAGGAGATCCTAGCACTTTTCGTGTGATCAAAATCAACAAGTTAAAAATGAGCATGTCTAAAAAATGTCTATAGCCACTACAGATGATCTGTAAGTACTATTTTAAGGCTGCTTCTTTCCCCAGCATATTTTTTGAAAATGTCATAAGAGGTGCATACCAACAAGGCAGTGAGGATTTATTTGGAATCTCAAGGAGCCCTTCTTAGGGGAGCTCCCTGGCATCCAACCACTAACACAGTTTGTAAATTTAGTTCTCCCTCATGTATGTGTGCTCCTACTGCCTGTTATAGCTCTCTTGTTATATAACTTTTGGATTTGCAGAATATAAATATCAGCTTAGAATGTATTCCTGATCCAGCTTACATAAATATTGAATGCAAAAAAGAGTTAAAATACTCGGGTGCCAGTACCATTACTGCTGTGTGTAAGAGAGATGGCACACTCCTTGCCAGGAATATTTGGAGTGCAGATGTGATTGGCATGTATAGACAACCCAGGGCTCAAGAAACTCTGCACCTCCTGCAAGTAAGAGAGATGGTGCACTTCATAGTTGGAATGGAGAGCAATATGTTTTCTCCTTCTTTTAGACCTGGAGTTTGTTTTTAAGATATGAAGAATGTTTGAGCTTGAAGCAAGGACATTTAAACGCAAGGACAACGTGGAATCTGGCCCAGGTACCCAACCTTTAGGGGGGTGGGGGGTTGGCTCCTGACAGAACCAGCTCTGCATAGCGTCTTGCCCTGATGACCTTGAATAATTCCTAAACAGATTGTTTCAAATACCATTTTCCTTTAATTTATTTTTAATGTGGGTGATGTGTGTGTCTATTACATTTAAGAGTAATGTTGTGTTTATATTCCATCAACCAGGACCACACTTCTGAGAAATGGAAGGGCGTCACAGATATTATTTGCAGTAATATTTGTGAACTGCTGCTGTGTGGTTCACTGATAGAATATCAATGTAACACACATCAATGTTCAAATATTGAAAAAAAAATATTGACTGCAAAAATATCGACTCAAATAACTTAACAGGTCAGCACAAACATACTGAATCAAAAATATTAAGGTAAAAAATATAGATGTAAAAAATATTGACATAAATATATATACATAAAATAAAATAATATATAGTAAATACATAAAAGTTTATATTATTTTTAACTAAATAAATTACACTTAATATACATTTTAACTAAATATAACAAATACACTTAATTAAAAAAATGTAAACACACAAACATCAAATCAAATCAAATCACATAAAAATGTATACATATACATATATTTACTTAAAAATTAAATAATAACTATTGTCTCTATTACATTTTTAAACTTTAAAATTATATAAATATAATATATATATGTATATATCAATAATTTAAAATACAAATAAAACATTCTATAATAAATTAAAACTTTGAGCTATTAAAAAAAACTTCAAACTTACATTTCCCAATACAATAAGTGCAACACTAGGGATGGTGTTGGATAGCAGAATAATTGAATTTACTATTCCATCTCCAGTGAGTGCAACAGTAGGGAAAGTGTTGGATAGCGGAGGGGCAAAAATTACTATTTCCACAACAAAGAGCGCAACAGTAGGGAAAGTCTTGGATACAGGAGAGGTAAAAATTACTATTCCCACTGGACTGAGTGCAACAGTAGGGAAAGTGTTGGATAGCGGAGGGGAAAAAATTACTATTTCCAGTTACGAAGAGTGCAACAGTACGGAAAGTGTTGGATAGCGGAGGGGTAAACATTACTATTCCTACTGCAGTGAGGGCAAAAGTAGGGTAAGTTTTGGATAGCAGAATAATTCAGTTTACTATTCCCACTCCAGTGAAAGCAACGTAGGGAAAGTGTATGATAGCAGAGTGGTAAAAAATCCTATTCCCACTACAAAGACTGCAAGTGTAGGGAAAGTGTTTGATAGCGGAGGGGTAAAAATTACTATTCCTGCTGCAGTGATTGCAAAAGTAGGGTAAGTGTTGGATAGAAGAGTAATTACATTTACTATTTCAACTCCAGTCAGTGCAACAGTCGGGAAAATGTTGGATAGCGGAGGGGGGAAAACTTACTATTCCCACTCCAGTGAGTGCAAATGTAGGGTAAGTGTTGAATAGCGGAGGAATTACACTTACTATTCCAACTCCTGTGAGTGCAACAGTAGGTATAATGTTGGATAGTAGAGGGGTAAAAATTACTATTCCCACTGCAGTGAGTGCAAAAGTAGGGTAAGTGTTGGATAGCGGAGTAATTAAATTTACTATTCCAACGCCAGTGAATGCAACAGTAGGAAAAGTGTTGGATACCGGAGGGGTAAAAATGACTATTCCCACTCCAGTGAGTGCAACAGTAGGGAAAGTGCTTGATAGCAGATGGGTAAAAATTACTATTTCCACTTCAGTGAATGCAACAGTATGGACAGTGCTGGATAGCAGAGAGGTAAAAATTACTATTCCCACTCCAGTGATTACACCATTAGGTAAAGTGTTGGATAGCAGGGAAACAAAAATTACTAATAACACTTAAACAATTGAAAAAATTAATATTACAAAATCTTAAAAAATCATAACAATTAATACATGATATTTCAACAATATAACATTAAATATAATAATGTTCTTTATTGATTGGTTAAAAAAAACATTTACAATTTACGAGATGACAAAAATTAAGAGAAATAACCATGATTAAAATTTTAAAACAATTAGTTTAAAATAACTTAAGATTTTGGGGGCCAATAAGATCTGATAATTTTCTGATACAGTACATAAATCAGGGTTTCTTGTAGTGTCTGATTTGGATGTTGTGTCTGTTAACTCAACCGCTCTGCTATGATAGGGAGACTTTGGGTTGGAGAGTGGCTTCAAGAAGTTTTAACGCTTTATGGACAAATTTCAAAAGCCCAATGTTTAGCTTGGTGTTGTCAGGGTCGAGAGCGGCCATTATTGCTTGGCGGCAAGATCGAACTCCCAACATGATACATTGGCCTCGCAACAGTGACCGTCTGGCTGTGAGCAGTGCAGGGCATGCGCAGACGATATGTTCTATTGATTCCAAATGGTAGCCACACAATCTGCATTCGGTGCTACTACCCAGCCGCCGCCATTCTGGGAGATTCTTCAGAAAGGGCCATTCTCCCATCCTCAGGGCTAAAAACCTGTGTTTCCAATAAAGTGCGTATGTGCTTGACAAGTAGAGCGGCTGAACACCCTCTTTAAAATTGGCGATTACTTCCCAGGCATGTCTCCTCTTTGAGAGTATCGCCCTGTCCGAGTGGAAGGACCACAATCTAACGGATTTTTTGATGGCGGACTTTAGCACTGGGAGAGATGGATTTATATCCCAGAGATCTTTTGCGCCTAGTAACTGTAGGCTGTAATCCAGGAATTGCCGAGGCTTGTGACTGGTCTGTTTTTGCTGTATTTCCTGCCAGAGTCGGTCCTCCAAGGAACCCTCCTGGGCGCTGCGCAGTCTATGACACAGTTTAATGAATGCACCTGCCTCCACTCCATGCTGATTTGGAGACCCAATTCAAGTCTCACTTGAGCTGGCGAGGCAGATTTTGGCAACCCAAAGGCTCTTTTAAAGATTTTTGTTGTTAACATGTTTATTAGTATGCTAGTTGTGCCTTTGGTGATATCGTGGCCATACGTCAGGGAGTTGATTACTTTGGCTTTCATTACTTTCAGCATGGGTGTTAAGCTGGGACCTAGTAGCTGTTTTGCCAACTTTGCAGCAGCCACGTCTAATGACAGAGCTTTGATTTTTAATGCTTCTTTGTGCGTGATAAAGGAGCCTCTTGTATCCAGAAAGATGCCCAGGTATTTGTAACTGGGAGTTGAATCTAACTTTGTTTTGTTGAAGTACTACCTTTCTGTTGACCTTTTTTGCTTCCCAAAAGAGATGTTTTTATTTTTTGACAAGTTAAGCTCTAGATGGTTTCTTGTCGCATAGGGTAGCAATTCATCCAGTAGTCTCTGGAGACCCACTTTTGTGTGGCTTAAAAGCACCAGAACATCGGCGTAAAGCAAATTGGTGATGCGAGTCCCGTCGAGTTGAGGAGGGTGGCAGTTTACACTGTCGAGAACTGGAGAGAGGTCGAATATAAACAAGTTGAAAAGAAGTGGGGCCAATACACACCCTTGTTTGACGCCGGTTTCAGTTTGGATCTTCCTGGAGACGTGGCAGCCTTCGCCTAGCTTGATTCTGTTGTTGTTGTAATGCTTTAATCGATATTGTCATATCATAAAAGCATGTTGATAAAAATGTACAATTCATGTAATAAAAGACAATAAAAATATTATTTACAGTTATAAGAACAATTTGATGACAATACTAAAGTACAACAGTATTAAAATAGATATGAATTAATAGCAGTATATATGAAATCAATACTTTGTTAGCCATTAACATCCTAGTGCGGATAAGCCAGGCGCATGATAGATATTTTGCCACTCCACATACAGTAAGAAGGGATGTTGTATCAGTTGTTAGGATACGTAGGGCAACCCGGAAATCTCTGACCCCCAGCTTATTACAAATTGGTTTCAGCCATCTCAGCCTAGCCCTCTTATAAGCCATACAGCCAAACAAGAAATGGAGTAACGATTCTGATTTACATGGGCAACAAGGGCAAGTACTGTTTAAGACCCTTGATCCTTTCCATCTTTCTGTAAATTTGTTGAGGGGTAATGTCCCATACCTCATTTTTAGGAAGACCGATCTATCTCTTGGTATTCTAATGAAGTCCAAAAACGGTTCCAACTTTCTGTTTGGCTTGTGTTCTAAGAACTGTGTGGTCAGTGATCCCCATTTCTGGTTCTTCTGTTCCATCGAATCTACCCATTCCCAATAGATTTTCTTAATTACTTGTTTTGGGGGGGGGGGCACTGAGAAGTCCAGAATTCAGCCAATCCCAGTTTTATAACCATTTGTCTCAGTTTATTTACCCACTGTATTTTATTCGCACTGTTCAAGGCAATAAGTTCATCCATAACCAAGGCATAGTTTGCTAGCTCTGGGGTCCTCCTCAGGTGCACTCAAAACAGCAGGGGGCGAAGATTAACTATATCTAGGATGGAGCGTTTGCCCATGTCATGGAAAAGGGGTTTCAGCGGAGTTGAAGTAGGAAGTCCCCTATGAATTTATTCTCTGCTCTTACCAATTCTGGGATGTTTTCACATCCCCACAGTTCAGCCCCATAGGTCGCAGAGGGCAGCGCCCTCCCCTAATAGACAGCAAGAGCCAGGGAGATTGGTCTTCTCACTGACATTCGCTGGCTCCTTAGGATGGCACCTGAGACTCTCTTGAGGTTTAGCTGCATCACTTCATTCTGCTATTAATTATGATCCCCAGGTAGTCAAAATCCTCAACCACCTCAAGAGATGACCCATTGAGAGTGATGTTAATTTTCTTTGCTTGATTCTTATCCACGTTTCCGTGTGGAGTTGGATTATTGCCTGAAGAAGAGGCTGTGGAATGCCCCACGATTTTAGTTTCTGCAAAAACAGGCCCCTGGGCACACGATCGAAGGCTGCTTTGAAATCTACGAAGCAGCAATTCAGGTGGATTTGTTGGCAGGTCGCTTTATCCATCAAGACGGTTAGCGTTAGCAAATTGGTTGTGGTACTGGTATTTGCCACAAAGCACGTCTGGTTGAAAGGAAGGCGTGCGGTTGATTCGGTCCAAGCCTGTAACTCCTCCAATAGAATGTTTGCAAAGTACTTAGACTCCACATCAAGAAGCGCTACCATTCGGTAATTTTCTGGCTAATTTCACTTTGTAAATTGGGTGAATGACTGCACCTCGCCAGGATTCTGGGACCGTGTTGTTTAGACTGCAGTAGAGAAATAAAGGAGTCAAGTATTCTGACCAAAGGCTAATGTCAGATTTGAACATAGCTTTAGGGAGGCCGTTCGGGCCTGGGGCTCCATCGGCTCTGGCTTTCCTTATGAAGCTTGAGATCTTATTTTTTAAGGCATCCGGCAACACCGTGGACTCTAGTGAAGTATCAGTTCGTTTCATTGGTTCCTTGTGTGTCATATCTTCAGATGGAATAATACAGGCCAACTCCGCCTCGAACTCTCCAGTCCCGGAAGAAATCTCATGGGGTTGACAGGGCCGGCAGAGTCGGTGCAGGCTTCGTTTATGTTGGTGTCTCTGAAGTGAAGAGATAAAAACTCACACCAAACTGCTTCGCTAATGTTTGCACTACCATATCCACTTGCACTTTGTTTACTCCTATTTACGAGAGACCAGAATTGCTTCGGGTTAGGATTTTTACTTTCATTGGACAAGCTTCAGCCAGAATTGATCCGAGGCCTCTAGTTTTTCCTTTTGTGTGGCGATTCTGAAGGCAGCTTTAGCTTGCTTATAGTTATTGAAATAGGTTTTGTTGCTGGGGATCTTTCTTGATTGACGGAGTGCTTTTATTCCTCTCGGTTCTTAATTTCCTTGTGGCTTTTGAGATGTGGAATTGAGAAATTTGGTTTCTCTGGCCCCTCCTTATTTGAAGTTCATTGAGAAGGAGATTTGTAAGAGAGGTCCAGCCACTGACAACATGAGTTTTTAGCTCTGAAGAGTTTTGTAATAAGGCTCTGCTTTTTGCCGTCAGGGATGGGGCCGAGGAATCAGACCACTTTATCCGCTTTAAGTCTTCTGTGTGACTGCCTGAGTGAGAGTGGGCCAGTTCTTGGTGATATGGGTTGCTGGTGTAAAGTGTTATTATTTGTACCCGGTGGTCGCTCTCTCCTTGTGTAGCAATTTGATAGTTCTTGATCCAGGGCAGTATTTCTCTGCTCCCTAGGGTAAAGTCCAAAAAATGAAAGGGATCTGCCATCTGACCGGGTCCCTGCGGGAGGGATGTCGGAAGAAAAGCACCCATTCAGTAAGGTGAATCCTACGCTCTTGAACTGCATTACCACATGTTCACTCAATGTTGATGATTAGTTTCCAATAGGAATTGACTGGGATGCAAAATGTGGGGGAATTCTGGGGGGGTCTGGTCCTGGATCGTCGGCAAGATTGCAGTAAAGATTAGTGTTGAAATCACCTGAAATTATACTTGGTGTAATACCATACTTGCCAATTAGGTCGCAGATGGAGTTGATCGGGCTATCCATTTTGGATTTTTTCTTAGTAGTGCAGGGGGATAAATAGGCATTGAGAATGAGCAGCTGGGGGTCCGTAAGTGAACTTCTCAGGATTATTCCAGAGAGCCGATCCTCCTCAAATGTAATCTGTTCGATACGTTTGGATAATTTTGTCGATACATAGATCGAGAGACCGCCAGTTGGTCTACCGAACTTGGACTGCCTGGTGGCAGGAGTCATAAACTCCAGATAGCCCACTATTGGGATACTTTGTCCTGCCCACGTCTCCTGTAGAAGGAGGATGTTGTGTTCTTTTAAAAAATACAAGATGGCGGGAGATTGTTTTTCTAGCCCAAATCCGTTGATGTTCCAGGAGCATATCTACAGACTAAGGTTAATGGTGGTTCAATCAGTCTGGTTTCTGGATAGAATCCCTGGCAGCCACAACCAGTCTGCTTCACCAAGATTTCGTTGGTTAATTGCTTGCTCAGTGGTTCCAGTTGGAGAGCTGCCTCTTGTGGACCTCAATACCGAATAGGGGGTTGAGGAGGAGCTAAAAGTACCTGCCTGGTTGTTTTCCAATATTGATGGGTAACGAGGGGCACTTGGTATTGTTATTGTTATACCCCAGGTTTTAAATTGGTCGGTTTTCATCAGGACTAAATCCTGGGTTGCCGGTGATACCAGTGTTACTTGTGTAGCTTCGCCCGTGTTGGATCTGGTGAATGGGACAAATTTAATAGCGATTATATCTCTCGATTGTAGATGATTTAGATCTGGTAGGGTTTTGAAAAGTTTCAATACATTCCCTCGGTTAAGGATGTCGTGAGGGCCCCTTGAAGTAAATTCTGGGATAAGCAGCAATTTGGTGTTCTCGTTGCTGCTTTGGGACTTACTGGGCTCATAGTCTATTACTGGCTGTTTTTGCTTTAGTTTTTCCTCAGGGTACTTTCTTGAATATGTGGGTATGGTGAATGATAAAAGGGGCAATTCCTTATAGTTCAAATTTAAGGATTGTGGGAGACGACTTTTATTTGTGGGCGCCGACTTGCGACAGCTTGCTGAGTTGGTATCGTGCTCACGACCTGATTCTATAGCTGTGCTCTGTGTACATAATTTGTTCTCCTCGACAATAAGAAGATGAGGGAAACTGGTTTCCTGGGCTGGCATGTGAATAGTTGCAGGACTATGTTGCTCTGCTTCCGATACTGGGTGCTTGAAAAATGGTTGTATAGAACTAGAATTTACTTGTGTGGATGGCAAGAGAGGGTTTCCCAGAACTTGAGGTAGCACTGACAGCTGAGTGGTCCCAGTTGAAGGTTCTGTCTGAGTGGGCAACTGGTTCAATAATAGTTGTGGGCTTGTCAGATCTCCTTTCAAAAATAATGCCGATGCGGCCGATGGAACGCTTCCTGGGAGTGCTGCGTCGCTCCTAGGAGAGTTGCTTATATTTGAATTTGTTATACCAATTTTTTATTTATTCAGACAACCGATGTCAATTATGATTTCTAGATGGTTCGATGGTAGGTAGTATAGCTACTACTGATTCTGTGATGTTTGGTAAAGTTGGACTGGAGTGGACTTTCGGGCAGGGTGACTCATGTGCCTGGCTTGAAGCCTGAGTTAAGGAGACTGACAACTTGGACTCCGAAGGTTTCTTTATATCCGTTAGGACGGCTGAAAGGAATTGAGGCAAGGATGAGAGGGAGTCGATTATAGGGGAGCTGGGTTTGAGCTTTTTTGATATGAGCGTTAAGCGCCTCCAATTTTTGGTCGATCCCGGCAGTGTACACCGCGAGTGTGTTTAGCAGGTGCACCTGCATGTCCATCTTGTCTGAGTGATATGTTAGTGCAGCTGACGTTGTTTGAAAGGTTTGTAATAATTGGGACCATAGATTCTTAAGGTTAGCCGAAGGAGAACTGTCCTGCTTTTCGGGCTCTTTTAATTCAGTGTTGAAGAATGATAAGTCCAGAGAGTTATTGATTGTGTTAATGTTTGACCCCTCTCGGGTGACCTTTTGATCGGCTTCTTCCCCTTGATTTTCCTTATCCAGAGAGTGATCTGGTTCTCGTTGAACTGGGATGCCAAAAAATGCTTGTGGTTCGGCCCCGGCCTATGGTAATGAGGCTTTTGGACTCGTTTGTGGCATGTACAATTTAGGATCGATTGAAGGGTAAAATACGGGTGGAGAAAACAGGCTTACATTTAATAATGGTTGAAAAGTTGGCGGATCAACGTTGCTGTACGATGTTACATTGGATGAAGCTTGTTCTAGCGGAGTTAGATCATGGGCTGAGGGTTGGAGAGGAGCCTGGTGAGGTTGGCTAATATGCAGGGCTTTTAGGCCGTTTTTGCAGAGGGATTCTGTTGCTGATGATAAAGTGTTACATTGCCCTAGGTCGAAGTGCCCTCCCTCAACACTGTGGATCATTGGCAGAACAGTGATTTGGTGTGGCCATAGCTCGGAGGCTACCGGGGCGAGTACCTGCCGGGGGGGAGGTGCCTGTTGTTTATCCTGAGTGATTGTAGGGTTCTTCCTTGCTGTAGCAGGGACTGTGATCCTAAAGTAGTCCCTTAGAGAGGCTTTGAGTTTTGTTGGTTTAAATTGTTCTTTGGGGCCAGATAGTTGTTCCTCGGCAGTTGGATAGGGGTACGCAGACCCTGGATCGGATACTGTCCTTTGGTTTACTGATGTTTGGCGAGGCAAGGATGCCACCGAGGGTTCAGCCAGAAGATCACAGAGGTCCATCTTCTTTGCACCCTTTTCGGGTAGTTTTGATGGAGCTTTCCTTGTTCGTCCTGACCTCATCCCAGGTGCCCCAAGGCTTCCCAATTGATCCTCGAAATTCCTGTTGGATGTTCTGAGTAGTACTTAGTAGATTTAGTGAATTGGGGCAGTCAAGTTAAGCTAATATGGGCCCTTGATTTTTTACTGTGGTTTTATTATGTTGGAATTTAATGTTATTAAATATTTGCTTGTTTTTACAGGGTAGTCACTGACTTGATAAATTGAAAAGGTTTACCAATTCCATATCTCCCTCCGGTGAGCCTTAGAAGATTCTTGGGTATTCGGTTTTCTAGAAGCCCGAACAGACGTTGTGAATTATATTTCCTGTTTTTTCCTTATTCGTTCTTTGCATGTGTCCTTTTAATTTATTGTGTTTTAACACAAGTTTTCCTTAGTTGTTCTTTGGTTGTATCTTAGTTATTTGGTTTGTTTGATTTATTGGTTCTCCTTTTTTCCTAATTTGGTGATAATTATGATGATATTATGGTTAATGGCAGCTAATCGTTACTTTTTGTTCCTGTATGGTTGTGGGTTTTTGACTGGATTATTATGTTAGCTGCTCTTCAAATTGTTTGGTTTATTCAGTTTTCACTGGTCTAATTTGATTGTATATGGTATATGATAAGGCTAATGACCCTGGCTGGAGATTTTCACCTCCCTCAAGATGGGAGGTAGGGCGGGGTTAGCGGATAGATATCCTGGGTGGGGGGGACTGTGCTCCCTTGCCCCTTTGCTTGGGCCTTGTTGATGACCTCCCCCTCTTTCACCGCCTTTTGTGAATCTTTTGCAGTCTCTTTTTTTTTTGGGAGACCCCAGTCTCGCCCGACTTCACCAGTTTCCAATTTCAAACTTTTCCCTAAGGGCGGAAGGACAGAAGGGGCGCCTCTCACCTTCTGCATTCAGCCTTCTGACCTTGCTTTCTCTGCACGACTCTCCGGCTCTCCTCCCCCTCGATGGTAGTAAGTGGTGGGCAGCGATGGATGGCCAGCTGCGGCTGAGCAGAGGAGCAGAGGAGCGGGGGAGCAGAGGAGCAGAGGGGCGGCTTACCCAGGTTTCACTGCTCAACTCCTGCTCGACTCCGTTCTTGACACCGCTCTCGACTCTTCTGCCACTGCTGCCGAGCCAGACTGAGAGCTCCGTGATCCGTGCTCGGCTCTGCTGCTCAACTTCGACTCCCCTGCTGAGAGGCCACAGAGCCGAGGGGCAGAACGGAGGAGCAGACCGGAGAACAGACCGAAGAGAAGGGCCACCTGTCTCCGCCGCGGAGCCGCGGGGACCTCAGGACGAAGCAACGAAGCAATGGAGTTTAGGAGGTAAAGAAGTACTGTAGAGTACTGCAAGCCGCTATTTTCTACAGCCGCTATTTTTCGCAGCTGCTCCCTCGCCGCTTCCTCGCCGCCTCTCCTCTCTCGCGCTGCCCCGATGATCGCCGGATGACTGCAAAACATGAACTGGACTGCAAACTGCGGAGGGCAGAGCTGGCAGAGGTGGCCCCTAGCCTCCTACCTTGCATATTCCTTTTATCCTTCCAAGGCGGGGCCTTCAGTGGAGGGGCCAGCGGAAGCTGAGGGGAGCTGGCTGCTAGTGACCCTTCACAAACCTCACCCCACTCCGCTTCGCTCCCACTTCGCTCCCCTACTCTGCTCTGCTCCTGCAGTGAAGGGTGTGGGGGGGGCGTGTGACTGAGCAGCTAACTACCGCGTTTGACTGCTCCCGCTACCTCTACGGTGCACAAGACCCAGGAGCTTTCCACCGCTTTCCTGAGCTCAGAGCAATGGAGGTGTCAGCAAGGGAGCGAGGCCCAGTTCCGTCCTCATCGGTCGCCAGTTGCCGGTTGCGGTTGCGGGTGCGGCTGCAGCTCGGTTCGGCTCGGTTCAGATCAGCGCTGGGCTCGGCGGGCTCAATGAAGTTCCTACTGACAGCGCACTCCAGTGAGTGCAACAGTAGGAAAAGTGTTGGATACCGGAGGGGTAAGAATGACTATTCCCACTCCAGTGAGTGCAACTGTAGGGAAAGTGCTGGATAGCGGATGGGTAAAAATTACTATTTCCACTTCAGTGAATGCAACAGTAGGGACAGTGCTGGATAGCGGAGAGGTAAAAATTACTATTCCCACTCCAGTGATTACACCATTATGGAAAGTGTTGGATAGCAGGGAAACAAAAATGACTAATAACACTTAAACAATTGAAAAATGAATATTACAAAATCTTAAAAAATCATAACAATTAATAGATAATATTTCAACAATATAACATTAAATATATTCAGCATATAAAAAGAACACATATATTATAATATTAATTACATATAACAAATCCTACAAATAATGGATAAAATAAATATAATAAATACATTTATAAACAATAATTATTTGAAAAGTAGCAAATATTAACAAACAAAACAATTATTTAAAACATAAATGTATTTATTTTATTTTCTACCCTATAACACCACACCAATAACAAAACACTTCAACATTTTTAAATACATTGATTTCCATAATGAACATAATTAATAAGCAATTAAACAATAAACTTTCTTTGAGTACACATGCTTTAACACTATAATATCCACAACAAACACCTAAATTAAACCATAAAATTATAAAACACAATTAAATATTATTTTAAAAGAAAAACTAATGCTATTAACGACTAATAATTACATAATTAAAAATGTATTTAAAACCCACCTTTTACCCCTTTGAAAGTAAAAACAACACACAACATTAAACAATTCCACAACCTAAATATCAAATAATGAACATTAACAACTATATCATAATTATTTAAACACAAAATACTTCCCCTATTAACTCCTATAAACACCACAAAAGACACCTAAAATTAATTAAACAATTGACATAATTAATTACCAATGGACTAATTAAAATTAATTAACAACCAATTAATAAGTAATTAATAATAAATTACTTTACCCATTTAACACTATAACATCTCAATTAAACAAAGAAAAATAAATACAAAATATTCAATCATTTTAATATATTTAAATTACTTTTTAACCTATTCTCCTATAAATCCACAACCCGCTACAGAACTAAAAAAGCAAAATTCAAATAAAAAATATAAATAACTACTAAAAAAAATCAATTAATTTAATATAATTAAATTACTTCCCACCCTATTCCCCTTATTCCCCTTTAATCCCACAACCCGGTACGAAACTAAAACGCAAAAATCAAATAAAAGAAAATTAATAACTACAAAACATGTAACATATATATTAAAAATACAAACAAATCTGATACAAAAAACCTTTATCACATGCATATAATATATATACTAAAATACATAACATTAATAAAAATCTATATTTTTAACAACTATATTTTTTAAACGATATATTACACTTCGATATTTTTAACATCAATATTACTTACCTAAATTTTATATTCTTTCCACGAGAATTTGTCTGTCGATATTTCTGACCCACAATATTTTTAACTCAATATTTTAGTACATTGATATTTTGGATTCGATATTCTCTCTCTGCATTCTGTTGAGTTACAATGTTGAAAACGTGTTACTATTCCTGAATATTAGATGTAAAAAATGTAGAATTTTGACAATTGTGCCTGAGCATTGTCAGTGACCTGGCCAAAGAGGACTTGAAAGAGCTGAAATTGGATCATAAATGTAAAGTTGTATTGAACAGGGGCCCCCAGAAAACATTCAGCCCTGGACCCTATAAATTCTGAAAATGTCCCTAGCTAGAAGACTTCACGGAACATCCATTGGAGTGCGGCCCAATTCAAGAAGATTGAGCTCTCAAAGGCATGCACTTTCTTATGTTGATTTTCTGTTTTGTATGGAGCAAATCTCTGACTAAGATTTGAAAAGGATTCTCAATAGTGTGAAAGGAAATCTTTGAAAGCGATCCTTTTCCCTTAGTAAGCCAAGTGTGGAACCTTTTTGCATGTACCTTTCCCATGTTGTATATTCTGCATATATAATACTTTTTTGTAAAAAAATGTTTTTAAAGTTATGCCTATACATAACGTATTCATATGAGAGGTACTACAATAAAACAAAAATACATATTTTAAGTAAATTCTTATTGCTGTAACTGATTCCTGCTCCATACATAATAAAGTAAATGGGTAAATACACTAGGAGTGTGCAAAATGAATGCAATATACTTTTGTGTAATTATGAAAAATTTCAGGAAAATGACCCACAAATACATGTAGTTGAGGAAAATACAAATCCATTATTTAGCACTATATTTCAGCAGGAATACACTCTTGTCTTAATGTCAATTTTGATGTGAGGCTGAATTTCCCGCAAAAAAAGTTGCAAAAACCACGAGTGTTGGGAGCGACAGCTTCTCACATTTTGTTCATTTGCAATGTTGTTTTACTGCATACGATGAGTAATTACACAACATGGTGTAATTTCCAGACTTTTAGAAAATAATTTTAACACAAAGGGGCATATTAGCAAAAACCTCGTTAAAATTATCGCCATTTTAGCGGCAGGAAACTGCAGCTAAAACGGCAATATTGGGTTTGCTAATATGTGTTATAGAATTCCAATAGAAGCCCAGGTTTAGTTGTGCAGGACATCACTTTGCCACTGGATTCAAGCAAGCCGGGCTGAAGACGGCTGTAATGCCAGAAACCGGTCCTCAGAAGCTTGTTTCCGGTCCAGGGAAGGCATGGCTTGGCAGTTCGGGCTGGACTGTTCCCATGAGGCACAGGGTCACACTGATTTGCATATAGCAATGTCTGAACTGGGGTGACAGAGTGGGCTAAAGAACGGTGATGGATCAAACCCAGATCTTTTGACTGGGTGTGAGTGTTTGATTGGTTCAGATGCTCCGTCCATCACCACCCCCTTTTGTACCACTGTGGCTGCCATAAGTGTGGCAGGGTATGCTCAGACGTGAGTCCCTTGCTCACTTTGCCACTGGATTCAAGCAAGCGGGCTGAAGACAGCTGTAATGCCAGAAACCGGTCCTCGGAAGCTTGTTTCCGGTCCAGGGAAGGCATGGCTTGGCAGTTCGGACTGGACTGTTCCCATGAGGCACAGGGTCAGACTGATTTGCATATAGCCATGTCTGAACTGGGGTGGCAGAGTGGGCTAAAGAACGGTGATGCATCAAACCCAGATCTTTTGACTGGGTGTGAGTGTTTGATTGGTTCAGATGCTCCGTCCATCACCACCCCCTTTTGTACCGCTTTGGCCGCCATAAGTGTGGCAGGGTATGCTCAGACATGAGTCCCTTGCTCACTTTGCCACTGGATTCAAGCAAGCCGGGCTGAAGACGGCTGTAATGCCAGAAACCGGTCCTCGGAAGCTTGTTTCCGGTCCAGGGAAGGCATGGCTTGGCAGTTCGGGCTGGACTGTTCCCATGAGGCACAGGGTCAGACTGATTTGCATATAGCCATGTCTGAACTGGGGTGGCAGAGTGGGCTAAAGAACGGTGATGGATCAAACCCAGATCTTTTGACTGGGTGTGAGTGTTTGATTGGTTCAGATGCTCCGTCCATCACCACCCCCTTTTGTACTGCTTTGGCCGCCATAAGTGTGGCAGGGTATGCTCAGACGTGAGTCCCTTGATCACTTTGCCACTGGATTCAAGCAAGCCGGGTGGAAGACGGCTGTAATGCCAGAAACCGGTCCTCGGAATCTTGTTTCCGGTCCAGCGAAGGCATGGCTTGGCAGTTCGGGCTGGACTGTTCCCATGAGGCACAGGGTCAGACTGATTTGCATATAGCCATGTCTGAACTGGGGTGGCAGAGTGGGCTAAAGAACGGTGATGGATCAAACCCAGATCTTTTGACTGGGTGTGAGTGTTTGATTGGTTCAGATGCTCCGTCCATCACCACCCCCTTTTGTACCGCTTTGGCCACCATAAGTGTGGCAGGTATGCTCAGACGTGAGTCCCTTGCTCACTTTGCCACTGGATTCAAGCAAGCCGGGCTGAAGACGGCTGTAATGCCAGAAACCGGTCCTCGGAAGCTTGTTTCCGGTCCAGGGAAGGCATGGCTTGGCAGTTCGGGCTGGACTGTTCCCATGAGGCACAGGGTCAGACTGATTTGCATATAGCTATGTCTGAACTGGGGTGGCAGAGTGGGCTAAAGAACGGTGATGGATCAAACCCAGATCTTTTGACTGGGTGTGAGTGTTTGATTGGTTCAGATGCTCAGTCCATCACCACCCCCTTTTGTACCAGACATCTAACCTTGGCTTCTATTGGAATGCTATAACGCATATTAGCAAGCCGTTTATCGCCATTTTAGCAACAGTTTCCTGCTGCTAAAACGATGACAATTTTAAGGAGGTTCTTGCTAATATGCCCCAAAGTTATCTCAAATATTTAAATTATGCTGGTATTATTTAAATTCAGCAGAGGCTTACTTAATCTACACCTTAAAGGTGTAAGCTCAGTGGACCCCGCAATCCAAACACCCCACAATTCAGCTCAGTCAGAATGCCACAAGTCGATGAATAGTACATGTTGTTAAACCTTAATTTCTTGAGGCAAAGTGTCTCCGAATTAAGACACCTCTCCAAACATCAAAGTTATTAGTAATGCAATCAGTAAAGTAAAGAGGCTCACTTAATAACTGAGTTCTACATCATTGGAATAGTTAAAGGATTTAATTACAAAATTAAAAAAACAAGGCAGTACAGATTTAATGCCCTGAAGGCTCTCAGTATTAGGTAATGCAGAGGAATGCAAAATCAGAAATTAATCTAAGTCCCGAGCGGGCAGCAAAATTGGTAAGGAAATGGACATCATCCTTAGGAGAACAGGAAGGTCTGTGGCTCACCCCCGAAATCAATAGTCTTTCATACATTATTTTTGCATGTGAAATTAACAGAACTGCAGTATTATTGTGGTATGATTGAAAATGTTACATTCATAGCAATCAGAGCACTGTCTCATAAAAAGTCATATTGCCTTAGCACCTAAGCACTATCCCACAACATTAATAATTATTCTTCCCCCTCTATGTTAATGTAATGATAGTATAAGAAACATGAATAACAAAAATTGTAAATGAAGGAGTAGGGTACAGTGATAAAACAGAAAAATAAAAATATTTTGAGATTAAAAAAATAAAAGAAAAAGAAAGACCTTGGAGAAATCATTGCAGTTTGTGCTTGAGCCATGGAAAGTACATCAAAAACTGCATTGACAGTGACAGTGGAAATAAACAAATAATATTACAAACAGTGAGATGTGCAAGAGGAGGGAAAAGAGCAAGAGTGATTAGTATGGTATCTATTTGGAAAGTGTGGCTGCTAGGCCCATTTTAAGGCCTAGTTGACAACAGTCAGGAAAATGCACTTCTACACATCATAGACAATTTGTTTCAAAAGCAACAGCACTAAATCAATGTGTACATGTTGAATCAAGTGTGAAACCACATTTAGAGCATAATTAATATTGCACAAAACAAACGCATAAAATCTTCTACAACAGAAAATTGTAACATGTGTAATTCTGACTTAAATGTGTAGTTGCATATTTAACTATTTAACATTTGTCCCCACAGCAAAAGTATGTTCCTGTGTGAACAACCTTTCACTCAAATCCCAGTAATTGTGGATGTGTTCCCTGCCCATTTGCACCATGAAAGGGCACTTCCTCCTACCATTGGCATTAGTAAAGGTGTGCTTTTCCAATGTGGTAAAGTCAAGAATTGTGCAGCAGCTTATGAATATGTGAGTTCTTCAACCCCATTAGCCAATTGGCCCACCTATTATTAAAAAAAGACTAAACTGTAAGGTACAAATGTTGCTACCTATTCTAAATCTGATGGGGCTGCAAACAACAGAAACTAGGCCCTTTGAACCTAGGAGATCTGCAGGAACACTAAGGATCTGTGGTGTTTCATCCATAGAGTTCAGTTGCTGATATCAGCTTCAATCTCCGTGTGAAACTCTAGAGGAACATGAGGAATTACGAGGGGAATGTGGCTCCCAATTTCCTGCCGCCCCCAGTAATTTCGCAGAACTTCAGGGTTCCATATAAAATCTCTTTGAACCGCGCTCCTCGTAGTAACCAGTACCCCGAAATCACTAACTCCATGTGGCCGACCTAACAGGAGAAAATGGAGACCTCATAACCACTCCCAAGAATTCCACCCTACGGGATACTAAATACAATGGATTACATTAGGTTAATAGAAGACTGAATTTTACAAAAATGTTTCCCAGTTATTTTTTTTTGTTAATTCTTGCTTTGTATTACAGCAATTACGTATATTTTGTAACAGGCCCTTGCTTTATTGAAAATATGAATGCCACTTATACTGAGACATTCGTTATGTTGTGGGTAACCTTTTTTCATTTGCCAAGAAAGGGATGTTTCCCTGGATTTACATAGGTAAAACACAATTTACAGCACATCAGGTCAACTGGTCCGCCTCCTCTTTGACCTAACCCGTACTTCCCTATGGACACGATGCCTTTGAAGATGGCCGCAGACTCAGGTGAGTAGTGAATGCTAATGATTAGAAAGAACATTTGAGCTGACTGCCTTTCTATGTCACACAACCAGATCTGCCTGCGGAAGAAGGATCGGTTTCACTCTCCCTCCACAGTGGAGCAGATGTATACACATGCTATAAATCGAGTTTGTACAAAAATGTGGGGGTCGGGGTAGATTAATGGAAGAAAGAAATTCAGCCATCGATTTGACATGCAGTTTCCAGCAGCCGTTGTCCTTTCACTTGATATTTTTGCTGCTGGAAATGAGAGCTACTCGGGAGACCCTTCTGTTGTTTTGAGATGCTGAAAGCATATTCTTAAAGCCCTGCAGGTGCTCGCTTGCCACAGAGGCAGGCTTTGTTCCATGAACAGGTATGCATCCACAGTGGACGATCAATAAGCTGCTTTATGCATTTAAATAGGCTGGTAAAATGTGCTCTGGTTCAGATGCATATTAAGAAAGCACATTTTATTGCTACGAAAATTCGCAATAAGAATAATTTCAATTCATACATTGTTTTAAAACATTTTGCATTTTCGTATTAATACTTTGATGGACGCAATCTGCACATATCAAGGCACATTAATAAAAAACAGTAGTTTAAGAGCGTCTACATTCAGAGACATGTAAGAGTTCTGTGTGAGAACGACATTCTAAATATTTGATGCGCCTTTTCTTTCCTTGCTTTACGAAAAATGGCAGCAGTCAAGTGTGTAGTCCTTGCAAAGCCAGTTGCTCTCTTCATATTAATGTGCGCACATGTGGATATTTTAAAAGCAGATCTTTTTAAAATGTATATTTCATAGGACATACGCTTATCTCTTTAATTATTTTAGTATATGGACATCTTAGTTGCTATCTACGAATTATCCAGTGGGAAAAGGTTTAAATGATGACAGAATTATCTCAGCTTCCCACATAAGTAAAATCGAAAATTGCGCTGAGTTGGGAAGTCAAAAATCTGTTTCAAACTTTCTAAATTAGCAAGGCTCAACAAGGAATGGGGAGGGCTCTAACTAAATATTACAATTTGTTTAAACATCACATTTCCACACGGACGAAAGAAAACGTTTCACAAGATGGAAAATATTTTTAGGTCTCGGTGTTAAAATCTGGATTGTGGCGTAAACATTATCGGCGCCATCTTGTCCTTTTCAGATCCATACGTGCGCGTAAGCAGCAACCATTTTGATTGCCATGGCCTCTCTGCCCACTCCCGATAGCCAGCGTCTCTCTCTCCCCCTCACTCCCCGGCCTCGCAAGCACCCCCCCCTTGCCAGCCCCCGTTCTCTCCTGCTTGGGCCCTAGACGCACCTCCAGCGCGACCCTGCCTCCGAGCCACATCCCGTGCTGATCCCGCCCACACCCTTTCATCTCATTCATAAAACAGGCCCTTTGATAACCTCTTCCTCCTTGCCCGATTGTTCGGCCTGATCCCAGGATATCACTTAGCCCAGCAGATGCAGTTTATTGCCCCTACAGTAGGACCTCTCCTCACTTCAAAGGAGCGGGGATTAATCAGTGCCCTCACACCCCAGATCCGATCGATTACCCGCATTCCTGTTCCCAGCGGAATGTCCAGCTGCGCGATAGCCATCATGCTGAGATTAGGGGTGGGGACTCCTACTGTAGATATGTGTGGGAACGGGCCTGAACCGGGGATTCCAAAGATGCCTTTTCCGTACTTCAAAGCAATACCACGGATGTCACAAATGTAATAAAGCCATAAAACTGTGTATAAGAGGCGAGGCCTCAGAGATGCGGTTAGAGCACCTCGAGAAGATACCCTGTTGTCTGATTTGACGTGTTCTGTTCCGTCGGAAATAAACTCCTGTTTCCTGCCTTCCAGTCTCCAGCGCCTGCCTCTTTATTTGGTAATCGTGAGTTGGGTGAGAAGCGGCTAACGCCGGGCAAACCTAGAAAAGGGGTAAAACAACCTGATCTGCCTGAACCCTTTTTCATCAATTGGCGTCACAAACGTGGGGCCCATCAGCGACACGTGGATCCAGTGGGAGAGGTCCCGACGACGGAGTGAACGACTGCAACGATCGGGAAGTGCACCTGCCCGATAGACCCTCGTCTGGCAGCCGATCATCCGAACTTCACTGGTTCCGAGCAGACCTCTCTCGAGTGATCTACGGTCCTGACTGGGAACCATCAGGAGTGCCACAGCAATTATGGAGAATAGAGGACGATCGGGCGCTGGAAGCGGAAGACGAGAAACTGTCCATACGGTCCGGGTAAGGTCGTGTAACACGACAAACTGGGAAATATTTGATTGTTTGATTGGAAAATACTAGTATTACTCTCCGAATTGTTGGTTCTCTTGGAGATTCTCTGTCTGCAAACTGAGAGGGATAGAAGTATTCTCTCTTCCTTTGCAGGTAGTGAAGGGTAGGTAACGCAGGCTTTTGCCCCCGTTGTAATCCGTCGTGCCTATCTTTCTCCCCCACTGATTGATTGTTTGCCCGAACATTGTTTGTTCGAGGATTGTTTTCTCGAGAATTCTCTGTCTACAAACGGGGATTCCGTCCTCCTTTGCAGATAGTGAAGAATAGGTAACGCAGGCTTTTGCCCCCATTGTAACCCGTCGTGCCTATTTCTTTCTCGCCACTGATTGTTTGATTGAACGGACATTAATTGTTCGATATTGGTTCTCTCTTTGGGTATTCCCTATTTGCGAATACTGCAGAATAGAAATACTCTGTCCAGTCTTCACAAAGTAGTGAAGGATAGGTAGTGCAGACTTTTGTCCCCGTTGTAACCCGTCATGCCTATCTTCTCCCCATTGGTCAGTAGTTGGTTCAGCCCGGACCACTTATTAGAGGTGGATCATCCGGCTCCTCTGGAAGGCACCCCTAATAAGGATATGTTTTTAAAATATGGACTAGTCGCCGTAGCTTATAGTAAGTTTTGGAATAAATATACTAAAAAGGATCAGGAAAGTCAGTGGCCACTGATAGGATCCTTCGATGACACAAAAATAAGCGTGCTGGAAACAGCCCTTTGTAACAATAAAACCACGCCCACTATGCTTGATAGTTTCGGCATGTGGCGCAAAGAAGCAGAGCAACGAAAGAAAAGAGAAGAAGCGAGAATAGGAAAAGAGTTATGAAAGGCAGCCCACCTGGCCGCTAAGAAACTAGAAGAAGAGATAAAAGAAAGGGAGGAAGCCAGACAAAAACAGGAATCTGAGTCGACAGGCCAGTGTCCTGTTAGGACCCCCTCTACGCTCTACCCTGAGCTGACCTCCAAACAACGGGCGAACGATGAGCTGCTGCTAGGTCCTCCGATCATCTATATGCCCCCTCCCAACCCCTAGTACAGCACTTGCCAGCTCCGAGTGCAAATGAGAATAACCTTGAAGCTAGTGCCCCAGCCCTCACGGCCTCCGCTCCGGCCGCATTAGTAACAACATCAGATGAACCCGAGACTAACAAGCAGCCACCGGCTAGACCGAATAGATTCAGCAAAGATGAACGGGAGGGAATTGACAAGATAGTAAAGGCACTGGTAGACCGGAAGGAGAGCGAAGAATACACGATGGATATGCACAATTCACATGCCGGTAGCCACAGACGGCATTTCATTTTACGGTTTAGTTACCACACTCTGAACGCATATGAGGATAGGTATCAGAATCGGGGTCCTGCTAAACTGACAGCGTTATATAGAAAAGTCGATATTGGAGACGAGGCCGAGCGTGACGCGGCGGACCTCTTCATGCAAACGCTTGAGGTTTTCCGCCAGCTCACGGAACAGAAACCAGAAGTTAAGAGTACAGTTCCCGAGACGACTGGGTCCTCATCAGAAGTAGGCAACACTATGATGCCTATCAGAGAAGCCGCCCCCTACTGGGTTCCCCCACGAGGTCAGGGAACGAACGACGATATCAACCATGCAGATGCAAAGGGGAGGGTTGTGTACAACTGGGTTTATCAACCATGGGATCGGCAAGATATTTTAACTTTTAGGCAAACCCTACCCGATTTAAGAAAGAACCCGACAGCATTTTATACCGAACTAGGTACAGCCTTGGGCTCAACCATAATGACTCTAGCGGACATTGACTTGTTTTTCGGGTTATGTCTGCCGGCTGACGTGTGGAAGAAAATCCGGAAAACCGACCACACAGATCTGTTCGGACATACCTGGAATCAACTCAGTGAACTAGATAGGCAACGGGAGCCCGGAAAGAAACCTGTAAAAGACATACTGGAACTCCCGGACAAAATAGTTCAGAAGCTAAAGACATTGATCCCAGAGAAGAAGGTAGACTGGTCGGTAGTCACGGCTTGCCATCAGAAACCCCAGGAAGAC
This sequence comes from Lissotriton helveticus, assembly GCF_964261635.1. NCBI lineage: Eukaryota > Metazoa > Chordata > Amphibia > Caudata > Salamandridae > Lissotriton > Lissotriton helveticus. Next base: position 2,052,840,955 of record NC_136061.1, read on the forward strand.
GTATCAGAATACTTCTCCCGATTTGAGACGGTGTTCTCCGATTACAGTGGCCAAGACATGACCACTGCAACCGGACAACACCTATTCGTGCAAAACTACGTAAAGGGTCTATCGCAAGAGGTCTCCCAAAAGTTACAGACGAGCAAGAGTAGTTGGGGGGCCTCCAAACCTGCAGCTATCCTTCAGATGGCTCAGTATTACGAACACCAAAAGAACGAGAACGAGAGGGCGACTGAGAAAAAGAAAAAGGACTTGAAAGAACGAGTGATGATTGCTCAATTGCAGGGAGTGACGACAGGAAGGGAACGGTATAGAGGAAACTACCAACCAAATGCACCCCCTAGAGACCGCACACCCACACCCGGCGCTCCACGAACAGACCTCCATGAGAACCAGTGTGCATTTTGCAAAGGATTTGGCCATTGGAAGTCTCAATGCCCGGTCCTCCTGGAAATGATTAAAAATAAAGAGACAAGGGACATGGCAAATGGCCCCAAGACTAGAGGACAGGGACGAGGGCACACCCACGACACCAACAATGACAGACCTGGCAGACCGAACACATTTGACCGCCCCCGACAGAATCAGTGCCAACAGTCTGACTGCGACAACACTCACGACTTTGCATAGGACTGCCAAGGGCAAGGAAGGGATCCAGTCGAGCTCTATGTTGACCAGCAAGGTCCTTACGTCACCGCTAAGGTCCTAGGTACGAAGTCTCCATTTCTGGTAGACACTGGCGCGACACGTAGTGCGTTATCTAAACGACTGATTCCAAGGGCACCCTTGTCTGGCTCACACATAACATCAATAGGCTTTGATGGAACGCCCTCCACTAACCCTTTATTCGCACTGGTTTACTTCGACTTGGACAGTAACCCCACTGACACGACGTTTCTGCTTTCCTCCAACACCCCCGATGCCATTATGGGACTTGATTTACTAAAGCATTTCCGAGCTACTATCAGGTGTTCACAGGACGGGGTTCGAGTCATTCTGTACGATAACCCGACTCTGCTCAGACATCATCATGCACGACACATGCTCTCCATCTCTGACACTGACGCATCCTTACTTGACTCTCTACCTCTGTATCTATGGGCTAAAACTGACGCTGATGTAGGACGAATGATGATCGACCCCGTGCGCATAACTGTTCGCCAAGATGCGATACTCCCAAAACTCCCACAATATCGGATATCGCCCGAAGGTGAGAAGGCACTGGTAATGATTATCCAGTCCCTGGTAGAGGCAGGAGTGGTAGAGGAAGTAGTCAGCAATATTTGCAACAGCCCTATCCTACCCATTGTGAAGAAGCAGGGCGAAGGAGATGAGAAAGCGTACCGCTTCATCATCGACCTTCGAGAGGTCAACAAGGTAGTTGTACCTCAGTACCCTGTAGTCTCCGATATCGCCACCATTCTGACCCTGATTCCTTCCACAGCCACCACCTTCACTGTAATAGACCTCAAAAACGCTTTCTTCTCCATCCCCATCCACCCAGACAGCCGCTACCTTTTCGGCTTCACGTTAAAATCCCGCTCATATAGATTTTGTAGAGCTCCCCAAGGCTACACAGAAAGTCCCAGCATCTATAGCCAGGCCCTCAAGAGAAAGCTGGACACTGTTCAGCTACCGGAGGGAGTGGTGTTGATACAGTACGTCGATGACATCCTTTTGGCGGCCGACACCACTCCACTTGCGGTCACAGCCACCATCCAACTCTTGCACTTCCTTGCGGAAAATGGCCACAATGTCCCCAAGAAGAAGTTGCAATTCTGCCAACCCCAGGTCACCTACCTAGGCCACCTCTTGTCCAAAGACGGGAGAAAACTTATACCCGATCGAATTCAGGCCATTCTAGAAACCCCTGTCCCAAAGACCCAGAAACAAGTCCGCTCCCTGGTAGGCCTCACCTCCTTCTGCCGGCAGTGGTTGCCAAATTTCAGCCTCATTGTAAAGCCACTACTTTCCCTACTAGCCAAAGATGTCCCCTTCCCACTCCCTTGGACCCCCGAATGCCAATCCTCCTTCAAAGAGCTTCGAGACGCCCTTTGTTCTGCGCCAGTCCTAGGAACCCCCGATTACACCAAACCCTTCTCTCTCTACACTCACGAAAGGGAGGGGTGCGCTTTGTCTGTCCAGACGCAAACTATTGGCCCCAAGCAACGACCATGTGCCTATTTCTCTGCCACCCTTGACCCCGTAGCGAGAGCCTTGCCTGCCTGCCTTCGAGCCGTAGCTGCCGCTGCTGTCTCTATCCGGCAAAGTGAGGGGATCGTACTCTCGAATTCCCTCACGGTATTAGTGCCCCATGCTGTTGACACCCTCCTAAACCAGACTAAGACGCAACACCTGACCAGCGCACGACTGACCGGGTACGAATTAACCCTGCTTGCACCCCACATTACGCTGAAAAGATGCACCACACTGAACCCAGCCACCTTGTTGCCCCTGCCCGAAAACGACCCGAACGTCCCCCCTATACATGACTGTGTGACCCTCACAGACGAACAGACTAGGAGTAGAGTTGACCTCCGGGACACCGCCTTCACAGACCCTGACGGAGAGCTATGGGTAGACGGTTCTTGCATAAAACTCCCCAACGGCACCACCTCAGCTGCCTATGCAGTTACCACAACCCAAACCGTAGTTGAAACTGCCCGCATCGCGCAGCGATCCGCACAGGCGGCAGAACTGATTGCCCTCACACGAGCATGTATTATAGCGACAGGGACTACTGCAAACATTTACACGGACAGCCAGTACGCCTTCGGAGTGGTTCACCATTTTGGACTCTTATGGAGGGAAAGGGGATTCTTGACGTCCCACGGCACGCCCATCCTCCACGGAGATGTAGTCTCCGCCCTGATTGAAGCAGTTCTCCTTCCCAAACAATTAGCGGTAATCAAATGTCAGGCACACAAGAAGGTGACAGACTTAGTCGGACAGGGAAACGCGCTGGCCGACATCACTGCCCGAACCACAGCTGAGAATAGGACGACGACCCGCATGTATGTGACCAGGTCACAAGCAGAAAAATGGACTGATGCTAGGGAAACGATTAGGGACATCCAGATGGCCAGCTCACCACACGAATTGACTGAATGGGCACGGGTGGGATTGAAAGATGAGGAAGGCTGCTGGCGGACAAAGGACACAAACAAATGGTTGCTACCCAATTCATACCTGATCCCCATACTGACTATGGCTCACTCCCCTGCACACATAGGATCAGCCCCCATGATCGAACTCATCTCCAAGGTCTGGCACAACGACAAAATCCCCGACTCAGCCAGACGCCTGGTCCAGCAATGCCTTATCTGTTTGTAACACAACCCTGGGAAAGGAACTGTGGTACCCCGGGGAGGGTTTGGGGTCCCCGACCATCCTTTTGAGGTCCTCCAGATGGACTACATCCAACTAGAAAGATGCCAAAGCCTGAAGTATGTATTAGTCATTGTGTGTGCTTTCAGCAAATGGGTAGAAGCCTATCCAACCCGTGATAACACTGCCATGACCACTGCCAAGGTACTGCTGAAAGAGTTTTCCCCTCGCTACGGTCTTTGTCGAATTCTATGGAGCGACAACGGCCCCCACTTCATAGCTGAAGTTATCCAACTAATCTTGAAAGGGTTGGGTGTAAAACAGAGGTTTCATGCAGTTTTTCACCCCCAATCTTCTGGCTTAGTTGAGCAACACAACGCCACACTGAAACTAAAACTGTCAAAGATAGTGGCCACCACAGGACTTAAATGGCCAGATGCCCTCCCACTGGCATTGCTATCGATGCGCTCCACTCCCACTAAGCACCATTTGACCCCCTACGAGGTTGTATTTAGGCGACCGATGAACCTCTGGACTGCCCCTAAACCGACCTCCATTCACGACGTCCCGGACGTCCTACTGTCTGATTACTTGTGCAAATTGACTAAAACGTTGTCTGTCATTCATCAGCAGGTGCAGCAGGCCATCCCCGATGCTTCCAGGGGTCCGGGTCACGATATCCAACCGGGAGATTATGTGCTGATCCGGAATTTCCAACGGACAAAGAGTCTGGAACCCCGGTGGACGGGCCCCTGGCAAGTACTGATTACCACCCGAACGGCTCTTCGAGTGGAGGGGAAGCGACACTGGCTGCACGCACACCACTGTAAGAAGGTCTCCTCGACCCTGACCACGACAGAAAACGTCAGCACCCAAGAAGAACTGCTGAACAAAGACCGGCCATCATTGAACTGTTATCCTGATACCGAGGCACTCGAACTTGCAAAATTCTCTGATCCCACTGTGCCATCCAGGGAAGGGTATTTCCTGCGTCGAAAGGAGGGAGCTTCGGCTAAGTAGACCACAGACTAAGTTGAATCTCAGAACGGTAGCCTAAACACAACCAAGGGTTACCCGAAGAGAGGCTAAACGAAGTCAGCGGTTCTGCCCACTACCGAGCAACTTGAAGATGATGGAAGCGCCAGATAAGAAGATGATGGAAGCGCCAGATAAGAAGACGACGGAAGCAACAGGAAATACCCGTTATCGAAACCCAAAGACTGACAGTATACACAAATCGAAGACAATTGCTCTTTTCATTGTCCTCCTCTTTTGCCTCCTCCTCATGACTTCCTTCTGGATCATGGAAGAGAGCGCACCCGCTCATCAGATATTGCTGACCACTGCACAGCCAACCACTATGAAAGAACATCACCCGATCTCCCTTTCGCCTCAGCTCCGAGAAAGGCGTAAGGAGTTCTGGAACAATTCCTTCGTACAACTGTTGCACCAGCACAACCTTGCCGCCAATGCCACAAACTGCTGGATCTGCGGGTTGCTCCCGCATGCCACTGGACACTCCATCCCTTTCATCCCTTCCCCTTTCTCGGTTCACGGTTCTTGCCTTGCCTGGTTGACCCTCTTGCAAGAGAGCTACAAGGACAACGCCACTTCTGGTCAAACAGTGTCGCACTTCTACCACGGGTTCTGGCTGAACAAAACCGGAAGGACTTCTGCTCTCTTTTGTCCTTTGACCTCTGGCTCCTCTTTCCAGATGGATATCCCTGCCAAGGAGCGAGTCGAAATGCAGGTGTTCCATAATCCAGCCAGACCCACCTTCTCCTACTTACGGAAACGAACTGCTGCCACTCTGACGGTGGCTCTGTCTGTTATCAATGTCACGGGCCTCGTGTGCCTCGAAGGCTTGGGAACACAGCCGGTGGGTCACAGTTCCTGCCACATCACCAGAACATTGGACTCCATCGACCCCCCCTCCTTTGTTGCTTCTCCGAATATGTACTTTGTTTGTGGCACCAAAGCTTACACTTGGCTTCCAAAAAGTTGGGGTGGTACCTGCTACGTCGCCTTCGTTCTCCCTCCAACGTACGTGTCTCCGGCAAACCATCACCGGCACAAGCGCGCAAGATACATTGAACAAGCCGACTCCACCGGAGCACAGTTCCTGGATGCAGTGAAGGGACTTGTTCCTCTGTGGGGCCCAATGGCAAACAGCCGCGCCATCCGACACCTGACCCAGGCAGTAGAAACGACCATGAACATCACGGCTGGCATCCTCACTAACAATACAGCCGAGCTTCAGGCAGTCCGCCTGGTGGCTCTTCAGAACCGCCTTGTTCTAGATGTGGTTCTAGCTGACCGTGGAGGAGCATGCCGCATCATCGGATCCAGCTGTTGCACCTACGTGCCAGATAACTCGCCCTCAGTCTACAAAGCAATCGAACACCTCCACAGACTTTCCTCAGAGGTTCACCAGGAGCAAGAAGGATGGTCGCTTGGGAGCTGGTTTTGGGGTACTTTGAAGGACTGGGGATGGAGGTTGTTTACATTTATATTGATACCGGTCGTGGTACTGTGTGGGTGTTGCCTAGGTATTCAATGCTTGCCACCTGTGTGCTCACTCATCGCCAACTGAATGTGCCCTAAGACTCCAAATCTCGACACTGAACGTATGAACACTTTGTATGATATCGAAATACGTAATATAATGGGGATAGACATAAATTGACAATCTGGCTAGATATGTTAAAAAAGGGAGAACTGTTAAAATCTGGATTGTGGCGTAAACATTATCGGCGCCGTCTTGTCCTTTTCAGATCCATACGTGCGCGTAAGCAGCAACCATTTTGATTGCCATGGCCTCTCTGCCCACTCCCGATAGCCAGCGTCTCTCTCTCCCCCTCACTCCCCGGCCTCGCAAGCACACACCCCCCCCTTGACAGCCCCCAGTCTCTCCTGCTTGGGCCCTAGACGCACCTCCAGCGCTACCCTGCCTCCGAGCCACATCCCGTACTGAACCCCCCACACCCTTTCATCTCATTCATAAAACAGGCCCTTTGATAACCTCTTCCTCTTTGCCCGATTGTTCGGCCTGATCCCAGGCCATCACTTAGCCCAGCAGATGCAGTTTATTGCCCCTACAGTAGGACCTCGCCTCACTTCAAAGGAGCGGGGATTAATCAATGCCCTCACACCCCAGATCCGATCGATTACCCGCATTCCTGTTCCCAGCGGAATGTCCAGCTGCGCGATAGCCATCATGCTGAGATTAGGGGTGGGGACTCCTACTGTAGATATGTGTGGGAACGGGCCTGAACCGGGGATTCCAAAGATGCCTTTTCCGTACTTCAAAGCAATACCACGGATGTCACAAATGCAATAAAGCCATAAAACTGTGTATAAGAGGCGAGGCCTCAGAGATGCGGTTAGAGCACCTCGAGAAGATACCCTGTTGTCTGATTTGACGTGTTCTGTTCCGTCGGAAATAAACTCCTGTTTCCTGCCTTCCAGTCTCCAGCGCCTGCCTCTTTATTTGGTAATCGTGAGTTGGGTGAGAAGCGGCTAACGCCGGGCAAACCTAGAAAAGGGGTAAAATGACCTGATCTGCCTGAACCCTTTTTCATCATCGGTCTGCACTGTCTCGAAGAGACGTGTTGTATTCTCCCTGCAGGCTGACAGGAGAACGCTCATCTTCTACCATTACTAAACTTCAGCATCATTCTCATTTTCTTTTAAGCCATTCATCATGGCATACATGCTTCATGCCCTCTTCGTGTGTTTGACCCTCCCAGAGCACATGGACTAAGTACATGGCTCCTTACTGTGGTGACGGTCTAGTTGTTGCGACACAGGCGCAGACCGGAACCGGAAGGGCGGCCATTTCAGATAGCGGCCGGAGCCTAATGTGAGAGGGAGTTACCCCGGCGCTCTGTACGAATAAAAGAAAGTTAACTTGATTACTGGCACAAGTGTAATTATTTGAAGGTGGAATCTAACTACTATAAATGGCGACGAGGCGGGATCCACGAAAAATAGAAGTTTGAACCAGAGACCCAGAGAAAAAAAAAAAATTAGAAACGCGGCAAATTCAAAACGGCGGAAATTCGGGAAGCGGACTTAATGGAAAGTCGGAAAGCGGACTAAAAGATAAAAGCCAGTAACCAGGAACCCGGCAGAGAGGAAACGCTCCCACATCACGGGTGAGAGGCACAGGTGCCCAATAGCACTATAGAGGGTCAAAGCAGGCATTGATCAGCTGCACAGAGCCATCAAGGCTACAGTTAAGACGGCAAGACACGTGGGGGAAAACGCAAAGTGCGGACCCGAGTGTCCATGTACAGCAAAGAGACAGGGAAGACGCACCAGAACCATAGTCACAACGAGGCGCAGGAAGCACCAATGACACGCAGCGCAGGACCCATCTAAGTTGGGTGGCAGCGCTCTGCAGGGTGGAACAAGCGCCAGTGAACAGATCTCAGCCAGGGGCAAGAGTGGAGGCCGAGTAGACGCCACAGCGAAACCACAGCAATGGAAGCGTAGAGGTGACGCTAGGCTCGGGCCAAGGAGGGTAACCACAGGAGGTAGAAAAAGCGGAGGAGCAACCCTGGATTCCCGAGGTGCATCAGGCAGCGACGGAGACGACGCGAGCTCGAGTAGAACACGGGAGGAAGGACCAGCACCAGGCAGCCCGTCTGGCAACAGTGAACAGGCCCAAGAGAACCCTAGGGACAGAGGGAGAATGGCTACACCGTCCACTTCACTCACCGCATTGGTGGCGTAATCCCGTTACGGTAGCCCAGAGGCAGCCTGTTCTGTTTTGTTGAAACTCCGTTAACTGCCCTGAACAACCTTCGTAAGCGCTGTGAAAGCGCTTTCAGCTTCTGCTATAGTCGCGGGATCAAAGTCGCCTTTGAGCTGTTTTGCGCCGCGCTGAAGGAAGCGCTGCCGCGGAGATGATCTGCCAAAGTCCGTGAAGTTTAACGAGACTAGCGCTGGCCGAGCGCGTCTCGTCACCTGGCTAATCCCGGCTCCAAAGAAGAGTAGCCGGTAGAAGACTTTATCGTCTCAGTCGAGCTGCAGGAAGCATCGACGTGAAACCTTTGTTAACCTTTCTCGTTTCCTGGAATATTACTGTTGTTTGGAGACTGAGCATTTTCCAGTGGCCTCGCCGCATTGAAGAAACTGCAGGCAGGAGGGAAACCGGTTCGATATATAAGGACAAGTTGGGAAGAAGGGACTATATTCCAAGTGTTATGAATCCTCCGCTGAGGTAAGCGCCTGTGGGAATTCTCTTGCTCAGCAATCACTCGGGGGCATACCTTGCTGCTAGCGTCTACCTGCACAGGGGGTCAATCTTCTTCCACATCTGCCCACTGACGCCGCAAACCAGCACCACCGGATGCGAGGGGCGAAAAGACTACATCCCCCAGATGCCCTAGCGGCGCAACAGCGGATTTCCGCCCCAGGAGGGGCAACTAAAGGACACCAGACCCGGCGAGGGGCGAAAAGACTACATCCCCCAGACGCCCTAGGGCGGGACCATCTAAGGCCATCGTAGGCCAGAGGAGGCCGGGCCGGGGCATCCCCCCTCGGAACCGATTGAAGAAAAGAGAGGAAAAGAATAGAAGGTACAGACAACCTTTTGACTATTTGTACTGACATACAGGTTTCCCCCCAAGTGTCAGAGTAACCAGACTGGTGAACTTTCCATTGGGGAGGGGGTACTGCTCCAGTGTCCACCATCAATAGCCAATTTGCTATGATCAGTAAGGGGGGCCTTAGAGAATCCTACTATCAGAGTAAGTCACTTAGGGGAAAAATGGACTATTACGTTAAGAGCTCTGTTCTCCCTATTGCCCGCGAATTAGAGAGATTAGAGCAGTCACCTGTTATGGTTAGCTCCCAGAGTGCGTGTTTGCCCCCACTGTCTACTGATCCAACTCAAGCTATTTCATTACTGGAGGAACTAAATAACATGTGTGGAACCACATATGCTCCTGTGGATCTTCAATCTAGAGCTCCCATTTCCCCTATAGTAATGCCTAGCCCTAGGACCAGCTGCTCACTTCAACTTACCCAAATCTCACAGGGTACACTACACGCAACAGGTCCAACAGTAAATTCACACCTCGCTGTCGCTAACCAGGTTTCCTCTACTAACAGGAAGGGAGATGGGTTTAGACAAATAGGGAGGCAGGCCAAGAAACACACGCTAACTATAAATTGTCCACTCCCTAACACTCCTAGCATCGTAACAGCTAAAGTATGTACCAATGTCTCCCTACTGGCCTCACTGAAAAATATGATAAAGTCATTAATTTCTCCGTTAATTGACAAAATGACCAGTCTAGGGGATAGGCTTTCAGGGGTCGAGGAAGCAATTAAGGCTAATTCCCTACTTTTAAGAACTAAGGCAGAGCCCGCTCATCCACGGTGTCCATCCCCCACAGAATTCCATAATACCACCATACAAAGTAAATCAACCCACAACCATTCAGCAGCCCCGCATAGTAAAAACATAAACCACTTGAAGGTATTCACAACTTCACATAGTTTTCAGCCTAGAAAAGAGTCAATCAGAAAAATGATACCACAAACGGGAATGGGGGCAAATTGTGATAATTTGCCACAAAAAAACAATCATCTACATTTGCCACCAGAGGCCGCGCCCATTGTGTGCGTCCTCTCGGGTGTACCAGAAGTCCCAAGGGGGAAATACGAACACAACCAGGATTTAAGAAACAAGGTAGTGTTTTGGATATCTAAAAATAGACCTCTCCCATCAAACATTGACGGTACCGTACTTAGCGTCAGAAGGGCGGGCTGGTTAGGATCTCTCCCAAAACATATTGCGGGCGATCTGGTACTTGTTAAATTCAAGAACAAACACGTCGTCTCATACCTTCAATCTCAACAGCCACAGTTAGGAGATGGGCCCATATCCGTTTGGAGTCTAGCTGATTTCTACCCCAGAACATCTTATGCTCTGCCGCATCGCCAAAATGAACAGTATTAGAATAAAGACTTTGCAATTTGCAATTAAATGTGCAAAGTTGGCATTGTTGTTTCTGTATAGGGCCAATGAGTTTCCACACTCTGCTTTGTATAATTTCTTTTATTGGGATTGCTGTAAGATTGAGGGTTTCGAGGGGACAGTGTTGATATTTGTATAAATTGTATAATCGTGGGGATTATGAACCTTATTTTTAACGAATGAACTCTTTTATGTACTTTTATGGTATTTTTTTAAATACCGAATAAAGACTCATTGATTGATTGATTGATTGGTGCCATTCCTGCCAAAAAGGGGCGAACCCTCGATGCCGTGGGAGGACTGGAAGAGGTACTTCCTAAATTACTTGTCGGCGCTAGAAGAGGAGAGTGAAGTGGTCTACACCAGCCAAAGGAGGAAGAAGATTCTACTGCACAATGTAGGGCCGGAAGGAATAAGAGTGTACGACAACCTAGTAAAAGCTACACGACAGGCGACGGATAATGACGTGTTCCAGCACGCCATTGAGGACATAGATGCACACTATCGGCCCGTGGTGTGCTTGGCCATAGACCGTTGCAATTTTTTCCAAAGGAAGCAAGAGTGCAGCGAGACCATAGACGAATATGTGGCGGTGTTACAGAAACTAGGGCTGACGTGCAAGTTCGGAGCCCTACACAACAAACTAGTGAGGGATCAGATCATCATGCACACCTCAAACACCACAGTGCAAGAAAAACTATGGGTCAATGGAGACGCGCCCCTCAAAGAAGTATGGGCGTTGGTGAAAAAGGCTGAATTGTCCAAGAGGTGGGCGGAAGCAGCCGGGAAGGAAACAAGCAGTAAACAGACGGTATGCAGAGTCATGGTGAGCAACAAAGGAGACAAACCCAAACAAATGGGACCACCCAGAACCCAGTATACTAGGAAAAATCAGCAAAACGCCGGAGCGGCACAGAAGACAAACTGGGAGAAGAAAATAAGCTGCTACCGGTGCGGGAGCTCCTCACATGTAGGAAATGACTAAGTATGCCCAGCGTTCAAGGCAAAATGTGCATACTGCGGGACATTTGGCCATTATGAGAGAGTCTGCAGACGGAAGCCCAGAGGAGCAGCGATAAAATACATCGACCAGGGCGGCGCGGAGGAAGAGGAAGAACAAGGAGGAGAAGAGTACAGTGAGGATGTACTCTACATAGATGCGCAAGTACTGGATGTGGATTGCAAAGCATCCAGCAAACCAGTGTTAAAAATGAACATAGGTTGTGTGAAGATAGACATAGTAGCGGACTCAGGATCTCACGATTGTACAAAGGAAGGTATGGGAAGAAGAATTCCAAGAGGTAATACAGAAGGAGCTGCATCCCGTGGACGTGAGGCCAGTCACCTACACAGGGCAAAGGATACCCATGGTGGGGTATTGTCCATTGTTGTTTGAGTTCAGAGGACGCCAAGCCGAATGCAAGCTATACGTGTCGGAAAAGGGGCCTTCGGTGCTCGGATGAAGGGACCAAGGTGATTTGGGCATCAAATTCAATCCGGTAGGAGTGGAAAAGGTGATGTCGACCGACACGGAAGAAAGGTACGAAGGAGAAGCATGGAGAAGGGAGTACCCGGAGGTGTTTAGTGGGGAGATCGGAAGATTGACAAAATTCACGCACATGATACATCTGAAGGAAGGAGCCGTCCTGGTGAGTCACAAAGCCAGAAACATCCCGTTCCGATGCCGTGAGGCGGCGCAAGAAGAATTGGAAAGTGCGGAATGGCTATCCCCCTTGGTGGTAGCGCAAAAACCCAACGGGAAGGTGCGATTGTGTGTTGACCTTCGTGAGCTCAACAAGAACATACTGGTCGACAAGTTTCCCCTACCACGTATCAATGAAATGCTCACGAAAACCAAAGGCATAAAGTGGTTTTCCACGGTGGACCTGTCGTCGGCATACCATCAGGTAGCTTTGCACCCTACCTGCAGCCACCTCACGTCGTTCATCACCCCGTTCGGGTGTTACAAATTTGTGAGAATGCTGTTCGGACTGGCATCGGTGGCTGCAGTCTTCCAAAAGTTAATGCACAAGATGTTTCAGAAGGTGGAAGGCGTGCAATACTTGTAATGGGGAAGTCTAAACCTGAGCACAATGAGAAACTGCACAAGGTGCTGGAAATACTGAAAAACAATGGACTCACAGCTGAGTGGGGAAAGTGCAAGTTCGGAGAGCAATCAGTGACCTACCTGGGGCATGAAATCAGTGAAAAAGGGATTGAACCAAAAAGAGCCAACATGGCGGCAATAAGAGACGCGCCAGCCCCCTCAAGGAAGGAAGATGTCAGGTCATTCTTAGGGATGGCAGAATTTTATAGTAAGTTCATTCCCCACTTTGCCACTAAAACCCCTCACATCAGACAACTCCTGAAAGAGAAAAACGGATTCAAGTGGGACAAGGAAGAGCAAGAGGAGTTTGAAGCGTTGAAGAAGGAGATGAGCGAGGCGATACCGCTCAAAGGATTTGATCAAACAGCAGCATCTATTTTAGCCACGGATGCCAGTGATAAGGGCCTCGGGGCGGTCCTGATGCAAAAGACCAGCGAGGGAGAAGTGTCCACGGTCTGCTTCGCCTCCAGAGCCCCAGCGCCTAATGAGGAGAAGTTTAGTGTGATAGAAGAGGAGATGTTGGCGGTGGTATGGGCCATGGAACATTTATGCCAAGTTCCTGGTACGCACAGATCACAAACCCCTCATTAAGGTTCTCACCTCCAACGGACACGCACACGCAACACCTCGAGTCACGAAAATGACGCTAAGATTGTTGGATTATGTGTACGAGGTGGAGTACATACCAGGCCCAAGGAACTGGGTGGCAGACTTCCTAAGCAGAGTGGCCGCCAAAGAAGGAGTGGAGGAACAAGAACCCCCCGGATGGGAAGGATACATGGTGGCCACAACGCAAGACGTGGAGCAGAGCATTAGTGCGCAGGAGTGGGCAGAAGCGTACGAGCAAGATGAGACTCTGGAAGCAGTCAAAGGATACGTGATGCATGGATGGCCGGACAAACGACACTTGGACAACCAGTTGAGGATGTACTGGGAGGTCAGAGAAGAACTGTTCATTGGAGAGAACCCTACGTTCCATTTGAGGGGGGACAAAGTAATCCCTCCCCAGACCTTAGTAGAACACCTCTTAACGATTCTGCAAGAAGGACATCAAGAAATAACGAAAACAAAAGCACTGGCAAAACAGGCATATTGGTGGCCTGCGATAGACTCCCAGGTGGAAAGGTACGTGAGGATGTGTGAATCATGCGCCAGAGCGGACAAATCACAAACCTTAATAAGACCACCCTTAGGGAAGTTTTCAACGCCCAGTAGCCCGTGGGAAATGGTGTCTATCGACATCATAGGACCCATCCTCAACATGGAAGGAGTACAGATGTACGCCATAGTGATGGTGGACAGATATTCCAAATGGCCGGAGGTGGAAGTAAAGGAGACGGTTGACACCGAAGCAGTCCTGTCCTTCCTGAATGCCATATTTGTAAAGGAAGGGATCCCGAGGGTGATAACCTGCGATAATGGACCACAATTCGTGTCGGCCAAATGGGAAGCTTTTATGGCCAGGAACGGGATTGAGGTAAAACACACGCCCATCTACCACCCGGCCGGGAACGGATTGGCAGAAAGGTTCAACCGGGTGATCATGGGGACTATCCAGGCAGCGATTAGTGCGGGGCAAGACTGGGAGAAGGAACTGCCCTAAATGCTGTGGGTGTATCGCATTACCCCGGGGAGCACAGGATACAGTCCATTTAAGGTGCTGAGGGGAAGAGAACCCTTCACCAAGGACAATCTAGCATGGAGACACATGGTGGTACAAAGCAAATGGTTCCCGGCAGTGGTGAAGAGGAACTTGGAGGAAGCACAGGCAGCATATACTGAACACTACAACAAGCGGCGCAGTGTGAAAGGAGTGACCTTGGAGAAGGGAGAATGGGTGAGGGTGAAATTAGCAACGATGAAGAGGAAAGGAGAAAGCAAATTCACACCACCCCTCAAGGTCATTGAACCATACGCTCGGTCAGCCCTGCTTAGCGACGGCAAAGTGTGGTCGCAAGACAGGATGGCAAGATGCAACAAGATTCTTAAATGGGATGAGACAACGGAAGGAGGTCACCACCCTGAAGGAGGAAGGGAAGAGCTAGGAAGAGAAGGAGAGGAAGATGACATGGTAATGGAGAGAGCGAACCACCACCCAGGAGATGAAGAGGACACGGCTAGAGGAGTAGAGGCGTCTCCAGGAGAAAGCAGGAGGGAACTGGACAGGACTCACATTGGATGTGAGAGACGAAGCAGCATAGAAGGAAGTCGGCCGGAGACAGCCCACAGTGAGGGAGATGGACGGAACCAGAAGGGGATGGTGAGAATGAGAGCAGGAAGAGTTGTAAGAGTTCCCAAGAAGTTCGCAGACTATACAATGAGCACCAAGTAAGACTGTTCCAATGTTTGTTATTGTATTGTGTTATGGGGGGGAGATATGTGGTGTGGGTCTAGTTGTTGCGACACAGGCGCAGACCGGAACCGGAAGGGCGGCCATTTCAGATAGCGGCCGGACCCTAATGTGAGAGGGTGTTTCCCCGGCGCTCTGTACGAATAAAAGAAAGTTAACTTGATTACTGGCACAAGTGTAATTATTTGAAGGTGGAATCTAACTACTATACTTACACTGCTCCCGGGATGAACTGCACCTCCTATTTAACAATAGGCGCCTGTATTTCTGCCGGAATACATGCTCCCATTGTAAAGTATAGGCATGCCACTGAAACGTTTTTGGTCGCATCCTAATTAGTCAGCCCAAAACGTCGACAGGGTGTTGGTCGGTCCATTGACTGAGACGATGTCAGACAGAGGAAACTGCCCAACATCGTAATGAGGCTCCTAGTCTTATTGCAATACAGGTAATTTGTTGCCCTATTTTTTCCAACTTGTAATAATCATGATATAGTCTCTCAGAGTAGCTGCTTTGATTCAACCTGCTGTAAATTTTACAGTAGTTGTTTTCAGAGGTTTCACTGTTTTAGCAATTTTACAGTTTGGGATCTAATCTTCTCTTTACTGGACCCGGAGACCAGGTCTGTACCCCTCAGATCTTTAAAAAGAGACCCAGCATCAGCATTTTTTAGTAACATTTCAATATCACCTAAGAATTTTTTCCTGATTATTGTAGAGCAAATCTCAGTGCAGCTGTGTGATGGTTATGGATTGGTTGATTCCACATCCTACTCTTCCGGGTCACAGTTCTTTTCTCAGTAACCTGTGTCAACACCGTGGAAGCCATGCAAGTATTAATTATTTAGCCTTGAAACATTAGCAACCTGTTTTGTACTCTTTTTAGGTATATCAATCTGAGCTTTCATCTCATAAGCATAAACATTATTGGGCCAATGTAGAGGAAGAGAAAGGTTGCAAAAAGTGGCTGCAAATTGTGCAAAGAATTTATGCGACCTGTCTCTAATTTTACAATACAAACAATGTACTATTAAGACACATTGCAAAATCTTGAGTGGTAGGTGGTTGGAATGCCCAATGATATTAATTAGGCAGGTTGGATTTGTGACCCCAGTGTGATTGACAACAAACAGAGGGATGACAGGCTGTAAGGAACAGCATACCACCATGCACTTTTCCAAACAGAAAACTTGTTTTTAAAGCACCATAGGCCATATCATCAAGAAAGGGCGATACATTTTTGCCGCTTTTATCGGCAGGAAACTGCCGCAAAAGCGGCATAATGGGCTTGATAATATGCCCATGTGAATTCCCATAGAAGCCCAGGTTAACTCCAGAACCTGGGCTTCTATGGGAATTCACAAGGGCATATTATCACGCCCATTATCGCCGCTTTAGCGGCAGTTTCCTGCCGATCAAAGCGGTGATAATGTATTGCCCTTTCTTGATAATATGGCCCCATGTGTTCCTTCTGGGTCTGGTTATACTTTAAAAAAAAGAAAAAAGTTTTCTCGTTGTAAATATATTGAGAATAACATACAGTGTCCCCTGGACTGAGCAATGGTTTGCAACTGTAATTGCAGACACACACCATTGAATCATATCATTTCCAATAACAATTAGCAGGGGATGGCCTTTCAAACCCACTCCTAATTGTTATTTGGAACGTATTGATTTTTATTTATTTATTTAGTTTTTCTAAAGCGCACAGCTACTTGTATGAGTTAACTGGCACTGAGAACACATAACTACTAGTCAGAGAAAGGTTGAATGTTAGAAGGCCAGGTTGAACAGCCAGGTTTTTAGGCTCCATTTAAAGGTGCTCTTGTTTTTGGTGGCCTAGAGATAAAAGGAAGTGCTTTCCAGCTGGAGGTGGCAAGGACCGAGTAGGAAGAGCTGCCCCATTTCTTCCTCCTGGTTTTAGGCGCAAAGGAGGGCAGAGACCTTGTTAGAAGGTAATGCATGAGTCTGTTCACCAAGAAGGGGGCAGCCTTGTAGAAAGCTCTGTGAGCCTTCACAAGCACCATGAAATGCACTCTTTGGTGGATTGGCAGCCAATGCAAATCCTTGAGGTGCAAATGAATATGGTTATGTTTTTGGAGATTTAGGAGAAGTGGGGCTGCAGCATTCAGCACAAACTGAAGTCTCTTGAGTTTAAGCGCATAAATGAGCATTTTATGAAGTGTGATGAGAGCAAAAACAATTGTTCTCTTAGGAGGCCAAAGCAAGCTCCTAACACACTGTCTACCTGAGAACTGAAGGACAGTATTTTATTGAATTTTACCCTCAGCTTTTGTGCACCTATGTCAGAGGTTGGGGGTTAAGGAGAAGAGCTGGGCCAAAAGTCACTACCCCAGAATGGAGGGGGTGCCTGTTAGACCTGGTATCCCCTGACTTTCGGCTCAATTTCCTCACCAGGACTGATGCACACCCTATCCCCAGAGCTGATGAACTCATTGATCAGTTGGGATCTGCCATGTACCTCAACACATTCGATTTAAAGTCTGGGTACTGGCAGATTGTATTGACTGATGGGGCCTAGGAGAGGTCTGCATCTCAACACCAGAGGGGAACTACCAGTTCAGTGTTATGCCCTTCGGATTGAAGAATGCCTCTGCTACCTTTCAGAGGTTGGTCAACCAGGTGTTGGCTGGACTGGAAGATTTCAGTGCTGCCTACCTGGATGACATTGCTGTGTTCAGTTCTAGCCCGGAAAAATGCTTGCAGCACCTCTGGGAAGTGTTGAAGGCTCTGCAGGAGGAAGACCTTATTATCAAGGCCAGTAAGTGCCAGATAGAGCAGGGGTCTGTGGTGTACTTAGGACACCAGGTAGGAAGTGGCCAGATGGCACCTCTACAGCCTAAAATTGACACCAGTCTGGGTTGGCAGCCCCCATAGACCAATGCACTCTGACCGCCGGCATCATAATCCGGTGTTTAGAGCACTGCCCTTGATGTCGGGGGGACCGTCACAGAGGGCCTGTTAATTGTGATTCGCCTAACATTCTAGTCAAGCCCTCAGTGTCTGCCACAGGCCACATATTCTGTGACCTGTTTCAGACACTACATACACTGGCAGAGGTTTTCACTAGTAAATGTCAAGGCAGTTTCTACTTCTCCTTGGTGTACATTATTTGCAATTCATTGATACTCTTGGACCACAGATAGTTTAAGGAAGGAAAGAAGGAAAACCTGAGATAAAGTAAGAATTCTTCCAGTTTAATTTCATTTAAGCTTGCTCAGTCACACAATTTACTATTTACGTGCCAAAAATAAAATCTAGTTGTAGTTGTAATTTTTCAGGTTAAAATATTCATGCAAGAGAAATATTTTATTTATTGCCTCCACCACACACTCTTCCTATAAAGTATATTTATATATTTCTGTGAGCTTGGAAGCTGCATCAAGACTGGTATTTGGTGACTGCAGCAGTCTAGGCTGCACAGCTTTCATTTACACTATATTAATAAATATACAGCTCCACAAAATTATGATCTCTTCTGGTGCGTCAGGCAGAAGGTCTGCATATGTATTGCTGATTAATAGATTGATTGGTTGTTCAAAGGAGCACTGCTCCCTGAGGGTATCTTGGTTCTAACCACTGCACAACCCAGGAGCAGAACTTAAAATCAAATAGGTTAATATACATTAGGCTGAGTCAGAGGTAAACTATAAAGAGGTCCAAAATGAGTAATTAACAGTGAAAGATCACCTTATACTGATAGAATGCCATGCACACAGATCATATTTTTTAATTACATTTGGTGTCCAAGCTAGATAAGCATTTCATTTGTGCTCAAGGTGAAAAAACCAAGATTCATTTAGTGAAGGTACTGTTGTGACCCTCCCACACTTGGTTGGACACATTCAACTAGATCTCCTTAGCATCAAGGAGATAATGGTTACTTACACAATATCAAAACCATAAATATTGTGATATTAAAATATCATGAGAAAAATATTGATTAAAAAAAATATAGTATTTCTATACATAGAGGGCCCCATTATGAGGTAACCCGGAAGCCTCCGACCACAGTCACATTGTAGGTTTCCCTTTCAAATGACACATTACAATGGAGGTGGTCGAAGGTGAAACTGGCCGGTCATTCCGGCTGGATTCAGATGAGCTCATGAGGAACCCGTCGGCAGGTCTCAGGCCTCAGCTAAATCCATATGTAAGGCATTTCCACTGTTGGGATTACGATTATGATTTCTGACAGGCATTCCAAGTCAAGTTTTCTTACATGGAAAGCCTGTCAGAAAGCGACTTTGTCTCCCTGCAGCCTCTGGTTGGTGACCAAGGAGGCCCCTGCTAATCCCTCCCCCATGTGGCAGGCACAGTGAGGTTTATGGCCGCAGTACAAGTTCCCGAAGGTAAATGGGAGTATGGGACCACACAATGCGCCCTATTATGATTTTGAGTGAAATTTTCTTCACCTGACATTGTCTCGGTCCCAACCGATTGCATTCCTATACTTTACAATGGGATCATGTGTTCCGGCTGGAATGCATGCTCCCATTGTAAAATTGGAGGTGCAGTTCATCCCTGCAGCCCGTGGCTGGCACCTCAAAGTGCCTGCTCCGGGGTGTAGGGATCAACAGGGCCCCATAGGTGCCCCCTCAGCCTTCAACCGGAGGCGGTGCACCCAAAGGACCCCTGCTGGGGCCCAAAAAGTCGAATTCCAACAACCTAACTGCGTCAGAAAGGACCGCATGAAAAGGCTGCAAAACCCGGTCATTATAATCCCTTGGGTAGAAAGAGACGCCCTTTGGAGATCAGATTACTTTCTGACCACCTCCATCATAATTAACCCTGGGCGGGCAACTAAGCTACGCTTGCGAAGTTTGCGTAGTTTATGCTACTTTGTGCTACGGGAATTGCATATAGCACAGTGCATAATTGCGTAGCATAGTGTAGTTGGCATTTTTTGCTCACTCGCGGTCCTCAACGTCAAGTTGGTGACCGCGAGCCAGCAAAATGACATCCCGGCGAGACTTTTTCCTCGTTCGCGATCAGCAACATCAAGTTGCAGAACGCGAGCGTGGAAAATAAACCTCCTGGCGAGATTCTCAACGCAGGGAGGTCAGATTTCTCATTGCGAGTGGTCAAGTATGGT
This sequence comes from Lissotriton helveticus, assembly GCF_964261635.1. Lineage (NCBI taxonomy): Eukaryota > Metazoa > Chordata > Amphibia > Caudata > Salamandridae > Lissotriton > Lissotriton helveticus. Next base: position 2,052,860,845 of record NC_136061.1, read on the forward strand.
CGCGTATGCTCGTGACTGCTCGCGATGAGAAGCTACCAGTCTGCATTGAGAAAGCTGCTGCTCGAGTAAAAATCTACTCGAGCAGCAGAAAACGACAGCTCGCACTGTGCAAGATGCCGTCTTCAATGATTGCACAGTGCGGACAAGCATCTGGCACTGTGCAATCATCACGAACAGCACACTACGCAGTTTGCGAGTGTTGGACTTAGAAGGAGTTAAATTTACTATTCCCCCTTCAGTCTGTGAATCAGGAGGGAAATCATTGGAGTCCAGAGGGATGGAAATTACTAATCCCATTCCGGTCAGTGCAACAGTAGGTAAAGTGTTGGACTCACGAGGGGTAAAAACAACTATTTCCACTCCTTTCGGTGCAACAGTAGAGAAAGAGTCGCTCATTCCAAACAAATAAAATATTTTAACAACTCCATTAAATAAAATAAAAATATATATTTAAAATGTAAAACTATAGCGCTCATTACGATGTCGGCTGGTGAGCCTCTGACAGATCGTCGGAGGCTCAACGAACGACATTGATGGTTTAAAGTCGGACCGCCTAATTACAATTTAGGCATTGGTAGTTTATACCGGCTGCATAGACTGACTGGCTTCCCATGGGCTCAAGGAGCCTGCCGGCCAATCGAAGGCCGCACATAATCCCCTATTAAAGACGTTTCCAAAGTGGGGATTGTGATATTGGTTTCCGACAGGCTTTTCATGTTGGACTTTCCAACATAAAAGCCTGTTAGTAACTGACTTTTGGGGGCCCCGAGAAGGGCATCCTTGCCCCCATACCCTCAGCGGCCTCTGGTTAGGGGGCTGTGGGAGACCCATGGCGCCCCCTGTTAATCTCTGCTCTGAGGTGCCTGGCACGTGGTGCAGATATTAACAGAAACTTCCATTTCTATATGGGAGCTTGTGTTGCAGCCGGTTTCTGTCAGCCCCACAAGAGAGAAATGGGAGCTTGCAACTGCACCATGTGCGGTTGCATCATAATTGCAGTGTCAGGACCATCGCCTGGAGGTCGGTCAGTCTCGAGACCTCAGTGATGTTGGTCAGTGGCAACTCCGACTGACAAATTAATGAGCCCCTATGTGTCTAAATTTTAACAAAAATTAAACAAATTGAATAATTATTACATTTCAAATAATACCTATCAATTAAAACAAATATTATAAATTTAATTAAAATACCACACTCTATTTTCACATTAGTAACATCCAACAATTAAAACGTAATTGATATTAAAAAGAAAAGCACAAATAACATATTACACAATTATTAATAAAGGAATACATAATTGTAAATTTATTTGACATAATAATCAATTAAATAATGATTCATACATTAATAATTAACTACCCAAAATTATTTTAATAATTAACTTCTCACCCTGTACCCCTAAAAACCCAACATCCCACACCTAAATTATAATGTAAAAATGATCATTGCACAACTTACATTATTAATTATCACTTAAATATTTAATAATAATTATATTCCACTACCCTTACTACCCTTCACCCTTACAAATTCAACAACCCACACCTGAACTAGAACTTTAAAAAAACCATAAAATCAACAATTTACATAATTAGTTATCAATGATAAATATTATTATTATTAATTAACATGTATTAATTATAATGTATTTATTTCCCACCAAATATTATTATTATTAATTAACATGTATTAATTATAATTTATTTATTTCCCACCCTATCCTTATACAAACCCCACAACCTGCACCTCAAACATCACTTAAAAAGAAATTAATTGCACAATATACATAATCAATGATGACTTAAATGAATATTAACATATACTATAATACATAAAAATAGCAAAACAACAATATTATTAACAAAGATATTTTTGTAAATGATATTAACAACCTAGGGGCTTATTACAAGGATAGTTGGATTGAGCTTCCGATCGCCGAGGCAGCGGTTTCTCCCTCTGCCGTATTATGATGTATGGAAGCTGAATCTCCAACTATGGTGAACAGAGTTGACTTTGCATGGATTACGGTGGTTGGAAAGGATGCAGATAGAGATTCCGACTCTGCCATGGCTGCGGTTCCACCACTGAGCAAATTACGATGCATCTGATACCTTGGTTCTCATCGCAAGTCTGCTGAGGTATTGCTACATCAAAGCACAACAATACCCATTGTATGCATACAAGAAATGACACAGTTGATGTCATATGTCTAAGTGGACACACCTACCATTCTAACGATAAAACACACCCAATCCCAGAACATGATCCTTTGCCACCACCCTTAAGCCCAGAAGTACTGACCGTTAAGCCCGTGCAGAGTTCGCGGAGTTCTGCTATGCAAAACTCTGCAAAGTGAAAAAACCCTCTGCTGCGCTACGCGGAGCTCCGCAAGCAGCAGAGTGCATTTGTTGTGATTTTCAGCACCGGGTGTTTTATCCACATTCACGTGAAAGGCACCATGCACAGCGGAAAAGGGCGCAAGCGGGCACTGCTTCCTATCTGCTGCTCAAGTAGATTTTTTGTTCGAGTAGTGGCTTTATCAATGCGTATGGACGGTTTCTCAACGCGAACAGTCGTGTGCATACACGACCACTTTCAATGAGAAATCTGATGGCCCGCATTGAAACATCTCACCGGGAGGTTAATTTTCCACGCTTGCGCGTACCAACTTCACATTGACGATTGTGAACAAAGAAAAATACCACCAGAAAGTGAATTTCCCTCATTCGCCAACCTAATGCTTAGACACGCAACCAAGTTTTTGGGAACTCCTCGAGCTCCACGTAATGTGGAATGCGGAAAACTCTGCGAGCGAGCAAAGTTCACTACCCAGGGATGCTGACCATGTCTTTTGTTCTACAGCAGCCAGCCCTTCCACGCATTCACACTCCTTCATCACACCCTTCACTGTACATAATATTTTTTTAAGTGTTTCCTGTAAATCACTTTCATTTCTACCTCGCTGGCTCTAAATCACACTCTGTCACACATACAATTATCACATTTTTTGGATACAGAGTTGTCAGTGCTGGTGGAAGAAATCATTAGAGTAGAGCCACAGATTTTTGAATCACATGTGGGACAGGATAGTCAACAAAGTGAACTCAGTAGGTACCACCCTGCACACAAAGAAGGACATCAGGAAGAAGTAGCATGACTTGAAGGCCAGGGTTAAGGCCATTGTTAAAAGGCACCATTTGGCAGCCCAGAAGACTGGCGGTGGGCCTCCCAAACTAACATTAAAACTCACAGCCTGGGAGGAGAAGGTACATGCCATTCTGCATTCAGAGGGCTTGATAGGAATACTTGGGGTAATAGAGTCTGGTAAGTATCATCACAACAACTGTAATAACATATCAAGTTCCCTTAGCACACATCATAGTTTTTGCCAAAGTGTTGTCCATCTATTGGTTCAATATGCAGTAGCCAAAGTAACTGAGATGTGTGATTAATAGTGACAATCAGTAGGCCAGCACATAAGATCACAAGTATAAACAGCAATTACATTTCACATGTGGAAATATTGACTGTAAGTGCATTACCATGAAATCATCCCAGGAACAATAACATGTGGTAATATAGTATGGGCCATCACAGCTGTATTTAGCTAATAGTTTTTTAACACAAACTAGTTTGCCAAGTGTTGACAAATTAAAAGGACTACAGCTACCACCAAGCCCTCTACCTCAACCACTGAACAAGAGGCACCTGTGTTGTTTCTCCATACTCACTTGTCTGCCATGTCAATATTAAGGTTCCGCTCACAGGCAGTTAACCATTGGTCAAGTGGGGGGGGGAGTGTTTTAAATGACTACAGCATTTGCCTGGGGATACATTGACACTGCACAGCACACATGAATAGCAATGACAAATCTAATACCAATTTGTGTGTATGTCTGTACTGGACCCAAATCGGACTTGGAATGTTCTAATCCTGTATCTTCTACAGTGTGTTCACTGGGATTTGGTTTTTCCATCTATCATTGCAAAATAAAGCATCTTGGCACAGCTAATGAGCAGGCTCATACCACTTTGTGTAATTGAGGTATAATGTCATGAAACTGAGTCTAACATAACTGGGAAAGTTGCCAATGTTAACCTCAAGACCTTTTTATCTCCCAGGCATGTGGATGTACATACCAAACTCTATGTAATCTCTGTTCCAACAGGTCGATATATCTAGAAAACATGTGACATGGTTAAAAGTGCAGGACTAAAATTGCACATATATTTGTGTATATATGTATATGTGCAATTCTAGTCCTACTCCTGTGTTGGGCCTCTCCTGGTTTTAGATTTTCAAACTCTCCCTCACCCTCATCCCATGTTGAGCCCCCCTCATGCTGACCACCCAGCAGCCCAGATTTTCAATTAGGGACCATTGACTTGTTGTTGATTCAATGTCCACAAGTATGTGGGTCACTTACCTGTGGTTGCGTCCAAGATGGTTTTGATTTTGGAGGTAATCAAGTAGATAGAATTAGAGCAGGAAGTCTTCTATGCCTCCCTTTCATTTGGTGATGCAGTGCGCGCAACGAAATTCGTTTTATTTATTTAAATGTTTACTTACCTGTAAAACTCCGTAATCCATACATTACTACCCCCCACCCTGCCCCTCCTCCTGCCCTTGTCACCACCCTACAGAAACACCAACTGCCGACCGCTACTGCCATGGCTTAGTATTATGAGCGACAAGAATTAGAAGCTAAAAGTAATGAGGATAAAAACTCTAAAGAGTTAAAAACAAAGGTTATTTTAGCTCAAGCTTATGGACCACCTTCTAGAGGTAATGATAGAGGCAGACGTGGATCTTATGGTTCGTCTTTTCCTTCTTATACTTGTTCGAATTTGTCTGTTGATCAGTGTGCGTATTGCAAGAAATTTGGACATTGGCTTTCTGACTGTCCAGTACTGCGTGCTCAGCAGGGTTCACATGGTCGGGGACAAATGAGAAATCGTTCAGGATATTCAGGGCCTAGAGGAAGCACACATGATCGTGCTAGGTTTGACGCTAATACATGTGGACAGGAGGGTTCTAATACTTTTGACAGAAGGAACCAATATCAAATGTCCGACTATGTGCCGTCTGATTTTCGAGATTCTGCTTATGCATAGGATTGCCTAGGATGGGGTAAGGAATCAGTTGAAGTTCCAGTAGTAGTCCCTATATTACAGCACATGTTTTGGGTTCTACTGATCAGTTTCTCTTTGATACAGGAGCTACTCGTAGTGCCTTGTCTAAACAATTGGTTCCAAGGGCTCCCCTGTCTGGCTTAACCATTACATCGATAGGTTTCGATGGAACACCTTCCCTTAGCTCATTGTCACAACCACTTGCATTTCATGTTGATAAGTGTACTGCTCCATGTCCATTTTTGCTTTCTCCAAACACACCAGACAATATTGTGGGTCTTGATACGTTTAAATATTTCAGGGCTAAGATACGATGTTCTCCAGAAGGAGTATGGGTTATTTTGAATGACAACTACCCTGTGATTGAGAGATCTTGTATTGTTAAAGAGGACATTGCACTAGCCTCACTCCCTAGTACTTTGAGGGCTACTTCAGACACCGATGTAGTGCAAATGGTTATTCCGCCAGTGCATATTAGTGTCAAGGAGGGTGCTTCTTTGCCAAGACCGCCTCAGTATAAGATTTATAAAGAAGGAGAAGAAGCACTTATTATGATTTGATTAAAGTGGGGGTTGTGGAAGAAGTTCCTTACAATGTTTGCAATAGTCTGATTCTTCCCATTTAAAAAAAAAGATACTGACACTAAGATTTATAGATTTATCATTGACATGACACCAGGGGGGACTCAGACACCAACATGGGCACTCACCGGGCAGTGACACGCCGGCTCCACGCAGCTGTTGCTCCCCGGCCGCCGCTTCCTCCATCACGCGGCAGCCGTGGTAGAGACTACAGCCCCCAGCATTCTTGGTGGTGACACGCCCACCGGGAAGCGCGCACGGAGGCGCTGAAAACGCAGAGGCCCCTGCAGTCGAGCAGGGGACTCAGACACCAACAAGGGCAGTCACCGGGCGGTGACACGCCGGCTCCACGCAGCTGTTGCTCCCCGGCCGCCGCTTCCTCCATCACGCGGCAGCCGTGGTAGAGACTACAGCCCCCAGCATTCTTGGCGGTGACACGCCCACCGGGAAGCTCGCACGGAGGCGCTGAAAACGCAGAGGCCCCTGCGGTCGAGCAGGGGACTCAGACACCAACAAGGGCACTCACCAGGCGGTGACACGCCGGCTCCACGCAGCTGTTGCTCCCCGGCCGCCGCTTCCTCCATCACGCGGCAATCGTGGTAGAGACTACAGCCCCCAGCATTCTTGGCGGTGACATGCCCACCGGGAAGCACGCACGGAGGTGCTGAAAACGCAGAGGCCCCTGCGGTCGAGCGGGGGACTCAGACACCAACAAGGGCACTCACCGGGCGGTGACACGCCGGCTCCACGCAGCTGTTGCTCCCCGGCCGCCGCTTCCTCCATCATGCGGCAGCCGTGGTAGAGACTAGAGTCCCCAGCATTCTTGGCGGTGACACGCCCACTGGGAAGCTCGCACGGAGGCGCTGAAAACGCAGAGGCCCCTCCCGCCTCGCGGGATGCGCGAGTGCAGCGCCGGGCTGAGCCCGGGCAGAGGGCGGGCCGTCTGTGGCCGTCAGGGGCTGAAGGAGGCTGGGCTGGGCCACTCCATTAACATCTGCAGCTGATAATGGGTAAGCGCAAGAAAGCCACAAATATGGAGGAGGGTGGGAAGAACGCTAAGGTGCCAAGACACTCTAATTCTATCATGACTTATCTTACATCGGTGGTGGGAGAATTGACGAAGGAAATTGCCAATGCTGAGCTTGAACTGGGTCTGTCATCCACTTCCTCACCAACCACTATCCCATCTACCCCCCCCGGATCTGGGTGATATCACACCTAATGGCAATCCCCCGTTACCACTAGACCCCGTTGTGACAATTGTTAATCCTCCTTCCATATGCCCTACAGCTAAGGCATCTACCCCCACCTCGCCAGTCAGACAGCCTGAGTTGAGTCAGCAGACAATTACTCAACCAACCAGGAGATCGTTGGATAATAACGTCATCAGTGCGTGCCCATCAAATTTGCCAATTGACTTTCTGGGGGACAAATTAGAGCCCCTTTTTGTTGCTAGGATCGAACCACTACTCATTGGGATTGTGAAAGACATTGTTGACACACTAAACACCTGTCTAGAAGGATTACTTAAGAAATGTGCAATAATTGATAGACTTGTCAACAACCCCCCACCTCATATGGTACCACATGACAGAGCGATGTGTTCCGAGGGCGAGGGACGGAGGAAGGTGACTTATAAGGGGGATTTGGCACAGGCACCATGTGCGGCATTGCAACTTGAAAGCAGCGTAGGGGTCACCAATACATTATTTCCAGTCAAGGATGTACCCCCTCTAACTTTGGAGGGGCAGCCACGTCCGCAGTACCAGCCTTGCACACCTGATCTTGTGAGGGTATCCCACAGTAAATATAAACTTAACTTGCCACCTGAAGCGTCCCCACTAGTAGCTGTCTTCATCGGGGTTCCCCCATTAAGGGATGGGGAGGTGGAATCTACCACGGACCTTATGGCTAAAACTAACAGGTGGTGTTCGGACAAATGCTGTGTTGAGAACATTGCAGATGAGATTATTTACGCAAGGAGAGTGGGTTCAATCGGTAAAGAAATCTACCCAAGGAGATTGTGTGGTTATTAATTTTAGCAGGGCTAACCTAGCGGATAGACTCTTCTGGGATGGCTCTGATATATCCTTAAAGGACCAATTGAGACCTGTCCCGCTGGGTTTCTTTTACCCTCCCTCTGTTCGCACTACGCAATCTAGATGCCCTGGGAGCAGCAGGTTGGGAGGGCGCCCACCTCTAGGAGAGGGAAGGATTAATACACACACATCCCCATGACCCCTAAGGCGCCCAACTACCTCATTAACTTGCCAACCCCGTGATCACCAGAATGTCCGGGAGGGTCCGGTGTTGGTCACAGAAAATGATTTGCCCCCCTGTCGGGTCTGTAGGACATAGACTGACTAGCAGCCAACTCTACCCGTGCGACAGAGGAGGTAGGGCATTCAATAAATGATGAAGCTGGGGTATGCAAGCTATTACGCTGGAACGTGGCAGGAATTAACTCCAAACGCAACGACAAGGAGTGGATTAGTTTTGTCTCTGGGCACAAGGTTATTGCCTTACAGGAAACATGGGACACCACCGCTAATTTCTGGCTGGATGGGTTTACCAGCTTTGCCAAAGCTGCTACCCCTAGCTGTGCTGGTAGAGCTAAGGGAGGTCTCCTTATTTTATTTTCCCTAGAACTTAAAGGATCTCTAAGACAGATCAATAATGTCTCTCCCAACATCCTTATTGTTGAAAGGGAAATCAGCCCCTCCAGGAGGACATTATATACTAATTTTTATAATTCCTGGAACAGGGACAATAGTGACAATAATATTGCCAGATTAGATGCTGTTTTAACGTCATTCAGTCAGAATACATATTTCGATTCGGAGTACATACTATTGGGAGATTTTAATATTCACCCCTGCAAGCTAGTGTGTGGTTCAAGTAACAAGGAAGGGGGAGAAGGTCCCGAAGGACCCCACTTCGAGCATACTACATCAGGTGAGGAGTAGAAGACTTTCTGGCCAATTTCAAACTCTATGAACCGGAGGGGGGCTCAAGAATAGCTACTTTTACGGGTACCGACCCTGGAACAATTATAGATTATATTTTTGTAACACCTGGCATCTTAAACAGGGTCATCACCTATCGCACAGTTCCTTCTCATTACAGTGATCGCAATCCTGTTATACTTGATGTAGCTCTGGGAGATTATATGGGACCAATCCCGGGGCCAGTTAAATTAGTGCATACCTTGCGCACATCCGACCAGGGTAGAAGACTTAAATGGGCCAAGGTGTTCCGGAGAACTTTTATGCGGAGGTTTTCCCGAAAATCGAGGCCCAGGTGGCGGTGTGCCAAAACCCAAATGCCCGGGACTGCGAAATTATAGGGGCCTTTGAGACTATGTGTGGGCAGGTCTCACAGGATCTTTTGGCAAAACCCAGGAAGGGAGTGTCTAATAAGCAGCGCTGGTTTGATGCTTCCTGCTCAAAAGCACATAAGTCCCTAATGACAGCCTTGAAGAGAATACCTAGGATAAGGGATGACATTGTAACGTTGAGGAAGAACTACAAACTAGCCATCAAGACCAGACAAGATAATATCAAACGTGAAGCCTGGGAGAGTCTCCTTTCCGTGGCCGTCCTGAAGGATAGCAGGCAATTTTGGGAAATAATTAAACAGCCATTTTTCTCTGATCTAACTAACGAGGTCATGGACTGTGTTATCTCGGACGACAAATGGCTGGACCATTTTAAAAAGGTGTAAGGAGACAATGAGACGGCTGGTCAAGTATGCCCCCTGGTGGCCCCGGATGCCGCTCCCATTTACTTTAATAGATCTGAGGTGGAGAAAGCTATTTTGGCCATTACCAAGAACAAGGCCCCTGGACCTGACGTGGTGCCGGGTGACTTTTTTATACATGCACCCAAGTTATGGGCGGGGGTCCTGGCTAATGTCTTTACTGCCATTAATGGCAACCCCATACCATCCACCTGGGCTATTTGTACCATCGTCCCCATTTTTAAGAAGGGCCAGCGGGACGATCCCGGGTGTTATAGGCCCATATCCCTCCTGGACTCTGCAGTTAAGATCCTAGGCAGAGTCCTTTTGGCCAAATTGAGGGACAGTGTAGAGTGTTGCGGGGGCTGGCCGACATTCAGTACGGGTTTAGAGAGAAGAAAGGAACGGTTGAGCAATGCTCCAACTTACACCTGTTGATCTCGAAATACACGGTGGCCAAGGAGGGGTCTCTATTCCTAGCGTTTATGGACCTCTCCTCGGCCTTCGATTTGGTGAACAGGTCTAAGCCATGGACCACCCTCCTGAAGATGGGGATAGATGAGGCACTGGTCAAGTTAATGGCTTCTCTTCACCAAGAGCTTTTTGCTGCTGTGCGGGTCACTAATGAGGGAAGGTGTACGTCCCGTTTTAAGTCCATGCGGGGGGTCAGGCAGGGCTGTATTCTGGCCCGCTGCTTTTTACCATCTACATTAATGGCTTGGGTGCCTACCTGGAGGATGTTGAGGGTGATGTTCCGCGTGCAGGAGCAGTTAAGATCCCCGCGCTCCTGTACGCGGACGACGCGGTGCTGATAGCCCACACTGGTGTCTGCCTGCAACGTCTCCTGGATGCTTTTAGCACATTTATGGACAATCTGGACTTAAAAATAAACATGAATAAGTCCCATACCATGGTCGTGGGGCGCCAAAGTAGCAAGGGGAAATCTAAAATCTTTGAATGTAAGGGCGAGGTCGTCTCCAGAGTCTCCACGTTCCCCTACCTGGGGGTTCTTTTTGACCAGAGGGGATCTTGGGGACGCCAGGTTAGGGCGAAGAGGTTGGCGGTGACTAGATCATCAGCAGCCCTCATTGGATTTGCAGGTAGGCTGGGCGCTAGGCCGATGGAAGCCCTTCTGAAGATTTATAAAAGTAAATCCGTTGCTTTGGCTTCATATGGTTCACCCCTTTGGGGTTACGTAAACCTGGAACCAATTCAGAAGGCGGAAAATAGATTTATACGGACCCTCCTGAGGTTCCGTGACGATTTTACCCGTGTTTTTGACATTGTCGTAAATACATAATTTTGGTATCAGTGAACCGCAAATGATCCATTTAGTATATCCTGGTGTTTTCGCTATGCTACGAGCAAGAGCACTCCAGTTACAAACACATTTCTGTTCTACCCATGGCATCCATCTTAGAACACGGAAGCCATTTTGTATTCCTTGCCCTCACATAGTCAATGGACACGCAATGACCTCTTTTTCATCTAAGGACACGTAGGCTTTAACCGGCGATTCACCTTGCTAGTGACACGTGCACCTTAGGCCAGCAACGCTGTGGCAGCATGACTCGGCAAGAACTGCCTCCCCAGCCTGAGGCCAGTCCTGCTATACTGGTTCTTGTGTTCGTTGGCCTGATCATGATTAGGCGGCCGAAGCTGGTAACCGTGCCCATTTACGACCCACAAACATCTCTTATCCTGTCTTTCTATCTTCTGCACCTGGCTCTGCTCCTTTCCTTCTGGGCCTTTATTAGGGGGAGGTAACGAAATTTACGATGAGGCGGTCCGGGTCTTGAATGAGAAATTGACATGGGATTATGATGGAATAGTGGGAACCCCTCATTCGTAATGTTTTGACATCAGATACTGTTGACGATTCCTGTGCAACGCCAAATATTTATTGTTTAAGACACGAATGTTTAGAACTGTGGTAACATGTAAAGAATTTGCCCCGAGCAGAATATTTAGTATATAAGGAACAACCCTCTTTGTACAAATTGAACAGGCTCCTAGACACTGCCCGTGTGCAGTTTCTGTGACTTCTGTGTCCCTGCAGTAATAAACCTTTGGTCTTTGACGCCACCATCGAGAAGCCCGTGTTTCTGTTTGTTTGTGCACCGAGACAGGTTGAACTCCGGGGTCTTCGGGTGTTTTCCCTGACACCTCTGGACGGAACCAAAAAGTCCAGAACTCCAATTGGCGCCCAACGTGGGGCGACGTCATTCGGTACCGGTCCAAAAGCCTGAAGAGTTCGAGGAGCTTCGTGTGAAGATTTCAGAGGGAGGCGCCCCACTTCATCGATCCCGGCATATCGCAAAAGTGGCCCCGACGTTCTCTTCCACGAGGGTTCCCGTTCAGACGGCTGCAGTGGTCCGTTGCCTTGACCATCGCCCTGTCTTGGACCCGAGGTGCAGTCCTTAGTACGGCGAGACGTGACGGGTTTCTCCTTGGTGACGTCTTCAGTGCCTCAGTTAAGTATTTTGTGAGGGTTGCTCCCGTTTGGATAATCCTTTTTAGTTCTCAGTTCAGTTCAGTTCTGTAAGATTATCACTGGTTATTCTGGTTACGATAATCATTCTGTTCAGTTCAGGTATCGATACATTTGTCAGTTCTGGTAGGCCTAAGTTCTTGGTTCGAGTGCGCATCTTTTCTGTTTGTGTCTTGTTTGTTTTGTGTTCCGGGTTATAAAATGGTAAGTCGAAAAAATTGTATGTTGTCTTGTTTCAGTTGCAACAGTGATTCCCAGTTGGAGGACTCGTGTTTGGTTCCTCCGATTGGAACTCCCCTTTATGATCTATATTGCAAATTTGGTGTGGGCCCTATCTCTTATAACGAGGTATGGATCCGCTTCACAGAGAAAGATGGTGTCCTTAGTTGGCCACTGCATGGTAGTTTTGAACCTCAAGTTCTTGATAATTTAGAAATGAAATTATTCAAGAAGAAAGCCCGGCCGGCAATGTTTGATTCTTTCCGTTATTGGCGAAAAGAATCTAAACAGAGAGAAATTAAAAAGTTGAAGAAAGAACAGAAAGAGCAAGAGTTGACTTTAGAACAGTCTGCTAAACAGCTGCAACTCAACGAGTCTGAAAAAGCGATGGAGGTGGCCAATAGAGAGCGTAATTTAGCGATAGACAAGTGCTATCCTGCTTTGCCATCGAGTACGGCTAAGATAGTAGAGGACCCTGAAAAGGATCCCCTGTTGTCTTACTTGTTACGATCACCCCCACCGTATGCACAGGGTGCTACGGCTCCACCTATACCGAATGTTCAATTACCGGTTGCTGGACAACCTGGTGTCCCTGTTCCCGCTCCCCTGAATCAAGTTCCTGTACCTCCTGTGGTCAATATTAATGTTCCTTCGACAACCCCTCTTCCAGGGTTGCCGGCTTCTTTACCTATGCCTGTGTCGCTCACACCTGCTAGTTCACAAGCTATTTTGCCTGCTACTCCTACTGTTCCTGATCTATCTGTTCCAACTGCTACTCTATTTACTGCTTCTGCTAATATTATGACTCCACTTTCTGTTCGTCGGAGAATCACTGATTCTGTCTCTAATATTCTATCTCCCTTCTATAAAACTCTGATTAAGACTCCTACCTCTGACTCTGTGCAGAGACGTAGTCAGCTTCCCAGTACTGAAGAGCGAGGAATATTAGATTCCACTGCTCTTAGATGGGTTTCAAAAGTTGGAAGATATAATGTACAAGATGTATTAGATACATTTATGCAATGGAATGAACCGACACAACGATATGTGTTCGATGAAATGTGTTTCCTTCTACGTGAGGAATTGGAAGAGGATGACCCTGAATCAGATCTAGAAGAATTAATTAATGTTCAGAAAGAGTTTGCTGCAGGTATGATAGTTGGACACAATATAAAAGAAGCGATGGAACTGGTTCTAAGTTATAGGACCGACTCATCCCTTCGTTCACCAAGAGAGTTAGGGAAACGTAGTACGAAACAAAATCGTCAATACCCAATGAGAGAGGTTCCACCAATTTGGCGTGAAGCTGTGCAAGCTAATGCACCGCTTGGTATTGCAGCCGCTCCGGCCCAATTCCAGAGAGTATGGATACATATTCCATGGAAGCGAGCTGAAGTATTAGCAGTGAAACAGGCCTTGCCAGATCCGCGTAAAAATCCTGCAGGGTACTACAAAGAGTTGGCTCAAACAGTTGACGCTTGTGTATTGAATCTTGCTGACATAGATCTGCTATTTGGTAATGTAGTACCGCAACCAATTTGGGCTAAAATTCGTAAAGAGAATCATCCAGTTGCCCTAGGTGGTGACTGGGCAGCTATAATTGCAGCGGATGGTCAACAAATAGGTGGTTCCAAACCAGAACCCTTAATCGCTAATTTGCCTGGTAGAATAATCGATTTAATGAAAACCTTGATGCCAGCATTGCGCGTTAACTGGGACAAATTGTCCGCGTGCAAACAAAAGAAAGACGAAAGCGTCTCCGACTTTTTCACAAGATTCGAGGAGACTTTCGTGGATCATAGTGGTCAGGATATGAGCACAGAAGGAGGCCAGAGATTATTTGTTGATAAATTTGTGCACAATCTGTTGCCAGAACTTAGTGGTAAATTAAAGAATTCTGAAAGTGCGTGGGCTGTCTCTACGACTGCGCAAATACTTGCGACTGCCCAGTACTATGAAAATAGGGATAAAGAAGAGAAGGAAAAATCAGATAAAAAGACGAAAGATTTAAAGACTAAAGTACTTTTACAGCAAGCTTATCCGCCTCGCACGAATCAGACTAACATGCAGCAAGGGTCATATCAAAGAACGGATTATAATTTTCAAAGGCCACAATACCAATGGAATCAATGTGCTTATTGCAAAATGGAAGGTCATTACAAAAATGAGTGTCCAGTTCGAACGCAAAATAATACTGCGGCTGCTCAGAGAGGTTGTGGTAGTTCTATGCAAAATTCTAGAGGTCGAGGAAGAGGTGCTATGCCTCCGCGGACGAGTGATCGCCCTTCTAATTATTTCGACCAGCGAAATGGACAATCTGCCCAACAGAATAGGTCTCCACAGTATCATGTTGAAGACTATTATGAAGCTAGTGAGGAAGGTCAGCAAAGTGAGTACTAGGACAGCCATGGACAAAGAGAGGGAGTAGTATCAGTTCCAGTAGATCAGAGTGGGCCTTATGTCGCAGTAGCAACATCAGGTATAGTCGAACCGTTTCTGTTGGATACTGGTGCAGCAAAAAGTTCTATCATACATGCGAAACTCCCTGGCGCACCTTTGTCTGGCTTAACAAACGTTTCAGTAGGTTTTTCTGGCGCCCCTGTTCATAACCCTGTTTCTGGTCCTTTGTCTATTTCTGTTGGACCCTGTCAATTGAAAGCACCCCTGATTTTGACGACAGGTTGTAACGAAAATCTGCTTGGTTTAGACTTGTTAAAACGCCTGTACGCGACATTGTACTGTTCTCCAGCAGGAGTACAGCTTACGTTGGGTAAAAGAATAATCTCACCGATGTACTTGTCGATGGATGCGCTCCCACCAGAGCTGCGTTCACTCCCTGATACTCTTTGGGCGACTGGTCCTAATGATGTAGGTCTATTGGAAATTCCACCCTATGTAGTAACTTTGAAAGCAAATGTCAAACTTCCACGAATTCCACAATACAGAATCTCTAGTGAAGGTGAGCGTGCGCTCCTACTGATAGTGCAAGATCTGATTAAGAAAGACGTTATAGAAAAAACTAGAGGTAATGTCTGTAATAGTCCTGTACTGCCTATTTTGAAACGAACTGACCCAACAAAACCTCCAGTATATAGGTTTGTAATTGATCTCAGAGAGGTTAATAAAATTGTGATTCCACAGTGTCCTGTGGTTCCAGATATTACTGCGTTGTTAACGTTGATTCCTGCTACAGCAGCATGGTTTTCGGTTGTCGACTTGAAAAATGCCTTTTTCAGCATTCCGATAGCCGAAGAAAGCAGAGATATCTTCGGTTTCTCTCTAGGAGGACGAAGCTTCAGGTTTAAACGCGCTCCACAAGGCTATTGTGAAAGCCCATCCATTTACAGTCAAGCATTAAAAAGCCAGTTAGATTCCTTCGTACTTCCTCTTGGTTCTGCTTTAGTACAATATGTCGATGATCTTCTAGTGGCTGCTGATGACAAGGAAACTTGCAAAACAGCTACGATTTCTTTATTGCATCACTTGTCAGATTTGAATCACAAGGTGTCACCTTCAAAAATGCAATACTGCTGCCAAGAAGTGACCTACCTAGGTCATCTCTTGTCAAAGGAGGGACGGAAGTTGACCCCAGAGAGAATAAAAGCAATTACACAGATGAATGTTCCTAGCACGCAGAGAGAAGTACGTGCCTTTTTAGGTATTACCTCATATTGTAGGCAATGGATCCCAAATTTTTCTCTTTTAGCAAAACCATTGGTAGCCTTGACTGGGAAAAATGTTCCGAGTCCGGTACCATGGTCTGCAGAATGTCAGCAGAGTTTTTCTGAATTGCGAAATGCACTGTGTTCAGCTCCTGTATTGGGTACACCCGACTACAGTAAGCCATTCACGCTCTATGTCCACGAGAGAGAAGGTTGTGCATTGAGTGTTTTGACGCAGAAATTTGGTGATAAACAACGCCCTTGTGCGTATTTTTCATCAACGTTAGATCCGGTAGCCAGAGCATTGCCTGGTTGCTTGAGAGCTGCAGCCGCAGCTGCAGCCTCCATTCGACAATCTGCTGGTTTAGTAATGAACAACATGCTAGTAGTTATGGTTCCTCATGCTGTGGATACACTCATGAACCGAACCAATACGCAGCACCTTACCAGTGCTAGATTATCAGGTTATGAACTGACACTGTTAGCTAGTCATATTCAGATCAAGAGATGCAATGTATTGAATCCAGCAACATTGTTGCCGACTAGCCAAGAGTCGAGTGATTCCGAACCACACGACTGTTGTTTCAAAACTGAGGAAGAAACAAAAGGACGAATTGATCTAAAGGACACTCCGTTATCAGATCCAGATGGAACGTTGTATGTTGATGGGTCTTGCTTCAAATTGGAGAATGGTGATGTGACTGCTGCTTATGCAGTAACGACCTTGAGTACGATTGTGGAGACTGCAAGAGTGAGTCAGAATTCTGCCCAGGCTGCAGAATTGATCGCGCTAACAAGAGCGTGCGTTTTAGCTAAGGGAAAGAGAGTGAATGTGTTCACAGATAGTCAGTACGCGTTCGGCGTGGCCCATAGTTTTGGCCGTTTGTGGAAAGAGAGAGGTTTCATTACGTCCCATGGGACTAAGATTCAACATGGTCAGCTAGTTAATGACTTGTCTTGTTGGAATCTCTAACCTTGCCGACTGAAGTTGCGATTGTGAAATGCAGTGCTCATAAAGCAATCACGGATGATGTTGGTCGTGGGAATGCTTTTGCTGATGAGACTGCAAAACAGACAGCTAGAAATACGATGAGTAGAATGTATGTTGCAACGTCTGCAAGATGGATTTCTGAGTCTGGAATGTGTGAGGACACAGTGGAAAGCGTGAAGGAAATTCAGAAAGAGGCGACTGAGGAGGAAAAACTTGCATGGAGAGAGAGCACGGGTAAATTGGACTCGAGTGGGTGTTGGATTGACTTGTCGGAACAACAGCGTTGGATGTTGCCTGATGCGTATGTGCTTGCAGTAGTAACGATGGCACATGGAACAGCACACATCAGTTCAAAAGGGATTTGTAAGATGTTGGCTCCGGTCTGGAAGAATGATGGGATTAGTAAGTGTGCAGAGAGAGTGGTGAGAAATTGTATGGTATGCTTGATGCATAATCCTGGCAAGGGAATCCCCACACCTGCAGGTCATTTCGCTCCTCCCTCCTGCCCCTTCGAAGTGATCCAGCTAGACTTCATTCACATGGATCGTTGTAATAATCTGAAATACGTCCTAGTGGTAGTTTGTGCTTTCTCCAGATGGATCGAAGCATACCCGCTAAAGGACAATACTGCCTTATCCACTGCCAAAATTCTTCTTAAAGAATACTTCCCCAGATACGGAATGCCACGGATTGTATGGTCAGATAACGGAAGTGAGTTCGTAGGGAAAGTTATGCAGAGTGTGTGTGCCGGTCTAGGGATTAGACAGAAGTTTCATAGTGCGAATCATCCCCAGTCCGCGGGTTTAGTCGAGGGTTACAATGGCACCCTTAAACTGAAACTTGCTAAGATACAAGCGTCCACGGGTTTGTCCTGGCCAGACGCATTGCCTTTGGCTTTGCTATCAACAAGAGCAACTGTACATTCTAGAGTAGGGCTTAGTCCATATGAAATAGTTTTTGGTCGTCCTGCAAATGTTTGGGGGGTACCTAGACCAAAAGAATTCAAGCAGCTGGAATACCCAATGTTAATTGATTACCTTTTCGACTTGACTGCTAAATTGAGTCTTATTCACCAACAGGTTTTCGATGCATTGCCAAAGCCACCGGAGAGTCCAGGCCATCAGCTGAAACCAGGTGACCAGGTGGTCATTAGAAATTTTGCAAGAACGAAAAATCTTCAACCCAGATTCATTGGCCCTTTCCAAGTCCTACTAGCAACGAGAACTGCTATTCGTGTGGCCGGAAGGAAGAACTGGATCCATACGACACATGTCAAACGTGTGCCTCTGCCACTTCCTTACGACAACTGGGTAAAGAAAGGAATCGGTGCCTCTGAAACGGAACAAGTCCCCAGGTTCATACCTTTCAGCGATGCAGAACTGATCACGGATTCACCAAATTCTGACTCTCCTCCTGAAACTGCTCTTTTGAACCCTGAACATTTGCCATCCACACCCAACGAACATTTGCCATCTGCACCAAAAGAACATTTGTCATCTGAAAACGTGAACATTGCAACGTCGGCTGAAAATACATTGTTTCCAGACCAGACAGCTCCTGCAAAACTGAGATACAACTTGCGACCTCGCAATATGGACAAATAAAGCAGGAAACTGCCTATTTTCAGATTTGAATTTCCTATACATTGCCTCCAGCCAGGAAGTTTGCTAATACTTTGTATTGTTTCTTTTTGTTTTAAAATTGCCTTGCCGTCTGGGTAGCCGTAGGGTCGTGGCTGTGTGCCTAGTTGAATCTGCGGGGGTCAGACACAAGGTCGATCTTTCTGTTAGTTCTGGGAACTCCCAGGGCTGATAGAGGCATTTTCATCTACGTACACATCATCAGTGGTCGCGAACGGTCGTAGAAGATGGAGCTTCCTGAGCTGCAACGAGAAAATGTAATTTATGTTCGCAGAAATAGACTGCACAGAATACTTCACAGCAAATGCTTTCTAATGCAATGTGCAGTTACATTTTTAATTGTTTTGATAACGTTGGTGGGTGGAATCGTCTTTGGTGTACATTTGATTTTTATGCCAGTAACTACAGTACCTCCCCTTGATCCTACTACTTCTACGGTTTCTTCTATGCATTCTTTTCACTCATTTCCTGAACACGAACAAGCTCGACGCTCAGAATTTATTAACAATACATTTGTACAGCTCTTGCATCAACACCAACTGGTAGTTAATACTACAGACTGCTGGGTGTGTGGCTTGATACCTCACACTATGGATAAAGGCATTCCCTATCTAGTCTTGCCTTTTAGCTACAATGGATCATTTCAGGCCTTTCAGACCATTTTTTCATATTCCCTTGAGACCTATCCTCCGCGTCCACCACGGTCCACTAAATACAACTCAGCCAACAAAGCTTTAGTCCAGGGAATTATTGACATGATTAAAGACGTCAATAATACTCCATCTTACCCTAGAGATGAATTACGGGTGTATTTGAGTTGGAACTCTACCGAGTATCGCCTTAGTTTGGGAGAAAGCAAGCGTAAAAGCTCCACTTCAGTTTGGGTCGTGCCATACCGAGGTCAGGTCTGGTTACAAGGAAATGGGAGAAATCTGAGAGCTCAGCTAGGGAGGAGTGAGTGCGTTGAGACTTACGTATTTCCGTCTAATTCCTCCCCTGCCTTTCTGACTGCTAGGGGTACCTACTTCATCTGTCAGGACAGAGCATATACATGGCTGCCTGCTGACTTTTCAGGTTCATGTTATATTGCTCGATTGTTACCTCCGACATACACTGCTTCTTCAGATTATCACAAGACCAGAGTAGCAAGAGGTGTCTTCAGCAAGGAAGATACCGCTGGTCAGGAAGCTGGAGACTTCTTCAAAGGTTTCCTTCCGTTTTGGGGGCCTATGGCCAATAGTAGAAATCTACGTCAACTAACACGGGTAGTTGAATCTACTATTTCAGAAACTGTTGGTGCCCTTGGTAACTTAACAGCTGAGCTTCAGGCGGATCGTCTCATGACGTTGCAGAACCGAATGGTTCTAGACGTAATACTTGCAGATCGAGGTGGGGTATGCAGAATGATCCAATCGAGCTGCTGTGTCTTTATTCCAAATAATGCTCCAACAGTCTATGAAGCGATCTCTAAGCTACACAAGATTTCCGACTCTATACACGTAGATAAGGGAAACTGGTCCTTCATGGAGTGGTTTTGGACTCTGGTATCAGCGTGGGGATGGAAGGTTCTGATGGTCATTGGTGCCATCCTAGTATTTCTGTTCTCGTGCTGCCTTATTATCCAATGTGGTCCCGCTTTGTGTAGTCTCTGTGCTGCAACCTGTTTCAGAAAACCACCTGCATTTGGAGAAAAGGTACGAGACAAGATGATGGTGCAACAACATGTCACTGACCTAATGAGCATAGAATTAGACTCTGACTCTGACATAGACTGAGTAATTGCCTATGTAAGGGCAAAAGGAGGGTCTGAGGTTCCGTGACGATTTTACCCGTGTTTTTGACATTGTCGTAAATACATAATTTTGGTATCAGTGAACCGCAAATGATCCATTTAGTATATCCTGGTGTTTTCGCTATGCTACGAGCAAGAGCACTCCAGTTACAAACACATTTCTGTTCTACCCATGGCATCCATCTTAGAACACGGAAGCCATTTTGTATTCCTTGCCCTCACATAGTCAATGGACACGCAATGACCTCTTTTTCATCTAAGGACACGTAGGCTTTAACCGGCGATTCACCTTGCTAGTGACACGTGCACCTTAGGCCAGCAACGCTGTGGCAGCATGACTCGGCAAGAACTGCCTCCCCAGCCTGAGGCCAGTCCTGCTATACTGGTTCTTGTGTTCGTTGGCCTGATCATGATTAGGCGGCCGAAGGTGGTAACCGTGCCCATTTACGACCCACAAACATCTCTTATCCTGTCTTTCTATCTTCTGCACCTGGCTCTGCTCCTTTCCTTCTGGGCCTTTATTAGGGGGAGGTAACGAAATTTACGATGAGGCGGTCCGGGTCTTGAATGAGAAATTGACATGGGATTATGATGGAATAGTGGGAACCCCTCATTCGTAATGTTTTGACATCGGATACTGTTGACGATTCCTGTGCAACGCCAAATATTTATTGTTTAAGACACGAATGTTTAGAACTGTGGTAACATGTAAAGAATTTGCCCTGAGCAGAATATTTAGTATATAAGGAACAACCCTCTTTGTACAAATTGAACAGGCTCCTAGACACTGCCCGTGTGCAGTTTCTGTGACTTCTGTGTCCCTGCAGTAATAAACCTTTGGTCTTTGACGCCACCATCGAGAAGCCCGTGTTTCTGTTTGTTTGTGCACCGAGACAGGTTGAACTCCGGGGTCTTCGGGTGTTTTCCCTGACACCTCTGGACGGAACCAAAAAGTCCAGAACTCCACTCCTGTCTGTCCCACAGTCCACACCCGACTTTTTCCATACATATGGAGGTGGGCCTAGATTTCCTCACTGATGGGCTGAACATGGCACCCTTGATCTTTTGGCTAAAGACCTGGCTCAATGAAGAACTGCCCCTTAACCATAAGATCATGGCTGATGTCATGTCTTTGGACCACTTTAAAAGGGTGCCATGGTTGGCCTACCTGATGAAGTTGTTCCCAGACCTGGGACGACCAGAACTCTTTACATCCCCCCGGGACATCAAGAACCAGGACATTGACTTGATTCATGGGTAGGGCAAGAGCATGTCGCGAGGAAAAGGAACTAGTGAAACCGGCAGTGAGGAGACACTATCTGCTTGTAAACTCATTTGCACTAGCACCTTACCTTGGTTTAGTTACGACCCCATTCCATAGGTTTCTCCTGACTAAGTTTAGGTTTAATTTGTTACATTTTTATTTGGGCAATTTTAAAACGTGGGAAAAACCTGAATTAGCCCCCCCTGTTGTTGTGATCACTTTTCTGCCCAAGATACCATGCACTTTGTTATGTTTTGTGGGTTTTATTTAGAGCCCAGGAAAAAAATATCTGTTACCTGTTTTAAAGGAGGCTGGCTTCACACAAGTGAGACCAGCCCTGCTCTACCTACAATCATTCAACAACATACGCATCACATTCTGTATGGCCAATTTCTTGGTGGCAGCAGCCAGAACCAAAAAAAACACATCAGAACAATGGACCCCTTTAAAACCGCGTTTAATCATTGCATTTGAACTTTGTATAACACTAAATGAACTTAATTTGTCTTCTTTTTAATCCCATGTATGCTCTGACTTGTATGATATTGTTTTTATCTCTTTGTATGATTTTTAACTAAATCGAATAAAGATATTTTGACTGACTGACTGACATTGACATGAGAGAAGTAAACAAGATTGTAGTACCGCAGTACACTTTGGTTTCTGACATAACAACACTACTTACTTTGGTTCTTCCGACAGCAATTACATTCTCTGTTATAGACTTGAAGAACGCTTTCTTTTCGATCCCTATTCATCCTGATAGCCGATATTTGTTCGTGTTCACTTTGAATATTCGATTGTATAGATTTTGTAGAGTTCCTCAAGGCTATACTGAGAGTCCTAGTATTTACAGTCAAGCATTGAAGAGACAGCTTGATTCGTTTACTTTACATGAAGAAGTGGCTTTCATACAATATGTCGATGACATCTTGTTGGCAGCCGAAATGCCTGAGCAGTGTGAACATTTTACTTTGTCTTTGCTTTCCTTTCTTGCTACACACCATCATAAAGTATCACAAAAGAAATTGCAATATTGTAGACCGAAGGTAACCTGCTTAGGTCACCTTCTGTCTAAGGAGGGCCGTGCACTGACACCAGATCGTATTCAAGCAATTTTAGACACCCCAGTACCTTCCACACAGAAAGATGTCCGTGCGTTCATTGGTTTGACTTCGTTTTGTAGGCAATGGATATTGGGCTTTTCGCACATTGTTAAACCCCTGCTAGCGCTTTTCACTAAAACACTCCCGATCCCCCTTCCATGGACAGATGATTGCCAAAACGCTTTTCGTCAGTTAAGACAATCTCTCTGCAACGCACCAGTGTTATGCACACCAGATTACTCGAAGGCTTGAGAAAGATGGGTGTGCATTTTCAGTTTTAGTACAGACACATGGTGATAAAGCATCCCTGTGCATATTTTTCTGCAGTTCTTGATCCTGTTGCTCGTGCGTTGTCTGGATGCTTCCGTTCAGTTGCAGCAACAGCTGTGTCCATACGTCAGAGTGAAGGGATAGTTTTGTCACACAAACTGTTGGTGCGAGTACCCCATGCAGTAGATGCCTTTTGAATGAGACTAAGACACAACACTTAACTAGTGCTCGCCTGACAAGATATGAATTTACACTGTTAGCACCTCATATTACCTTGAAGAGGTGCGCAACACTGAACCCAGCCACTTTGTTGTCATATCCTGCAACTCAGTAAAAAGAGCCTCATGATTGTATATTCCTTACTGAGGAACAGACAAAGGGTCGCATCGATTTGCAAGATATGCCCCTTCCAGATGTAGATGGGGAACTGTGGGTTGATGGGTCCTGTTTGAAGTTACCAGATGGCACAACCTCTGCCGCAATGCAATCACAACACTTGAGACAGTAGTGGAAACAGCTCGCATACCACAGATGTCGGCTCCAGCAGCTGAACTAATAGCTTTGACACAAGCCTGTGAACTTATCACTGACTTGTGTGTGAACATTTACACGGATAGCTGCTATGCTTTTGGAGTGGTTCATGATTCTGGCCAACTCTGGAAGGAAAGAGGTTTTCTTACATCCCATGGGATGCAGATAATGCATGGAGACTTAGTGCATAATCTCCTGACTGCACTTACATACCAGAAGAAAGTTGCCATCATGAAGCATAGCGCACACAAGAAAATCATTGACAAAATAGGACAAGGCAATGCCTTCGCAGACCGCATAGCCCGTGAAACTGCAATGCAGCGAAGCACTACATCCATGTACATAGTAAAATCACAAGCTGAGCGTTGGCATGATGCTAGAGAGGAAGTATTGGATATACAGAGATCTGCCTCTGTGGAAGAACTTGAGCAATGGTCTAAAGAAAGTATGTTAGATGATGAGGGTTGTTGGCCTAACAAAGAAATGAATAAATGGAAATTGCCTGCAGCCTATTTACAACCTATGGTTCAAATGGCACATGGGCTGGCACATGTTGGAGCCCTAGCAATAACTAAATTGCTTTCACAAGTCTGGGAGCATCCTGAAATTGCCAGCACAGCTAAAAGAATAGTATTGTCCTGTTTGATCTGTTGGCAGTATAATCCTGGAAAAGGGACACAAACTCCTAAAGGAGGGTTTGCTACACCAACCGCACCTTTTGAAAATTTGCAGATGGATTACATCCAACTTGATCGCTGCAATAATCTAAAATATGTCCTGGTGGTGGTATGTGCCTTCAGTAAATGGATCGAGGCGTGCCCTCTAAAGGATAATACTGCTCTTACCACAGCAAAGGTGCTTCTGAAGGAATTTTTTCCTAGGTATGGTGTTTGTAAACTTTTGTGGAGTGACAACGGACCTCATTTTATTGGGCAAGTTGTTGAGTATGTCCTGAAAGGGTTAGGGATCAAACAGAAATTTCATACAGTCTTCCACCCGCAATCAGCAGGATTGGTGGATAGGTATAACGCTACTTTAAAATTGAAGCTGGCAAAAATACTGTCCCTAAAGTGGCCAGATGCACTACCTTTGGCATTATTATCCATAAGATCGGTGCCACACTCACGATCAGGTCTTGCCACGTATGAGGTGGTATTTTGGAGACCGATGAACATTTGGGGTGTTTCTAAGCCACGTCCCATACATGATGTACCTTGTATTCTGTTGAATGTTTATTTGGCACAGTTAACCAACAGTTTGTTCTCTATTCATCAACAGGTTTGAGAAGCTCTTCCTGACAGATCTACAGGTGAGGCCCATGAACTCCGTCCTGGCGACTATGTGATGGTCAAGGTCTTCGACAGATCGACCAGCTTGGAACCGAGGTGGCGGGGTCCGGAGCAGGTGCTTATGGCTACAAGGACAGCAGTTCGAGTAACGAACAAAAAGAACTGGGTCCACAGCACGCATTGCAAGCGTGTGTCGCATGCCTTGGTGGAACCTGCTGCACTGTCCAACCATCGAGAGATTCTGGAGATGGAGAAAGGTCAAGCTATCTCACCTGATGAATCTGGCCTCTGGGCCGGTCACTCCTCCACGCACTGCGCACACTCCCCGTGGGTGTGCCCTTGCTGCCCCGTTCCCGCCGCTGCTCGCAGCTGTGCCCCTGACCACGAGGCATGGTCTCTGCTTCTGGAGCGCAGCGCCGCTTACTGCTGCCTGCGTGACCTTTTTGTTCCTGCCTCTGCACTCTCGTCTGTCCCCCTGTGTTGGGGCTGCTTTCCCCCGCTTTGCCCTGCCTTTCTTTCTTCTTGTCAGTCTCTTGCCCAGTCCGCCGTTTTTCCCGCCGTTTTTCCCGCTGTGCCCCCGCCACCTCCCCGCTCCCCGTCGCTGATCCCCTGCGGCCCCGCCCCCCCTCCACCTGGAGCCTTCCCATTCGCCGCCCCGCTCCCGCCTCCCAGCTGCCCCTCCCTCGCTCCGCCCCCTCCACTCTCCTCCTATGGCAGAGTGGCCAACGCGCAGCGTGCACGCGCAGCAGGCGCGCCGATTGCGCGCCGAAGGTGCGCCAAAGGTAAGCCCGTCTGCGCCCATCCGCGCCTGGACCGCGCCCAGGGCCAGGACCCCTGCACCCCGCAGACACCAGCCCACCCGCCGGACCTACGACGCCGCCGCCCTCATCACACTCAACACCGGCCGAATCCCGGGATGCTACCGAGCCACCCCGAGACGGACCCTTCAGCTGCCACGCCTGCAAGTTCACCTGCATCCGGTCCTGCCCCGCACCAGCACCTGCCAAGCCGAACACCAGCAGCAACCACCTGAAGTGCATCCTGCTCAACACCCGCTCCGTCCACAGACACGCCATTGAACTCTGGAACCTCCTCGACACCACAGCTCCTGACGTCGCCTTCCTCACAGAAACCTGGATGAACGACGCCTCAGCGCCCGACATCGCCATCGCCATCCCAGAGGGCTACAAGATCACCCGAAGAGACCGCAACAACCAGACTGGAGGAGGCATCGCTATCATCTACGGGGACACCATCCGCATCAAGACCAACACCGACGACACCCTGACAACCGCCGAACACCTGCACTTCCAGATCCACACGGACCCCCAAACCACCCTCAGAGGCACCCTGATCTACCGACCCCCGGGACCACGCACACAATTCAGCGAGGACTTCGCCGACTTCATCAGCCCGCATGCCCTCCCCTCCGCTGACTACATCCTCCTGGGGGACATCAACTTCCACCTGGAGAACAACAACGACCGCAACACCATCACCCTGCTCGACAACCTCGCCAACCTCGGTCTCAAGCAGCTGGTGTCCACCCCCACCCACCTCGCCGGACACACACTCGACGCCATCTTCTCATCCAGCAAAGACATCGCCTTCAGCCACGCCACTGGACTCCACTGGACGGACCACAGCTGCGTCCACTTCACCTTCAGAAGAACGACGATCCACCACCACCAGCCACAAGCTGCTCGAAGAAACTGGAACAAGATCACAGCCGACCAGCTCGCCGCCTCCCTGAGCCAGCACCCTCCCGCCAGCTCAGCGAACCCCAGCCAGGCCGCCGACAACCTCACGAAGTGGATCAGCTACTGCGCGGACGAACTCGCCCCACTGAGAACCCCGCCCAGCAGACCCGGCAGCAAGAAGGCCCCATGGTTCACCGACGAACTCAAGAGCTCCAAGAAGAACTGCAGAGCCCTCGAGAAAGCCTGGAGAAGGGAACCAACACCGGACAACATGACCACCCTCAAGCTTGCCACCCGGAAGCACCACCAACTGATCCGCGCCACCAAGAAAACTGCATTCAAGGACCGTCTGGACAACAACGCACACAACTGCAAGGAACTCTTCAACATCGTGAAAGACCTCTCCAACCCCAACGCCGGAAACAACGACATCACCCCATCGTAAGACCTCTGCAACTCCCTCGCCTCCTACTTCCACAACAAGATCGCAGACATACACAACAGCTTCAGCACTCAACCGTCGCACGCCACAACCGAACCACCGCCCCCCACCACCACCCTCCGCGCCTGGACTCCGATCAGCACCGAAGACACCGTCCGCGTGATGAACTCCATCCACTCCGGATCTCCGACCGACCCCTGCCCTCACCACGTCTTCAACAAGGCCGACGCTGCCATCGCACCCCACCTGCGGGACATCATCAACACCTCCTTCAACACCGCCACCTTCCCGGAGAGCTGGAAGCACGCCGAACTCAGCGCCCTACTAAAGAAACCTACAGCGGACCCCACCGAACTCAAGAATTACCGCCCCATCTCGCTCCTCCCGTTTCCAGCCAAAGTCATCGAGAAGACCGTCAACAAACAACTGGCCGCCTTCCTCGAGACGAATGGATCCCTCGACCCCTCACAGTCTGGCTTCCGAGCCAACCACAGCAACGAGACCGCCCTCATCGCTGCCACCGATGACATCCGAGCCCTGATGGACAACGGAGAAACAGCGGCCCTCATCCTCCTAGACCTCTCCGCGGCATTCGACACTGTCTGCCACCGCACCCTAGTGCAGCGCCTCAGCAACGTCGGAATCCAGGAGAAGGCACTGGAGTGGATCATCTCCTTCCTCGACGGAAGAACACAGAGAGTCCGCCTTCCACCGTACAAGTCAGAGGCCACCGAAGTCATCTGCGGCGTCCCGCAAGGATCCTCGCTGAGCCCCACCCTCTTCAACGTCTACATGAGCCCCCTCACGGCCATCGCACGCCAACACAACCTCAACATCATCTCCTACGCTGACGACACCCAGCTGATCCTCTACCTGACCAACGACCCCGCCACCGCCAGAGCCAACCTTCACGAAGGGATGAAAGACGTAGCAGAGTGGATGACGACCAGCCGCCTGAAACTGAACTCAGACAAGACGGAAGTCCTCATCCTGGGCTCCTCGCCCTCCGCCTGGGACAACTCCTGGTGGCCCCCCGCCCTGGGCACCGCACCCATACCGACAGACCACGCACGCAACCAGGGCATCATCCTGGACTCCTCCCTCTCCATGACCAGACAAGTCAACGCCGTCTCCTCGTCGTGCTTCAACATCCTGCGCATGCTACGGAAGATCTTCCGGTGGATCCCCACCGAGACCAGAAAGACGGTCACCCAGGCCCTCGTCACCAGCCGACTGGACTACGGCAACGCCCTCTATGCCGGAACCACCGCCAAGCTCCAGAAGAGACTCCAGAACACCTCAGCCAGACTCATCCTCGACATCCCCCGACACATCCCCCGACACAGCCACATCTCCGGACATCTGAGAGACCTGCATTGGCTCCCCGTCAACAAAAGAATCACCTTCCGTATCCTCACCCACGCACACAAAGCCCTACACGATCAAGGCCCGAGCTACCTCAACAACTGCATCAACTTCTACGCTCCCAAACGCCATCTCCGATCAGCCAGTCACGCCCTCGCCGCCGTCCCCCGCATCCGAAGAGCGACAACAGGAGGAAGGTCCTTCTCCTACCTGGCCGCCAAGACCTGGAACTCCCTCCCTCCCGACCTGCGCCTGACCCAAGACCACCTCTCCTTCAGGAAGAAGCTCAAGACCTGGCTGTTCGAGCAGTAGCAGCACCCCCCCCCCCAAGCGCCTTGAGACCCTCCGGGTACGTAGTGCGCTCTACAAATGTCCTGATTGATTGATTGATCTGCGGAAGTCTTCCCGGACCACACGATTCCTGGAGCATCGCGATACCACTTGAGACAGAGGAAAGAATCTGCAGTGTTGAACGAGACTGGTTGAGCTACCGCCCTGGGTTTGTGAAACGGAGAGCCAATGTGGCAAGGGGGATCCGCCCTGGATTAGTGTAGTGACACCCGTCTTGGCCCGCGGTGAAGAAATCAACGGCTGCCCAGGGAGAAGAGCTCCAACGATTGTTTTCAACAAGTTTTTAGAAAGATCAATCATTACTGTTGCTGAAATGAATAACAAAAGTATTATTTGTGCTGTAGGGTTTGTTGGTTGCCCTGGTGGTTATGGCAATAATCACCTGGTTTGTTGAGAAAGTGGCTCCTGCTTGATAGCTTTTCGTTGCCACTACTACATCTCCAGTGGAACACCATTATTATACGCTTCCCTATCATGAGCAGAAGCATCGTCAATCCTACCTGATTAACACATTCATCCAGATGTTGCATCATACACACAATGCCACGAATACTACCGATTGTTGGCTGTATGGGATGATACCTGCACATCAAAAGAAAGGAGGAACGCCTTTTATTTCTCTACCGTTTTCCCATAGTGGTTCATGTCAAGCTTAGTATGCTCTTTTGTTTGCTTTCAGAAAGCCCTCAGTAGGTGGAATCATTTTTTGGTTGAATAAAGAATGCTACCAAGATGAAATTGGTTATCCTCAAGCTAAAGGGACTAAATGGGAATGGGAAGAGTACCAACCGGACAATATTTCGACACCGTATGTCTTTACAAATATCAGGAATATGAAAAACACTGGGCCCTTTGTGATTTCTGTAACTAGAGCTAAAGCAGATTTATGTATTGGCAGTGTTGGGAGAATTACCGTAGGACGGAGTGAATGTATTTCTACATTAACTATTGAAGGTGCTAATAACAGTAGTTTTACATCGTCGCACAATACATACTTCGTGTGTGGTAATAAAGGATACTATCAATTGCCTGTTGCGTGGTCCAGGGTATGTTACATATCATTTTTGTTACCCCCTGTGTTTTTAGCACCTGCATCATATCACCTTGACCTAAAATTGTACCATGCTATATCTAAGAATAGATACAAACGAACAATAAGTACAGATGAAGTCGACCACACAGATACCACTTTACAACAATATGTCGATTTCAAGTTGGGTTTGTTCTTCTTTGTGGGTGCTGCATTGAATAGCAGAAAAATCAGACGATTGGCTTGTGTTGTGGAAGCTGTCACCAATCAGACAGCCATGGCACTTGGGAACATTACAGAAGAACTGCAAATTGCAAGAATTGTAGCACTTCAGAAAAGGATGGGGCTTGACGTGGTTTTGGCTGATCGAGGTGGTGCATGTCGCAACATCGGTAGCAGTTTCTGTGTTTTCATACCTGATCACTCACCTTCAGTTTATGATGCAATCTCTAAACTGCATAAGATTGCTGCAGAAATTCACTAAGATACTGGTACATGGACATTTTCGAACTGGATATGGACACTCTTTGTTACTTGGGGCTGGAAGCTACTGACTATTCTATGTATACTACTGGTGATACTATTTACATGCTGTACTTGTATACAATGTGGTCCTATGCTTTGCTCCGGTAAACAGACATAATATCGACTACAAAATATCGAATGGACATAATATCGAGTACAAAATATAGGTTGGACAAAATATCGAATGGACAGAATATAGACATCAAAAATATCCGTTTGAAGGTAAGTAATGTAATATCGAATGTTAAAAATATAGAAAGTTAAAATATCAAAGTATATAATATAGGTTATTAAAATTATAGAATTTTTAATAATATCGAATTTTTTATAGTGTTTGTTATGTTATTATACGTGTGAAAAGTGTGTATTTATGTTATAATTAATTTTAATTAATGAATTTTGGTATTTTAATTTTTGCGTAATTTAATTCTGTAGTGGGTTGTGGGTTTATTGGGGAATAGGGTGGGAAGTAATTTAATTATAATTAATTAAATATGTAAATTTATTTATTGGTATTCATTTTTAATTAATTGTTAATTAATTTATATTTGGTAATTAATTAAATTTTAATTGGCAATTAATTTTAATTAATTGATTAATTGCTAATTATGTTATTTTACTAATTTATTTTCTGTAGCGGGTTGTGGGTTTATAGGGGAATTGGGTGGGAAGTAATTTATTTATAATTAATTAAATATGTAAAAATATTTATTGGTATTTTTTTAGAATGAATCGTTAATTCATTTTTTATGGGTAATTAATTAAACTTTAATTGCCAATTCCTTTATTTTAATTGATTCATTGCTAATTATGTTAATTTTACTAATGTATTTTTTGTAGCGGGTTGTGAGTTTATAGGGGAATAGGGTGGGAAGTAATTTATTCATAATGAATTAAATAATTCAATTTATTTAATTGTTTTTAATTTGAATTAATTGTTAATTAATTTTTAATTGTTAATTAAATAATTGTTAATTTGTAATTAATTTGAATAGGTAACTAATAGTAAAAAGTAATAGTAATTTGTAATTTTAATTGATTAATTATCATATTTTATTAAATTGGTAATTAATTGCAATTAATTTTTTATAGATATTAATTTATACTGTTTTTAAATAATATAAGAAGTATTTACTTTCCCTACTGTTGCACTCTCTGGAGTGGGAATAGTAATTTTTACCTCTACACTATCCAACGTTTTCCGTACTGTTGCACTCTTTGGAGTGGGAATAGTAATTTTTACCCCTACGCTATCCAACGCTTTCCCTAGTGTTGCACCCACTGGAGTGGGAATAGTAATTTTTACCCGTACGCTATCCAACGCTTTTCCTACTGTTGCACTCACTGGAGTGGGAATAGTAATGTTTACCCCTACGCTATCCAACGCTTTCCCTACTGTTGCACCCACTGGAGTGGGAATAGTAATTTTTACCCCTACGCTATCCAACGCTTTCCCTACTGTTGCACTCACTGGAGTGGGAATAGTAATTTTAAACCCTACGCTATCCAACGCTTTCCCTAATGTTGCACTCTTTGGAGTGGGAATAGTAATTTTTACCACTACGCTATCCATCTCTTTCCCTACTGTTGCACTCTTTGGAGTTGGAATAGTAATTTTTACCCCTACGCTATCTAACGCTTTCCCTACTGTTGCACCCACTGGAGTGGGAATAGTAATTTGTACCCCTACCCTATCCAACGCTTACGCTACTGTTGCACTCACTGGAGTGGGAATAGTAATTTTAACCCCTTCGCTATCCAACGATTTCCCTACTGTTCCACTCTTTGGAGTGGAAATAGTAATTTTTACCCCTAGGCTATCCAATGCTTTCCCTACTGTTGCACCCACTGTAGTGGGATTAGTAATTTTTACCCCTACGCTATCCAACGCTTTCCCTACTGTTGCACTCTTTGGAGTTGGAATAGTATTTTGTACCCCTACGCTATCTAATGCTTTCCCTACTGTTGCACCCACTGCAGTGGGAATAGTAATTTGTACCCCTACCCTATCCAACGCTTTCCCTACTGTTGCACTCACTGGAGTGGGAATAGTAATTTTAACCCCTTCGCTATCCAACGCTTTCCCTACTGTTGCACCCACTGGAGTGGGAATAGTAATTTTTACCCCTACGCTATCCAACGCTTTTCCTACTGTTGCACTCACTGGAGTGGGAATAGTAATGTTTACCCCTACGCTATCCAACACTTTCCCTACTGTTGCACCCACTGGAGTGGGAATAGTAATTTTTACCCCTACGCTATCCAACGCTTTCCCTACTGTTGCACTCACTGGAGTGGGAATAGTAATTTTAACCCCTACGCTATCCAACGCTTTCCCTAATGTTGCACTCTTTGGAGTGGGAATAGTAATTTTTACCACTACGCTATCCATCTCTTTCCCTACTGTTGCACCAACTGGAGTGGGAATAGTAATTTTTAACCCTACGCTATCCAACGCTTCCCCTACTGTTGCACTCTTTAGAGTTGGAATAGTAATTTTTACCCCTATGCTATCTAACGCTTTCCCTACTGTTGCACCCACTGGAGTGGGAATAGTAATTTGTACCCCTACCCTATCCAACGCTTACCCTACTGTTGCACTCACTGGAGTGGGAATAGTAATTTTAACCCCTTCGCTATCCAACGACTTCCCTACTGTTCCACTCTTTGGAGTGGAAATAGTCATTTTTACCCCTAGGCTATCCAATGCTTTCCCTACTGTTGCACCCACTGGAGTGGGAGTAGTAATTTTTACCCCTACGCTATCCAACGCTTTCCCTACTGTTGCACTACTTGGAGTTGGAATATTAATTTTTACCCCTACGCTATCTAATGCTTTCCCTACTGTTGCACCCACTGCAGTGGGAATAGTAATTTGTACCCCTACCCTATCCAACGCTTTCCCTACTGTTGCACTCACTGGAGTGGGAATAGTAATTTTAACCCCTTCGCTATCCAACGCTTTCCCTACTGTTGCACTCTTTGGAGTGGGAATAGTAATTTTTACCCCTACGCTATCCAAAGCTTTCCCTACTGTTGCACCCAGTGGAGTGGGAATAGTAATTTTTACCCCTACGCTATCCAACGCTTTCTCTACTGTTGCACTCACTGGAGTGGGAATAATAATTTTTACCCCTACGCTATCCAATGCTTTCCCTACTGTTGCACTCTCTCGAGTGGGAATAGTAATTTTTACCCCTACGCTATACAACGCTTTCCCTACTGTTGCACCCACTGGAGTGGGAATAGTAATATTTACCCCTACGCTATCCAACGCTTTCCCTACTGTTGCACTCTCTGGAGTAGAAATAGTAATTTTTACACTTCCGGTATCCTACGGTAATAATATTGGATAATATTTAATTATATTATGCTACTATATATATATGTTTTAACAAATATGATTGTAAATTTTTTTTTATAACTTTCATTAAATATTTAATTATTATAAGGTAATTTAAGTATTTTTAAGTATATTTTAGTAATTAATTTTTAATATTAATTTAATTTAACATTGTTTTTAATAAAGTCGATATTTTTATAAACTATATTTTTGTAAACAATATTTTTTGCTCGATATTTTTGTACTTACCTGTTTGTAGATACAAAGTCGATATTCTGTCTGTCGATATTTTGTCGCCGATATTTTTGATAGTCGATATTATGTCCATCGATATTATGTCAGTGATCCCTTTGCTCCATGTGCATCACTGCTTGTACACCTGCCAAAAGAAATATTGCAGATATAAAAGCACAGCAAATATCAAATAAAGAAATAGCTCAGATGATGAGCATCAATGTACAGGATGCATATCTAGATTACCCCAGATAAACGAATGTCTCCAGCTAATGCTGAAAGGGTCGTCTGTTGTAATTTAGCAGCGTTTAGGTTAAGCATTAGCAGAAGAAATCTTGTATTTAGAGACTATCTTGTCCATTTTTCTGAACCATTTTGTATTTTTGTCAGCTATTTTGTTTGCCATGTGCTCGCCATGTGCTCTGTCCTACCTTCCTGTCAACTGCTCTTGAAATCTGCCTAGAGACGAGATATATTTAGCCTCTTCTGCTTCCTACATGCTCAGTTGAGCTTACATCTGTCCCTGCTTGTAACTGTCAGGATGTGTCCACCAGAATTAGCTAACTGTCAGCCCCTTCCACTTGTTGCTAGCACACTCTCTGTATGACCTTACATGTATTTGAAACCAGCATTCTGTACTTTGTACCGACTTCATTTCAGCCCCTGTGTGAGTATAAAAGGACCAAGCTCCTTCCAGTCAGTGTGCTACTTCATACATTGCCGAAGGGGGTGTTGTGTGAATATCGTTCCACCTCATGAGGTTTAATAAACTATGGGGCATATTACCAAGCAATAGCGATAATTATTGCTATTGCTTGGTTAGAGACAAAATGTTACCGCTGAGCTGTGGCGATTTTTATCGCAGATAAACCTTGGTATTACCAAGGTTTATCGCAAATGCGATAAAAAACGGCCGCAATGCATGAATATCGCTGAAAAGTCCGCGATATTCATGCATTACCGAGCTAATGCTCTTAGCCATGTTATCCACCTCCCATTGGATAACATGGCTAAGAACTGCTCAGGGCAGGTGTTAGCTTTTGGAGATATTCGCGCTTAGCGCGAATATCTCCAAAAGTTGGTAATAGGAGATAGCGATGTTAGCGACTGTTTCCAGTCGCTAACATCTTGGCACGCCCACTTTGCATGTCATTAGTGATAAATATCACTGACATGCAAAGTGGGGCCCAAGATGGTCGCTATCTCCTACTAGCTGTCGCTAACTGGTGTTAGCGACAGCTAGGTAATAGGGAGATAATTTTATCTCCGCTTTCTTGGCTTTCAAAGCCAAAAAAGCGGAGATAAACCGCCTTGATAATATGCCCCTTTGTCTTTTCTATTCCAGTTTCTGTGCCAACTTCTTTCTATTTAAAATTTGAGGTTCAAAATTATTCTATTTTGGTTCAAATATGCAGTCAATATTCAATTTAGTTTACCCACTGGGTCAAACTTGTTGAACTCTGCATTAATTTGCATTAATGCACAGAATGTGATGAAATTGAAAGAAATGTATATTGTTTATGCATGTTAGCACATACACATGTGCAGGTGCTGTTATATTTTACACACATTGGAGTATTGATGTTGTATGCTCAAGAATGGCACCATATACATGGCAGAAAGTGATTTATTTTAGCAGCCCATTCTTTATTTTGGGTTATTTTAAATGTGTAAATAATGTCACCAATCATGGCACCCCAACATTTTGACTAAGGCCATTGATGGTTGAAATGCGTTGCTGTGGATGTGTTGAGCCAAGCGGAATAAAAATACATTTGGTGCATAACACGGTGCCTGGAGTGCCATTCCTTTTGGGATTTTGGGAAAATATGCTTGCATTTGTACAGCATGCGGTGAACATGCATGCACCAAATGAGCACCACACACATACATACAGACACATGGAACAGCACCCTTCATTATTTGTGAAGGGCAGGAGGCACAACTCCCTGCTCAAAAACAATCCATAGAATCAAGGGCAACACAAACCCTTGATAGAGTACAGTATTGGTGCATGGTGCCAGCCTGAAGGGGAGGATGTAGAAAGTTGTGAATGTCGTAGGGTAGGTAGTAGGGTAGTGGAAGTCAGGTGAATGATACTGCCAGGATTCTGTTCCAGTGTGCGTTAGACAGGTGCTCACTTGATCTGATTTATCCATGATTGTCAACTCGCCATCATGTCACTCACTCTTACAGTGTTAGTAAAGCATATCAAGCTGTCGCATAAATAGCTTGGATTCTTCTCTGTGGCTTTATCTCTTTATGGAGCTCTGTTGGACCTAGACCTTTTTGGAGGGTTATTCCCTGTATTTTTGTCTTTTTCCTCCTATTTTTATTGGCCTGTTGTTGTTTGTTTTCAGGCATTTTGGCAATTTACCACTGCTAACCACTGCTAAAGTGCCTATGCTCTCTGTCTAAATTGTGTTTGTGATTGATTTATCCATGATTCGTATATTTGATGTAGACTTAAGTCCCTAGTAAAGTACACCATGGGTGCCGAGAGCCTGTAAATTAAATGCTACTAGTGGGCCTGCAGTGGGCCTGCAGCACTGCTTGTCCCACCCACATGAGTAGCCCTGCAATTATAACTTAGAATTGCCACTGCAGTGTCTGCATGTGCAGTTGTAAACTGTCATTTAGACCCGGCAAGTACATACAATTGCCTGGCCCAAACCCCCTGTGGTGTGTCTGGGCCAGGTCAGGGAAAAGCAGGGTATTGGGCACTGCAAAGATTTCCCTTTGAAGTTTGCCTATTTCAAATGCAAAAAAGAGGTATAAGTATTGGGCCTATGACACTCTAAAATCAGAACCCTAAGCAGTGAGGACAGTCTGCCAAGACGAAGAGCTGGATGCTGTAGGAGGACTGACACTCTGCCTGTTGCTTTGTTTTTCTGTCCCACTGCTTGCTGCTGTTACCTGGGAGTGAAAGGATTAGACTTTGCTTTCTGTATCCTGCTTCCAAGGTACTCTGAGGGCTTGTGTGTGCTTGACTCCTGTTAAGAAGTCACAGAGCCATCAAAGACTTCATCTACCAGTGCCTGGACTCTTCTGCTGAGTGTCTCGACCTGCCAAGTGGTGCCAAATCAAGTCCATGGGAATTTGGAAGTGGAATCTGGTGAATCCAAGCATATACTCCCAGAGTTTATTTTTATCAATGCAGAAAAACCAAGTCCGCATGTCTGGAGATTGGCGCATCACCTCCCATTCCAGTAAGGAACTGATGCATCACCTCCCCTGATAGTAAGGAACCAACTCATCATTAACCCTACATAGCAGTAGGGAACAGACACATCACTTGCCCTGGTAGTAGGGAACCAACGCATCACCTCCCCTGGCAGTAAGAAACCGACGCATCACCTTTCCTGGGAGTAAGGAACTGACGCATCGCTTTGCTTTTCCGGTGCCTCATCTTCTCTGCACCTTGCACCGTCATTGAATTATAACGCAACTAAGGTACTTTGTGCTAAAAATGACGCATCCATTGATTCCAATAGACTACATTTGCTAAACTTTTAAACATTGATGTCCTTGCTTGTGTATGTTGGATTCTTATCGTTTTGGTCTTGTTTTCTTCAGATACATATTGGCTATTTGACTAAACTGGTGTGGACTCATTTTGTAGTGTTTTCACTGTGTTACTGTGTGTTTATGTACAAATACTTTACACAGTGTATCTGAGATAAGCCTGACTGCTTGTGCCAGGCTGCCAAGAGGGTTTATCTTAACTGTGTGACTCCATTATCCTGACTAGAGTGAGGGTCCCTACTTGGAAAGGGTGCAAACCACTGCTAACTAGAGACCCCATTTCTAACAAGCTCATAGTTCAAATCTCCCGGATGTTCAGCACACAAAGAGGGCCCAATTAAACTCATCAAAAGTGGGTGAAGAATCAAATATCATTGTTTGGAATGCATGAATAGTTAAAAATATTATAGTTTGAGGTTTAGGAGTACAAAAGATGGGATAGGCTATCTGATTGAAAAAGTATACATTTGTACCTGTAAAAAAAGAATGTGTTTGTGCAGAGGGCCAACAATCATTGCTTTTTTATCTTCTTTCTTAAGCACCAAAGAAAAAGGGAACATAATTTGTTCCAGGTGATACCAGAGTCATGGCGGGCGTGACCACTACCACCACCGCCCCCATCACCAGCACTGCGGCCCCAGCTGATAGTTGTGCTGCCTCCTGTGAGTCATTTATATCCCTTACTACTACAATTATGCCCTTCTGTATCCTACCTGTTTTCTTTTCCTGTTGGATGTTTGTTATCCTGGCCTTTCCCTTTGTAGTCTATATTTCCTGTTTACGTTCTTTTTTCTTAAGCATCCCCTTTCCCCTTTTTTTAAATTACATGTCTTGTTGTTGTTACGTAGTAACATGAGGGGAAAGAGTTTTGGTAATATAAAGTGGATCACACAGCCAAGCTCAAGTAGTGCTTTAATCACAAACATATTGGTTGTTATCTTGATCAAACAGTCGAAAGGTACATGAGCTAATATTGAGTGGTCATCATGGTCATGGACCCCTAATTTTGTCTTATAACAGCAGTTTCAATAACAATGCAGCATGGCAAAAATGCGATACCAGGTCCACATCCAATACCATGTGTCTTTGGCTTTCCGTTTTACCCCCCCATCCATTTGTAGAATCTCAGCTCAGCCTTACCTTATGCCCTTCTCTTATTCCTGAAACTTCCTCATCCTGATCTCTATCCCTCCATTAGGAAAAAAGGTTATTATGGTTGATGCAAAGTCTACCTGATGTTTCAATTGTGATCAATCTAATAATTACACAAACCTCCCTCCTTGATACAAAGATACTGATAGATAGCTAACCTAACCACCAGGCGCAGAGTCCACCACCAGCAGTGCTGTCGTAGACGGTACATCGGTAGAGGTGTAGTTGACTTAGGGAGATGTTTTCTCATTGGTGGCAGAGACAAGTGGTAAGTCACCATGCTAACTTATTGACTATGTCAATAACTGGTTAACGATGAAAATATCCTGCCAATGTGGACTATTTCTCTGCTCAAGTGAAGTTATCTTCTATTACAGATTAATAGTTCGAATATATTTCCGTCCCTGAATCAATGTGACTTTGAAGTTCTTCTTCACAATGATTGATAGGAAAAAACGATTTGAACCATCAATTCATAGTACATGATCATATATTGACACCCAACCAACCATTCCATAGCTAAACCTTCACCTAGCCTAATCTCTATAACTTACCTCCCTGTGGACACATTTTACCCCACTGTCAAGTGAAGATATTTCTTGAGAATAATTTGTTTTGGATGCCTGAGTGTAATGAGGACCTTGTTTAGATTTTGGCATGTAGGATACTCTGTGACAATTAAAAGATTCTGTTCACTGCACTGCAGTTCATTACTACTGTAATGCAGTGGCTGGGATATCTGTTATCCACCAAGTGTGTACCATCTGCCAGGCTATCAGCATAAGCCTACCACCTAAGTTCGGACCTAGGGTAGGAGATTGGAGGAGGGAGTTGCAGAAGAGCAGGGCCATTGGAATTATTAGTTCACATAACCTGCAACAGCAGCTGCCCCAAAAATATGCTGGACAATAACCAGACCCACCAGCATAGCTCTGTTATATTTCATAGTCAAGTATACATACTTATTTGTCTTGCTCATTAATGGCAGATAATGTAATCAAAATTTCTTAATTCACAAAGTGTGTGTTGTGTTGAACTATGAAATTAAATCCTTGTGAAAAATCAAATTTCCTTTTCTTTGTTTTGAATATATATTGGTGTTCCGGTTCAAAATTATTTCTAGCAGTAAGTGCTATGATTGATTGCCTAGCTATGATGTGATGGTGGGAAAAACTTGGCCCAGGTTATGTGTGACTGACTAGTAACACTACCAATATCATCAATCATTACATCTAAATAAAATTCCAGTTGTGCTAGAAGAACAGCAATGTTCTGCTACTGTACTGTGCCACTATAGCCAGTATAAACAAGTGAGCATCACAATTTGTGTTTGTTCTTCTCTTACTTTCTTGATATAGCTACTCCTGCTGTTGGAGACAGGCAGCAACCTCCACCTGCACAACCACCAACACAGCAGGAGATAGCTGCCTGGCTGATGGCAACATTTAAAGGCAGTGGCTGCTGAATTTTTCAGACTGTGGCCCTTGCCTGAGGAGCAGGAGGTACAGATAATTGTCCAAAAATGACAGCCTTCCACAGGCCGCCAGCCTGGCCTGCCTCCAACTTGGCTACGCCACTGCCACCACTGTCGTCTGCAGCCGTGTCCTCCACTGCCACCTGTACCACTACTGCCCTCCCCTTCTTAGCTGTAACACACTGCCTCCTCCCCCACATCTTATGACATCTGGAACACCTTACATGCAAGAGAGCATTGCTCCAGCAAGGGCTGCAGGATTTAGCCCATGAACTTGATGATTTTTATTTTGGTGAGAAGGCATGTGGGTGGAGATGGTGGCTGTACAAAGTTGGGGAAATGGTTTCCATTGGACTTCTGGACTTTGTTCTGACTTTTTGGGATATTTTGACTTGGGGAGGGGTGGGCCTGTTGTGGCTGAAGAAGCAGGGGGTCTAAAAATAAATGGGTTTTACTTTTGTCATGAATTCATTATTTGTCTTTCTATTGCTAGTTGGTCTGGTATAATTTATTAAAGAGTTATTGAGCGTACTGTTGTTCTCCCTAAACTTTCCCTACCTGAATTCCCTTGCCCTGTTTTATTCTTCAGTAGGTTATTAACCTCTTCCTGCAGTCCATTTATACCCTGCCACCAGAATGACACTGTCTAGGAACGGAAAACATTTCAATTTCAATCTGTTTCAGTTGATGACTTTATGCAGTACCCAGCCACCAATCAATTATACTGCATAGTATAGTAGTAGTTAGTGTCGTAACTGGTATTGTCCTATCGTCTGTAACGATGTGCCCAGTAAAGGGGCTGCAACATACAAAAATATAATTTAGCTCCCCCTCCAAAGAACAACTTAACTACTAAGTTAATTAGTTCTTCTAATTATTTCTTACCAGGATTGATTAGGTGATGGTACTTATCGAAAATCTTCCCAAGCAATATTGCAGGTTTTTCCAAAAGGGCCTTCTTAATAATAGTAGCGGTATTAGATTTTTCTTCTTGTGCTACTGTGCATGACATCACCCAAACAAGGTCTCACTCCCTTCCTATTCAAATGAGGTGAACTCCAAATGTCAAATCATCAGAAAGATCATTCGTCACAGGCAACTTGAATAAAAGAAAACTTAGAGTTAGCAGGTTATCAAAGACTGAGTGCACCAGACAATGATGATAAAACATTCTTGTACTAGTGTGCACCATCATGGGACTCTGGAACAAATTCAGACACTGTTCTGTCACTATGATGAGGTGTTATTATGCTATCCCTTTCATGACTGGGTTGGTAAATGGGACTGGTGTGGAGTATTGTATTGTTCCAGTAACTAGATCCCAGAGTGAATTGGTGTTGCTTTTACAACATCCATGCAACTAAAAGTGTGATCCATTTATGGTGTAAATTAAGTCACACCTCAAGAAATCCCCTAGCCAGTGATAAGAAGTTAGGGGAGTGATGAAAGACTGGGAACGAGGAGTTGGAGAAAAGTGTGACAAAGACAAACAGTACATAACACAACAACATTATTCATCAGGTCAATGTGCAGCATGTCATCAAATCTGTTGTGGAAGAAAATGAAGGGCACAGTTCAATTAAATGCATTGGAAACTGTCCTTTGGCCCCAGACAGACCCAAGCAATTGTTTTTATTTCTAAATGTTCTGTCATCCACACAGTTCTAAAAATATTATTCTTAAAAGAAAAATGATACTGTAAATCTATTTCTAAATGTTCTATTATCTTTAAATGTTTTGTCACCCACACTGTTCTAAAATTCTGATTGTTAAAAGAAAAATGATACTGTATATAAATGACAAATTGAGCAGTGCATCTGCATTCTTCATCGGAATGTCCATCTTGGGTGTCTGTTAGGGTAAGCAGGAGTGTTATAGAGCTTTTGCCAAGTTGATTCTTGCAGAAGAAAAGAAGACTTGTGGATTTAAAACAGTAACAATATTGTAAAGTCAAGGACAGAAGGTATGCTTCATGATGGACCAAGAGGCAGAGCAAGAGCATAGGCTGCTGCAATCGTAATGACTCATGTGCAATTAACTGTGAAGTGAGAGCAAATTTACAGCCAAGCCCAGAAAATTAGTTGTATGTACCAGGCTGATCAATCTCACAACTGTCATGACATTTGGCCAAGTGCAGCCATCATCTGACAAGACATGTGTGTTTGTCTTCAGTCACAGCCCCCTCATCATCAACCTTGGAGATGTTTGACAATTGAGTCAGCACACTATACCGCTACACTCATATCCGTAGGACTGAGTAGGTCTCTGTGAGTCACTTGAAGTAGATAAATTAGCTTCCTTCATCTGTCTGTAGTTAAGGAAGTCCTGCCCTGAGTCTGTCTGACTCAGAGTCCCATCTCTATCTGACTCCCAAGTCCTAGATTTCCTTTGTCCTCATTCAAATGTGATAGAGATAGACCTGTAGTGCACTGCTGTAGATGAGCAAGAAGAGCATGCATGTAAATCTAAATACGTTGCAAAGAAAGGGCCAACAATCACCTTCAGACAGAATCATGCAATCATGCATCAGTCCCCAAACATTACTAATCATCTAAATCAAGTTTACAAATATTAGTTGAACACCCTCACTGCCTGCCACCACCATTAATAATCACCACTCACATTCACTTAAAATGACCACTCATTTGTGCTATAGTTATCTGTTCCAAGCCAAGTACGGTGGTACACATTTGTCTATTGCTGTATGTTCTCTTTTTCCCATGCAAGCACTACAATGGTATTCATGTAAATTAATGTTTTTAGTGGGGCAGCACAGCTATGGAATGAAAATAGAAGGATAGGAATGGGATAGAGGCAGGCATTCTTCATGTCTTTTAAACAAATGGGAGGCTTATTCTGTACACACTGATTCGACTCCTATCCAGTCGTACATGTGAATACATGGTGAGTGCTGCACAGGTAAATACACCAGATAGATCCATTTATATTTTTTGGCAACACAGCTCAGTAATAATTTGAAAAGTTCTATGGTGGCCTACTCAGTCAGGGAAGTAGAGTTTGTCCTCAAACTCATGGGATTCATCCAGAGGTTGGTCAGCTACCGCACTTGACTCTGCCTGATCGCCCTCACCCTACTCTTCCTGCGGTGTTTCAGGAACTATGTAATTGTTTAGTATGAAGAGCTGGTTCATTTTAAACGTGATCGGTATTCATGATGATGGTCTAAGAGCTGTTGAACATTATCTAAATGAGAGACCAATCCAGCTTTATAATCACAATTGAATGCTGCTCAAAATGATTAAGTTATGCCTGACAAGCAACTATTTTTTATTTGGAATATACATATTCCAACAATTGAGGGAGGTTGCTGTGGGAGCCTGCTTCTCTCCCAACTACGCATGCCTGCAGGTTGGCTGGTGGGAGGAGCGTGTTCTTAAGGTAGACCATAGTCAGGATTGGAGCAATCATGTGGTAAATTGGTAGCGTATCATAAATTAAGTTTTTATAGTCTGGACGGGATCAGAAAATAGTGCTGTTTTATTTGTTGATACCATCAACAGAAATTCACTGAATTTGGAGTTTACTGCCCAAATTGATAGTCATCAAGTACAATTTTTGGTTTTCCAAATAAATGTCAAACAAGTGAGGTTTCAATATAAACGGCATCGAAAGGAGACAGCAGGAAATTCAATTCTACATGCTACCAGTTTCCATCCAAAGCATCTGATTTAAACCAT
Organism: Lissotriton helveticus; assembly: GCF_964261635.1. Classification (NCBI taxonomy): domain Eukaryota; kingdom Metazoa; phylum Chordata; class Amphibia; order Caudata; family Salamandridae; genus Lissotriton; species Lissotriton helveticus. The sequence continues at coordinate 2,052,904,391 of NC_136061.1, forward strand.
CCCATGAGCTGCATTTCTTAGAATGCGCAGAATCTGTTGTACAGAGGAAGATCTAAGTATGTATCAAAGGGAGATAACAGACAGATTCTTATAGCGAAGATACAATTTGAAGTGTATTAATCAGGCTAAGGTGAAGGCCAATGTTATATCTAGGGATTCTATGCTGTATAGGATCCCAACCATTACTAAAGATGACAGTGATATTACCTCTATGACTCTAGTTTAACCCAACAATATCAGGCTGATCACGACCTTCAGCAAACAGGACAAACAAATAAAATCGATAGCCAACAAACAAAGGCCCATTGTACTTACTGATATCACATTGGGGCAATTTTTGTCTGTTAAACATTTCTGAATTTTAGACGAGCTCCATCAACGAGAGATTGCTTGGTTAACAGCAGTCCTGAGCTAGGAACAAGTTCCAATTGGCTGTCCCTTAAAAATGGATTATACAAATGCAGCTCATGTAGAGCATGCAAATTTGGAGTTAATATGACCAGTTATAAGTCCGCTTTTAGTGTAAAACAAGTGGAAATTAGGGATCACTACACTTGCAGAATGGAATACGCAGTTTACCTTCTGGAGTGTGGATGTGGCCTCAGAATAAATTGGTAGTACAAAATTACAAGTCACACATGAGGATATTACAGCATGTTAGAGTTTTTGTGAACTTTGATCCTTCTTACCCTGTTGCACGTCATTTTAAACTGGTTCATAACAATTATCAAATACTATGAAACAGGGGCAATAAAAATTCTAAGAAGAGGTGGCAATTGAGAGTGGCTGCTGCTGAGGCAACTTGAATCTAAGCTAATTTTAGAATGTAGCCACTGCCGAGCAAGGCTGCTCCGACAGGCCCTCATTCAGGTGCTTCATGAGCGGGAAGAGGCAGCCTATGTGCTATTTGATGAAAATACAGTGAGTGTGAGTGGATCTGATTGAGCTGAGATGACAAATGCAACACCACCAGAAATAAATGTGCAAATCAAAATGTATAGAATGGAGAAATTGAGTAAAATGGAAGTCTCCAAATGGTAGGAATGCAAATCTTTGGATAGATATCTAGAAGTGGGGAGAGTACCTCGAGTTCTATGGATAGCGATCGCCCTCACTTTTGAAAACCCCAAAACTCTGCAAGATTGGGCTAACAAGAGTGCAGAATCATCTCGTAATATGATGAGGATATTAATTAAATATGCCAAACGGGACAGAGATAAAATCTTGTATTAAATCAAACTGCTACAACAGGACATCAATGATTTTGCTAAACGTAATGCAGTGTCAAAATTCAACAATGATTTAGAAGCCAAACTGAAAAAACATGAACAGGTGATCAAAAAGAGAAAGGCAACCAAATTCACAAGAGACAGAGTGGGCTAACAAAGAGGCCAAATCCATATGTTTGTTCGATAATTTGACAATTTACATGCAGGTTCTGGAACGAAAGATCGGGCAAGGAGAACAGTGACAGAGACCAGCTCTGAGTTTAGACCTGAGTTAGACACAGACCAGAAGGACGGATCGGGTCAGCAATGTAAGAATTGGAATCAACAAGAACCACCTTCAGTAGTTGAGGAGATGTGTTTTTTAGGCCTGGACAGGACAATGACAGATCGAGGCCTCAAAGAAAAGGAAAGGGCAATTGAGACAACGGACAAGAAGGAGAAGGAGGAGGAGGAGGAGGAGGCATAGAACTCCGTTCAGGAGCCAAGACCAAAGAAACCAGGCAACATCAATAAATAAACATTCAGCCACGTTTATCAATCAATCTGACTTGGCTCTGACAGATCATGAACTTGGAATTTTGTCCTTGCGTCTAATTATGTACAATAATGGGTCTCATGTTGTACTAGAACTAACTTTAATTATGGTCAAACTCGGATTGACTTTTATAAATTCATAAGGAAATTTACATTGAAAAAGTTCTTTCAGAATCAAGCGGGCTTGAAAGAAGTGGAACAGCCCATCACAGAGGCTGATCATTTGAATCTGGTGGAAGGTGATCTGAAAGTGTTACAAGATTTAGAACAATTGGAGAGGGGAGGTGATATTATCAGTCCATTAATATCATGTAAGAAGACTGAGAACTCTTGTGACTTGACATCCATGGAAAAGTGACAACGCCCTTTAAACTTAGGTCTACTTTTGTTCCTAACCTAACTAGGTTTGTATTCTCTGTCTCTGTCATCCAGTGAGGAATTCCTGAAATGCACTAAACAAAGAGAAAGACATTTCTCTAAAGTAATGGAAAGAAATCAGATCTAGGAAAGATATTATAGTTTGTCAATCTGACAAAGGAGGTAATATAGTCTTATTTCCCCTGAGTATGTATGACAATTAAGTCAAGCTACTGCTAAAAGATACCAAGTGCAACCAAAGAGTCCCACAGAGAAATCTGGTTGAAGTTAAAATCAAATATCATAAGAACCTAGCGAGGTGGAAAGGTGTAGATCTTATAATGCAGGAAGAGTATCAGTATCTGAATGTTAATGATTATAGAATACCGATATTATATCTGATCCAGAAGATCCAAAAAGATCAGACCATCCCTCTGGGAAGGCCGATAATATAAGCAATAGAAATTCTATTTCAGGCAGCTACCTGTTATATAGATTCCTTCTTAAAAGTTTTTGTTAAGGAACTTCCTTCTTACATTCAGGGCACCAGGGACTTTTTGAGGAAAGTTAACAATGTGACTTGGGAGGGTACATATATTTTTATAACTCTTGATGTAGCTTTGCTATATACAAGCATTTCCCATGGCGAAGGACTGAGGGCCATCAGACATTTTCTAGACATAAGGCCCATTAATTTATATCAGCACTCAGAAATGTTACTTAAAATGACTAGGCTGTGCCGCGAGAATAACTTCTTCCTATGTGGGAAAGATACATATAGACAAGTGAAGGGAACAGCTAGGCGAATCTTCATATGGGCTGGTGGGAGCAGCAGAGTGAAGGTAGAACGTAGTCATCTGGACTGGATTTATAGATGACTTGTTCAAGGATCGAAACAAACAGCATCGAGCTTTGTGTCTGCTTCAGATGAAAACTCCTTAAACTTACAATTTTCAAGTACCATGAGTGAATCCCAGGTTGTTTACTTGATCTTGAAGTGTACATGGAGAATCAGAGAATACATGCTCACACCCATTGGAAACCCACAGCAAGTAATTCCATTTTACACTCAGATAGCTCCCACCCGCAGAAACTAAAACAGAGTATTCCTTATGCGGAACACCTTTTCATGAAGAGAAACTGCAGTGAGCTGGTCTTCCTGAGGGATGCGCAGTTGACATATTCTCAGAGATTCATCCTGAGAGGCAGTGACCAGGTCCTTAACCAAGCCCTAAAGAAGGTGGAGGGGATCCCAAGAGATTAAATCTTTTTCCCAAATTCAGCAAGAGAAATTAAAAAAGTGAAAAGTAAGGATGATATAAGAATGAATACGAGATACAATGCCTATCATGTCAAGGTGAGAGATTGCATGAATGGGTATTGGCATCTGGTAAGAAATTACCCTACAATTGGCCATTACAGGTAAGGGGTTTCTTATTACGAGTTTGTGGACCTGGGTAGCATTCAATATAGAAGGAAAATGGTCCTCAAACTAAACATTTCAACATGTCAGAGTTAATCAAAAATTCAAAAATTCTATGTGCAACTAATCAATTCGCGCTCTTCATGAGTCGATTTTTGTTGTTCAATTGAAAGAGGATGTGCAGAAATATCAATTTCATATGTAACAAAGCTGAATTTATTTACACAGTTAGATATTAATCGCTATACATTTAGTGGTTGCTCCAGAGGGGGAACGTGCAAAGAAAGTGGTGCTCCAATATAAGTGAGTGAGTGGGGGAACTTATTCCCAAGGTGAGAAGAGTAATAGAGAAGAGTTGAAGTTTTTTGTGTGATTGATCATAAGTATAAATCCTGCTGTCCTGTCCCAAATACTATTTTACATGGGCTATTTACAATGGTTTAGTACAATCACAGATTGTATTCATCTGTGGCACGTAGTAATGGTAAGGAGATAAGGGGGTCCAGGCACATAAGGGTTGACGATGTTTCGACTCGACTTGTGGCATACGGTGTAGGAGAGTAGGGTCTGCTATCCTATGGTCACCCCAAATTTTTGCTTTTTGCTTCACTGGTTTATGACTTAATGTGGCTGTGGGCCTGCTAATCAGACCCACAGTCTGCTGTTCTCTCTCTAAATTAATGCCAATGCACCCTAGGTGCATTACGAATTGGAACTGGTTCACCTTATTGGACCCTGTAACAGTGTACCTCAGGTACCCAGGGCATAGGTGTTTCCAAGGCCTACCAGGGGCTGCAGCATGTATTATGCCACCCCTGGCCTGGCCTCCATATTTGACGCAACTGGCTGATCAATCAGCTGGGTTAAGTCGGTGTAATCACCTCTTACTTAGGTATAGTATGTCTATATCTAACTTAAAATGGACACATATGTTCCTATCAGCCACTCCTATGGAAGGCCTCATCAATCCTGAAGGCAGAGTGCTTGGAAATATGTGAAATGGTGCTCTAGCATGAGCTGAGCCTGTCTGCAGCTTTCGGAACCACGTCCTTTAGCTGTTCCATGATACTGCCATACCATATACTCTTAAGTGCATTATGAACCTCGCGGTTAAATGCTATCTTTGGTTTGGCTTTATCAAAACATGTCGAGTAAGGTGTCATACGAATTGGAACACTACCCCCTCGCCAATTCTGGCGACGGGGGTAGCATTCCACCCTTCTAGAGGGACACGACATGTACATAACCTGAAACCCAGGTAAAGTTAAACATGAGCCTCAGCATCACAAAATGGATGCTGCCACCACAGACACAAGTCTGACCTCCTGCTGCTGGGAGGCCTTCCAGCGAGGGAGGCTTGGACAAAGGGGTTCCTGCCTTGGGAGGTGCTAGCACCACCCCAGACAGGATTTTGTGTATTGGGTAGGACAGGGCTGAATAGAATGAGACATGCCTGGGGCACACAAGGTGTCCCTGTGCATAAGCCAGTCCAAACAGGTGCTGGGGCTTTCCAGCCCCAGTCTTGGCACGGAGATGGACAAAGGAAAGGGGGTGTAGCCACCCCCCTTCCTGGTCCCACCCAGAGGAGGGACCTAGCAGGTAATCCGGCCCCTAGATTTGGAATAAGAGTAGGAGCTGTGTCCCAAGACTTCAGATCATCCTGAACTCGACTTGAAACTAAGAAGAAAACTGGACTTCGACATTCTGCTGCACAGAAGACTGAAGAGAATCTCCCTTGTGGCCAAGGAGTGACCACCCTGTGAATACAGGCACCAACCAGCAACTCGACGTCTGCTTTGCCGCCGCCTCTCGCCGGAACTCAAGCCCAGACCCCAACAAGACCTGAATTCGCACACATCTCACAGCCCAATCCACAGTCTCTGAAAAGAAGAGACCCGTGGAGGCATCGAGAGACGTGGGACCGGCCATCTTGAAAGACCCCTGAGAAACTGACTGCGCAGCACCTGAGGTACCCTTGATGCTGTGCTTTGGAGTTTGAGAAGCCCCACTACCAAGCAACATCTGCACCAAAGATCAGCCCCCCAGCATCTCCACGATCTGCGTGGGGCCCTTTTGCACTTTGCCACTTGACGTGTCATCCCGGTCGCTAGCCCGTTGGCTGGTGGCCATCTTGGCGACGAAATCTACAATCTACACCACTGGCCTGGTTGCTCCAGACTGGTCCTCGCTCCTGTAAAAAGGAGCAGCCCCTGTGACCTTGCTGGTCCGAGAAATAAGCTTTCTTCACTTACTTCGTGGCTTGCATTAGCCAAGGCCTGTTTGCTCCAATCAAGTTGCCGACACCGCCATCCACTAGAACCTTTGTGGGACAGCTCGTGATTGACTCCTGGACATCCTCGACCCTTTCGTGTCCACGTGGCTGCGGAGACAAGCTGCACCTCATCGCCTGTTTGCACCCAACATCACCTGGTTCCATCCTGGTTCCACGGTAGTCACTGGCAAGTGACTTTGAACATTGTCTCCTCTGCTTTCAGGTCTTCACATCTTCAGATCCATCCTTGGATCTACCGGAACTCTCCTCGACGACCCGCCTGCAGCATCTTCATCTCCAGGCACAATCAACCTGCGTGACGAAACCAGACACTACTTGGCACCTGTGCACCCGCTTCCTGTGGGTGAGGTAACTCAGCAACGCCGGTGTTCCTCCACTGGTACACACCTCTAGTGCCTAGATCTAACGTTTTGTGCTTCTAGGTCAGTCGGAAGGTTCCTAAAACAGTAACTTTATTGCTTTTACGCACCATTGACATTGCATTGGTGCATGCGTGTGCTTTAAGCGCTGCACCCGAGTTCCGCGGGCCTTTCCCGACTTCTTCACTGTTAGTCCCGAACAGCTCCAGCGATTCCCCAGGCCCTAGGCCTATTTCCTTTCCAATTGGTGGTTCTTATACCACTATTTTAGTATATGGTTTAGGTGGCCCCTAGGGCTCATCCACATTGTGAAACTTTTGTATGTTTAAACTGTGTTTTGTTTTAACGCATTTGCTTCTGTGCTCATAAAGAGTATAGGGGATATTTGTAGTAAATACATATATATACATTTTCAATATATATCTGTGTGGTGTCCTTTCATTTGGTATTCAAGGGGATTGTGTATGGTAAAACAGCTTGCTTCACATGCCTTTACAGAGTTTAGCCTAAGACTGCTTTGTCCACGTTACTAGGATAGCTGGTCTATAAGGTTGACTTACAACCAATCATCATAAGGGTTGCTTCACATGGTACAAGGTGATCACTAGAACTAGTGAGCATCTTATACCAGGCCAACTTCTCACATTGGTGAGCAGCGGTTGGGATTTGAGCTTGCTGTTGTTTTACCATTACAATCTTTGAGAGTATCATTTGAAAGATCATACAGGTACCTGTTAGGTACATATAAAACAAGACTATCTTGCCTTCGGTTCCATGTGCCCGGGAATTGCAGCGCTCGGCGCTCGGTTCAAGGTCCCTGCAGCAGAACCACGCTGCTATTAAATTAAACACACAAACCTCCCTTAGCGGCGAGGAATAATGGGACGAACTCCCGTTCTCACTTTCTTTTGCTGTTTTTATTATTTTTAAGCCTTCAATTAAGCATTATGCAGAAAAACACAGATCTACGCGTTTCGGGAGCACCTCTCCCTTGCTCACGATCAACTGGTTCACAGGAATTCAGTCCTTTTAAAGTCACTTTTTCTCTCACTTCCTGTTTAGTGTGTTTCTTGGCTCAAAGCATTCTGGAGGCTGTAGTTTTTTTTAAAAACCCATAAGTAAAACTTATGCTAAATTTCATCCTTTTTGATGTAAGCTGGTTCCGACAGTATACTAATTTTTGGCATAGTATATGTAACGCAATTAGGTTCATTTTATTTTGGATATTGGATTATTTCAAAAAGTCTCATTTGTGTATGATTCATTTTTGCCCTCTAGTGGGCTGTATCATTAAATGTCTTTCTTGATTAGAATTATTATTTCTTTATTGTATTCCTTCATACATTTGCTTCTTTTTCTCTTTTTTTCTTTTTTTTCTTGACTCTATCTTTCTTGATTTGTTTATTGTTATTGATGTCGAATCAATTCAGCTTACAATTTTCTGGAAGTTTTACGGAGTGTTTCCTATCCTCAATTTCTCTTATAAATGTATATAGAGTTCTTCCGATTGGTTGAGGCCATGTGGGTGCATTGTCCTCAGCTTGATGATGTACCTCGATTCTTTTCGACGAAGTTCTCTCTCTCTGTCACCGCCTCTCTTCATTTGTGGCACTGTGTCAATTCCAAAGAATCTTAGTTTAGTCCAGTCACCTTGATGATATGATTCCATATGTTTTGCGATGGCATTTGCTCGATCTTTGTGCACCGTCGCTCTCACATGTTCCAGGATTTGTTTTTTTAATTAGCAAATTGTGCTGCCAACATATTGTAGGGGGCATTTATAAGAGAAATTGAGGATAGGAAACACTCCGTAAAACTTCAAGAAAATTGTAAGCTGAATTGATTCGACATCAATAACAAAAAACAAATCAAGAAAGAAAGAGCCAAGAAAAAAAGAAAAAAAGAGAAAAAGAAGCAAATGTATGAAGAAATACAATAAAGAAATAATAATTCTAATCAAGAAAGACATTTAATGATACAGCCCTCAAGAGGGCAAAAATGAATCATACACAAATGAGACTTTTTGAAATAATCCAATATCCAAAATAAAATGAACCTAATTGCGTTACATATACTATGCCAAAAATTAGTATACTGTCGGAACCAGCTGACATCAAAAAGGATGAAATTTAGCATAAGTTTTACTTATGGGTTTTTAAAAAAAACTACAGCCTCCAGAATGCTTTGAGCGAAGAAACACACTAAACAGGAAGTGAGAGAAAAAGTCACTTTAAAAGTACTGAATTCCTGTGAACCAGTTGATCGTGAGCAAGGGAGAGGTGCTCCCGAAACGCGTAGATCTGTGTTTTTCTGCATAATGCTTAATTGAAGGCTTAAAAATAATAAAAACAGCAAAAGAAAGTGAGAACGGGAGTTCGTCCCATTATTCCTCGCCGCTAAGGGAGGTTTGTGTGTTTAATAAAACAAGACTAGTATACTTAAGTTCTACTGAACTTAGTTGTTGTAGAGGATAGGGAGTAGCACACCCTGACTACAACTACTAGATAGGTTTAGTAGGGAAACACCAGTGTAGGTAGATTGCAACATATCCACCCACACTAGAGCAATGTCTGGAGCAGAGGGGTCCACTGGACCTGTCCCTGTTGAGAGTGACCCTCCAAAGGCAAGACGGGTCCAGCCCCTACCACAGCACACCTCAGAGAGCTTTTAGACCAGTCTGAAGCTCTAAAGACCTCTAAAGCAGACCCCACAGGGAATGTTGAAGGAGGCTCTCCCACTAAAGATGATAATACTGACACCCCTGTCCCTGTTGTCCAGATAGATTAGGAAAACCAGAACACTGGAGATACTCAGCCTGAGGATGAGGAGGAGGAAGAGGAGGAAGAAGAAAGTGATTCTGATGATGAGAGACTTAGTCAGGTGCCAGTCAGGAGACTTAGCCAGGCTATCTTAAGCCAATTTGGGACTGAGTCAGGGTCCAACCCACTCAGACCCCCAAGTGGACTTAACCAGGAGTCTAGGAGGAGAAGGAATCACTCAGGTGAATCTGACACTTCCCATGCTTCTAGAGGTTCTCATGGTCACTCCAGAAGGAGAATGACATCCCCTCAGAGGAGGGAACATGAGGCCAAAATGAGAGAGGCTGAGCTTAGGATCCAGAAGCAAGAATTAGAAGTTGCCCTAGCCCGAGAGAAACTTGCTAGAGCAAGACAGCCTAGAGAGGGTGGATTAGGATCCACTGGTGGCAGCACTATCTCTAATTATAAAGACAGGTCCTATGACAATAGAAACCTGAGTAAGATTGTGCCCCCCTACAAAGCTGGGGATGACATCCACAAATGGATGACTGCACTTGAGAGAGCCTGCAGAGTACAGCAGATTCCTCAGGAGCAGTGGGCAGCAATCTTGTGGCTCTCCTTTGAAGGTAGAGGCCGAGACAGACTCCTCACAGTTAGTGATGGGGATTCTAGAAACTACCTGGTCCTGAAGAGTGCTCTGATAGATGGGTTAGGCTTAACCACTGAACAGTACAGGTTAATGTTCAGAGAGACCCAGAAGACACAGACTCAGGACTGGTCTGAATTTGTTGAATGTGCCACTAAGGCTCTGGAGGGCTGGTTGCTGGGAAGTAAGGTTACAGACTATGAAGGATTGTACAATTTGCTTATGAGAGAACAAATTTTAAATAATTGTCAGAACCAGCAGTTGCATCAACATTTGGTTGACTCAGATCTGACCTCTCCCCAAGAATTGGGAAAGAGGGCAGACAAATGGATTAGAACCAGAGTTAAGCAAAAGAACCAGAACCAGGACCAGGGTTGTGACCAAAAGAAAACAGACCAGAAGGGTGGGGAGCAGAAAGCTAAAGACCAGAAGTCTTCAACAGGGCCCCAAACTAATACTGAGGGTGGGTCCCAAACTTCCAAGAAGAAGAAGAAAGAAGGTCAAAGAAAACCCTGGTGTAGTAATTGTAAAACACCTCTCACTGGACCAGTGAGTGTAAAAAGGGAAGAGCCCCCAACACTGTAGCCCCTAAGGCACCTGCACCCAATAGTACAGTCAGCCGTGTTGGTCCACAAACTAAGGGGGTAGAAGGTATCACCTTGGGAACTGAGGGAGAGTCTGGCCTAGTCAGAACCCCTACATAGGCTGTTCTGATTTGTGATGTGGACATAGATTTGTCCACAACTGTCAGCCACAGTAATATGGGCAAGTACAGGCAGACGCCTTTGATTAATGAAAAAGTGGCTCAAGCAAACAGGGACACATGTGCCAGTGTCACCATGGTGACACCTAGCTTTGTGGGCCCTGGACAATACATACCAGGTGACAATTACCTGGTGACCAATGCCAGCAATGTCACTACTACACATAGTGTTGTACTTGTTAATTTCTCCTGGGGAGGGGTAACTGGCCTAAAAAGAGTTGTGGTTAGTGCTGATCTCCCAGTTGAATGTTTGTTGGGCAATGACCTGGAGAGCTCTCTATGGTCAGAAGTTGAGTACAGGACTCATGCAGATATGTTAGGGATATCATCACATGTCCTTGCTGTGACCAGGTCACAGGCCAAAAAATGCCTCTCTGAACCTCAGGTCTTGGATCCTGGAACAATGGACCAAGCACCTTCTAAGAAGAAGAACAGGAGGGTAAAGGCTGTGCCTTCCCAACTGCCTACAAGTGAGGATCAGCCTTCACAGGAAGATGATCTTGAGACCCCTGAAGGAACTGTCCCTGAAGAGCTTGAACCTGATCAGGTTGAGTTTCTGGGGACAGGGGACCTTCTAGGGCAGACTTGGGGCAGGCTCAGTTAACCTGTCCTTCTCTTGAACCCCTCAGACAGCAGGCTGCTGCTGAGGCTGCTGGGAATGCTCAAGGTACCCATAAAGTGTATTGGGATGATGGGCTCCTTTATTCAGAGGGTAGAGACCCCAAGCCTGGTACAACCAGGAGGTTGGTTATACCTCTGCAATTTAGGGGCTTCCTTCTAACCTTGGCCCATGATGTTCCCTTAGCAGGACACCTAGGCCAGAACAAGACTTGGGACAGGCTTGTCCCTCACTTTCACTGGCCTCACATGTCTGAAGATACAAAGGAGTTTTGTCACTCCTGTGTAACCTGCCAAGCCAGTGGCAAAGCAGGTGGAACAATAAAGGCCCCCCTGATACCACTACCTGTGGTAGGGGTCCCCTTTAAAAGAGTGGGGATTGATATTGTAGGTCCAATGGATCCCTCTACAGCATCTGGGCACAGATTCATACTGGTGGTGGTAGACCATGCCATCAGGTACCCAGAGGCAATTCCCCTTAGGACCACAACAGCTCCTGTTGTGGCCAGGGCCTTACTTGGAGTTTTCTCCAGAGTGGGGTTTCCTAAGGAGGTAGTATCTGATAGAGGTGCCAACTTCAAGTCAGGATACTTAATAGCTATGTGGAAGGAATGTAGTGTCAAATACAAGTTCACCACTCCTTATCATCCACAATGTAATGGGCTTGTTGGAAGGTTCAACAAGACCCTAAAGGGTATGATCAAAGGAATACCTGAAAAGCTCAGGCGAAGATGGGATATCCTTCTACCCTGCCTTCTGTTTACTTACAGAGAGGTCAAACAAAAGGGGGTTGGCTTCAACCCCTCTGAATTGTTGTTTTGGCACCCTGTAAGAGGACCCCTGTGTTTAGAGAGGGAAGGAGGGGAGTTACCTCTCAGAAATCCCAAGCAAGACATAGTGGACTATGTACTTGGTCCCCGCTCCAGGATGGCTGAGTATATGGAGAAGGCATCCAAAAACCTTGAGGCCAGCCAAGAATTACAGAAAGCTTGGCATGACCAAAAGGCTGTCTTGACTGAGTACCAGCCTGGACAGAAGGTATGGGTGTTGGAGCCAGTGGCCCCAGCAGCACTCCACGACAAATGATCTGGGCCCCATACTATCATTGAAAAGAAGAGAGAGGTTACCTACTTGGTGGACCTAGGAACTACCAGGAGCCCCCATAGGGTGCTCCATGTTAACAGATTGAAGGCATATGTTGACAGGGCAGACATGGGCTTGCTCATGGCTACAGATGAGGGGCAGGAGGAAGAGAGTGACCCTCTCCCAGACCTGCTGACTCAGAACCCTGAGGATGGCTCAGTTGATGGTGTGGCCTTAGATGGCAGCCTCACTGAACATCAGCAAAATGACTGTAGACAAGTTTTGCAGTCATATAGACATATGTTCTCATTGACACCCAGTCAGACTAATGGTGTACCCATGTGGTGGACACTGGTGACAGTCTTCCTGTGAAAAACAAGATTTACAGGCAACCTGACCATGTCAGGGACTGTATAAAGACTGAGGTGCAACAGATGCTGTAATAAGGTGTTATTGAGCCTTCAGAGAGCCCCTGGGCTAACCCAGTGGTTCTGGTCCCCAAACCTCACACCAAAGATGGCAAGAGAGAGATGAGGTTCTGTGTGAATTACAGAGGACTCAATGCTGTCACCAGGACAGATGCACACCATATTCCAAGGACAGATAAGCTCATAGACAAATTGGCTTCTGCCAAGTATTTGAGCACATTTGACTTGACAGCTGGCTATTGGCAAATCAGGTTAGCTGAGGAGTCTAAGGCCAAAACTGCATTTTCTACCCCAGGTGGGCATTACCAATTTGTGGTGATGCCCTTTGGTTTGAAAAATGCAACTGCCATGGTGAATCAAGTCCTTACTGGGTTGGATGACTTTTGCGCAGCATATCTGGATGATATTGCTGTCTTCAGCTCCACCTGGGAGGATCACCTGGTCCACATGAAGGAAGTACTAGAGGCTCTGCAAAAGGCCGGCCTCACTATCAAGGCCACAAAGTGCCAGATAGGGCAGAGTAAAGTTGTATACTTGGGCCACCTTGTAGGTGAAGGCCAAGTTCAACCCCTGGAGAGTAAGATCCAGACCATAAAGGACTGGTCCCCTCCAACTACCCAGACTCAGGTCAGAGCTTTCTTGGGCCTGACTGGGTACTACAGGGAGTTTGTTAAGAACTATGGGTCCATTGTGACTCCTCTTAATGATCTGACATCAATGAAGATGCCCAAAAAGGTCCAGTGGACAGTAAACTGTCAAAAGGCATTTGATGACCTGAAGAAAGCCATGTGCTCTGCACCTATCCTGAAGAGTCCTGACTACTCAAGAGAGTTCATTGTCCAAACAGATGCTTCTGAGTTGGGAGTGGGAGCTGTGCTTTCACAACTTAATGTATTTTATTAGCAGAAGGCTGACCCCCAGAGAGAAACGTTGGTCAGCCATTGAGAGGGAGGCCTTTGCTGTGGTGTGGGCCCTGAAGAAGTTGAGACCATACTTGTTTGGCACTCACTTCAAGATTCAGACCGACCATAAGCCCCTCTTATGGCTTAATCAGATGAAGGGTGAAAACCCCAAACTACTCAGGTGGTCCATTTCCCTATAGGGGATGAACTTTACAGTGGAGCACCGCCCAGGGACTGACCATGGTAATGCAGATGGTCTCTCCAGGTACTTCCACTTAGAACATGAAGACACAACTGGTCATGGTTAGTCTAATGTCCCTGCGTATGGGGGGTTGTGTAGGAGAGTAGGGTCTTCTATCCTATGGTCACCCCAAGTTTTTGCTTTTTGCTTCACTGGTTTATGACTTAATGTGGCTGTGGGCCTGCTAATCAGACCCACAGCCTGCTGTTCTCTCTCTAAATTAATGCCAATGCACCCTAGGTGCATTATGAATTGGAACTGGCTCACCTTATTGTCCCCTGTAACAGTGTACCTCAGGTACCCAGGGAATAGGTGTTTCCAAGGCCTACCAGGGGCTGCAGCATGTATTATGCCACCCCTGGCCTGGCCTCCATATTTGACACAACTGGCTGATCAATCAGCTAGGGTAAGTCGGTGTAATCACCTCTTACGTAGGTATAGTATGTCTATATCTAGCTTAAAATGGACACATATGTTCCTATCAGCCACTCCTATGGAAGGCCTCATCAATCCTGGAGGCAGAGTGCTTGGCAATATGTGAGATGGTGCTCTAGTATGAGCCGAGCCTGTCTGCCGCTTTTGGAACCACGTCCTTTAGCTGTTCCATGATACTGCCATACCATATACTCTTAAGTGCATTATGAACCTCGGGGTTAAATGCTATCTTTGGTTTGGCTTTATCAAAACATGTCGAGAAAGGTGTCATGCGAATTGGAATACTAACGATGCTCCTCGCCTGGCCACTGGTAGGGTGCCCACTCTGATGTTCGCGGACGACACTTTGTTGTTATCGCGAACATCAACGGGCATCCAGCGGGTTCTGGACGGGTTTGTGTCCTTCTGTGCCTCACGGGGGCTGGAGGTCAACTTGGAGAAAACCAAGTTCATGATCTTCAATCCCCCGAGGCACACCCGCCCAAATCCCACACTGAACGGAACTCCCCTGGAGCGAGTCAAGACTTTTGTATACTTGGGGGTCAGGTCAGCAGCTTTGTATGCTGCAGAACTCTGGGGACACACGAAAGTACATGAGTTATTGAAGGTTGAACAGGCCTTCATGCGACACCTGGTTGCCCTTCCCCAAAGCACTCCCCTCATACCACTACGCCTAGACCTAGGCTTGGAATCCATCGATGAACTGGCAGCTGCACGACCTCTGCTCTATTGGAGAAGGCTCTGGTCCGTGCCGGAGCTTGTACCTTTTAGAACAGAGTTCACTGCAATTTGGGGACAGTTACAGCATAAGAACATACCCTGGCTGGCTCATGTTAAGGCTTTCTTCCATCAAATTGGTATGCCACAACTTTGGGATGCACCTGAAGACAGCTGCGTGAGGACGCAAAGGTCCCAAATAGTGGCGGCTGTAAGGTCACATAACCTTGAAACTCTACATTGCTCGAGCTCCCTGGGCAGGCTGTCCACAGAGTTTTTATTGATGAAAGTTGATTTCAGGACGGAGGTGTTTTTGGACCTGGTGTAGCCTCCACTTGCAAGAAAATTATACACTCAACTGAGGCATGGCTCCATACCGATAGGGGCACTAACATCCAGATGGACAAACTCGATGGAGGCCAATTGCCCTGCTTGCAACTACTGGAGGGAAGACATTGTACTTATCTTTTTTTTCTGCCCGGCATACAGCGAAATTCGGAAATGCTGGATCCTTCCACTGTGTAAAAATCTGGGTTTTAGACAATGTGCACAAGCTTCACGAGTTTTAACCTATGATACTGCCCCTCCCATTGTTTTTGCTGTCTCCCGTTTTTTATATGGCATGTGGCGGAGAAGAACTCTTTTCATCAGTATGAAATAATGGCCCATAATTATCTATTGTACCCTTACTCTTTGATAACTCAACGTTTAATAACTTTTAACTTGACTGTATTTATGGTTTTATTGTCGTGCCTGTATATATCTTATTGCACTTTTATGGTCTTCGACCGAAATAAAGTTATCAAACGAAATGAACTAATGGAATACTACCCCCTCGCCAGTTCTGGCGACAGGGGTAGCATTCCACCCTTCTAGAGGGACACGACATGTACATAACCTGAAACCCGGGTAAATTTAAACATGAGCCTCAGTATCACAAAATGGATGCTGCCACCACAGATACAAGTCTGACCTCCTGCTGCTGGGAGTCCTTCCAGCGAGGGAGGCTTGGACAAAGGGTTTCCTGTCTTGGGAGGTGCTAGCACCACCCCAGACAGGATTTTGTGTATTGGGTAGGACAGGGCTGAATAGAATGAGACATGCCTGGGGCACACAAGGTGTCCCTGTGCATAAGCCAGTCCAAACCGGTGCTGGGGCTTTCCAGCCCCAGTCTTGGCGCAGAGATGGACAAAGGAAAGGGGGTGTAGCCACCCTCCTTCCTGGTCCCACCCAGAGGAGGGACCTAGCAGGTAATCCGGCCCCTAGATTTGGAATAAGAGTAGGAGCTGTGTCCCAAGACTTCAGATCATCCTGAACTCGACTTGAAACTAAGAAGAAAACTGGACTTCGACATTCTGCTGCACAGAAGACTGAAGAGAATCTCCCTTGTGGCCAAGGAGTGACCACCCTGTGAATACAGGCACCAACCAGCAACTCGACGTCTGCTTTGCCGCCATCTCCTGCCGGAGCCCGAGCCCAGAGCCCAACAAGACCTGGATTCCCAGACATCTCACAGCCTGATCCACAGTCCCTGAAAAGAAGAGACCCGTGGAGGCATCGAGAGACGTGGGACCGGCCATCTTGAAAGACCCCCGAGAAGCTGACTGCGCAGCACCCGAGGTACCCTCGATGCTGTGCTTTGGGGTTTGAGAAGCCCCACCACCGGGCAGCATTTGCACAAAAGATCAGACCCCCAACATCTCCACGATCTGCGTGGGGCTTTTTTTAACTTTGCCACTTGACGCGTCATCCCGGTCGCTAGCCCGTTGGCTGGTGGCCATCTTGGCGACAAAATCTACAATCTACACCACTGGTCTGGTTGCTCCAGACTGGCCCTCGCTCCTGTAAAAAGGAGCAGCCCCTCTGACCTTGCTGGTCCAAGAAATAGGCTTTCTTCACTTCCTGCATGGCTTGCATTAGCCAAAGCCTGTTTGCTCCAATCAAGTTGCCGACATCGCCATCCGCTAGAACATTTGTGGGACAGCTCGTGATTGACTCCTGGACGTCCTCCACCTCTTCGTGTCCACGTGGCTGCGGAGACAAGCTGCACCTCATCGCCTGTTTGTACCCAACATCGCCTGGTTCCACGGTAGTCACTGGCTAGTGACTTTGAACATTGTCCCCTCTGCTTTCAGGTCTTCACATCTTCAGATCCATCCTTGGATCCACCGGAACTCTCCTCGAAGACCCGTCTGCAGCATCTTCATCTCCAGGCACCATCAACCTGCGTGACGAAACCCGACACTACTTGGCACCTGTGCACCCGCTTCCTGTGGGTGAGGTAACTCAGCAACGCCAGTGTTCCTCCACTGGTACACACCTCTAGTGCCTAGATCTAAAGTTTTGTCCTTCTAGGTCAGTCGGAAGGTTCCTAAAACAGTAACTTTATAACTTTTATGCACCATTGACATTGCATTGGTGCATGCGTGTGCTTTAAGCGCTGCACCCGAGTCCCGCGGGCCTTTTCCGACTTCTTCACTGTTAGTCCCGAACAGCTCCAGCGATTCCCCAGGCCCTAGGCCTATTTCCTTTCCAATTGTTGGTTCTTATACCACTATTTTAGTATATGGTTTAGGTGGCCACTAGGGCTCATCCACATTGTGCAACTTTTGTATATTTAAACTGTGTTTTGTTTTAACGCATTTGCTTCTGTGCTCATAAAGAGTATAGGGGATATTTGTAGTAAATAAATATATATATATTTTCAATATATAGCTGTGTGGTGTCCTTTCATTTGGTATTCAAGGGGATTGTGTATGGTAAAACAGCTTGCTTCACATGCCTTTACAGAGTTTAGCCTAAGACTGCTTTGTCTACGCTACTAGGATAGCTGGTCTATAAGGTTGACTTACAACCAATCATCATAAGGGTTGCTTGGCATGGTACAAGGTGATCACTAGAACTAGTGAGCATCATATACCAGTCCAACTTCTCACTTACGGGATGTTTGAACCTTGCCCGCGGGTTTTCCTCAGGACGGGATGAATGGGATAGGGGACGGGGGCAACCAAACCCTGGTTAATTGTTCATTATCTGGTGGGGGAACAAAGGGTGCTATCAGAACATGATTTAGAGAAAACATCCTAGAACTTAATTGAACTCTCACATCCAAATGCGCTTACCCGCTCCTATCCGTGTGCGGATAATGCCATGTTCCTTGGCGTTGAAAAATAAAGCTGGAAGCCCATCCAGGGTCAGTCCGCTAGAGCAACTCAATTGGGCGTTGTTTCTGAAATTATAATAGTCACAGTCTGAATTTTGTTCGGTTATACATGTCATATCCAACCTATCCCATGCATTGACCACTAGTTTCCCTACTAGTTGGGTATATGGGTTTAAAAACCGATTAAAAAATGAAGTATCTGATGTTCGTGGTAATTAAAGGTGGGCCCAGTATCTATAAACACATAGCATTTCCAAGGCTAATACCTAAAATAGTTTATCCATAGCTGCCAACTAATACAATTTAGTGTGATAAAACCGAGTCTTGTTAAAAACTCGGAACCAGTAGTTAGAAAGTTCCACGACCATAGTGAAACCGCAGTTAGAAATTAACTCGCGGGCCGAGTCTGAGCTTTGGAATACGGCCATGCAAGGCGTCACGTGACACCACATCAGGGTACACCTGATTTATACAAAAGTGATTACGGAGGTACCCCTGTCTATAATCCAACTTAGAGTCCTTGAGGAGAAGAGAGGCGGGGTTGGTAGCTCACCTGTTCACCAGCGTCTGTGTAGAAGACGAGAGACAGCGTCGGAATGGCGCGTCTCGTTTATATGCGTCCTCACTGGCAAAACGCGAGGCGCGTCTTAATGAGCAGTGAGAACAGACTAATTAGTCCTTGGCCAACCTACAGACGCGGTCGGAGGGTTGGATCATGTAAGAGATTCTGGTTCTTAATGTGAACAGAACCTGCCATAATCACTTAGTGATCCAGCATTATGGTTGGTTAGTGCGGTGGATGTTACTAAAATAGATCGGGCAACAAAAGGCTGCTTGAGTATTAACCCTGTGTTAGGAGAGTTACTACTGATACCACATATAACTTCATGGCAGCTGATAATTGTTACATTTCAGTATACAAATGACACACATAAATCATAAACCAAAGTACTGACAATACCTAAAACAACTAGACTATATACAGAATTTTGAAAACATCAAAAACAGGACCTAAGATGTCATACAATGATATGAATTTATACAAAAATTACAAATATATACATCACAGTTTCTTTAGATTAATGTTGAGAACGGAAGGGCCCTTCCGTTTCTGGTGTGATAATTGCTGTTCCTGGGTGGCAGAGTATGGGTTTAGTTGTTGCTAAGTATGGCTATCTGTCTCCCTATTTCCTCTGTCTCATTCAGTCCCCTGGCTACTGTGTCAAGCAAATGTATCCATCTGCCCCCCTTGTGTTGAGGGTATTGGCAAAATCACCCCCCCCGGGTTGGGTGTCACTTTTTCGATGACCCACCATTTAAGACTCTCTGGGGCATGGTCAAATTTTACGAAATGGTCCACTATATGTGCTCCTGGACCCTGCACCGAATGCGGCTACAATGCTGGAGGATTCTACTTTTCACTTTTTGGATCGTTTGTTCAACGTACAGGAAATTGCACGGGCATACAATTGCATAAATCACTCCTGACGTATTTCAATTACTCTGTTCCTGCATGTAATGGGTGAAATGATTATGGCTAAAGTGTTTACATTCCCTCGTGAGTAGGCATGCCCTACACTGTCCATACTTGTGGTGTCCTTTGACTGGAGGTAGACCCCACAGGGTGGCCACTTGCTGTGTTACAGTATATCGGAGTAGTGATTTAACCACATATTCTCTTACATTTTTAGCCTTTCTAAAGGCATGTAGAGGTGGTGGTATTCCTCCCACGTCTTCTTGATCCAGGTGCCAGTGGCGGTTGATAGCTTTTTTAATATCGTTACTTTTTGTAGAGAATGTAGTGACGCAAACTAACCGTTTCTGGTCATTCTGTTGTCTGGTTTTTGGCAAAAGGAGGCATTCCCTATGATTAAACCACGCACGATTGCGAGCCCTTTTGAGTAGTCTGACAGGGTATCCCCGGTCTCTCAATCGATTCAAAAGGTCGGTGGATTCTTAGAAGGAATCATCTTTTTTAGCACAATTCCTACACAATCTCAGAAACTGACCAAAGGGTAGGTTGTCCCTGAGATTGCGTGGATGGTGGCTGGTGTATTTGAGTAAGGTGTTTCTATCACTCGACTTCCTATATAGGTTGGTATATAATCTTTCCTGCTCCTCATTTATCATATGTCTAGGAAGTTAATGGTAGAGGTGTTAAATTCCATGGTCAACTGAATGTCAGAAGATCAATCAATCAATCAATCATGGACATTTGTAAAGCACGCTACTCACCCGGTAGGGTCTCAATGCGCTGGGGGGGGAGGGGTCCGCTACTGCTCGAAGAGCCAGGTCTTGAGGAGCTTCCTGAAGGAAAGGTGATCCTGGATCAGCCGGAGGAGGATGGGGAGGGAGTTCCATGTCTTGGCTGCCAGGTAGGAGAAGTATCTTCCCCCGGCGGTGGCATTGTGAATGCGTGGTATGGCGGCGAGGGAGAGGCTGGACGATCGTAGCTGGCGGGTGGGCGCGTAGAAGGTCAGGTGGTTGTTGAGGTACTTGGGGCCCAGGTCGTGGAGGGCCTTGTGTGCGTGGGTGAGGAGCCTGAATGTGATCCTCTTGCTGACGGGGAGCCAGTGCAGGTCTCTCAGGTGGCCGGAGATGTGGCTGTGTCGGGGGACGTCCAAGACGAGTCGTGCGGAGGCATTCTGGATGCGCTGGAGTCTTTTCTGAAGTTTGGCTGTGGTTCCGGCATAGAGGGTGTTTCCGTAGTCCAGTCTGCTGGTGACGAGTGCCTGGGTGACCGTCTTCCAGGTTTCGGTGGGGATCCATCGGAAGATCTTACGGAGCATGCGCAGGGTGTTGAAGCATGATGATGAGACGGCGTTGACTTGACTGGTCATCGAGAGGAAGGAGTCCAGGATGAAGCCCAGGTTGCGTGCGTGATCTGTTGGCTTGGGAGTGGTGCCCAGGGCAAGGGGCCACCAGGAGTCGTCCCAGGCGAAGGGCGATGATCCTAGGATGAGGACTTTCGTCTTGTCTGAGTTCAGTTTCAGGCGGCTGTTCTTCATCCACTCGGCGACGTCTTTCATCCCTTCGTACAGGCTTGGCCTGGTGGTGGCGAGGTCGTTGGTGAGGGAGAGGATCAGCTGTGTGTCGTCGGCGTAGGAGATGATGTTGAGGTTGTGTTTGCGTGCGATGGCTGCGAGAGGGCACATGTAGACGTTGAAGAGGGTTGGGCTGAGTGAAGATCCTTGTGGTACGCCGCAGATGACTTTGGTGGCTTTGGATCTGAACGGGGGGATGCGGATTCTCTGGGTTCTTCCGGCGAGGAACGAGATGATCCACTCCAGTGCCATCTCTTGGATTCCGATGTTGCTGAGGCGCTGCACTAGAGTGCGGTGGCAGACAGTGTCGAACGCTGCAGAGAGGTCCAGGAGGATGAGGGCCTCTGTTTCTCCATTGTCGAGCAGGGATCTGATGTCGTCAGTGGCTGCGATGAGGGCGGTCTCGGTGCTGTGGTTGGCTCGGAAACCGGACTGCGAGGGGGTGAGGGATCCGTTCATCTCGAGGATGGCGGCAAGCTGTCTGTTGACGGTCTTCTCGATGACTTTGGCAGTAAAAGGGAGGAATGAGATGGGGAGGTAGTTCTTGAGGTCAGTGGGGTCTGCTGTTGGTTTCTTCAGGAGGGCGCTGAGCTCGGCGTGCTTCCAGATCTCCGGGAAGGTGGCGGTGTTGAAGGAGGTGTTGATGATGTCCCGGAGTTGGGGTGCGATGATGGAGTCGGCCTTGTTGAAGACGTGGTGGGGGCAGGTGTCGGTTGGTGATCCGGAGTGGATGGTGTTCATCGTGCGGGTGGTGTCTTAGGTGCTGACCGGGGTCGAGGCACAGAGGGTGGTGGTGGGGGGCGCTGGTTCAGTGGTAGGGTGCGTGGTAGGTGCGCCGAAGCTGTTGTGTATATCGGCGATCTTGCATTGGAAGAATGAGGCGAGTGAGTCGCAGAGGTCTTGCGAGGGGGTGATGTCGTTGTTTCCGACGCTGGGGTTGGAGAACTCTTTGATGATGCTGAAGAGTTCCTTGCTGTTGTAGGCGTTGTTGTCCAGTCGTTCTGTGAATGCTGTCTTCTTGGTGGTGCGGATCAGCTGGTGGTGTTTGCGGGTGGCGTGCTTGAGGGCAGTTATGTTGTCTGTGGTCTGGTCGTGGCACCAGGCTCTCTCGAGGGTGCGGCAGTTCTTCTTGGAGTTCTTGAGTTCGTCGGGGAACCAGGAGGCTTTCTTGCTGCCGGGTCTGCTGGGAGGGTTCTTCAGTGGTGCGAGATCATTTGCGCAGTTGGTGACTCACTGTGTGAGGTTGCTGGCTGCTTTGTTGGGGTCCGTTGTGCTGGCGGGAGGGTTCTGGCGGAGGGAGGTGGTGAGCTGCTCGGTGGTGATCTTGCTCCAGCTCCTGCGAGGAATCTGTTGCGGGTGGTGGTGGGTCATGGTTCTCCTGAAGCTGAAGTGGACTCAGCTGTGGTCAGTCCAGTGGAGTCCGGTGGAGTGGCTGAAGGAGAAGTACTTGCTGGAGGAGAAGACGGGGTCAAGCGTGTGGCCGGCGTAGTGGGTGGGGGTGTTCACCAGTTGCTTGAGTCCAAGGTTGGCGAGGTTGTCCAGCAGGGTGGTGGTGGAAGCTGAGGTCCCCTAGGAGGATGTAGTCAGCGGAGGGGAGGGCGTACGGGCTGATGAAGTCTGCAATGTCTTCGCTGAATTGTGTGCGTGGTCCCGGGGGT
Source organism: Lissotriton helveticus (assembly GCF_964261635.1). Lineage (NCBI taxonomy): Eukaryota > Metazoa > Chordata > Amphibia > Caudata > Salamandridae > Lissotriton > Lissotriton helveticus. The sequence continues at coordinate 2,052,927,043 of NC_136061.1, forward strand.
CTGTAGATGAGGGTGCCTCTGAGGGTGGTCTTGGGATCGGTGTGTATCTGGAAGTGGAGGTGTTCGGCAGCGGTGAAGGTGACATCGGGGTTGGTCGTGATGTGGATGGTGTTCTTGTGTATGATGGCGATGCCTCCTCCAGTCTGGTTGACGCAGTCCTTCAGGGTGATCTTGTATCCGTTCGGGATGGCTATGGCGATGTCAGGCACTGAGGAGGCGTTCATCCAGGTTTCTGTAAGGAAGGCAACGTCTGGTGATGTTGTGTCGAGCAAGTTCCAGAGTTCGACGGCGTGTCTGTGGACGGAGCGGGTGTTGAGCAGGATGCACTTGAGGTGGTTGCTGTTCGTGCTCGGCTTGTGGGGTGCGGTGCAGGTCCGGATGCAGGTGAACTTGCAGGTTTGGCAGGTGAAGGGTCCGTGGGTGCGTTTCGGGGACGCTCGGTAGCAGGCGGGGTTCCGGCCGGGGTTGAGTGCGTTGAGGGTGGCGGCGTCGTAGGTCCGTCGCATGGGCTGGCCTCCTCGGGGGCTAGGGGTCCTGGCGCTGGGCGTGGGCCAGGCGCGGACGGGCGCAGACGGGGTTGCCTTTGGCGCACCTTCGGGGCACAATCGGCGCACCCGCTGCGCGCGTCCGCTGCGCGTTCGCTGGGCGGCCTCCATATGAGGGGCTGAGGGAGGGAGGAGCAGCTGGGAGGCGGGAGCGGGGTGTCGAATGGGAACGGCGGGGGGCAGGGCCGCAGGGAGCAGCGGCGGGAAGCAGAGGGCGTGGCAGGGAGCAGGGGGCACAGAAGGCAAAAGGGGGAGCGAGGGGGACACAATCACGGGTACAGAAGGCAAAAGGGGAAACAATCACAGGGTACAGAGGTGAAGGGAAAAACAGTTACAGTTATACAGAAGGCAAAAGGGGAAAAACGAAAAGCGAAAAAAACACGGCACAGGTTACCATGGAGACAACTAAGGAAACAGCGGTCAGAGCGTAGCACAGCGCACAGCACGGGGAGAACCACGCGCTGGCTGGGGGGGCGACCTACCTGGTGACAGGGTCAAGGGTCGCTCCCTTTACCTCTGGGCGGCCTACATATGAGGGGCTGAGGGAGGGAGGAGCAGCTGGGAGGCGGGAGCGGGGTGTCGAATGGGAACGGCTGGGGGCGGGCCGAAGGGAGCAGCGGCGGGAAGCAGAGGGCGAGGCGGGGAGCGGGGGGCACAGAAGGCAAAAGGGGGAGCGAGGGGGACACAATCACAGGTAGAGAAAGCAAAAGGGGAAACAATCACAGGGTACAGAGGCGAAGGGGAAAACAATTACAGTTATACAGAAGGCAAAAGGGGAAAAACGAAAAGCGAAAAAAACATGGCACAGGTTACCACGGAGAAAACTAAGGAAACAGCGGTCAGAGCGTAGCACAGCGCACAGCATGGGGAGGACCACGCGGTGGCTGGGGGGGCGACCTACCTGGTGACAGGGTCAAGGGTCGCTCCCTTTACCACCGGGCGGCCTCCATAGGAGGGGCTGAGGAGGGAGGAGCAGCTGGGAGGCGGGAGTGGGGTGTCGAATGGGAACGGCGGCGGGTGGGGCCGCAGGGAGCAGCGGTGGGAAGCAGAGGGCGAGGCGGAGAGCGGGGGGGCCCAGAAGGCAACAGGGGAGCGAGGGGGACACAATCACGGATACAGAAGGCAAAAGGGGAAACAATCACAGGGTACAGAGGCGAAGGGGAAAACAATCACGGTTATACAGAAGGCAAAAGGGGAAAAACGAAAAGCAAAAACAAAACATGGCACAGGTTACCACTGAGAAAACTAAGGAAACAGTGGTCAGAGCGTAGCACAGCGCACAGCACGGGGAGGACCACGCGGTGGCTGGGGGGCGACCTACCTGGTGACAGACCGTGTGTTGAGCCAGGTGTGGAAGGCTTTTAGTTGGTCCTCACTACCCTTCCAAATAATGAGGACATCGTCGATGTAGCGACGCCAAAGATCTATGCAGTCCCTATGGGGGTTGTTCTCACTCAGAACATGGGTCTGTTCATATTCATCCATAAACAATATGGCTAAAATAGGGGCGAAGCTAGACCCCATAGCCACGCCTTTGGTTTGGAGGTAGTATGTTCCTTGAAAGATAAAGAAGTTTCTAGTCATGGCAATATCTTATAGTTCGATGAGGAATTCAGTGGGTACCTGGTGCGGTCTGGGGCGTCTATTCAGCACACCATGGATACAGGCCAATGCTTGTTCCTGGGGAATATTGGTATATAATGCTGAAATATCCATGGTCACTAAAAGATTAATGTTGGGATTATACGGTCGTTCATCAACTAGCTGTATGGTATGCATTGTATCCCTCAAGTATGTAGCTGTGTCCTCTGCCAAGGGCCTGAGGAACACGTCTATATACTTACAGAGGGGCTCAATGAGAGAACCACACCCTGATATGATGGGTCTACCAGGCGGGTCTTGTATCCGTTTATGAATTTTAGGTAAAGTGTATATGGTGGGCATTCTTGGGTGACTGTTATGCAGATAGTCGTACTCCTGTTTGTTGATATACCCACTCTCTAGACCTTTCTGGATGATACCTCTTATTTTCTCATTGATTTCTCGTGTAGGGTCCCCTCTTAGTTTAAGGTAGTTGCCCTCAGTATTCATCTGGGATAGAATTTCTTTTTTGTAGTCTATGGTGTTCTGAACGACTATCGCTCCGCCTTTGTCGGCGGGCTTAATGACTATCTCCCTGTTGTTCTTGAGGGTATCTAACGCCAATTTCTCTGATTTGGTGGTGTTATATCGTATGTATTTCTGTTGTCCCAATATTTGGTTCACATCACGCATGACAACCTGTTCGTATGCCAGGATTCTATGAGTCAGCATGTGTGTAGGGGGATTGAATTTGGACGGTGGTCTCAGCCCGCTGGCAGAAAAGGTGGGTTGTGAGGGGATATTCTGGAAGTAATGTTTTAACCTAACTTTTCTGAAAAACTGGTGTAGTTCCACTTTCAAATTACATTGGTTGGGCTTAGCTGTAGAAACAAAGGACAGTCCTTTTTCAAGAATTTTTTGTTCATCAGGTGTAAGGGTATAGTCAGATAAATTCACTACTGGGTTTTCTGTCTGATATTTTACCACCTGTAGTGTTGTCGGCGGGTCTGAATGTCCCCTTGGTAGTCTTGTTGAAAGTGAATTGATTTCCTCGGTTGACCCCGTCCGCCCCTGTTCCAATTGGTTTCCCTCATTGCCCTAGGTCTGCCCCAGGGCCGGCCTTGGCCTCGGGCTTCCCACCATTGTCCCTCTGTTAAAAAAGGGGGCTGTTCTGTGTGGATATTGCATGCACTATGTGTAGCACTGCTGGGACGTGCTCTTTCTGTGTCACTTCCTGAGTTGCTGCTTAGTGATGAGTTGGAGAAGGTATTGTATTTTCTGAACCCTCTTCTCCCTCTACTGGAAAATGTACCCTGTTGTTCCTTTGTGTAATAACCTTCCTCGATGTAAGGGTATGTTATTTTCTTGTCATACTGGTTCACATCCTTTGCTAGTTTTTCTAGTTTCAATGATTGAGTGTGTATCTCAAATTCTTGAATGGTTTTAGTAAGCCTCTCCAATGCTTCTTTTGCGTTAGTGCCTTGTTCTCTACAATCTCTTTCCTGAGATCCGCAATTATCTTGATTAGGCGTTGTGCTTCCTCTACAGCTGTCTCTATGCCTAATACCATCCAGTGTCTACTGCAGTTATTCGAGACAAAACTGAAATTTACCTTGAATTTTGGATTTTCAAGGAAAATGGCAGGCTCATTCCTTACTTCGAGGCCTACCGGAATTACATTTGACCATAGGACATGGCCATGAAGCCTGGTTCTGATTAATTTCTTTTCCAGATGTTCAAGTTTCTATATATTTTTTTTAGTGTAATATCAATATTAGTAGTACCAAGCTCCAGTAGGTTCCCTCCACCCTGGGCCTGTAGCAATTTGTGAATATACTCCTCGGTATATGCTAGAGTTTCTTTTTCGGACATTGAAAGAACAACAATAAATTGATATGGTTAAAGGAAACCGTGGGATCACCTATGATTACACAGTTTACAAAACATATAATCAAAAATATTTAACATAAAGACATTCAACATAAAGAACCCTCGCAGAAATTCCTGCTCAGAGTAGCCATTACAGGTAAGGGGTTTCCCATTATGAGTTTGTGGACCTGGGTAGCATTCAATATAGAAGAAAAATGGTCCTCAAACTAAACATTTCAACATGTCAGAGTTAATAAAAAATTCGAAAATTCTATGCGCAACTAATCAATTCACGCTCTTCATGAGTCGATTTTTGTAGTTCAATTGAAAAAGGATGTGCAGAGATATCAATTTCATATGTAACGAAGCTGAATTTATTTACACAGTTAGATATTAATCGCTATACATTTAGTGGTTGCAGTTACAATTGGCAGCACATTTCACACAAACCCCTTTTGGCATTCAGGAGAACAAAGTCAATGAGACGAGAATTGGTGGTCGGCAGCCTTAAAGTGAGGGAAACGGAAGGGTGGTTAAAAGCCAACCCGGGGTTTTCAAGATGTTTGAAATGTAAGGCCTGCCAACATGACATAAACCAGAAGGAAATTCAATGACCCTTACTTAAAAAGCCTTAGAAGATCTCTCGCTTCTTCAATTGTAGAAGCGATTATGTGATGTACAACCTACAATGGACGTGCCCCAAATATATGTGGGGAGTACAATCCATATGGTACATGTAAGATTCCTTCAGCACCTAAGGGCTGTGAAAAATAAAGACAGGACCTATCCTGTAGCAAGAATATCAATGAAGTGCATGGTGGAAACTTTCATGAGCTCTTTTATTTCGTAATTGACTCAGTCCTAAGAACAGATTAGGGGGAAATCAAGAATTAAAACCAAGGCAGCTAGAGTCAAGATGCATAGTTATGCTCAACACTAAGATACCACATGGTCTTAACTCTGAAGAAGACATGCTTGGCCATATATAAAAGCAGCCTCTCTCCGGGCCAGTGATTTACAGTAGGAGATCAAATGTGGTTTTACATATAGGTGAAACAGGAATAGTGTACTCACTTATTATATGTACGTCTTGTCTCTGAACTTATTTATGGGTAGGGGAGTTATATGATTTGTAGCTATTTGCACTAGCATATTAGAAGCAATCAAAACAGAATTTGATTTATTGCACTAATTCATTAGCACTTTATCTCCGTTAGCTTCCCTTTTCTTCACTTTGTGCAAGGTCTTAAGATTTGAAATATGGAGACATACTGTGTATTTGTGTAGTGTTCTATTTTTATAGGCACATGCACTTTAACATTCGTGAGATTATGAATTCTGTAATATGTGCAACATGGTGGTATTTCATCTCCATTTGGGTACTTGCACTTTCAAACTTGATGAGTGAAGTCAATATAAGTGATATGGGAATTTAGCAACAATGTGATGGGGTGCATTGTTACAAATCAAATTTGAGGAATGTTGTATTATCCACTTGCACAGAGCACTTTATGGAGAATGTTATACTTACATAGCACCCATATCAAGATATTAGTTCCATTTACACAACTGTTGGTGTCTGAAAGCTCTTTTATTATAAAATAAGTATGAGTTAGTGCACTATCGAGGGATGCATTCCTGTATGCATGTGCACTTTGTGAATATGAACTGTCATCCATTTGTGCAATAATTTAGCAATTAGGTCGTTTAAGCACTTGCACTTTTTCAATCTTAGTGAACGTGACTGACAATTGAGCATTACAGAACAAAAATGTTTTCGAGAAAATAGGTTCAAATAGAAACAAATTATTGTAAGAGAACTGATGTCAATAATGTTAAGGACAACTTGTGAAAAAATTATTAAACATAAAACATTTTTAAAAAAATGAATCAGAACAAAAGTTTAAAATACAAAAAAAGTGTATGTTTGCATTTAGGAAACATAGGAGGAATTGTAATGATTCATTAGCAATTGTTCGCACTATAACCCTCTAGCCTCTTGGCTTTGGAGTATGTCTTCTATGTCTATGGCATCATGTGATCAACTGCTCTCATCAAAGAACAGAGAGCAATGGTGATCAGTGTGTGTGTAAGGCAGAAGATACTGCCAAAACGTGTATCAATAAAGAAATAAAGTGTGAAACCTATGACCGAGTCTGCAATGTTGATATCCGGTTGTATTTGGGAACTGGATATTGGAGTAAATATTATGGTTGTATTGGGGAACTGTAGATTGGAGTATATATATATATATATATATATATATATATATATATATATATATATATATATATATATATATATATATATATATTACCTACTGGCGGTCGCCAGTAGGTATATATAGTTAGGATTTTTTCTCTATGGGATTTTTGAAAATTCTATGTCTAATAACTTTGGCGTTTGTGGACGGAATTGGCTGAAATTTTCAGGAAAATGGAACATTTTGTTTCTGAGTAGCTCCTGAAAATTTGTGTGGGGTTCGTCAAGGGGGGGCCAAGAAAAAAGGGGGGTCCCAAAACGTGTTTTTAACATTGAGTTTTCCATAGGGCGGTTGGCCTCACTTTTAGCCCGAATGGCTGAATGGATTTGCACGAAACTTGGCAAAATTGTAGGGACTGGTAGCCCGATGTGCCTTTGCTAGGTCTCAATATATGTGCTCCAGTGGATTTTGAGAAATTAACGTTCAAAAAAAGATATATATCTGTAACAGCGGACCAGGCAGCGCTCCAGTTCGCGTACTTTTCGCGTTACGGAGCTTTGTGAAGCGAAGCTGATTGGTTCTCCGGCGTCTGTAAACATTCCAAACAGTCCGTAGCGGCCGCCATCTTGTCTCTCGGTAGGATCGAGAGACAAGAGGAGGCCAAAGCGAAGGGGCAAATGACCATAAGGGGGCATAGTAGATCCTCCCTGACCCCCTAGGTTTGTTGTGGAGGTTTTAAAAGGGCCCCCGCGGGGCAAAAAAAATAAAATAATCATAATCGAACGGCTGAATGGATTTGCACGAAACTTGGCAAAATTGTAGGGACTGGTAGCCCGATGTGCCTTTGCTAGGTCTCAATATATGTGCTCCAGTGGATTTTGAGAAATTAACGTTCAAAAAAAGATATATATCTGTAACAGCGCTCCGCTTCGCGTACTTTTCGTGTTACGGAGCTTTGCGAAGCTGATTGGTTCTCCGGCGTCTGTAAACATTCCAAACAGTCCGTAGCGGCCGCCATCTTGTCTCTCCGTAGGATCGAGAGACAAGAGGAGGCCAAAGCGAAGGGGCAAATGACCATAAGGGGGCATAGTAGATCCTCCCTGACCTCTTAGGTTTGATGTACCATTTTGCCAAGTTTGGTGTAATTCCGTTCAGCCATTGCATGGGGAAAACACATTTGAAAGTGTTGAAATTTAGAACCAATTAAAATGTTACTTTGGTTTTGTATTTGTGTGTGATGAAAGTTAATTGGTTATGTATATATCTAAAATGAGAGGAAACCACAGCCATTTTGTGATACTACTGTCTGAGGTACATTTGTGAGGAATTTTTGGTGGTCAATTGCTGGTGTTTGATTTACACAGTACTAACACTTCTCCTACTTTTAAAAAGGTGAGTTGTTAATTTGTAAGGGGAACTATGTTGTACACTTGAAGATAATTTGAAAAATGTTTTCTGTTATTTATTTACAGTCCTTCTGTTATACTAAATACTTGATAAAGTTAGTTTTATATTATGTATTACTAAAAACGATAAATGAAAGTGATTATTTTTTTCTGCAATTTACAGCAAGCAATTTCAAAATAAAATGGCTCACAATGAAGAGACTGTGGCAATTTCTTTTGAATTATCCACTACATTTATTGAAATTGAGAGCACCAATAATGAAATATTGTCACAAGGAGGAGATGACTTGAATGATTTTTTTGATCAATCTGTTGATGGCGAATTTATCGAATGTTTGGAGACCATAGAGTTACAAGAATCATCATTGCAGACTTTTCATGAGGAGATTCCAGATGAGATGATTGAAGAGGAAATTCCTGATGAGGACATGTTACTAGTTCTTTCAAATTTTGAAAATTCAGAAGAATAAATTTATATTTAGAAATCAAAAATTGTTTGAGACATTATTCATTTTTAATTTTAATTTATGAGGTTGTAGCGAAGTGATTGTAGTATAAAATGAGACTTATAGTATAGAGTGCAACATTTTTATGTTACATGGTAAGTTTACTCATATTTACTTCCCTTCTCCCACTATATTATCTCCAATGTGTATTTGACATCTCTTCTTCATCTCCGGCCTCCTTTCTCTCACTGTCTCTCTCTGATGCATCTTATCGCTGCCATTTTGTGTAATTACAGAAGAGAGTAAAAAAAAATAGTTCGGAACGTGAAAAGGGGGCAAAGTAGAGTACCCCTCACCTCCTAGGCCTTCTCAGGCGGTCCCAAAAGGATCAGTTTCTGCTTTCCTGAGAGATTATGGTATGAGTTCCATATACCACAATAACTTGCATTACAACATGCAAGATATCTATCTCCTATTACCAACTTTTGGAGATATTTGCGCTATGCGCGAATATCTCCAAAAACTAACACCTGCCCTGAGCAGTTCTTAGCCATGTTATCCAATGGGAGGTGGATAACATGGCTAAGAGCATTAGCTCGGTAATGCATGAATATCGCTGACTTTTTAGCGATATTCATGCATTGCGGCCGTTTTTTATCGCATTTGCGATAAACCTTGATAATAGCAAGGTTTATCTTCGATAATTTCTGACGATGCTTAGCGGTAAAAAATTCGTTGCTAAGCATCGTTAGCGATAAATATCGCTTAACTTTGGTAATATGCACCAACGTCTGTTAACGTTCGATTCGAAGGAAATGAGGAAGTGTTGAAAAACATTGTCTGCGCCATCTTGCCTTTTTTGAAATGCCACACTTTTGTCGTGCACGGCAGCCATTTTAGATGCCTTGACCAGACCCACTCTCTGCACGCTGTCGATTCGTAGCATGGCTCCCCACCCTCGCAAGCATCTTCCCCAGGCACTGGTCACCCCCGCTCTCTGTCTTATGCATGGGCAATAAACCACCCCCCATCTGCGCTGCTCTTCCCTGAGAATCACACTCTGTGCCCGCCCGACACCTCCCTTTCGCCCGATTCACTACCGCACCCTCTGACACTCCTCTTCCTCTGTGTCCGATTGTCCAGGCTATCAGCTAGCCCTGCAGAGGTAGTTTATGGCCCCAGCTGTAAAGAATCACCCCTCTTCAAAGGAGTTATAGTAGATCAAGGCCCACACCCGATGAGATCCGTCACGTGTTCCTACTATCTGAAAACCATCCTGTATTGTGATTGGGGAGGGGACCGAGCCTGAAGCGGAAGATTCCAGGGATGACTCTTTGTACATCAAAGTTTTTACAATTATGTGTCATATTAAAAATATATAGCACTCCAACAAAGTAGTAGGATTATAAAACTTTAATAACTTATAAATATATACAACAAAACAAAAACAGTAAAAACATTTAAACAACGAAGAGACCGTGGCAATTTCTTTTGAATTATCCAATACATTTATTGAAATTGACAGCACCAATAATGAAATATTCTCACAAGGAGGAGATGACTTGAATGATTTTTTTGATCAATCTCTTGATGGCGAATTTATCGAATGTTTGGAGACCATAGAGTTACAAGAATCATCATTGCAGACTTTTCATGAGGAAATTCCTGATGAGGACATGTTACTAGTTCTTTCAAATTATGAAAATTCAGAAGATGTTGCCTGGGTGCCGCACTGATTTGGGTATCCGGCGTGGGGCGTCCCGGGGGGTGGATTGTCAGTAGCGGTCTGTTGTGCGAATAGTTCCAAGGCAGCATAAAGCGCTGAAATCTGCATGTCACGAAGGTGATGTCTAGTAAGTTGCCGCCCAGCAAATAACGGCGTGGGGCGCCGCGGGGGTGAGTGAGTCCAGTAGGCACCACAGCTATACTTACCGGCATTGCAGAATTACTTCTGGGGACAATGCCTGTGCTGTAGCAGGGTCACAGCAGAAACAAAAAGGATTCTGTTGAAGATGTTGTTGGTTTTCAATTTGAAAACAGTTCTGGTGTCAACTGCTATGCTAATGTAGTGGTTAATGTTTTGTTTTCTCTAGAAAATGTAAAAGAGGGGGAGGCAGTCCAAAGTTCCGGTAAAAGGGCAAAGGAAAGGATCGGTGGTTTGAACTATCAGTCAAAAAGGGGAGGGGGTGCAACAATTTTTCCTACCGGGTCACACTGTGCTTTCACCGGAACTGAGGTCTGCCGGATTCTAGTCATTCAAACTGAGGCTGGCGGCAGCATGGGAGCGCCGACGTCCCGCGGATACAGTTTCGTCACTCCACGGGCGATCATGGCAGTCATTCCCCATCAGGGGTGTCTGCGGGGGTCGGAGACTCCCGCGGCTCCTCTAGAATCTTCAAGGTCGTGGAGGACTACGGTGGTGGAGTCAACCAGTGACCGGGCCATTTCTTTATGCTGGGCCCGCTCTTGCCAGGTCGACCGCCATTTTGAGAGTTCGGTAGCTACTGGCGATCGCGGGGTCAAATGAGCGGACGGGCTCCACCCTGCCGGGCGAGACGTTGCAGCATTGCCACAGTGGAAGAACCCTTTTCCGGGCGCCTGGAGCGCTGAGGGTGCAGCTGGGAAGCCTCCACCTGGGGAGGCGGGAGAGGCCTGTTCGCAGCGTCTCTCCCTCCCAGTGCACCCCACGGCGTCTCGCTTGACATTTGTTATGGCCGGACCAGGTGATGAGGATGAGGGGGGGGGTCGGAGGCATGTGCAAGACATCCCCCCCCAGTGTTGTCGCAGCCATTATAAAAGAAAGAAGAAATGTCCCGTCCGTCTTTGGGCCGCACCTCCGGTGGACGGCGGCCGGACGCCCTTTGCTCTGGCCCCATGAACGGGTTCCTTGGCTCATCGGCTGCAGCCGGATCCTTTTCCGGGCGCCTGGAGCGCTGAGGGTGCAGCTGGGAAGCCTCCACCTGGGGAGGCGGGAGAGGCCTGTTCGCACCGTCTCTCCCTCCCAGTGCACCCCACGGCGTCTCGCTTGACATTTGTTATGGCCGGACCAGGCGATGAGGACGAGGGGGGTGGGGGGGGTCGGAGGCATGTGCAAGACATCCCCCCCCCCAGGGTTGTTGCAGCAATTATAGAAGAAAGAAGAAATGTCCAGTCCGTCTTCGGGCCGGACCTCCGGTGGATGGCGGCCGGACGCCCTTTGCTCTGGCCTCATGAACGGGTTCCTTGGCTCATCGGCTGCAGCCGGATCCCGTCGGCCCCAGCCCCCGGCCGTTGGTGGCCGGACCGGGAGAGAGTGTGGAGGGACAACCTGCAACTCTCAAGGGCCACCGCGGCCGGACTGGGAGAGAGAGGGGAGGGTCGAGGACACGGACATTCCCCCCCCGAAACTCTCCAGTGTTGTCAATCCCCCTGGCCGGGTCCCGCTGGCCTCGGCCTCTCCTCCGGCTACACCCTACGTGATGATCTGCTGGCCGAGGCGTGGCAGCAGGACCCGCCTTATATGTGTTGCTTCCGGCTGGGCGTAGCCGAAAACCTGTTGCCCTTTGGAAGTTTCTAGAATGGGGCGGATGTCTGCTGACTTCTATCTTTCCCAGTTTGCCGTTATTTTGCCGTGGCAGGCGGTGGGACAGACACGTTTTGGGGCAGTGAGGGGCGATGTTTTCAGGTTTCTTATTACGGGCTTACTTCTAACGTTTCTTGTTTCTAGGACAATAATAGGTTTTATCATTACGTATTGTTATCGTTTCTTTGTTTGTTATTTAATAAGAAGTTCATCAGTGGCCTACTGATTTTCGTTTTCCTATTCTTTTCTTTCCAGGTTGTTTCATGCTAAAGTTTCTGTTAACAGGATACAGTGATCACTTCGTTATTATTGCATATGTCCTTTTCACTAGGGGTGCTCTCTGGTCGGGCCAGATGACCTATCTCTAGTAAATGGTCCGGGTGAAACAGGTGCATCAATCAGTGGGGAGTAGATAGGCATGACAGATTACAACGGGGGAGAAAGGTCCGCATTACGTACCCTTTCACTACTTGCAAAGATTTTCCTACGTTTATTTGCAAACAGGGAATACCTCCAAAAAGAACTAATTCCCAAACAGTCAATGTTCGGACAATCAATCAATCAATGAGGAATGAAATAGGTACGACGTGTTAAAGGCTTGCGTTACCTACCCTTCACTATCTGCAAAGGGAGAGAGAATATTCCTATTCTTCCTCGTTTGCAGGCAGAGAAGATCCTTAAGAGAACCAACTTCGAACAATTCAATGCTCGATTCAAACAATCAACAAGGGGTACTGTGAACACAAATGAACGCCGCTTATGTACATACACATTGCTATTTTCAACAGGTTGTTCCTAATGTTTCTATTTTAGCGAGGTCAAAAAGAGATCCCATTAGTGGCCTACTGATTTTGCTCGATTCCTTTTGTTTTTTTACACGATTTTTCGCTATCTGCAAAGACTAAACAGAGTATTGCGACTCTGTGCTTGTTTGTAAATAGAGAATGAACCAAAGAGAACAATCAATCAAATGGAGAGAGAAGCAGGCACGACGGATTACAACGGGGGCAAAGGCCTGCGTTAACTACCCTTCACTATCTGCAAAGAGAGAGTACTCCTAATAGAAATGAGGGGTGGGGGGCAGCATTCAAAGCAGATCAGTGTGCATAAACACGAAAATGTTTTTACTTACCACGTACTTGACATTCGACAGTTTATGATATTTGCTATTAAAAAACCATTGAAATTCACTGAAAAAACCATAGGTTATAGACCATATATAGTTAGGAATTAGCATTTACAAAACCTTGAAAATTCACTGAAAAAACCATAGGTTATAGACCATATATAGTTAGGAATTAGCATTTACAAATATATACATATGGCAGGCCTGTTAAGCCGCTTGCCTGCCAATGAATCATCGTGCCAGTCGTGGTGGCAGAAGCCACAATGTATCTATCAAAGTCCAGATTCCAATCGTAAAGGAGGCGGTACAGCAATTCAAACCACGAGTAGTGTATTTGAGCAAGAACAACATGTTTTTTCCGGAATGGCCTTTGTCGAGTTATCATACAATCGTCCATGGCGCCATTAAATACATCAGGAGTGGAATATAAAAAATGGAAAGCATACTATAGTATGCTGTTGCCGTTAATCATCACAAAACATATGTCAATATACGTGTATAAACCTTATAACATTGTTGCAGGAATTTTATAAATAACTGCAGGCAAAAGCTGGCATGTACATACAGTAATGGTATTTCTCCTGCGCCAATGTGTACCGGCATTATTGACATTGCGGTGACCTTTGGTCTTATCATAGACATAGTAGAAAGATGTCGCTAGTATACGCTCATCCATATCAAGATTCGACAATGACACATAATTGCCCTAAGACGTGAGGTACAATATGTAAAGGGAATTTCATGTATGGGCCATAATCCATAATAAAAAACGTATTATGTTACGCAATATTAGAGATGATCACCATTCAACATATAGCCTAATATTTAAATAAAGAACCTCATAACAGGTATTACAAAAATGTCATAGGTAACTGTCTGTCATGGTGAGCACATTCATGAGGTGCCGATACTTCTCATACGGCACTATCTATTGGCATTGTTATCATGGGGGCGACCTTTGGCCTATCATAGACATAGTAAACAGATGTTAGTAGTTCACGCTGATTCATGCAAACAGAAGCAATGATAAATGATAGCACATAAGCTAATAAGCTGTCATGCAACAATTCATGATGTGCAGACTCTACATTGCTGACAATTTGTTGAGAAAATAAGTTCACGTTAAACATAAAACGTGGAGTGCAGTGAAAAATGGAAACCAATATAAATTCAACAATTGGCCCTTAACCAATCATCAATGTTGCATAAATACTGCACCACTGCATAGACATATGTAGTGTTACAATTAAGTGTTAGTCAATGGCCTCAGATGAGCATGTTCTAGGCATCTGGGTGATATGTATGTGGACTAATATCAATGATGTGATCCAAGTGATGCAGTGAAAACCATAAGGATGATAAAAGAAGAGGAATTATATGTGTGTATACATTTTTACCGCACAATTATATGGGCGGACAGGTACGGTAAGCTGGAGATTTATCTAAAATAGAGAATCTCCCGCATCCATGTTAGAGATGCCTATATTACATACTCATTACTTTTGAGACCTAATAGTTGGAAAGGGCGATGTGGGGCAAGTAACCATAGACCTGACATTTAGATTTACAATCTGGGGTGGCCCAACCTCAGTTGAAAAAAATGAAATACCACACAGAATGATAAAATTAAAAAGAAAAGTGCACACCATAGTCCTAAAATCAGAATATCAATAAAGATAAGCAAACATCTAAGATATATAAAGATTAAAATCAAGTGATGGAAGCATGGGAATGCTGCAGGAAGCTATACTCCTATATGTGTTGCCAGTTCCTCCTCTTTGTTCAAGCCAAAAGGCATTCTGGTATTTAGGTCGATGATATCCTGGGATTCAAGAATGTGCAGTGCTTTTTCCCTATCATCGCAATTTGTTGGTGCTGTCATGGACATTGTAAAAATGCCTGGCTACAGGATAGTTGGAATCCAAGTTGGTTATTTCCCTCAGTTGTTCGAGTATCCATTTTTTTACCGGCAATTTGGTACTCCATATATAGCGGAGACCACACGGACACTCAAATTCATAGACAACATAGTCAGTAGTACATGTGAAGAATTTTTGAGATAGTTTTTTCTTTGCCACTAAATGTCGTGTATATTTTACATTTAACGTTGTTCGTGCATGGCTAGCAGGAATGACATATTTGGAACCCTTTGTTGGATTGTAACCAAGAAGCAGTGGATTCAGTTTGGTAATAACTTTTTACTGATTTGTCACGAAGCAAGCTAGTTCTTCTGTAGGTTACAGTGGGAGAGCTACCAATATACTTCCTATAATGGGGCCCGCCTGTATGAGGCCCCAATGCTTTCTCGTGACAGATTTAAGTTTTCCTGATCGATCATTATAAGTAGTGATCATCCTAGGTACACTAGGTACATTAGGTAAGCACTTCTCCGAAGATGATTTATCCTTGTTAAACAACACATCTTCGTGTTTCACATCTTTTAATTTGGTTACGGCTTGAGAGATTTTATCGGAGAAGCCTCTTCCTTTAAACCTTTTTAGCATTGTGTCACATTCCTCTCTGTATTCACAATTGGTATCACAGTTCCTGCGAGCCCGAAAATTAATCCTTTACCGTTAGATAATGTGTTACAAGTGAGGCATTACTGGAACGGACATGATGTGTACTTACATCTTATTTAGTTACTGTGTTGGAGGACGGTATGCTATTTGACCTTTGACCACTAATTATTCTTGTTTAGGAGTTTCAAGGTCGTTATTACACTACCCGTGGATCATTTGTTACTAGTGTTGCATTATTGTAATTGTCTTGATAAATACTTGAATTTTCATTGGTTTCATTGGTGTTGGGGATTCATGCCTGTAGAACGTTGACCTCTAATTACAGTTTTATAAGTCTTTCAAGGTTATTAATCCATTATGGTTGGATCCCTCATGCACAAAAACAATTCTGCCTACAAAGCACGTAGGCAAGGGCACCCGCACTGGCACTAGCCTACACACAGTGCAACAGTGAATTGAAAGGGCAGGAATGCACCTTATAATGTTCAATATGGTGCATTCCTGACCTTTCCTTTTCACTCAGCACAGGCAGAAATGTCTAAGGATATGGGAAAGAGAGGGGTATTAGCATTTTCCTTAAGGGGAAAAGAAAAGCCAACACAAGCCTGTCCTACTAATGTCCACCTATAACCTAGTAGATGATGGGATTGTACAGACCAGATGTGGGTAGTCAATCAAAAAACCTCACATCTTTCTAGATTACAACAAAGGAATGGGTAGGGTAGATTGAAGCAACCACAAAATATAAGAATTTGGAGCTGAGAGATCAACACACAGATATTGGTCCAAGGTTTGGCTTAATCTGATAGAGGTGTCAATCATGGATGCTGAGAATTAAATAGTTCCTAGTAAACATGAAGGAAAATTTCAATTCGATTAAGCACATGATGACAGGGATTATACTCTTGTAAGAAAATGTCTGTTTGACATGGTTATCCCCACTTGTTGCTTGATGCTTGATGTGATATTGAACTGTAAGTGATCTGGGTCTCTACTAACCAGTTTCCGGTTGCCAGATCTCTTTCCCAAAACGGTGTCATAATTGGCACATCTTCAACTACCCTTGCAAGTCCCTCGTAAATGGTGCCCCTGGAACCTAGGACATGGATACTGATGAGGGTTCGCTGGGGCTGGAGCACAAATTGTGTCACCCTAGGGAACCCTCCACAAGACCACGCACACAGCCATTGCAGGCTGCTTGTCTTGGTGCAGAGAAATCCGAAGAGTCAACATGGCACACAGTCTGTGCCATGCTCTCACACACTGCATGAAATATAGGTAGATCACCCCTACTGCAGGCCTTAGAGTCCTAAGGTAGGATGCACTGTATCCCATGTATGGACATACCTGCATGAGCAGATATGACCCAGTGATATCTTGGCCATTCTTGGATATTGTGAGTGTACAGGGAATCCATAAAGAGTTCATGGGCTGGATACTAGTCATTTAAAAAAATGTTTTTTATTGTTTTCCAACACAAACATCAAACATGCGAATGGTTGAGCATGTCTACATAAACATGGTTCTCCAATATAGTCAAGGAATTACATGACATTTGTTCTTATTGCCCAGGAAAGTTAACTAATAGAAACTATCCCAATTGTCCCGGATTCTCCTGTTAGAATTAGCGACCGGAGCAGTTACAGGATAGTAACATAACATCATACATCTATGTCATAATGCTCATGCATCAGATCCATTCACATTCCCGCCCTCAACTCCCCCTCCCTGTACCCTCCCCCCCACCGGCGCGTCAAGTATGAGGCTAAGTGTGATAGAATGGCAAGTCTATTTATTTATAGGGTCCATACCTGTCGTCAGTTTTACATCGTTATTAATTATAATGACTATTATGGGGAGCAGGGAGATGCTTCACACGCTGTCTCATCGCCATCTAGGTAAGTATTCTACTAGTCCTCATCCCCAGTTAAAGCACTTATCTCTGACTCAGATTCTACATCCGCCACCTTCAGCTCGGTAACAAGGGCCTCCCATGCTCATGCCGCCTCTAGTGCTTTGTCACTGTGGGACCTATGGGCCTGCTGCAGACAAACTGTGCCCTCGCTGCTTGCCCACGTGAGCAATGCCGTCCTCCATCTGGGGTAGCCGGGCCCCGCCGGGGCTTTCCAATGGGACGTAATTTCTCTCTTGGCAAGCAGCAATCCTAAGTCCAAGAATTTACTTGTCAATTTTGTTTTGCTAGTATGCGGAAACCAATGTAGCAAGCAGGTCCCCCTATCCGGAGTAAGCTTTCGCTCCGTCACACTACAAAGTAAATCGATTACCTCTTCATAGTATGTGCCCAGTTGTGGGCAATCCCACAGCATGTGTACCAGGTCCGCGTTCCTCAACCTACAGCGGGGGCATTGTGCAGTATCTACCTGGACATACTGGTTAATTTTTGCCGGTGTAACATATGCTCTGTGCAAGATAAAAAATGGAATCAATTGGAATATGGCGTTTTTAGTGCCCTTCCATGCCCTCTTTATGATGTGCGACCAGGCCGAGTCGGGTATCTCTTTATCTATATCCGCCGCCCACTGCGCTTGCAGCTTCTGTAATGGTGTCAGCCCCTCCCCAAGCATGAGCCTATATAATCAGGTGACCGCCTTATAAGTGCCCGCCGCCACCATCACTACATATTGGCATGCCTCACTTACCGGTGGCTCCGAAAGGCCAGTGCCCCAGTGTTTTTGGATGGCAGCAACGAGGTCCGCATATATTAGGAAATGGCCCCGCGGGAGCCCAAAACTCTCCTGCAATGTGCTATAGGGCAATAGTACGCCATCTTCAAACAAGTCCCGTACCATCTGTAACCTTAACATCTCCCACTCCACCAGGACAGACCAATCCCCCCCCATGTGGTAGGGCCGTACACATTCCCAGTGGTATCTCTGGGGCATAGGGTTGCTGCACCCCAATTCTATTGTGGAATCGCTTCCAACAATGTCTCAGAGCATTTTCCTCACCCGATAATCCATCAGCCCGTAGATTTTGTTGTACTATCACATATGATAACACGTGCCGTGCCACATCTGGTTCGAATTCCCGCTCCAGTCCTCGAAATTCCTGTGCCACTGCCTGGGTGAGGGCCTGGAACTGTGCGGCCAAATAATATAGTTTGAAGTCGGGGACAGCGAGGCCCCCCTCATCCCTTGGCCGCATTAGAGTATCCAATGCTAACCGGCGTCTTCCCGTCCCCCAGATGAAGCCTCCCACCGCTGAGCAGAGTTGCCGAAATAGTGCGACGGGTATTCGTATAGGTAAGGTCCGGAAAAAATATAGCAGCCGAGGAAGCGCCACCATTTTTAGCAGTGCCACCCGACCCGCCACCGACAATGACAAAGTTCCCCAGAACTGCATACTGCTCTTTAGACCCCTTATTGCTCTGCCTATATTACCCTCAAGCAGGTCTTCCTGGGTATGATATACATGCATCCCCAAATAGGGGAGGCATCTGGGCTCCCACATTACGTCAGACATATGTGCAGGTTGGTCGCATGCTCTGTTTACCAGAAATACGCAAGTCTTTGCCCAGTTGACTCGCAAGCCTAAGATATCTCCGAATCGGCGAACAGGTCCCACGCTTCCTCCAACGCCCCTGCAGCATCTTTCAAGAAGAGCAAAAGGTCGTCCGCGTACAGCGAGATATAGTGTATCCGGCCGCAAAGCCTCAAGCCTTGGAACGCCCTCCCCATTCTGGCTCGTGTCGCTAGAGGCTCAATGGCAAGGGCAAATAGCAACGGGGAAAGTGGGCAACCCTGGCTGGTGCCAAGCCCTACTGGGTACGAGGATGAAATGACCCTACCTACCCTCACCATAGCTCTCGTCAAAGAATATAAAATTTCAGTCCAGCGGACATATCCCTCCCAGAGTCCGAAGGCTCTCATGACTGAAAACAAATAAGGCCACTCCGAGCTGTCAAATGCTTTTGTGATGTCCACCGAAAGGACTATTGCTTGATCATCCTCGCCATAGTCCCCACTCAATATGCATATCAGCCTGCGTATGCTGCCAGCAGTGTTGTGAGTAGGGATGAAGCCAGCCTGATCATAGTGAACCAACTGCATCATAAGGGGAAGGAGTCGAGTAGCCAGCACCTGACTCACGATCTTATAATCAGTAGTGAGCATATATAACGGCCGATACGCTGCCGGGTCCGTAGGGTCCTTCCCCGATTTAAGGAGGGGAATAATAATGGCCTCCCTAGTCAAGGTCGGCAGCACTCCCAACTGCTTGGCCTCTTTGTACATCGACAGCAATCTAGGAGCCAGGACATCAATATAATCCGAATAGAACTCAATGGGTAGTCCATCACTACCTGGAGTTTTGTTACGCGCCAACTGTTTAATCGCGCAACGAATTTCAGCAATCGAGATATCCTGTCCGAGGGAATCTGCCTGTTCCGCCTCCACTGTAGGCAGCTCCAAGTCCTCCAAGATTGCCCGTATGTCCCTCTCCCCAGTTTGCAAGTGGCTCGTATATAAGTCAGCATAGAAGGCACGAAACCGATCATTTATTTGATGTTGCGTATACTCCAATCTCCCCGACGCGGATGTCAGCGCCTGAACAGGAACACATCTAGGGATGGGGTTGGCCAACCAAGCCAGCAAGGTGCCCACCTTATCCCGTTCAGCGTGCGCACGGGCCAAATAAACTCTGTAGTCAAAGCACCGTAAGTGCTCCACAACCGCCGCCACCGCCTCCTTCAAGGTCCGGACCGTGTCCCGCGTCTCAGGGTTAGTGGAGTGGGCACGCTCAGCCTCCCTAAGGGCCTTCTCCGCAGCCTCAATTTCTTGCATTAAGAGCTTCTGCATTCCTAACCATTTAGAAATACAAAACCCACGGGTCACCACCTTGAAAGCGTCCCACTCCAAGGCAGTTGTCGTGGCTGTGCCTTCATTCTCAACAAAGTATTTCTCAATCCCCATTCCCAGCTCGGCGCGGAAGGCCGGATCTTCCAACATCTCCGGGTACAACCTCCAGGTCGGGACAGCAGGGCGCTCCGCAGCCCAGCAGAAACTCACCAACAGTGGATTGTGGTCCGAGATGGTGCGCGACAAAAACTCGCTACTAACTACCATAACGGCCAGACCCGGGCTACACAGAACCGCGTTGAGCCGCACATGCAAATCGCGTAATGCGGAGAAGTAAGAGTAATCCCATTCAACCAGGTGTTGTGCTCGCCAAACATCCACAAAACCCCCAATGATCCTGCTATTGGGCGCAGCGGGAGCACCGATTGAGCGCTGAAGGTGCGCCAAAGGTAAGCCCGTCTGCTCCCGTCCGCGCCTGGCCCGCGCCCAGTGCCAGGACCCTTGGCCCTCCCCGCCGAGGCAAGACGACCCGACTGACCTACGACGCCGCCACTCTCAACGCACTCAATGCCGGCCGGACACACGCCTGCTGCCAGCCACCCCGAGACGCACCCACGGACCCTTCACCTGCTGCACCTGCAAGTTCACCTGCCTCCGAACCTGCCCCGCACCTGCCAAGACAAACACCAGCAGCAACCACCTCAAGTGCATCCTGATCAACACCCGCTCCGTCCACAGACACGCCGTGGAACTCTGGAACCTCCTCGACACTACATCACCGGACGTCGCCTTCCTCACGGAAACCTGGATGAACGCCTCCTCTGCACCCGACATCGCCATCGCCATCCCGGACGGGTACAAGATCATCAGGAGGGACCGCATCGACCAGACCGGAGGTGGCATCGCCATCGTCCACAGGAACACCATCCGCATCACGACCGACGCCAACGACTCCTTCGCCGCAGCCGAACATCTCCACTTCCAGATTCACACCGACCCTAAGACGACCCTCAGAGGCACCCTCGTCTACAGACCCCCGGGACCACGCACACAATTCAGCGAAGACATCACAGACTTCATCAGCCCGCACGCCCTCCCCTCCACTGACTACATCCTCCTCGGGGACCTCAACTTCCACCTGGAGAACAACAAGGACCGCAACACCACCGCCCTGCTAGAAAACCTCGCCAACCTCGGACTCAAGCAACTGGTCAACACCCCCACCCACTACGCCGGCCACACGCTTGATCCCGTCTTCTCTTCCAGCAAGTACATCACCTTCAGCCACGCCACCGGACTCCACTGGACCGACCACAGCTGCGTCCACTTCAGCTTCAAAAGATCCACGACTCACCACCACCTGCAACAGGTACCTCACAGGAATTGGAGCAAGATGACCGCAGACCAGCTCACCACCTCCCTCAGCCAGAGCCCACCCGCCAACACAACGGACCCCAACGAAGCAGCCCACAACTTCACACAGTGGCTGACCGCCTGCGCAGACGACCTCGCACCACTAAAGAACCTTCCCAGCAGACCCAGAAGCAAGAAGGCATCCTGGTTCACCGACGACCTCAAGGACTCCAAGAAGACCTGCCGCACCCTCGAGAAAGCCTGGCTCCTCGACCGGACCACGACAACATGACCGCCCTCAAACACGCTACCCGCAAGCACCACCAGCTCATCCACACCACCAAGAAGAAATCCCTGAAGGAACGACTAGACAACAACGCCCACGACAGCAAAGAGCTCTTCACTATCGTCAAGGAGTTCTCCAACCCCAGCACTGGCACCAACGACATCACTCCGTCACAAGACCTCTGCGACTCCCTCGCCTCGTTCTTCCACCGCAAGATCACCGACATCCACAACAGCTTCGGCGCCCCACCCACGCACCCAACCATCGAACCAATGCCCCCCACTGCCACCCTTCGCACCTGGACCACGTTGACCACCGAAGACACAGCCTGCACGATGAACACCATCCACTCCGGATCACCGACCGACCCCTGCCCACACCACGTCTTCAATAAGGCCGACTCCACCATCGCACCCCAACTCCGGAACATTATCAACGCCTCCTTCAACACCGCCACCTTCCCGGAGAGCTGGAAGCACGCCGAGATCAGCGCCCTCCTGAAGAAACCTACAGCGGACCCCACCGATCTCAAAAACTTCCGCCCCATCTCGCTCCTCCCTTTTCCTGCTAAAGTCATCGAGAAGATCGTCAACAGACAGCTGACCGCCTTCCTGGAGACGAACAGATCCCTCGACCCCCCGCAGTCCGGCTTCAGCCAACCACAGCACCGAGACTGCCCTCATCGCAGCCACCGACGACATCCGGACCCTGCTCGACAAGGGGGAAACAGTGGCCCTCATCCACCTGGACCTCTCCGCTGCGTTCGACACGGTCTGCCACCGCACCCTAGTCCAGCGCCTCAGCAACATCGGTATCCAAGAGAAGGCACTGGAGTGGATCATCTCGTTCCTCGCCGGAAGAACACAAAGAGTCCGCCTCCCCCGTTTCTCTCCGAGGCCACCGAAGTCATCTGCGGTGTCCCGCAAGGATCTTCACTCAGCACCACCCTCTTCAACATCTACATGAAACCTCTTGCAGCCATCGCATGCCAGCACAACCTCAACATCATCTCTTACGCCGATGACACCCAGCTGATCCTCTCCCTCACCAGAGACCCCGACACCGCCAGAACCTGCCTACACGAAGGGATGAAAGACGTCGCCGAGTGGATGAAGGACAGCCGCCTGAAACTGAACTCGGACAAGACGGAAGTCCTCATCCTGGGATCTTCGCCCTCCGCCTGGGATGACTCCTGGTGGCCCCCAGCCCTGGGCACCGCACCCAAGCCAACCGACCACGCACGCAACCTGGGCTTCATCCTGGACCCCTCCCTCTCGATGACCAGACAAGTGAACGCCGTCTCCTCATCGTGCTTCAACACCCTGCGTATGCTTCGCAAGATCTTCCGCTGGATCCCGACCGAGACCAGGAAGACTGTCACCCAGGCACTCGTCACCAGCCGACTGGACTACGGAAACGCCCTCTACGCCGGAACCACAGCCAAGCTACAGAAAAGACTCCAGTGCATCCAGAACGCCTCCGCCCGACTCATCCTGGATGTCCCCCGACGCAGCCACATCTCCAGCCACCTGAGGAACCTGCAGTGGCTCCCCGTCGACAAGAGGATCACGTTCCGGCTCCTCACCCACGCACACAAGTCTCTCCACGACCAGGGCCCCAAGTACCTCAATGACCGCCTGACCTTCTACATGCCCACCCGCCAGCTACGGTCCACCAGCCTCGCCCTCGCAGCCGTACCACGCATCCGAAGAGCCACCGCCGGAGGAAGATCCTTCTCTTACCTGGCTGCCAAGACTTGAAACTCCCTCAACATCCACCTTCGGCTGACCCAGGACCATCTCGCCTTCAGGAAACAACTCAAGACCTGGCTGTTCAAGCAGTAGCATACCCTCCCCCCAAGCGCCTTGAGAGACCCTCCCGGGTGAGTAGTGCGCTATACAAATGGCATGATTGATTGATTGAGGCACCCAGTAGCGGGGGGTGGGATCTGTCCATGACCACATCTGCAATGGAATTAAAGTCCCCACCCATCAATATCAGGGTTGTAAAGTAAACCGCCAGGGCATCAGACAAGTGGTCGAGGAAGGGCGCCTGCTCCACGTTAGGGGCATAAATACTGCAGAGGGTTACCTCCCGTCCATGAAGGCACCCCCTAACCACAACATAGCGTCCCTCTGAGTCTATTAGTTGATCCATCATCTGAAAGGGGAACCCAGCCCTAACCCAAATCAACACCCCTCGTGTGAAAGCTGAATAAGTGGTGTAATAAAGCTGCCCCCGCCATCTGCACTGCAGCGCCAACCCCTCTACCCCAGTCAGGTGTGTTTCTTGTAGAAATGCTATCTGCGCGCCCCTTCGCACCAAGTAGGAATGGATTTTATATCTGCGGTGCATGGATTGCAATCCCCGCACATTCCAAGTCACACATTTCACATCAGGTAATGGACCCATAGTTCAGGCACAAAAAAACACAGGAACTCTTCATGTCCCCCTAGACGCGCCGGCAGGTGCCTCTTCCCATTCAAACAATCCCAACCCACCGCAACATCACCCTCCCCCCCAAGAACAGACTCTAACGTAGTGATTCCCATCCAAACCAAACCCAACAATCGCCTCAAACAGTGCTAAGGCTGACTAACCGGGGACCATCCGGTGGGGGTAGGATAGAGCCTAGCAAGTAACCTGTTAGTAGTCAATGCAGCACCCAATTACCGCCCCGGGAATCCCCCAAAACACCATAACCATCCCATTTTCCAACGCATAATTCCACGCTTCCCGTCTACTTAGGTACTGCGCTGGTACATCCGGAACACAAAAAATATCTAAACAGTTTCATAGGGAGCCCACAGCAATATTAACTTTTCCACATCCAGTCATAGCAGATCCCCCACTCCCACCTAGGCCACAGAATTTACTCATCCAGCAGTCCATCCGCCGTTCTCGGTGTAACCAGCGGCAGATGTACACTATCTGATGTCGAAGAGTCTGCCTCCGATTGACCCTTGTCATTCTCCAGGTCCGAGCCTCTCGGCGCAGTCATCAGCAAGTCTCCGGATATCGCCATCACCGCTTCTAGTGCACCTCTGCGCTCCAACTCTGTTTGTGAGGTCGACGGTTTCCGCAATCCCCACCGCCGGCGCCTTATTCGCTGTGACCTACGGGGTTGGGAGTCTCCAGCCAGTTCCCGCACTTCCCGCTCAGGTCCATCCTTGCCAGCTGTGTAGGATTCCAGCCAAGCCCACGCATCCTCCGGCGTGTCTTGAAAGTAGGTTTTCCCATCCAGGACTATGCGCAGTTTGGCCGGGAATAACAGGGAGTATTGGATCCCCTCTGCTCGCAATTCTTTCTTGACTGCCTGGAAGGTGCGTGCGTTCCAGAGTGTAGAAGGCAGATAAACCCTCGGGGGCCACGACCGTTCTCATCCAGTCTTCGAGGTAGCTCACCATGTCTGATCCCCCTGTCTTTTCCGTTAAGCCCACCACTCGAATGTTGTTCTGCCTGTTCCTCCCTTCCGCGTCCTCAGCACGCTTCTCCAGCACTGCGATCCGGTCCAAAGCGCCTGCCATCGTTGCAGCCAGAGCGGTCTGCGCGGGCGCAACCTCCTAGATCGCTTCTTCCACGTGCTTCACCCTGTCCGATAATTTTGAGTGATCAGCTCGCAGAAGGCCCAGCCCCGTCACCACCTGCGCCATGTCCTGTTGTAGGGCAGTGCGAGAGTACGCAATGTCAGCCAGGATCCTATCGAGCTGTTACTGCAGCCCCGGTTCTTGAGACAATCCATGTGTTTCCTGTTCAGCCTGGGGTGGGGACTCAGCGTCAGAGGGTTGGGGGTCCCCCTCCTTCCTCCCTCGGGGCTTGCCCATATCCTCGACTGCCAGTACCTACTCCGCAATGTCGGAGTACCCAATACGTGGTAGGCGGGTATGAGAGTCAGTTCCTAGGTAAGAGGATTCAAATAAGCGTCCCACAGCCGTTCAACCCGTCTGTCGCCAATTTCACCCCTTTCACCTCCACTAATCAGCGCTTCTATCTCACTGCGCCATCTGCTTAGACCCCGGCAGAGCAACAGCAGCAGGACCGCTCAATCCAATGGCCTTCCGAACATGAGGATCGCGCATCTCTCAGCAGCTCAAAGCCCAGCAACTCATGGCTCTACATCAGATCCCCATTGTCATAATGGTCCAAAAGCCAGTTCGCTGCAGAGCCATCTGGGTACGTCGTCGCAGCTCCCAGTGAGGTTCCCCGTTGCTACAATTTGCTCCAAGTGTGGATCTGCACAATGGATTTGTGTCCAGTTCCACCCGGGTATGGGCCTCCCCGCTGTCAACACCACATGCCACCCAATTTGTCTCTGCCTCCTCTGGCCTCGCCCCAATGTCTCCAAGCCAGGCCGTTCTCACCTCTCTGTCACCCGTGGTGCGGCCTAGGAGCCTGCTTTGCTGTACCTGGCAGTACTCACTGTCCAGTGTTGTTTTCCGTCCGCCATCTGGGTGGCGCTTGGCTGCTTCTCCTGACCAGCCGTGGCATTAGTCTCAGGCAGGCGTGAGCACGTGTCCCTGTCTCTGTAGACGTGTGCGCTTTATTCAGTTCCCTTCTCCTTGGGAGTAGCCACCTGCCAGCAGGTGGTTCTCTACCAGTCTCTGGGCATCACTTGTGTGGGCCATGCACTCTTGGCTGTGTTCCTCTCGTCCTTTGGCTTTGGAGTCAGAACCCTTTTCAGCTAGGATGGGCACTTCTCAGTCAGCCTCTCCCTGGGGGCCACAGTAGCCAGGTGCCGTCTCTTGTGTAACGGTGTGTTTATGTCTCTGAATGGCAGCTGTGCTCTAGCTGCTGTGTAATTTTCCTTAGCTACCGGCAGTAGCTCGAAATGGCCATCAGGTGGCAGAGTAGTTCTTTCACACCCAGACGGAAGTCTTTCCTTCTTTCCTTCTCTGAAGTGCTTCCCTCGACTTTGCCTGCGCTTCGGGAAACTTTACCCTCTGCTGGTCACAGTCACAGGTACGACCGCTTCATGGGGCACTCGCAGGCAATCGGGCACGGCCGGGGGACTCCGCCTCATACCCGGTGAGTCCTTTCTCTTTCCATTACCATGGCGGGCCGCGCGGGCCTCGCCCCTCTTCTCCCATTTTCACCGTTGTTACCTAGGAGGAGGAGGGGGGGCTTTAGTGCACGCTGGCCTCTTGACTCTGCTGGCTGCGCAGGGGGTGCTGGTTCTGCTCTCTTCAGCCGTGGGCCGCAGAATGCTGACTTCCCTCACTGCTATCGGTGGCACTGGCTGCCTACGGCCCTTTGTCCATTCTGCCACTTGCCGTAGGCTCTTCCTTTGCACGGGCTGCGTGGGAGCTAGGCGCCGTAGGTTGCAGGCTCTATTGCGGGCATGGCCACTCCGTATTTCCCCTGTCGCGGGTGGGCTCCGCTCCCATGGGGTTCTTCACCCGCCCCTTGACCGTCAGGGCATTGGACACTTCACTTCGGGGCTAAAGGAGCGGGGTGGGCTCCCGTTGGCTTGCGTATCGCACGGAGTCACTTCGCTTCCCCTTCTGTCTGAGGCCTCTCACCTTCGGCCACAGGGCCTCATCCTCCACCCGGGTGGGCTCCGCATGGATTATCGCATTTGTGGGGGCATCCAGTTATGGCTCGGCGGCGGCCGATGCGGGTGGGCTCCGATCAGCTCACTTTTCACCCCACGCAGGGGGGGGGCTCACGCTGGGCTCAGAAGGTGCGGGGTAGGCTCCCAGTCACCTTCTTATCTTTAGGCAGGCCAAAGGCTCGGCACACACCCTGCAGACCTCCCATTAATATGGCTCTGCCATTTTGAGGTGACCGGCAGCAACTAGCGCGGCCCGGGGGACTGCTCCGCAATCCCGGGTTACGCCATCCCATGAGGCGGAAACACTCCGGACCAGCTCCTCTCCGTGTCCCCAGTTGCTGCGTGGGGGGTCTAGGGGTAAATTTTGCAGGATAAATGCGGGGTTCCTTAGCGGAGCTCGGCGCTCACGCTGCTCTCTGCCTCGGCATCCAAGCCACGCCCCCATGGGCTGGATACTTGTCATTATGTGTTTTCTAGCTCCATGACGGCTTCACTGCCCTGAAAACCTACCAAGCACTGGTGTGGTATCTGACTAGTCATAGCCAGTCTGCCACCTCCAGACATGTTTATGGCCTCATGGGGTGAAATCCTGCACTCTCAGAGGCCTAAAACAAAGCCTACTCTGGGCAGAGGTGCTTCATAACTGATCCATGCTGGAATGGCTTTCCAGAGGGGAAGATACTTATAAAATTCTATAGTGGATACGCTCACAATAGAAAAAATTGCAGCAATTGTTAAGTAGAAACAACCAAAGATACTTATGCCTTAAGAAAGTCAAGAAATCTTGCTTTCAAACAAGGTCTAAATCCTATACATTCTCCTGGATTAGAAAACAGAGGGTCTCAGGAAACCTGGGAGGTAATAATCCTCGCATCTGTGTCCTTAATAGAATTGAAAGTTTACTTCATGTTTACTAGGGAAACTTTCATTCTCTGTCAGGACCGGAGGTGAGGATCATGCTCGTTCAAAGCTTGTCCACCACCAAAGAAGCCATATGCACAAATAATTTGTCCGTCATGCTTGCGTAAGCCTTGAGGCAACGTACCACTCACAACCCGAGGGCTTTGTCAAAATCTGTATAAGACACAACTTTGAAGTTTGACTTTGTACTTCTAAAGAAGTAGAAGGTTACCCCTGTGGGGTAAAAATCCTTCCTGAGATGTCCAAGGCCCTCATGTCTGACACTTTTCTATATGACACAAGGCATAGAAGCATGGCAAGTTTTGCTCACAATGTCTTATGCAACAAGTACTTGTTTGGTATCCAAGATCAGAAAAGGTATAAGACTTTGTTAACATCCCATAATGTTGAGTACCTGGGTTTCGCTGGGAGTGCCAAATGCATTTGTCTCATCAGTGTACACATCTATGGGTGTTCGCATACCGGAGCACCTGGCATGGCAATGTGACCAACAGAAATGACAGAACTATAAAATTTGATTGTACGATATTTCAATCCTAGGGAGACGAAGGATGCTAAGAAATGGTTGAACCATTGTGCACCCCATGGGATCTTGATCATTTCAAAGACACCAAACAGCCTTCCTGGCGCATGCGGACCTGTAAAGTAGGCCTAGGCAGAGTTTGTGGCATTCTACTATGTAGAACTCCTTGAAGTGACCAAAAAAGTCCACCGCGATTTGTAGAGTTCTTCAGCTCCTTGTGAAGGACAAGGGAGTCTCCAGCATTGCTGGATATCTGCTAGGCCATGAGGCATGTGCCCTTGGAGGACTAGTGGGTGAGGAATCCCCTAGGGATCCAGAAGGAGCTCCTGTACCCATGGGTAGAAGGATTGGAGAATCACAGAAATGTTCCAGAAGAAATGGAAACCATACTTGAGTCCTCCAGTAGAGAGTTATCTAGGCAACAATGCCTTCTATCTTTGAACCTCAGCTGAGAACCTCATGATCATGGCAAACAAGGGAAAGTCCTAATGTGTCTCCAAAGACCAATCATGAAGAAAGGCATCTGTTGCAGTCGACAGAGGATCTGGCTTCCAGCTGAAGCACCTAGACAACTAATGATCTAGCCTGGAGGCAAAGAGATCCACTTTGAAGGGACTCCACAAGGAGTCCAGCCTCCGGAAGACTGACGGGTTAAACTGCCACAGACTCCTGCCCGACCATGCTGTGGAGTACCAGTCCGCTACCATATAGGATGGTCCAGGAAGGTGCTCTGCATTCACTAAGAAATTGTGAGACAGCCAGCTCCACTCTTTCAACTTGGAACATCCTGGATGGTTTATATAGCATACCGCTGACACATTGTCCATCTTGAGGAGAACATTGAAGTCAACCCTGTCTTTTGTCCAATACTTGATGGTGAAGGAAACTGCTTTCATCTCAAAGCAATTCATGTGGAGCCCCTGCTCATCTGCATGCAATTTTCCTCCTGAAAAGGATTCCCTGCAGCTGACTCCCCAGCTGGACTTGTTGGCATTGGACTCAATAACTGCATTCAGGGGTAGAGGTTGGAACAGAAAATGGCTCAACCGTTCCACGCCTCCATGTGGTCCAGCCATCATCTCATTTCTATCTTGACTTCCTCTGTAAGCAGGATCTGCTCCAAATATTGGAGATCCCTGCAAAGGTGAAAAAGACCTTGAGGCGTTGGACTGCCCTGTAATATGAAGAGGGCCCAGAAAGATTGTCTGCACAAAGGATGATAGGACACCCAGAAGAGAGGTTGTGGCTCTGGACAACGTCCTCCTCAACTCACTGCAAATGTTGGCTGTGTTCTGAGAGGCAAGGCTTGAAGTCTTTGCCACAGAATATATGACAGACTAACAAGTCCACCACTCAAATTAATTTCATATTTCACTATACTAATTCACCACTAATCCTTCATGGGTTCCAGAGTAGCCTGCTACTCACTGTAAAAGCACCTCAATACCTCATCAGGGGAAGCAATTGCTAAATAAATGCAAACCTTTTTCCCTCCTCTATCCTTCTGCTATCCTATTCAATTCAAATAACTGACCAACATATCCACCACTCAAATTACTTTCATATTTCACTAGACTAATTCACCACTAATCCTTAATGGGTTCTGGAGTAGCGTGCTACTGGCCGAAAGAACGCTCAACACATCATCAGGGGTAGCAAGCATTATATAAATGCAAAGCGTTTTCCCTCGTCTATCCCTCCACTAGCCTTCTCAATCCAAAAAACTGACGAACATATCCACCATTCAAAATACTTTCAACTTTCACGATACTAATTCACCACTAATCCTTTATGGGTTCCTGAGTAGCTTGCTACTCGTTGAAAAAACACTTCAACGCCTCGTCAGGGGTATAAAGCGCTACATAAATGCAATTATAATACAATACAATGACAAACCCAAGGAACATCATCTGCCTGACCGGAACCAGAAGTGATTTTCAATTGCTGTCTTTCAAATCCTAAATTCTGCTACAAATTTATTGCTATTTGCAACTATTCCACCAGGCATGTTGGGCACAGGTACAAAAGGGGAGGTTATCCAAGTAAATTATTAGGGGAAACCCTCAAACCCTGAGAGATTACACCACCGGTTTGAGAAGCTAGGTGAAAGACTAGAGAGCTGAGTATAGTCCGAATGGAAGAGGTGTGAACTCATACACCTGAACTGCAGGACTGTGTAGTGGAGGGGAACAATAGGGATCGATAACTACACATACTTCAAGTCCAAACACACCATCCAGTTATCGAGGCAAAGAAGATTGCACAAAAGATAAATACCCTCCATCTTGAACTGATGATAGACCAATTATTCAAAAAATATAACACACGATGAGGGTCCTGAATCGTGTGCACAGTGAGATATTAAATCATGTGCTGAGTGCCAGAAGTATTTACTAATTGAAGCTCTACTTGAAGCAGTCCGTCGTGAAAGCCACTATTTATCAAACACACGTTTTACCCAAGGAGCATCACATGTACACATAAATATAATGCAACAATGTCTGCCATTAATTGAAAACCAATGAACCAGAAGTTCCAGACAGGTTTTCGTCATTGCTGAATCAAAATCTTAAATTTTTTGATAGACGATATCAATTATCGATGTTTATTTTCTTTTCATATATGCTCAATGCAAAGTTTATACAATTTCCACCGCTACAGCCTACGCGTTTCGACCCCATCGGGACATCATCAGGGCTGTGGGACAAAGATAATAAAAAAAAAGAGTAACCAAACTGGTCAAAGGATCAATAACCAAACAACATTTCATATACACATTTTTATACTTTATCCTGCCTATATGCCATTCTACGCATACTTATTCAAGCCTGCCTATATACCATTCTGAAAGATCAACTATATTAAAACTAGGTTTTTCAACAAGCATAACACTCTCAAAGGTGGTCCCTTAGTATCAATAAAAAAACATACTGAAGTATCATTCACATGCTTCATATTGTGCTATTATACAATTAGAGTCTATCATATTATATTGACCATACAATTCTAATCATATCACATTTATCTGTAAGAAAAGCTCATATTACACGAAAAGTTACATTCTGACAAAATCACATTTCTCACCTTTAAACAAAGTTATCCTCAATAACCTTGCTAAGTGAATCCCAATATTTCTCCAAAGTATATCGATATTTCCTACTAACATTCAAAACTCCATTTTGCTTGAAAGGAAACAGAAAAATAAGAAATATAATGAGTTTACCTATATTTCCGTCTACGGTTTACTATACTGGCATGAAACCTATTAATCAAGTAATCATAACTAATATCACCACTCACCTACACACTATTTGTAAGATTGTTCCTTAATGTAATACTTTCACAGACAAAAATTATCAAGGATGCTGCGCTCCTGGTCAATGGAATATTAATTCACTTAGGCGATAAAAATTATTCCTGCACAATAATTGAAAAACAACAAACAAACCGTTGAAGTCTAAGCGCTCCCATTCTGGACTTGATATTATAGTATGATCTTCTCTCTAAAATACTCTCCAAGTAAAGATAAACTTATTTAGAGTACCTACTTTCCACTCACTCTTGAAGTCTGTGTGCCACACGTTCCATTATCTGAACTACGGCGAAACGCTAATATAAGATGTGCTTGATTATCTACAATCCAATAAAATATCAAATATGAAATAAGCTCATCGTCTCATATATCTATAATCTCACTACTCTTGAAACTGACAACAATATTCAACATGCTCACCTTGTTCCCCCGTGGACAAAATCACCCTGTCTACTCCATTGACTGCTACTTTCAACCTAGTTAATTCCTCATTCACGTCCTTTCTCCGTATTCTGAGGGCGCCCTAAAACTATCAAAGAAAACATAAAGTCAAAAGGCATTCACTGCTGTGTCCCAACTTCCTACTGAGAATTAACACTACGTCGTCTTACCTATATTTCTCGACCCTTCTCAAAAACAGCTCGTACCGTACTGACAGCCAGTATGATAAATCCCGCCGTAACTAGCTCTTGATCCGTCCCCAGTATATATGGTCACAGACCACCAATCAGCAACCATGAATTTTCAGCGAAAACTCGCGATCCTTCAAACAATGTTTCCTCTCTGGTTTGCGCCCTCTGACCACGACCGGAAAGGTATCAATTATTTCCTGTTTGGTCATTACAGCCAATCACATCGAGTCTACACAAAGTGCTGTTCGGATGTACTTGAGTTTGTTTCCTGCAAACCACCATCAACCAATCCTTGTCGTTCAAGAAACTTGTCGTTTGTAAATGGCCAACTCAATTCTTGATTGACGAATCATACAAAAAAGTACATAACACGGTATTTGTGGTGAAAAAGCACAAGTCAACAACCACCCAATTTCCTTCAAACAATGTTTCCTGTCTGGTTCACACCCACCCGCCGCGTCCGGAACGGTGCCAATTAGTTCCTATTCGGCCATTGCAGCCAATCGCATCGAGTCTACACGAAGTGCTGTCAGGAAATACTTAAGTATATTTCCTGAAACATCATCAGCCAATATTTATTGTTGAAGCAACTTATCGTGTGTAGGCGGCCAGCTCAATTCTTGTTAAGCAAATCATAAACAAAAGTATGCGACACCGTATTCAATCAATCAACAAAAGCCCAATTTCCGCATCACCTCGCGGTCCTTCGACTTATATTTCTTTTTTTTTATTTGTTTAACATTCGCACCATCAAAAAGTCCTTTTCAGCATTTAAAAACCGAAAAACTCCACCTGTACCTGTATATATGGAGTGCTACTACAACCTCTAGGTTTTATGCCATACCACAGTAAACCGATATTGTTGCGTTTAGAGTTGGATATACATTTTACAGAAATGAAACAAAACAAACTATTTAGAAAGGCGGATTTCCCCATTTAACCACCCAAAGATAACTTTAATACAGACTCAGTCTGTAATATCCTCTCCTTATAGAAAGTAATGTAATTCTGAATCGCTGTTTAAGCCCAGTTTAACTGCTCTACAGCGGCTAATCCACCTTGCTTCCTGCTTTCTGATGGATAATTCCCAATCCCCTCCTCTGATATTTGGTTCTATTTTCTGTATTCCATGGAACTTGAATTCCCAGAGGGTGTTATGATTTTCCCTGATATGATAGACCAACCACCAATTGATCTTCCCTGTTCATTAGTCGCTGCCCACCATCTGTCTTGTCCAATAAAAATATGTTGTTGAGGAATCCCTGGGAGTGGAAGCAGATCCAGGCAATAACTCCTTTTTGCAGTAGATCCCCCACCTCTTGATCTATCAGGGCAGCCAGATCATCTGCGAAAACTGGCAAATGTGGGCTGGATTCCTGAATCGGGTCCCGTATAACTTTATGTGTAAACACTTGATGTTATGTAGAATCCATGCATTAGAAGTAAGCTTCTCTTGATTGTGAGCAAATAGGGCCAACCAGCATCCTACTTTTAGTTGGGAAGAAAGGCAAACTTTTTTCTGCTGGGGCCTGGAATTGTCCTCTGGAAGAACCTCGGGAACCGCGTCCATGTTAACATTTTCATGATTGGAAAAATTCCACCTGTCTGTACTAGTCCTGGGACTTCTTGAAGCCCCTGGAAGAGCCTTGGGTGTAAAAGCGGCCGGTCTAGCACCATTGGCGCCAGCTCCAACCAAAATTTGTGGGTGATCTGTTTGATTAATGCTTGCACCTTATCAAAGGCGGTAAAGGTGGCTGCAAATTTGCCAAGCTCCATACTGAATGGTTCCCTGAAGAGCCTACCCTGTGCCACTATACCAGGCTCCATGGATGCCAAATCCTCCAGTTTAGGGTCCACGTTCAGAAGGAGGGAATGGCACCTCTTCGTTGATAGGATTCAGCTCGCATTCTCTAGTAAAATTGCAGTACGTTGCACTCACTCCAAGATCACCTCTGGTAAACTGGGGTACCCCAGGCCTTGGTCTAATCAGCCAGATCTAAGATCTTTGTGATAAGGCAACACATATCCCAAAGGGTGTACTGGCAGGATTTCCAGGATCTATCTGTGCCCTATTTGGTGTCCCTAATATACTTCTGCAAGAACGTAGCCAATCAGAAATCTATCTACGGTGTCATTGTAACCTTGCCCGAGAAGGAGAGATGGGAGCATTTTGCTCTAAGGCATGCCCTGACTTGTTTCTCTAGGGGCTTCCTAAGGCGGCCTGCCATGAACTTAGCAACTTTGTCAGAGGGGGCCCATTCCACCGAGCAGGGGTGCAAATAGTCCTTCAGGACTCACATATCTGGAGAGTCCTCATTGTCATGATCTAAGGGCTCAGTGGGAGTGGGGGGGCAATGAGGGAAGTCAGGGTTGGGAGGGACCGGCCTCATCATTAGAGACACTGTTGGAGTCATAATCTTCTGCGTACGGCTGTGGTGTGGGGTGGGAGATCGGCTGTGTCATCAAAGGTGTCAGGTGTACTCGGGCAGGGTGGGCAAGGAAGGCCTTCTTAAGGCACTTAAAGGTGCTCAAATACATTCGGTGGTCACTACTGGAATTAGGTGCAAGTATAAATGAGATGGAGGCCCCCAGCGCCGGGTGGGTGTCATCCAGTGTGGAGTGGGGTGCGATCAAAGGGCCCCAAAGTAGCATCCGCTCCTTGATGGATGGAGGCATCTACCACCTCATAAAATTCGTCGTCCAGGGGAAGGACCTGCAGAGACTCCTCTTCTGCATAATCCTCCTCCATGACCCACTAGATTTTGAGCAAGCTCAGGCCACAGTGCCTCTACCAGGGAGGTGTTATATGCAGAATAAAGCAGGTGTACCTCCCACCCCCTGGGGTTCAGCTATATGCAGAGAGCAAGACCTTCCACACACTTTAGATTCAGCTCACTCTGGCTGAGGGGTATGATATAATGTATAGCAGCATAGACTCAATTTGGCAACTGGTGACAGTTTCATTTTTTGGTGTGCCTAGCGTGAATAAAACAGGATTGTGTCCTGGGGCTGACTTACTCTATGGAATGCTAGGGTGGCAGGATGCTGAGACGGTACCCGTGTGAGCGCTGTGTGAAATAGGCATGAGATACAGGCCCACTGGCATGGAACACAGGCATCAAGCTAATATAAGTACAGGCCTGTATGGAAATAGACATCTGATGCCTCCAGGTGGCCCTGGTAGGGACTTCTTCTGCCGGTAGCTAGGCTGATCAGTTACACCAAACTTATTCAAGCGTCCCCCCCACAGAGCAATAAGAAATGCTGTAGTGCTGTCACATACCTCTGGTGGAAGCCAGCCTCACTGCACTCAAGCAGTCCTGAGGGTTACAAGGTGCTGCAAATGGAGCAACGAGAAGCCCTCCCACGGCCCACACAAAGTAGCAGAATGATAGGCGCACAAACACCATATAAGCACAACACATCAACTAGAAAAAGACATTTACCCCAAGAGTAATGGAAAGAACACTTAACTGCTGGAAGCAGTAAAGATGAGGTCATTCAGGTGACTCCTACCTTTAGTGATATCCTGGACTATTGAATGGGTAATCTGCATTGACTTTTCCCTGCGCATCTTGGGAAAGTTAGATTTTATTGTTTTTTGTTGAAGACTGTTGGAATGGAAACAAAAGAAAGTAGAGCACAATCCTTGTCTCTGGTCCTGACAAAGAATTGTATCAACTGAATACTGATCCATGCAATGTCCAGAGTTGCCATAGTTTTATAGTGAGTGTTGTAGAGCCATTTTATCTCAGGCAAGATGGGGGTCTCTCAAGAACAAATATCTACTTTCTTTTTATAATGAGAAGCATGGTTTTGCGCTGTTGCCTGTGCAAAAGGAGAGAGACTGTGCTGTATGCTTTGACAAGAGTTAGCTTGGGGGGAGAAAAAGGTCCCGCTACTGGTGTCCTGCGTGTAAACCAGAGGCTCATGAGAAATGTTACATCACTGTCACTTCTCTCCTCCTGATCAGAAGGAAGAAAACAAAACTAGCTTTGTGTTGCCTTACATTTTTCTAAGTAAGTTCCATTTTATTTCACATTATTGTTACTAGATTAGTAAGTTGATTATTTCAGTATTAATAGTATATTATATTTAGTTATAGATTGAGTAAGAAACAGGTTGTAAAAAGTTTTATTGAAAATAAAAAATAAGAAAATCGCTAAAAAAAATTGTAAAAAGTTTTTTTTGTTCACTCTTTATAGCATAAACATGTAGAACAGTGAGTAGATGACCCGAACTAGATGGATGACGTAACTAGGCAGTGGTCCATTGAGAACAAATCAAAGTACCAGCAAATGCCTCTTCCATCAGAGGGAGGTCGTGATCGCAACTGAGACGCTCATAATATGATGAAGGGGATGCTGCACCTTGATGATAAGGAATCATCAAACACTGGAAGGAAACTAATCAATGAGGCCTTTTCCCTTGAAAGTACCTTACCAGTCTCCCTGACCACACTTCATTGGAGCTCTCTTTATTGCAAAAGGGGTGAAAAGGCTGGAAAACTATTGGCCATGCAATTGAAACAGCAGGTGTTAATGTTAATGTTAATGTTATTCTTAATGAAATTTGTAAAAGCACACACCTACCCTGAGGTGTCTTGGCGCTGGGGACACAGTAAGCATGCACAGTGTCTAGTCCTGAAACAGCAGGTCTTTAACTTTCTCCTAAAATTGGATATGAAGCTAGCATTTCTGAGTCCCATTGGAAGGGAATTCCAATGCTTAGAAGTGCCATAATGGAAACAACGGCCGCCCCAATGTGGGGTACAAATTCTAGGAATTGTAAGAAGTCTGGCCCCTGCAGACCGAAGATGTCTGGTCGGTTTGATTCAAAGCCTTGTAGGGGAGACACAGTGCCTTGAACTTAATACGCCAAGGTACAGGGAGCCAGTGTAAATTGCAAATCACTTTAGATACCGATTTATGCCTGGGGATGTTGAGCAATAGCCGTGCTGCTGTGTTTTGGACCATCTGAAGCTTCTTTAAACACTGCTTTGAATATTCAGATATAGCCCATTTCAGAAGTCTACGATGTACGGAAGGATCCTCCTTATTTTCTTTATAAGAAAATATGAAGCAGAGAGAATAGTATTGGTCTGCTGACAGTGTTAATTTATTGTAAGTCCATACACCCAAGTTCTTGACTTTTCGTGCTGGTTTAGGTGGCATTCCCATCTCTGCCAGCCACCACAGATTGCCCCAAGTTGGCTGCATGTTTCCAAAAATCAAAATCTCCGTTTTTTTGGAATTAATTTTGATCTAATGTGCACTCATCCATCTATTTATTGTACCCATACAGTTTTGAAATTGCTAGAAAGGAGAGGTTTGATGTATATATGCAGCCACCACAACCTGGGTATCGTCGGCGTATGACGTCAAACTAAACCCAAATTCCCGGATCAAAGGAGCCAGTTCGGAAACATAAATGTTGAACAATGAAGGGCTTAAAGAAGAGCCTTGGGGCACTCCAAACAGCAGAATATAAGGTATCGAGTTAAATCCATCAAGTGACACCGTTAATCTCCGATCTTTAAGAAAGGAGGACAGTAAAGCCAAAGCCATATCCCCTACCCCCAATTTCTCCAACCTCTGTTTGCAAAAGGACGTGATCAACCGTGTCAAAAGCAGCAGATAGATCAAGGAGCACAAGGGCAGCTGTGCCTCCTCCGTCCATCACCGCTCTGATCTCCTCGGTAACCTTAATAAGCGCTGTTTCCGTGCTATGTTCTTTGTGAAATCCGAACTGGGAATGATCAAGCAAGTTATTTTCACAGACAAATTGAGATAGTTGAATATTCATGATTGTAAAAACAACAGTTGATGGACAGAATGCAGAACAATGTCATACATTCACCCCAGGACAGAGATCTGGGCCTAAATCCATTGTTTTTTTGCTCCCCATGCCATTCCAGTTTGAACCCAGCCGTATGCAAATCAGTCTTGACCCTGTGCCTCATGGGAATAGTCCAGCACGAACTGCCAAGCCAGGTCCTCCCTGGACTGGCAACAAACGTTCTAGGACCAGTTTCGGGGTTTCACCCCTCTTCAGCCAGGATAGCTTGATTCCAGTGGCATGGAGAGCACGGGTCCCACGTCTCAGCATACCCGCCCCACTCAGGGTGACAAATGCAAAAACAACAGTTGATGGAAAGAATGCAGAACAATGTCATACATTCACCCCACTACAGAGATCTGGGCCTAAAACCATTGTTTTTTTGCTCACCATGCCATTCCAGTTTGAAACCAGTCATATGCAAATCAGTCTTGACCCTGTGACTCATGGAACAGTCCTGCCCGAACTGCCAAGCCAGGTCCTCCCTGGACTGGAAACAAGCATCCTAGGACCAGTTTCGGGGTTTCACCCCTCTTCAGCCAGGATAGCTTGATTCCAGTGGCATGGAGAGCACAGGACCCACGTCTGAGCATACCTGTTCCACTCAGGGTGACAAATGCAAAAACAACAGTTGATGGACAGAATGCAGAGCAATGTCATACATTCACCCAAGTACAGAGATCTGGGCCTAAATCCATATTCATAATTGAATCCACTATTTTAGCTGGTGTTGGCAATCTGGCTATAGGTCGATAATTATTTGGATTGGTTGCATCTAGGGTTGTTTTATTTTTTTAACAATGGAAGTATGGACGTCTCTTTCCAGCTAATGGGAAAGGTAACAGAGTTAAACATGGAGTTCAAAATATCTGCAAGCCCGGGGCTCACCAGATCTACTATTCCTTTGAGAAGTACTGGTGGGCATGAGTCTGAAGGTGGATCCTGACCTCGCTTCATTTATACATTTTTCTACTGCTTCCGAAGAGATGGGGGAGAATTTGAGCAGGGTGCTTTTATCAGGGTTGCGGCTGATCATTTGAACAAAGGGGCCTTAAAAATATCCAGGACTTTTGATTTGAACACTGCCGCAATATCATTGCAGAACTTTTGGTTGCCCTTCTTTCGTCTTATTGGGTAAAGTAAGTCTATTTACTACTGTGAATAATTCCTATGGGGAATTTTAGCTGTCTCGATCTGAATTAGTCCCTCTTTCCTGATATAAGTACATTTTTGTATTGCACTAAGGCATTTCTATACACATTTCTTTTTCGGCGCATGGTAATTTGTTCGCCTACTACGTTCCATTTGGCAACAGTTTTGCTTTTCTTTCCGAAGTGTGTCCGAGAACCAGGGGGCAGATGGAGTGTTCCTATTTCCTAATGATATTTTTGTGGGAACCGAGGCCTTAACTGCATCGGTAATCCAATTATTATATTTGGTGACTGCTGAGTCGATGTGGCCCGTAAATTAAGGTGGGGAACCCTCCAGATGGGTACGGAGGATTATTTTATCCTCTTTACTCCATGCTATATAAGAGGAGGTGGGAGACTTAGTGGTACCAACCTGTCCAGCTGTAGTGCATGGCAGACTGAACTTATTTAATGAATGGTCTGACCACATCAGAGGAAGGTTTTCGTTTATTTTGAGCCCGTGGGCTGAGCTAAAAATGCCATTTAGCGTGTGCCCGGCCTCAGGGGTTTGTACTAATTGGGTTAACCCTACAGCCCCCAATGTATCTAAAAGCATCCCCGTATCTCTATTGTCCTCATCTTCCAGATAGAAATTAAAATCACCAAGGATAGTAAAATCCTTATTTAAAAGAGTGTGTTCAAGGAGGCTGTTGAGATTCTTTATAAAAGCACTTTTAGTGCCTGGTGGTCTATACAATAAGATGCCTTTAAAGGTCACCTTAGGATTCAGTTCAAATGTGAAGTGAAGGGCCGCATAAGAAGTTGAAGTAGGGTAATAAGTGACTGGAAAATGTTCTCTAAAAATATTAGCCACTCCACCGCCTCTTTTTAATGGTCTATCTACTCTGATTGTTCGAAATCCAACAGGGATTGCGTTGATGAAACCTGGGTCAGAGGCAGCATCTGCTCAAGTTTCTGTTATAAATAGTATGTCTAATCCCAAATTTTCTATTACATATGCTACTTCATATTTAGGCTTTGCCAATTATCTAGCATTAACAAGACCACCATAGTTTTGTTGGGAAGTTTGGAAGAATTGTAGGTATGAAGGTTTTGGGGAGACTGAAGGGCAGTGATCCCTTGTGCTTGCGGAAGTGTAAAGCCACAAAAGCAGCTAACATTGCTTTCTCCAGGACCAAACAGACAACAACAATCCTTCATGTTATTAAAAGCAAGTAGTTCTCTCGCAGAGTAACTTAGCATTTGGGAGGACATTGGACAATGGGTTCCTGCACTGGGCACAGTCCAGGCACGGACTGGCACAGACGGGCGTGCCTTAGTCGCGCCTTAGGTGGCATGCAGGTGGCATGCCATTCCGCTTCTTCAAATTAAAACATTCAGAACACCTGCCTGCACACAATACTGAAATTCTATACATGTTTTGTGACTTTTATAAAGCCCCGTCCACTCCTCAAAGTGCCAGAATATACAACTAGAAGCAGAAAAATTCATGTTTCACACCCATTGCATGATCATATGCAAAGTCTGAATGACAAAATCACGAAAGATGAAATAGGGACCGTGACAGAGGTCCTCCCCCATAGTAAGGTCACTGAGATCAATGGATAATCAATGAAAATGTACACTATTGTCTCTTATGAACATTTGATTTATAGCCTGAATGACCAGTTAAATAAAATACAGGCTATATGAGTTATATTTGTGGGGTGTCTCTGAG
The DNA here is from genome assembly GCF_964261635.1 of Lissotriton helveticus. Lineage (NCBI taxonomy): Eukaryota > Metazoa > Chordata > Amphibia > Caudata > Salamandridae > Lissotriton > Lissotriton helveticus. The sequence goes on from NC_136061.1 coordinate 2,052,968,405, forward strand.
GCCCCACATTTTTTAGTTGTACTATGAATATGGTGTAAGCTACTCTTGGCTGCCGAAAGCTAAAAATCATGAACCTCTAAAATGTCTCTACAGTAAAAATTTGAAGTTGATGGCAGTTGAAGTTCATGTCCCACCTAGAAGGGGAAAAAGAGAGAGAGTGTGCCTACAACCTGCCCCTGTACTAAACATTCTTGGTACAACCAGGAGAAATTAAACGAGAGCGAGGTTGCATTGTACCAAAAATACAAAGTGATGCTGTGAGTCTCATGCCAGCAAAAGCACCTCAACGAGGGCTTTAGCTCGAGGCAAGCTGAAAATGATGAACCTACAAACTGTCCCTATGATAAACATGTGTAGTTGATGGCTGTAGAAGTTCCTGGTCCACCTAGAAGGGGAGGGAAAAAGAGAGAGAGTTCGCCTACAACCTGCACCTGTACTAAAGATTCTTGGCGCAGCCAATAGACACATAACAACAAAGAGGTTGCCTTGAACCAACTGTACAACGTGGTACGTGAGTGTCATACCAGCAAATGCACCACAGTGAGGGCATAATAGGAAGGCAAAGTGCAATCAATGATTCTGATGCTAAGCTAATTCTATGTTGCCATGTTTAGTGGTTCACCTGGAAAAACAAAAAGTTCGCCTATAACCCCATCCTCTGCTAACCGTGCTGAAAGAGTAGGGAATAGATCTGTATTCCCAAACAATATTCCAAGATACTTTTTTGGGGCTCCCCATGAGGTCCACCGATTTGGTATTTCTTCTTGTCACCGACTTACCTTAATGACACTTCTTCAGCAATGCCAACAGTCTTGCCTGCAGCGCATCATGTTTGTTCATGAGCCATCATCATTATTAAAGTACGGTTTCCACCTTGTGAAGAAAAAATATTATTTTAACAATTAAGTGCTAGTAGCCAATAGCTACAATTGTCTTCACAACAATAGTGGATGTTGAGTCTTACAAATATTACCGCATGCTATATTGTTATAAATCGTTTTTTGAGGTGGCAATCACAGATGCTGAGATCCAACTGCAGATTGTTACACTGAAGAGACAGGATTGTGACAGACGTTAAGCTTCTACTCTCCCTCCAGGGTACTCCCAAATATATATATTGGTAAAACATTTGTGACCCCTTTATCACAACTATATATGGCGTGTATGACTATGTTTATCTTTCTGAAGGTGTGGGTGGCTAATTTAAATGTAAAATAATGAGGGGAGTTACACCACTGGATGCAGCCAACGATGAACTGTAGACGGAGCCATCATGCAATGCCAAAGGACAAAGGGTACTGTGCCACTGTGACTCCGTGGGGTGGAAGCAACCATCGTCTATATTGGAAACAGGAAACACTAACCCCTGGGGCATACAAAGTGTATTGGGCTGCAATTTGAACCCTCAACCAGCCCTCCCAACTAATCTCCCCATTTCTTCCAAGGAAACTACCCTCACAACACGGCCTGCATCAAACTGAGTGAGACCACCACCACTATTAAGTTCATAAATCCGCTACACCATCCTTCTACCATTGCACCCTCTGTAGAGGACTTTGACTCATCAACAAAGCACTCACATCTATCTCTTCAGCTATCTTTTGGGTCATTTGGAAACACCCTACAGTTCCCCCCTTATATTCAAGAAACCCTCTGTGGACCCATCTACACTCACTAACTACAGACCAATTTCCATCCTACCTTACCCAGCCAAAGTCCTAGAGAAACTCATCAACAGACAGCTCACCAACCAGTTCAACAACCACCAACTCCTTGATGGCACACAGTCAGTCCAAAGTGTCAGCCACACCACTGACACTGCCTCCTCGCCAACATTATGACATCAGCATGATACTAGACAGAGGAGACATGGCACACCTCATCCGTTTGGACCTCTCTGTAGCATTCAATACATTTTGCCACCCTATCCTCGCCTGACGCCTGCAAGAAAATGGAATATTAAAACAAGAAAAACCAAAGCACTCTGTAGTATTCTACGTTGCATTTAGATATGGTTGTTGTTTATTTGAGGATGGAACTTTTTGCTATGAGGGTTCTGGACTGCGTTCCAGTTCCAGGCAGTTGATCTTGTACTTTTATGAGGGGCAGTAGACGGTCCCGATGGCCCAGCCTGATGCAAAATAAACAGTACCAACTTGACTGTTTATGCCATTCCTTACCACATCTTTCTTGGCGACAATTGCTGGGCTGTCTCAAAGAACCCACGAGAGGAGCAGACCCTCACTTTCAGAAGCATTGATTCTGGCTGCACTTCGGACCGAGAAGGTGTCTGCAGCATTTCTGGAGGTCATCTCAATCCTGTCATCCTTCCAAGGTTCGTTTAACTTACCGCGGTGAGCGACGGAAGGCCTGTCTGGCACTGACGGGAGAAAATTAAGGTCAGTTTCAGTGAAACGCATATGCGTTCCAGCAACACCAGTTTTCTTCGAAGACGTGAGTGCGTTGCGGTTCAGTAGTGAAACGCAGGAATTACACGCATGCACACACGTCACAAAGGGGAGTTGTTACGTTATCGAGAACGCTCGCACAGTCCTCATTGATGAGTCGGCTCCTTGGCAACGTGCCTTAGCAATGCACTGCGCCTATTGAAGTACACGGCACTAAGGAAAATAAGTCTTCGAGAGCGCTCGCACAGCTCTCAATGCTGACAACCCTCCTTGGCAACACTCGTTAGCAATGTACTGTAAAAATTGAAGTACAGGGCATTTAAAAAAAAAAAAAAAACATTCTTAAACAATGTTTTTTAAAGGAGCCTGCTGCCAACACCTTTATACGACACAGTGTTCTTCATTTCTGCTCTGGATTTGACTCTTATGTTCCTTTCTAGCACCAAATGTTAATCAAATAAGGAACTACATTAAAAGACTACATCTTTATAGTATTGGTTTAAGTCATAATTTAAGTAGGAAAGGTCAATTCATATTTCTGTACAAGATTACTCAAAAGTCAATATTGTCATTAGTTTGAAAAATGTATGGTCATTTAGTCATTCATTGAGAACAAATTGTGACTTTGCTCCATCTTAGGTTAGTGTGGTGGAGTTTGGGTAGTATTGTGGGTCATGCTGGGGGTAGTTCTTTAGGGTTTAGGGTAGTGCAGTGGTGTTTGAGTAGTGTAGGGGGGTCGTGCTGGGGCAGTGTTGTAGGGTTTAGGGTAGTGCAATGGTGTTTGTGTATTGTAGGTGGTCGTGCTGGAGGCTCGGTTTTAGGGTTTACGGTAGTTCAGTTGTGTTTGGGTAGTGTAGGGGGTCGTGCTGGGGGCAGTGTTTTAGGGTTTAGGGTAGCACAGCGGTATTTGGGTAGTGTAGGGGTTTGTGCTGGGTGTAGTTTTTTAGGGTTTAGGGAAGCGCAGTGGTGTTTGTGTATTGTAGGGGGTCATGCTGGGGGCAGTGTTTTAGGGTTTCGGGTAGTGCAGTAATGTTTGGGTAGTGTAGGGGTCATGCTGGAGTAGTGTTTTAGTGTTTAGGGAAGTACAGTAGTGTTTTGGTAGTGTAGGGGGTCATGCTGGGGTATTGTTTTAGTGTTTAGGGTAGTGCAGTGGTGCTTGTGTAGTAAACAGCGCTGCATCACTAGGCGAGACCTAAAAAGCATTGCACCAAGATGGCTGCCAACCTGGATTGAAGTGTTGGCAGCCAATTAGAGCCAGGCTTGTGTTTGTGTAGTTAGGTCCCGCCCAGATATGTGAAGATATTTTTCCTTTATTATCTCAAAAAGCACTGAACTGATTTACACCATTACAAAAAAAAGGACGCTCTCTGAACCAAGCACTATCTTTTTGCAAAATTTGGTGTAATTCCGTTCAGCAGTTCGTGCTGTAGCCCTGTCTAAAATTTCCTATGGGAAATTGATTTTCCGACCTCTTTTTTAAAACATTTCTCAGGAACTACTGAACGAATTTACATCATTTAACAAAAAGACTTCTTTCTGAAACAAGGGCTACCTTTTCGCCAAATTTGTTTAATTGCGTTCCACAGTTCGGGCTGTAGCCGTGTCTGAAGTTTCCTATGGTAAATAATATGGAGAAACATGTTTTAGGACCCCCCTTTGTTCTCGGCCCCAGCTTGACGAATAATCCCCGAAATTTCAAGAAAGGAGCTGACCAGAGCACACCACGAGTTTTGAAAATTTTGCGAAGATTCGTCATCTGGCGCCAAAGTTATTGGGAAAACAATAAACCATTTTCCTATGGAAAGTAGGTCCTAACTATAACTATATACTTGCGACGCCAGTAGATAATAATACAGTCTAAAACAGTGAAATATAAAATATAACACTACCAAAGAGAATTTGGTGATTGGATATCATCCCGAAGGATCAAAAAATTGTTAAATAAATGAAAATCACAGCAAAGAGATTAAAGCTTTGGCAGTTGGGAGTGGGTGAAATTAAAGACATTTTAGCTGTTGTTTTTAATGAGTCAGAGGAAGACAGATTCTAATGTCTGTAAGGAAGAATGCCAAAATTCCAAACGTACTTCCCTAAGAGCATTGATTTAGTTGGATTCTTTTAAGTCAGGATGTTTTAAGGTAAAACTTTTTGCTGCTCTGAAAGTGGCATTGCCTACCAGAGAGGGTTAGTTTCTGGGAAAGAGGATTAGAGGTTCCCAAAAACATGGGGGCAGATTTACAATGAAAGTGACTCAGTGCGTTCTGCAAGCTATTTGGCTGCCCCACACTGAGTCACTTTCAATGCACATTGATGCAACATATTTACAACAATAAGTTGCATCTCTGTGCATCCCCTGCACTTGCCCACAAACTGCAGCCCTGTGCTGGCGCAGGCACCCTTGCACCATGATGCAAGGATGCCTGCGTTGTGGGGAGACAGTTTTTGTTCAGGAAGGGGAACCTTCCTGCACAAAAACAATCACTACAGGCATTTTCTTCTTTCAGCACTCATTGAAAGAGGAAAAACAAGGAGAATGACAACCTCTCTCCTCGTTGCACCACCCTATGCCTGCCCTAGGGAGGCGGAGCATTCAGACGCATTTCCATATTCACAATTCCACGTAAATCTGGAAATGTGTCTAGTTCCATGGGTGTTGCGTGGGAACACCCCCAGCAACACCCATGTAATGCCCCTTCCACGCAAAGTGCTGCATGTAAAGGGCCCATAATGACAAGGACAGGAAAAGTCATGCAGGGTGGCTTTTCCTGTCCTTGTAAATATGGAGCAGTAAACTGCGCCACCAGTACGTCACAAAAAGTGATGTGCTGGTGGCGCAGGGGTCTCAAAAATCTACCCCTTGGCTTCATTCTTGATGCAAACTAGTTTGAAAATGCGCTTGATTCTGTGGCGATCTATTTCAGAGAGCCCAGTGTAAGTGTGCAAATGTTTTGTGCCACTGGCATCCTGGGGTGGGAGGGGAAGAGAGACTGCTGTGAAACAATCTTTTTGCAGTTTGGGGAATACTGTGAGGAGGGAGGTTTAAAACAATCCAATGTCAAAGCACAAAGCAGTGGTTAACAAGGTTAAAATCTAGATTGGGAAAAAAATGTTTGAGTCTATGACTCAATTTATGCCCCTTTTGCCAGTGTCTTTATGTGTTGTTGAACATTAAAGGGTTTTATCAAGAAGAAATGGAGGCACTTAGTGCACTTCATAAGTGAATGTAACGAGAGCCAAGTTTGAAACAGGATTGGAAAGTTAGGTGGTCATAACAAGAGGAGATGTGTTTTAAGCTGATTTAAACTTGGTTGTTGCTTTGACAACCAGGCTGGAATGTCTTCAAGAGCAATAGTCATGAATAGAACATCTACAAATTCAAATTCACAGGTGCGGTTTGATGTCATTTGCATAAAAGCTATGTGAGGTGTACGAATGGCTGAGAGTATAAGCTAGAGGCTCAATTTATAGATTCCTTCCGGTGTTGCCCTAACTTACCTGTGTTACTTTACTGTTCGTCCCACCCTCCCCAGTGAGGATTCACTATTCCCCCTCATTGCTTCTGCTCCACTCACTTGCCCACTTCGAAAAAAAGAATTTTGAAATGTATTCTCTTTTTTGCTATCAATCCAACTTGGGTTGGTGACTAAAAAGAAAGTAGATAATTTAAATTAAGAAAGTATCCGACCTGTGTATGCCTTCAGAGGCTGTTCCTCATAACCAAACCAAATTTCATAGCGAAGTGTGGTAGAGATAAGTTATTTAAAGTGAGAGGAATGTTTTGCTTTGTTAGTAGTACTGGGTAATTCAAGATAAGTGACTTCTTTAAAGAAAGACAAAGGGACCTTTCCTTTTTGTGTGGTGACGCTGTAGACCTAGGGCTTTAAGGGGTGTGTTAAGGAGAGGTATATCTTCTTTTCATTCTCTATTGAAGAAGCAGAGGATACCTCACAAGTTTCTTTGGGGACGCAGTTGACTCCCTGTTTGTAGAGAGTATTGTTTTATGAGCTTGAACAAAAACTGGCATTTTATCTCATTTTTTATGGTTACATTTTACTTTCTAGATATCCTACTATATGTACTCCTTCCAATTCAGAGATGTAACAGGCTCTCTGGAGAGGAGTTTTGACAAAACATTTTTTTTGATTATCAGAGAGTTTTCCTGCCATTGTTATATAACCAATGTGCAGTTCGTTAAATTCTCAATCATAAGTTAGTCGTAATTGCATAATAGTTTATTGCTACTGAGAAACAACAGTACCGTTGGTTGTATTATTTAACTCGGAAATTATACATAAAACAGCTAAGCATTTTGCCTTGAGAATGGGGTATCATATACAGATTTTAGGACTTACCTCACCAAAATCCACATTTCACATTATTGTCTTTTTCACGTCGCAAATGTCATGTGAAATAACCAACTGAAATTTATTGGGTGAAAATTCGCCTCTCAGAAAAATCCAACATACTCATAATTCTGACATTTTAACAAACATTAGTTGCATGAGAATACATTTTTTTACAAGGCACTCATAATTGAGTACTAAATGGGGTCATTATGATGGCGGGCGGATCGCTACCGCCCGACCGGTGGCGGCGATCATCCCGCCATCGCAATATGATTTACTCCCGCCATATTACCATGGCGGGGGTACCGCCGCTTTTCTGCCGGTCGGCAATCGTTATGATTTCCGGCCATGCGGAGCTGGGGCATTATATGGTGGCGGTGCCTGGGAGGCACCGCCATCCATATCATGAGGAAAAAAACATATACACTATTAGGATATTGTTTCCATTTTACAGAGCTGTAAGCCCTTTGATCTCCTGGAGAAAGGGATATTGGTATGTGGCTGACTTTCAGTGGCTGCAAGAGAGTGTAAATATTCCATGGACCTATTAACCATTGCTGAGGTCTTCTTGGCTATCTAGTAGTTGCTGCATTACAGTAGTGAAGAAAAGGGATTAAACTTTAGTCTGGCCAGCATATTGGTACAACAGTAGCAATCTTAATTGTTACAATCTTAATTGCGAGCTCGTCTTGACTGCAGCATTTTGTGTCTGTTAAGGATGTGCATGATTGAGTGAGAGGATTATTGATTAAAAATGTGTTGTGGTATATTGGCCCTTTCTGCAAGGTCATTCGCAAACTATTTGCCTTCATCCTCCTGGTTTCTGAACCATTTTTGTTGGCTTTTAGGCCTATGCACACTTTACCACTGCTAACCAGAGCTAAAGTGTGTGTGCTCTCTCCTTAAAACATGGTGAAATTGGCTTACACAAATGGGCACATTTTATTTGTTTGCAAGTCGCTAGTAAAGTGGTAGTACATGTACCCAGGGCCTTCAAGTGGTGAGCCTGCAGCATTGATTGTGCCACCAAATTTAATAACTCTTCAAACATGTCTTAGGCCAACCACAGCAGCCTGTGTGTGAAGTTTAAAAACTGCCATTTCGACCTGGCAAAGTAAAACCTTTCTCAGGCCCAAACCTTACGTTTTTTCTGTCCTGTTAGTGACAAATGCATAACGTAGTTTTTACTGCTGCAAGGCCTACCTCTCCCATTGGATAACCTTGGAGTTACCATATTACAATGAAGCTGTAGCTACCAGTTGGAAGCAGTAAGAGAGGTCAAGTTTGGTGTCTAAAGATTTTTATAAAAAGCCCTCTTTAATGCTATTGTCAGAATTCTGAACATGCCACTTTTAGAAATGTGGCATTTTCATGGGCTTACTGTTTGGTGCCTGCTGCCTAAAACTGGGTCCCATGACCAGGTATAGTCAGCAATTTGCCTTTGTGTGTGGCTCACAGACAGTGAGACAAAGGGAAGATAGGTGTTGGCAGGATGGGCCATAACTGACTTGATGGGAGGAGCTGTCACCTTCATCACATACACATCACAAAGGCTCTGCCTGAGCACACTAACAAGGTGTTTGACACGGTCTGTGGTGACCACAGAAAAGCTGGGGTGATGGCAGGGAGAAAAAATATGCCCCATCCGAAAACAATCATTGCTGGCCTAGAAGCACTGAACCTACATCAGATCGTCCATAAACCCACACACATCACTGGACACATCCTAGGACTCATTTTTACTAATACAGAACTAGTTACCTTTAAAATGATGACTTCGGTCACATGGTCAGACAACCATTTGCTTGCCTTTAAACATAAAACAACACTAAGCAACGCACTTAAACCACCTTATGTGCATCCACCTATCAGCCGTGGAACAAACTCAATTTGAAACACCTAGAATACACAACTAACATCCATTACAGATCTGGAAACAAATACATTTGGTTCAAAAAATATATACGAGTGGCTACAGAAAGCTTTTGATATCCAGATACCACTAAAATCTACACAACAGAACAAAAGAAAACAATCACCTTGGAGAAATAAAGAGATGAAACAACAAATTAGAAAATTGCAACATGCCTTCCTTAAAACAATTGGCAAACAAGACAAACTTTGTCTCAGAAAATTAACAGAATGTACACATTGGCTATCAAAAAAGCAAAGAAAAATAAGATTCAGACAGAATTCAAAATGCTAATTGTGCAAATGATGAATTCTATAAAATTCTCAATGAATTTTGTAAACCAAATTCCCTGGTTGCAGCCCATTCCATTACTCAAGAGTTCATAGACAAACTGGCAAATCACTACACGGACAAAGCAGACACTTTAGACTCATACTTAAAACAGAGACAAAGCATCAGCACTAAAGCTACATTCCAAGAATACTCTAATCCAGCCCCTCCGTCCATTTCACACAATGAATTTGTGGACCTGGTATAAGCAAGCAGGCCTGCCGCCAGCCCTTCTGACCCGTGTTCACCTCAAACCTTCAAAACAATTCATCTAACAATCTCTACTTCCACTCCAGTAAGGTGAATGATCAACAACTCATTAAAAACCTGAATATTTTGAGAAGAACTCAAATTCTCATGCATTTAAGAAAACAAACTTAGATTTGCTGAACCCCGACAAGACCGATTTCAAATGGACCTTCCCTGAGCAGCTTTCACCCAAATGCTATAATTTATTGAAAATAATGCCATTCTTCAGACTTCCAAACGGGAGTCCATGCAGGAGGAAGCACAGAATCTGCCCTCATTTCCATCTGAGATGACCTGAGGAACACAGTTGACTGCAACAGGGTTGCTGTGCAACTTCTCTTGGAGCTCTCAGCTACTCGGAACTCCGAAAATTGTCAAAAAACTCCACAGAGCCGTTCGCACTGGTCATCCTGCTCAGGCAGAATGTCTACACGAGCGGAATGTCGCGCTTGCAAACTTACCAGGCTCCAGCAGGGAAAAAACTCTGATGCACTATGTGGAATCTGTGTTTTCAGCCCATTCGTAAGCTCTGCGAAGTGTGGAGCGCAGAAAACGGAGAAACTCAGTGAATGAAGCAGAGTTCTCCGCCCAGGCTTACCTTTGACTTGGTTGACCATGACAATCTGCTACAAAGACTCTAAGAAGCCGGCATAGAGGGGGCTGTTCTAGACTAGATCACGTCCTAGCTTTGCAACAGAACTAATGTCATTGATACCACACATTTCTTGTTTAACCCATACTTCACAAAAGTAGGGGTCATTTAAGGCTCTATTATCTCACCCATGCTTTTCAACATACACATGAAGTTATTACCGGCGCTGATCAATAAATTTCACCTCACGTGCTATAACTAAGCAGATGACAGGCAGATACTCCTTCAACTGCAATGTCCCAAAGACATTGGAAACTCACCAATTTTCAGTTGTCTCAGAGCCATGGATCAATGGATGACGTTGAGACATCTCAAATTGAATGCTTCCACAACAGAAATACTCATGTGTGGCGATTGGAAACCTTTGAATGATGCAAGAAAAAGCACACTAACAGCCAATTTTATTCAAACAATGCAATTTGACAGAAACAGTCCTTTCAGCTCAGCCAACACATTTTGTCACTCTGGGACTTCATCAGGGCCGCAAATGTAAAACATACATATTACAAATTTTGTATAACATAAACACTTTCCTATTGGACTGGTAGGTTGGAGGGGAGACAGAAAGTATAAAATCCATGAATATTCAGAAAAATGTGTTGTAATACTATGTATATAGGTAGGGAGGGTCAGTATTTAAATGTGAATGTTGAGTTTATATGTGTGTATGAATATGATTTATATGACGCAAAACTTGTGATATGTATGTTTCATATTTGCAGCCGTGAATAACTATTTTGCACTTAATCAAGATTATTGGATGTATTGTTGAAGAAGAGTATAATCTTTGGGGTTTTCGAAAGGACACTCATTAACTTAATTGAACACTCCTTTTCAGTTGTTGTTTAAACCTCGAATGACCATTGACTTCAAGCGATCGATGAATGCCCAAGTGCCCAAGTTAGATAAATCTTCCTCCATTTGGGATTTCTACAAAAGGTCTAGGCTACCATCGAACTTGTTTTGACCAAACTCGATTATGACACTATCCTCTACCAAGGATCACCTTTAAAGACTATGAAAAGACTACAATGGATTCAGAACTCGGCTGCGAGACTACTCCAACATATTAAACCGCAACACCATATCTCCCCTGCCTTGAAAGACCTGCATTGGTTACCCATTGCCAGAAGATCCATGTTCAAGCTGTTTTGCATCACCCACAAAGTAATACATGGAACTAGACCGCTCTTTGTCAGGAAGAAAATTGCCAAACACATTCTACAAAGGAACCTCCACTCTAGATTAGCACCTCTCCTCAAAAATCCCAAGATACAAGCACATCATTCTCTGTTCAAGCAGCAAACTATGGAACTCTCTACCCCCAACATAACATCCACTGATAACCACCTTCTCTTCAGAAAACTACTCAAGAATTGGCTCTTCCCCAAGGGGCATGGCTTGACACCGATGGAGTACGCAGCAAGGCTTATTTTCTCCAACCCGTCGGCTTCTGCACGGTGCCCACCAGAGCTGGGAGACGTCACAACAAGGAAACCAGAGCCACAGTACCCTAAGAGCGACGAGGCCTGCGGGACTCCCCATCTCTGGTGCAGTGGGTGTAGAGAGAGCGGCGGGCCGAGACTAGAACCACTAAGGTAAAGATCAGGAGCCCCGAAGCGAGGGGAGAGAGCAGCGTAGGTGCCCTACCGCTGTGAGTGCAGAGTGAAATGAGAGTGACCTGCAACCTCCTCCCCCCTCCCTGACCTACACAATGAACAGGCAGTGGGGAAAAAATGAACACTCCCAGAGGCCAATGCACCGAGGTAGGAGAGCTGGGCAGATCTGCCCAACTGCAGAGAAATTATGTTTGTATGTGTTGTCGACAAACTCACTATAAAAATCAAACTAGAAATGTTGATCTGTATTTAAAAAGTGAAAAAGAAAACAATGATAAGTGGAAGGAATTTGCAACTTATTTGTTGGTAGAAGATTGCTTTGATTTGGGTAGCGATTAATGTATTTGTAAATTTTGTTATACCAAATTAGAGGATAACAAAATGCCAGCTAGAGCTGTACATAATAACCTAGAGTTGGTAGCTATCCCTTTAGAGCTAGTTGATTTGAATAATTATGAGTCCATTCTGATTCAATCTGTGTACCCGTTTAAGGCTATTGTTCGTATGAAGCCTAAAACAGGTAAGTTGCCTCCCACAGATTTACAAAGAGGATTAAAAGAAACCGTTGTGTATTTACCTTTAGATTTGAAGAAACATATTGAAACTATTAGTGTAGATAAAGAGGAACCTGTACTTATTCTAGTTATGGGTATTCCTATGAAGAGTCAGAAAATATGGCAAGAATTAGTAGATATGAGCAAAGTGCAAAAGGCTATTTTATATCTCGTAAAAAAACAATGATTACAATGAAAATGTGTATGTGGAAGAAGAAGAAATACCTTTAGGAGATAATAGCGAAATTTCAAGTGGCTAAATTGAAAAAGTGGACATGTCCAACTCTGAAGAAATGTATGAACATTACAGTGTACATCCTTTATATTGCAAAGAACTGATCGGAACTACTATTGAATTATTTCAAATGAAGAAAGAAAAGGGGACTCCCATGAATGTTTGGGCATAAAGTTTAGAAGCTTAATGTTTTCCACAACTCTTCCCCACTGGAAAAGGTGGCCGATATGATGATCGACCAGAACAGATCCCGCATCAGAATATCAGACAACAAGATTGTACTCAGAAGATCCAAGATCTCGACAGTGTATCCCATATATATTTCATCTTTTGTTTGAAAGTGACTTGTCTGGACTTTCATATGCAGTGAACCACATATAGACCTGAGTTCATCCTCAAAATGTTTCTGCAAAGGACTTCTTGGAGAAAGTACATCAGAGAGATGATCATTTTCAATCTCAATTGATTAATTTGATGGCGTGTCAACGTGGTACAAATGAGTATTGGTATTGTCGTCATGGAGAACTTAAATGTATGTTAATGAACTAAGGAACTCTGTGCCTTACCTAGGCCTGGTCGCACCCACGCTCCTCCTGCTTCCTGCTCCTCACCGCCCACTCCTGATTTCGCCGCTGCCTCTTCACTTCCCTGCAGGCGACCCAGCCGCGGCTGAGCCGCCCGCCCGCACCTGATTTCCCGCCGCTGCCTCCCTGCGGCCCCGCCCCCCCGCCAGCCGATTGGCTCACCCTCTCCCGACACCCAGCGGACACTCCCTCCTGGCTCCCTTTTTAAGGGGACCCTGCCTCCAACTCGGGAGCGACCACTGTGCCTTACCTAGGCCTGGTCGCCCCCACGCTCCTCCTACTTCCTGCTCCTCACCGCCCGCTCCTGATTTCGCCGCTGCCTCTTCACTTCCCTGCAGGCGACCCAGCCGCCGCTGAGCCGCCCGCCCGCCCGCACCTGATTTCCCGCCGCTGCCTCCCTGCGGCCCCGCCCCCCGCCAGCGGATTGGCTCACCCGCTCCCGCCACCCAGCGGACCCTCCCTCCTGGCTCCCTTCTTATGACGCCCCCATGCACGCGCAGCGTTGACGTGCAGCGGGCGCGCCGATTGTGCACCGAAGGCGCGCCAAAGGCAAGCCCGTCTGCGCCCGTCCGCGCCTGGACCGCGCCCAGTGCCAGGACCCCTGGCCTCCGCCGATGCAAGAGGACCCGACATACCTATGACACCGCCGCCCTCAACGCACTCAATGCGGGCCGGAACCCCACCTGCTGCCGAGCCACCCTGAGACGCATCCACGGACCCTTCACCTGCAAGGCCTGCAAGTTCACCTCCCTCCGAATCTGCACCGCACCCGCCAATCCAAGCACCAGCAGCAACCACCTCAAGTGCATCCTGCTCAACACCCGCTCCGTCCACAGACACGCCGTGGAACTCTGGAACCTCCTCGACGCAAAATCAGCAGATGTCGCCTTCCTCACGGAAACCTGGATGAACGTCTCCTCAGCCCCCGACATCGCCATCGCCATCCCGGACGGGTACAAGATCATCAGGAGGGACCGCGTCAACCAGACCGGAGGAGGCATCGCCATCGTCCACAGGAACACCATCCGCATCACGACCGACTCCAACGACACCTTCGCCGCCGCCGAGCACCTCCATTTCCAGATACACACCGACCCAAAGACGACCCTCAGAGGCACCCTCGTCTACAGACCCCCAGGACCACGCACACAATTCAGCGAAGACATCACAGACTTCATCAGCCCGCACGCCCTTCCCTCCGCTGACTACATCCTCCTTGGAGACCTCAACTTCCACCTGGAGAACAACAAGGACCGCAACACCGCCGCCCTGCTGGACAACCTCACCAACCTCGGACTCAAGCAACTGGTCAACACCCCCACCCACTACGCCGGCCACACGCTTGATCCCGTCTTCTCATCCAGCAAGCACATCACCTTCAGCCACTCCACCGGACTCCACTGGACCGACCACAGCTGAGTCCACTTCAGCCTCAGGAGAACCACGACCCACCACCACCCGCCACAGGTTCCCCAGAGAAGCTGGAGCAAGATCACCGCCGACCAGCTCACCACCTCCCTCAGCCAGAACCCACCCGCCAGCACAACGGACCCCAACGAAGCAGCCCGCAACTTCACACAGTGGCTGACCGCCTGCGCCGACGACCTCGCACCACTGAAGAACCCTCCCAGCAGACCCAGAAGCAAGATGGCATCCTGGTTCACCGACGAACTCAAGGACTCCAAGAAGACCTGCCGCACCCTCGAGAAAGCCTGGCTCCTCGACCAGACCACTGACAACATGACCGCCCTCAAACACGCCACCCGCAAGCACCACCAGCTTATCCGCACCACCAAGAAGAAATCACTGAAGGAACGACTGGACAACAACGCCCACAACAGCAAGGAACTCTTCAGCATCGTCAAGGAGTTCTCCAACCCCAGCACCGGCAACAACGACATCTCTCCTTCACAAGATCTCTGCGACTCTCTCGCCTCGTTCTTCCACCGCAAGATCGCCGACATCCACAACAGCTTCAGCGCACCATCCACGCACCCAACCGTCGAACCAACGCCCCCCACCACCACCCTCTGCACCTGGACCACGGTGACCACCGAAGACACAGCCCGCACGATGAACACCATCCACTCCGGATCTCCAACCGACCCCTGCCCCCACCACGTCTTCAACAAGGCCGACTCCACCATCGCACCCCAACTCCGGAACATCATCAACACCTCCTACAACACCGTCACTTTCCCGGAGAGCTGGAAGCATGCCGAGCTCAGCGCCCTACTGAAGAAACCAACAGGGGACCCCACCGACCTCAAGAACGTCTGCCCCATCTCGCTCCTCCCTTTTCCTGCTAAAGTCATCGAGAAGATCGTCAACAGACAGCTTGCCGCCTTCCTCGAGACGAACGGATCCCTCGACCCCTCGCAGTCCGGTTTCAGAGCCAACCACAGCACCGAGACCGACCTCATCGCAGCCACCGACGATATCCGAGCCCTGCTCGACAACGGGGAAACAGCGGCACTCATCCTCCTGGATCTCTCTGCAGCCTTCGACACTGTCTGCCACCGCACCCTAGTTCAACGCCTCAGCGACATCGGTATCCAAGAGAAGGCACTGGAGTGGATCACCTTGTTCCTCGCCGGAAGAACACAGAGAATCCGCCTCCCCCCGTTTCGCTCCGAGGCCACCAAAGTCATCTGCGGCGTACCGCAAGGATCATCACTCAGCCCCACCCTCTTCAACGTCTACATGAGACCTCTTGCAGCCATCGCGCGCCAACACAACCTCAACATCATCTCCTACGCCGACGACACTCAGCTGATCCTCTCCCTCACCAGAGACCCCGACACCGCCAGAACCAGCCTACACGAAGGGATGAAAGACGTCGCCGAGTGGATGAGGAACAGCCGCCTGAAGCTGAACTCAGACAAGACGGATGTCCTCATCCTGGGACCATCGCCCTCCGCCTGGGATGACTCCTGGTAGCCCCCCGCCCTGGGCACTGCACCCAAGCCAACAGACCACGCACGCAACCTGGGCTTCATCCTGGACTCCTCACTCTCGATGACCAGACAAGTCAACACAATCTCCTCATCGTGCTTTCACACCCTGCGCATGCTTCGCAAGATCTTCCGATGGATCTCGACCGAGACCAGGAAGACGGTCACCCAGGCACTCATCACCAGCCGACTGGACTACGGAAACGCCCTCTACGCCGGAACCACAGCCAAGCTTCAGAAAAGACTCCAGCGCATCCAGAACGCCTTCGCCCGACTCATCCTGGACGGCCCCAGACGCAGCCACATCTCCGGCCACCTGAGAGACCTGCACTGGCTCCCCGTCAACAAGAGGATCACGTTCCGGCTCCTCACCCACGCACACAAGTCTCTCCACGACCTGGGCCCCAAGTACCTCAACGACCGCCTGACCTTCTAAACGCCCACCCGCCAGCTACGGTCTACCAGCCTCGCCCTCGCCGCCGTACCACGCATCCGAAGAGCCACCGCCGGAGGAAGATCCTTCTCCTCCCTCCCCATCCACCTTCGTCTGACCCAGGACCATCTCGCCTTCAGGAGACAACTCAAGACCTGGCTGTTCGAGCAGTAGCGGACCCCTTCCCCCAAGCGCCTTGAGACCCTTCCGGGTGAGTAGTGCGCTATACAAATGTTATGATTGATTGATTGATTGATTGAACTCCTAGGTGTTTTTTTCCGCTAAGTTGTGCTGAATACGCATGCAACGATTTACTTGAATTTCTTTGAGAAGCAAATTCAAATATTAAAAACATTGAATTCAAGACACCTGGAGAACTGTGTTCCTTGGATCCTGTGTGCAGATATTTTAATCAAAGGTTTCAAGCTTTGATGTATTTTATCTGCAATAAAAAACAGTCCTCCTCTTGGGCAAGTTATTGATTTCTTTTGCAGAAAGGAGTATCAAGTTAGAGGTGCTCCTCATATACATATGTTGTTATGGATCAAGGATGCACCAAAATTTGGAACTGATTCGTATGAGACTGTTTTATATTTTATTGAAGACTATGTTACATGTACCATACCAAAAACAAGAGAAGAAAACATCTTAAGGTAACAAGTTTTACGGTTTCAAAGTCACCGATGTGGCAAATACTGTCGACGGAAATACAAGTCGAAGGAAAAGTTTTATATCAAATGTCATTTTGGATTTTCACATGCAGTAATATCCAAAGGAAGAGTCAACAGTTTCATGTCGGTAGTGAGACATACCATTACTAGAAAATCTCCAAAAAATACTAACAATTTAAAAAGAGGTGAACAATCAAAGTATATTAATGATTATAATTCAGTTATTTCGTCGATGTGGAATGCTAATATGGATATCCAGTATGTTGCGGATAATTCCATTGCTGCTGCTCGGAATGTAACCTCATACATAACAAAATCAGAAAAGACAGAGTTGAAAGAAATGTGGAAAGAAATTTTCCACAAGAAGAGTCTTAGTAAGAAATTGTACAGCTTTTTTGAAGATGCTGTCCCATGTATCCTACGAATGTTCGGGTCGTTATCCTCTGCAAGTTTATATTCAAAGTCAAGAGGAATAATTTGGGTTAGTCTAGGTCTTGCTGCAACACAAAATCGAGTACTTAAATCTATCCAAGTAATCAAATATTTAGCATTAAATGAACTGGAAAGCACAGATATTGTTAAAACAAACTTTTTGGATACATACTATCCAAATAGAAGTCCTCTTCTTGAAAACATATGTCTCTATGAAGTAGTGCTGAAAAATTACAGTTTTAAGAGAAATGTTGCAAAGAACATAAATGAACAAAAATATTAAGTGAATGGTTCAGAAGGATGTTTGGTGAAACACAGTAAAGGAAATATGATCAATTATAGGAAAATGTGTTGTGATACTCCTGATAAAAGGGAATTTTAGGATTTAGCACATCTGAAACTCTTCAAGCCTTCGCGAACGGAACTGGAATTACTTGGATATTTTGCTATGAATATTCCTTTAATGCATGTAAAGATAACATTGAACGCACAGTTTTCATAAATTATCTGTAAAAGTTCTGCTCCACTGAGTCAAGATCCTCTAGGAGAAGCAATTCTTGAAAATGAAGCAGCAATCGCCATGAGTGAAGTAGAAACAGCAATGCATCAGGCACAACACAATATTATGGACTTAGGAAATTTGGAAGAGCAACTAAATATTGAACAAAAAGAAATTTATCAATAAGTGACACAACAGCTTGACCATGGTTTATTTTTTTAAACCTATTCAAATGTATATCAGGGGTCAAGCTGGTACAGGTAAAAGTTTCTTAAAGAAAGTTTTGACCAGTTATTTACAGAAATCCATTGAATCACATTTATCTTGTGTTGTAACCGCTCCAACTGAGTATGCAGCACACAACATTAAAGGGCTTACCTTACATTGTTTACTAATGTTACCTTGAAAACAAGTTGAAATATCACAAGCTTTCAGGAGAAGCTTGTTTGGAAGTTTCAAGAGTACTAAAGAAAATGAAACATTTGATTATTGATGCGGTAAGCATGCTCTCGAACTTAATGCTAGCCTTTGAGCATTTAAGAATGCAGCAAATTATAAAAACAGAATATCATCTGTTATTTGGAGGAAATAATGTGACAGTTTTGAGAGAGGTATTGGGGCAGTATGGAAAGCCCAACTGTGTTTTTAACTGTTATTTTATCGTTTGGGAACTGTGCTGCAAAGGGGGGCATTTAATACCTGACTGCTGGGTCTTAACTGTGCGGGGGCATTTATAACACTCTCCGGTCCACCGCAATCGCATTAGGCGATTTATTGAGAAGTGTGGCTCAATGGTTAGAGCGGCAGACCCTGATGCAGAGGTCTAGCCCCGGACCAGGGTTCAATTCCCTCCTCGGCGGGTCTCGGGCTCAATTTCCTCGGACCTGATAATTCTCGCCTTGGTGCATATTCTAATCATGGGTCCTACCCTGCAACTCTGGGCAATAGCTTGCTTAATCTCCACAACAGCCCCAATAATGCTAGGATGCCTAGCTTCACCTTGGGGGTGCCCAGGAGTGGGCACAGTACAGGGAAAAGCCAGGAAGGGTTCCACAGCGGTATGCGTACAAGCCCCGAGATGCCTCATGGGTGACTTATGCGCTATACAGTACTACACATTTACATTTACATTTACATTGAGTAGAGAGAGTTCATCAAGTCTTTTTTCACTGGGCAGTAGCGAGGCGGTTGGCAGTCTAGTCTCCAACTCGCCGCCGTCTCTGGTTCACCGCAATCGCATTAGGTGGTGATTGAGGGGAGAGAGTTCGTCAAGTCTTTTTTCACTGGGCACTAGCGAGGAGACTGGCCGTCTAGTCTCCAACTCGACGCCGTCATAAATTTTTCTACTCAAAGTTGGACAACCTTGGAGCAACAATTTATACGCGGCCGTCCAGCAGCGGAGTCATCCTTGGGGGTCACGAAAGTGAAACAGCAGCCGTACACGGGATCGAGGACGGGCCCACTTGCGGGGTCCATACAGGACTTGATTATGTGCTTTCCGCACCACACTTCCCATAATGCACAGTCTCATTTGAGCCTCCCATTGGTGGGTGTGTCATATGGAAAATGGAGAAGTGGGTTAGCGGTTGCGCACACCGCTTCCGTTAAAGCCCCTGAAGAGAAGCATATGGAGCTTCGAAACGCGTCGGGCAGATCCATTACGGAGCGGCATCTACAAGCGGATCCCCGTCCTCACCTACACATAAATCAAGCTGCTGCTCGTGTGCTACTCAAAGGTGGAAAACCTTGGAGTGACAATATATATAACGGGATGAAGGCAGAAGAGCGTTTTTGCATTGAGGATGCAAGCGTGAAATGGATCCAAATTTCATGACACTGGTCGATATGCTGTTAAACAAGCCTTTCAGGTAACCACTGGGTGTTGTAATGAGATCCTGTGCTAGAGTTCGACGTATCAACGTTAAATGTGACAGACCCCGCACTACAGGTCCCAAGATGCAATGTGCCACGCCCACTTTGGGGCAGGACTGTTTAAAGTGAATGGGTGGTAACATGAAATCTAGCCAGCACAAACGCCATTGAGAAAGAGAACGAGGGGTTCTCGAAACGCGTCTGGACATTGTGCCTTCTCATGTAATACTTACATGCAGACCCAAGCAGTAATGGGTGGACTTGAGATTTGTATACTGCTGCCACTTTGCCCGAATAAATCCAGTACCTTGAATCCTGATGCCTGGTCGGCGTGCTTCTTTCCAATTGGTTTAGAAGGAGTGTGTTTATGTTCCTTGGAGGTGTTCGCTCCCAGCGCCTTGACCGCCCTTACCTGTGTCCTGCTCTGCGAACAAAACGTGTGGCAAATCAATTTGAGAACAGGACCCGCCTGCACTTGCCTGGTAAGCGGCACGGAGTGTACCTGCAAGCACGGAGTTTCCGGCGATTACTGAGCCCCAGTGCAAGTTGTGGGCGTGGGAAGGTGGAGCACAAGCGTGCAACACCGTGGGCATCAACTTCAGGGTGCTGGTTCATAACGGGATGAAGGCAGAAGAGCGTTTTTGCATTGAGGATGCAAGCGTGAAATGGATCCAAATTTCATGACACTGGTCGATATGCTGTTAAACAAGCCTTTCAGGTAACCACTGGGTGTTGTAATGAGATCCTGTGCTAGAGTTCGACGTATCAACGTTAAATGTGACAGACCCCGCACTACAGGTCCCAAGATGCAATGTGCCACGCCCACTTTGGGGCAGGACTGTTTAAAGTGAATGGGTGGTAACATGAAATCTAGCCAGCACAAACGCCATTGAGAAAGAGAACGAGGGGTTCTCGAAACGCGTCTGGACATTGTGCCTTCTCATGTAATACTTACATGCAGACCCAAGCCGTAATGGGTGGACTTGAGATTTGTATACTGCTGCCACTTTGCCCGAATAAATCCAGTACCTTGAATCCTGATGCCTGGTCGGCGTGCTTCTTTCCAATTGGTTTAGAAGGAGTGTGTTTATGTTCCTTGGAGGTGTTCGCTCCCAGCGCCTTGACCGCTCTTACCTGTGTCCTGCTCTGCGAACAAAACGTGTGGCAAATCAATTTGAGAATAGGACACGCCTGCACTTGCCTGGTAAGCGGCACGGAGTGTACCTGCAAGCACGGAGTTTCCGGCGATTACTGAGCCCCAGTGCAAGTTGTGGGCGTGGGAAGGTGGAGCACAAGCGTGCAACACCGTGGGCATCAACTTCAGGGTGCTGGTTCATAACGGGATGAAGGCAGAAGAGCGTTTTTGCATTGAGGATGCAAGCGTGAAATGGATCCAAATTTCATGACACTGGTCGATATGCTGTTAAACAAGCCTTTCAGGTAACCACTGGGTGTTGTAATGAGATCATGTGCTAGAGTTCGACGTATCAACGTTAAATGTGACAGACCCCGCACTACAGGTCCCAAGATGCAATGTGCCACGCCCACTTTGGGGCAGGACTGTTTAAAGTGAATGGGTGGTAACATGAAATCTAGCCAGCACAAACGCCATTGAGAAAGAGAACGAGGGGTTCTCGAAACGCGTCTGGACATTGTGCCTTCTCATGTAATACTTACATGCAGACCCAAGCCGTAATGGGTGGACTTGAGATTTGTATACTGCTGCCACTTTGCCCGAATAAATCCAGTACCTTGAATCCTGATGCCTGGTCGGCGTGCTTCTTTCCAATTGGTTTAGAAGGAGTGTGTTTATATATATATATATGTATATTACCTACTGGCGGTCGCCAGTAGGTATATATAGTTAGGATTTTTTCTCTATGGGATTTTTGAAAATTCTATGTCTAATAACTTTGGCGTTTGTGGACGGAATTGGCTGAAATTTTCAGGAAAATGGCACATTTTGTTTCTGAGCAGCCCTTGAAAATTTGGGGGGGGGTTCGTCAAGGGGGGGCCGAGAAAAAAGGGGGGTCCCAAAACGTGTTTTTAACATTGAGTTTTCCATAGGGCGGCTGGCCTCACTTTTAGCCCGAACGGCTGAATGGATTTGCACGAAACTTGGCAAAATTGTAGGGACTGGTAGCCCGATGTGCCTTTTGTAGGTCTCAATATATGTGCTCCAGTGGATTTTGAGAAATTAACGTTTAAAAAAAGATATATATCTGTAACAGCGGACCTGGCAGCGTCCCAGGACGCGTACTTTTCGCGCAACGGAGCTTTGTGAAGCGAAGCTGATTGGTTCTCCGGCGTCTGTCAACATTCCAAAAAGTCCGTAGCGGCCGCCATCTTGTCTCTCGGTAGGATCGAGAGACAAGAGGAGGTCAAAACAAAGGGGGAAATAACTATAAGGGGGCATAGTAGATCCTCGCTGACCCCCTAGGTTTGATGTGGAGGTTTTAAAAGGGCCCCGCGGGGCAAAAAAAAAAAATAATAATAATAATCGAACGGCTGAATGGATTTGCACGAAACTTGGCAAAATATTAGGGACTGGTAGCCCGATGTGCCTTTGCTAGGTCTCAATATATGTGCTCCAGTGGATTTTGAGAAATTAACGTTCAAAAAAAGATATATATCTGTAACAGCGCTCCGCTTCGCGTAACGGAGGTTTGCGAAGCTGATTGGTCATTCTGTCACTGGGCTATAGTTGGGCTACATCTGGCTGATATTTGGGCTACATTTGTTTTTTTGTGTGTCTGGCGGCCATCTTTGGGCTACATTGGGCTACATTGGGCTTCATTGGGCTACATTGGGCTACATTTGGGCTCCAACATATATATAGGCCAATGTAGCCCAATATATATTTTTCAAAGTTAATTTTCATAAAAACCACTGGAGCATATATCTTGAGACATAGCAAAGGCACATCGGGCTACCAGTCCCTACAATTTTGCCAAGTTTCGTGGAAATCCATTCAGCCGTTCGAGCTAAAAGTGAGTCCAACCGCCCTATGGAAATGAAGGAAATGAATGGGTAATTTGTAATTAGCAAATAGCTAATCGCAAACTAGGAATGGTAAAGAATCGCTATTTATTCCTTAAAGTTCGCTATTTAGGAAATGCAAAAAACTTTGATGATACATATGGCGGTTCATCTCTAACAAGATAAGAAGCATAGGGATACATTTATGATGACTGGCGCATCACCAGGGATGTGTTAGTCATTCTGTGCCGCTGTTCCGTCACCTATGGTGTGCTGCATTTACAATGCGGCGCATCATGGGGCAAAAACAGCACAGATGCGTGATGTATCTGTGCCGTAAAGGTGGCGCATTGCTGGAGTTGTATCGCAAGTGTGATGAAGCTCCAGCAAGGGTCGGGGGTGCCCCTGTCGCAGGGTTTCTGTTCTCACACAGAACTGTGGACAGAGGATTGGAACCTCGGCGAATTAGGGTGTCCCAAAACTCACGTTAGTAATCAAAAACTCCTTAGCAAGCTAGGTACAGTGTCACATTGGATATAACAAACTCTCAATGTTTAGACAATCCAGAATATGAATTTATAGTACCTCAGGATACGTGGAACTCATGAACAGTCGGTCGTTATATATTTCTTAGAAACCAGAACATGGAGTTAAGAAGAACACATGTGTATTTGAAATGTTTATTTACTAATGCCGTCTTCTCAGGCGTAGTATCTTAGATAATACAAGTACACATATTATCAGTAGCAAAATTACCAGCATAGTTACTAGTACATAAAAAGCGAATGGTGATAGTATGTTAACATGCTGTAAATGAATAAGAGTTAGCAACACTTATAAGCAGCCGCGGGCCGTGGAGGGAGTTACGGTGAGGCAGGGAGGCGGGGAGGGGGAGAAGCAGGGTGGAGAATACAAGTACACATATTATCAGTAGCAAAATTACCAGCATAGTTACTAGTACATAAAAAGCGAATGGTGACAGTATGTTAACATGCTGTAAATGAATAAGAGTTAGCAACACTTATAAGCAGCCGCGGGCCGTGGAGGGAGTTACGGTGGGGCAGGGAGGCGGGGAGGGGGAGGGGCAAGGTAGAGAGGGCTCCACCCTGCTTCTCCCCCTCCCCGCCTCCCTGCCTCACCGTAACTCCCTCCACGGCCCGCGGCTGCTTATATCTCACCCTCCCTAATACACATATTATATTATTTGCTAAGAAGGTCTCTTTGTGTTGGTTTAGGGCGTGCCCATACTTTAGTGTGTTAGATTTGAAGGAATCACATCAGCATACACCAGCTCTCTCTTCATGTGAACCGCATCAACTGTTGTGTATGTGTGTTCGGCAAAGCAATATAAAACCCGCCTCATGCCCAGAATTGGCAGAAGTTGCACTTATGTTATGAGTATGAAGTCGTGGAGATCAGACCTCATAACAATTCTGTATCGTGTTGTTCTTGAAACTTTAGCACTCACTGTACAGATATAGTTTAACAAGCAAAGCAGATAGTAGAGCAATAACATATTATTCTCATGTAAACCACGATGAACTACTAGGTGGAAAGCTAAAGCAACAACTAAGTGTCGTGTGCAGAAGTTGCAAAAAAGGAAAAATGGCGTTTAAACCGGTAATGAGCCCATGCTAACTTAACACGGTGTAAAGATATCCAGGACCTAGATGACACCTCCCCATGATCCGGAAACGAACTGAATAAGATAATAGAAGTGCCATCTCATGAGAGCAGATTGCAAGTTTATATGTGGACGGTCCGCAAGGTAAAGCATTAAAAACTAGGAAAATTTAATGCTAAAGAAAAATAAAACAGCCAAGTACTTTATCGAGTCTTAAGCCAATAGGCAAGGTAAATAATAAAAACTTGACAAATAAGTCAATGAATTGTCAATGAAATGCTAGTACTCAGCATATCAAACATGAAAATGGTCTATGACATAACTGTGTATGCAAAATAAGCTGCAACAGCCTCCAATAGGAAGTCACCGTCTTCATCCGAAAACAGTTCAGCCATCCAATTTAAAAGCGGAAAAGAACATACGTGCTCTCCCAGCACCGGATCCTCTATCACCATCAGAGGACAGCTCGGTGGGTTTTCAAGAAAGCTCTGTTCCAAGAAAGACTGTGCTGCCGCCAGTAAATTCCAGGGACCAAGTAGTCCATGCATCAATGCCACAGCCATAATCCTTTCGCCAGGACAAACCAACTCGTGAGTAATGATAGGAGTCATCAGCTGATTAAAGTCGACGTCAGGAGAAACCGGTCCGCAGAGACACAAATCAATGGCCCAATCGAAATCACAGGTCAGGCAGTGAAATACAGGCTGGACACAGGTGAAGTAGGAGAATCGAAAAGATAATCCATATGCCGTGCTTAATATCGCCAACGGCATTGTGCCATAATATTCTAGCATGCGATTGCGGAACAGTGTCAGCAGCTGCAGGGTGGGAGGTTGCATAGGAGGGACATCCATATTTAAAAATGTAAAAAAGCACAAGAGCGTCCGCTGGTAATGCAAGTAAAAATGCCAATCCACGAACCAGAGTGGAGAAAATAGAATGAAAGGAAGCAGGGATGACTCCAAAGATTTTCTCAAATGAAGTCACGAGACCACTGGTAACAACTTTAAAAAAGTGCGCCAGGGCTTTTGTGGAGGATGCGTTAAAGATAGTCGGAACCATCTTGCTGAAATTGAAAGGCAAATCTGAATTGAAAAGGGTCTGCACCTCTGTACGGGTGTTCGCTATGTGAAGCACGAAAGTTTCACGGGCCGAACTCAAGGCCACCTCTCTCTGAGACAAAAGAGCTCTTATTCTTGCCATGCCGTTGAAATCTGTCCCAAGGTTGGTATTTGTGGCCAGATTGAAAACTCCCTATGTTCATGTGTGGGAGGAAATAGAACATTTCTGCAGCAAATAACCCGTTCACTTACTGTTACGATAAAAGGAATACTTTTAATTAACTCAGAACAATCTTCATTATTGAGCATCAAATAACTACCATTTTCCAACAACTTGAACGTGGGGATGATAGCAGGAACTGGCGTGCCTTGCAACACGCAAGCCATATTTGGTCGGTGTTTGTTGCATGAACCGTGTAACTGTATGTGCCTACACATTAGTGAATGATCTGGCGTCTCAGTGCATTCCTCTCCATTCAGATAAACTTCTTGATCATCTTTGAAACATCTGTATGTGTATGGAAGCGACCGGACCTCATGAAGAAAAGCACTACCTAAAGGTTCATAACGACCTATTGATATATATTTCATACAATTTGAAAACTTATATAAAGCAAAAGGCAGCGTTATTAAACCGTGGATAAGGCACGTTGCCAAAAAACCCGCAATCCTCTGCTGATGATGTCACTGAGCATGTCATGAATGATGTAATATGTGACATCATCAGCAGTGGATTACGGGTAATAGTATCTCTAGTTTACTCCCCTATAGCTGTCTTTCTTTTAACATAAGTGTCTGTTTCCTTCCCTTATACTTACTGTTTTTGGTTCGCTTCCGGTTCGCGTACCGGCGAGCGAACTGGGAAGCGAACTAAGAGAAATAGAGGTTGGCACAGTTCCAAATATTGTACCAATTTTTTAATAACGGGGAGGTAGTTCTGAAAAGAACTTTTTTTTTTATTGTTTTTGTTGTTTTATATTTTTTTTATTATTTTTCTGAACATTTTTTTACTTTTTTTGAATTTTTCTGAACAGTTTTATATTTTTTTGGGTTTTTCTTGGAGGGGGCAATGAAAACGATTCATTGTAAAGGGCTCAACAGGAGCAACAAAACAAAAAAAGAAGTATTTATTATTTTGGGCGTTTCGTACAAACTTGCATATGATAGTCAATAGCTCTGTTGATCAGAGTGATGCTTCTTTCTCCGTAGGAAATGAATCCATCGCAAAATACGCAGATGTGTTTTACTTCACCAAATTTCATTTGTATATTTGGCACCATCTCCCTGCCCTCTGGTCCCGTTACTTCCGGTACAACAGATCTTCTGGCCATAATATGGAGATTATCTAGGTCGTTCCGAAACTGTGCAGCACTGTAGTTGTTAGGATGCCACCTAGTCATATGGCGATGCATTGTGTAGTTTCCGAAACTGTATTTTTTCTCGGTTCCTCTGGACAGTCTATCTTGACATATAAGGCAAGTTACGTATCTTGCATTTACTTTTTTCTGACCTTTGGGAATTTAAAAAAATTGCCAAATGAAGTTTTCTTTCCGGTGAGACGTCCTGGGCTGCTCAGGCAAAAACTGCCTCTCTTCGTGCTCGTCGTCCTGTTCCTTTTCTTCCTCTTCTTGTTGAATTATAACTTGAGCAGGTGGTCCACTCTTCCTTGGATGTGGTGGAGGTGGTGGGGAAGCACCAGCTGAAGCTACTAAAGAAGCCATTGCTCAGTGATCACAAAGGGTCTTTCTCTCACAATGATGAAAGTCAGAGTGAGGAAAGAAGGAGGGATTTTCATCATTTGGGAAAAACAAGAGTTCT
This sequence comes from Lissotriton helveticus, assembly GCF_964261635.1. Taxonomy (NCBI): domain Eukaryota; kingdom Metazoa; phylum Chordata; class Amphibia; order Caudata; family Salamandridae; genus Lissotriton; species Lissotriton helveticus. The sequence goes on from NC_136061.1 coordinate 2,052,995,637, forward strand.
CAACCAATCAAAAGTGTTCATTTTAGATTATATGACCTAGTCTTACATCATTAGGAAACCAAAAGTGAAATGAACCAATGAAAAGTGTTATTACCAAGTCACATGACTTGCTGTGTTTACGTTAAGCGCTTTGCAGGGCCTCCCGGTTTGCTTCCAGAAACCTGCACTTTGCGACTCGCTTCGCGTACCAGTTCGCTAACGTAGCACGTCATATGACGTATCACGCGACAACGTGAAACGTCATGCGGACGGGAGGCGTCACGATGTTGTTTTCTAACGCGGCACTTGCGGTAAAGAAACGTTTACCGGCTCGCGGTCTATTTCGCGGCATCAAGGTCAGCTAACGGGAAGCTTCCCGATTCGCGAAGCGGGAACGAAGAAAAAAAAATATTAAAAAAAAAAATTATTCATAAACATATAAAATATATTTTTGGATTTAAAGAAGAATACATTTTACAGCTACAGATATTAGCTGTTAAAAAACCAATGAAATTCACAGAAAAAACCATAGGTTATAGACCATATATAGTTAGGAATTAGCATTTACAAAACCTTGAAAATTCACTGAAAAAACCATAGGTTATAGACCATATATAGTTAGGAATTAGCATTTAGAAAACCTTATTTTACTCACACAAAACCATTGAAATTCCATATATAGTTAGTTGCACTAACTATATATCGCGCACCCGCAATCCACTGCTGATGATGTCACATATTACATCATTCATGACATGGTCAGTGACATCACTGATGACATCACTGATGACATCTCAAATGACATCACTGATGACATCATCTAGTGTCTGTGTGTTTTTGTAAAGTTTAAATACGTTTTACATATTGAAGAATGAGTGGATGTATGGAAGACTGAGTGTGTGTGTGGCTGGCTGGGAGGTGTGTGACTCTGTGCATATCAATGTGTACTTGTATCAGTGATTGTATAAGAGAGTAAGTATGTGTTAGTATATGTGTGAAAAGTATGGTGTTCTGTGTTTAACTATAGATGAGGAAATCGAAGTGTGATTGATTCTTCACAGGACTGACTAGGTGTATGAGTGCATATGATAGTGTTCTAATAATAACTGACTGTATGTATGAGTAATTGTATGGGTGAATGAGTGAATGTGTGTGTAGACGTACGAATCAGTGAGTGCGTATGTAGTAACTGGTATTGGTGTGTCATGATGTCATCAGTGATGTCATTTGAGATGTCATCAGTGATGTCATTTCAGATGTCATTTGTGATGTCATCAGTGATGTCACTGAAGTATGGTGTTCTGTGTTTAACTGTATAGATGAAGAAATGGAAGTGTGATTGATTCTTTACAGGACTGACTTGGTGTGTGAGTAACTCCATGGATGAGTGGCAGTGTGTGACTGTCTGCATAGGTGTATGAGTGCATATGATAGTGTTGTAATAATGAGTGACTGTATGTATGAGTGATTGTATGGGTGAATGAGTGAATGTGTGTGTAGACGTAGGAATCAGTGAGTGCGTATGTAGTAACTGGTATTGGTGTGTCATGATGTCATCAGTGATGTCATTTGAGATGTCATCAGTGATGACATCAGTGATGTCATTTGAGATGTCATCAGTGATGTCATCAGTGATGTCACTGACCATGTCATGAATGATGTAATATGTGACATCATCAGCAGTGGATTGCGGGTGCGCGATATATAGTTAGTGCAACTAACTATATATGGAATTTCAATGGTTTTGTGTGAGTAAAATAAGGTTTTCTAAATGCTAATTCCTAACTATATATGGTCTATAACCTATGGTTTTTTCAGTGAATTTTCAAGGTTTTGTAAATGCTAATTCCTAACTATATATGGTCTATAACCTATGGTTTTTTCTGTGAATATATATATATATATATTACCTACTGGCGGTCGCCAGTAGGTATATATAGTTAGGATTTTTTCTCTATGGGTTTTTTGAAAATTCTATGTCTAATAACTTTGGCGTTTGTGGACGGAATTGGCTGAAATTTTCTGGAAAATGGAACATTTTGTTTCTGAGCAGCCACTGGAAATTTGGGGGGAGTTGGTCCAGGGGGGGCCGAGAAAAAAGGGGGGTCCCAAAACGTGTTTTTAACATTGAGTTTTCCATAGGGCGGTTAGCCTCACTTTTAGCCCGAACGGCTGAATGGATTTGCCCGAAACTTGGCAAATTTGTAGGGACTGGTAGCCCGATGTGCCTTTTGTAGGTCTCAATATATGTGCTGCAGTGGATTTTGAGAAAATAACGTTCAAAAAAAGATATATATCTGTAAGCGCGGACCAGGCAGCGCCCCGGTACGCGTACTTGACGCGTAACGGAACTTCGCGTAGCGAAGTTGATTGGCTCTCCGGTGTCTGTCAACATTCTAAACAGTCCGGAGCGGCCGCCATCTTGTCTCTCGGTAGGATCGAGAGACAAGAGGAGGTCAAAAGCGAAGGGGCAAATGACCTTAAGGGGGCATAGTAGATACTCCCTGACCCCCTAGGTTTGATGTGGAGGCTTTAAAGGGGCCCCGCTAAGCAAAAAAAAAAAAAAAATTTTTTTGTTTTTTTTCGTGGTTAGCGCCCGGTACGCGAACCGGGAAGCGTACTGGGGAGCGTATCACAATAAAAAATGAATGATAGACTTTTCAAATGCTGTATGTTAATTGATTGTTGGTTTTGTTGATTATTTTTTTTTTTTTAAACTTTTTTTATTGTGTTTCATAATTTATTAAACTTTCTAACATTTCATTGTCAGAAATTTCATAATCATGGAATATAGATTGTAGTCTCTGAGGTTGTAAAATGTCCTCATTTGCAAGGAGGTTATCTACTGCTTGCACACATTGCAGTAGTTCTTGGTCCCATGTTTCATCCATAAATTCAATCTCATTTGGATCAATGATTTCTGTGTTGGACTCTGGAAGGACAATTTCAAATGAAATGTTTTGTTCACTTTCCATTTTTCCTGAAATTTGCATAAAAAAAATATATATTAGTAGAGGTAGGGCACTGTTGGGATTAATTTTAGATAGGCAGTTTTTATCAGAGAATTTATCTTTGGGCAGTGTATAGTATCAGAGTGGAAGTAGGAATATAAAAAAGTGTATCTAAATTTATAAGTACTACAGAGGGATAGTATATAACTAACAGAAAAAGTTTGCCATATTAACTTAAAGTGCACAATATACTTCAGTTTTAAAAATAACAACTTACCTTTAAAAAGAAGTTGAAGTTATTAATGAAAATCCAAATGAAATGTACACCAGGAAGTAGTAGTCAAAATGGCTGTGTTTCCTTCTCTTCCTTTATATATATTCGGGTACATAACCAATCAAATATCATGTAAAAAAAGTAGAAAATGAAAGTAACATTTTAATTGGTTGTCAATTCCAACACTTCAGATGTGTTTTGTGAAGTAATTTACCTCACGGTATTTAGAGAGGACTACAGGCTAAATGGCTAAATGGAATTCCAATCAAATTTGTGAAAATGGTAGGGATTGGTATGTAGTATGAGCTATTCTATATTTGGTGAAATTGTCTCCAGTGGCTTTTCTGTGAACTACTTTCCCACCTTTTTTGATGGTGCGCTTCCCAGGGAGCGACCCGGTACGCGAACCGTTGAGCGCCCCGGTTCGCGTACCTTAAGCGTTCCGGGAGTCCACCATTTTGTGTTTCGGTCGAATTAAGATACAAGATGGAGGGCAAATAATGTTCAGAATGGGTAGAAGGGGGCACGGTAGACTTATCTTGACCCCCTAGGTTTTGTGAGGGTGGCTGAGGAGGCCCATATGTGCGGAAAAAAAAACATTTTTTTTAAAAATTTCGCGAGGTTAGCTCCCGGTACGCGTACCGGGTAGCGCACCAGGGAGCGTATTTTGTTGAAAATTAGTGAAAATAGTTAGAGTAAAAAAATAATTGTGAGTGATTAGATGTAGGGTAGCTCTGAGAAGAGCTTTTGGGTTTATGGTACATTTAGGTACTTATAAGTAGGTACCAATGCACATTTTTAAATTCAGAGTGAAAACTCTGTTGCCCTCATCTGAGAAGTGAACTCCATCTCCTCTGTAGATATCTTGCATGTAGTAACGCAAGTTATTGTTGTACAGGGAGCCCATTCCATGGTCTCTCATGTAAGCTGAAACAGATTTGTTTACATGCTTCCTCGACTTCTCAATTTGTGGACAAAATTGGTTTGACCACCTCCATTTCTGTCTTTGGCATATATTTGAATATACCAAGGCAGTCTGAGGAAAAAGTGCCATTAATTGCTCAAAGGTGTCCTTTAAAAGCATTTCCAGACCTACACCAGTCAAAGTGCCCAAGTCATTACCTCCACAGTGCACAATTAACAGGTCAGGTTTTGGCAAATGCATAAAGGTTTTCACCAATGGTATCAATTGGTGACATTTTAATCCTCTCTGGCCAAACCACTTAATTTCCACATCTTGTAAATTGAGGTTAGGTAAATTCCTGCTTTCAACGTACCTTTGAGCCCAGTGAATATAACTATGACCAACAATCCAGACAGAAAACATGGTGAGAGAAGGTTCTCCTGCAGTCAGATGAAGTGTGGCAATGAAATGGCAGTTGAAAAAATGTGAGTTTGAAATGAAAAAAACTGTGGAGTTTCTGTGTTCATGAAGTAGTAACAGTGATTGGTGGATTTTGATTGATGAAAACAGAAAGTTAGGGTGTAGAGATGTGTTCTTTGAAAGATGTATTTTGAGTGGTCAATAAAAAATCATTAAATGAAAGAAAGCACTGGATATGCAGGTGCACTGAGAGTTCAGAGTTCAATTGCAACATTGTTGTGTGAATTTGCAAACACCAGAGTTTCTCCAAGAGGTGGTTGCTATGGAAAATAGGCAGAAAGGGCAGAGGGGGAAGGGTTTTCATTTGAAAAAAAGTGAGGGAAGAGTTTTGATTGGGTGACATGAGAAATATGTGTGAAGAATTACACCATTTCTGTGCTTTTGATAGCTGCAGACTCTGGAGTGCATACCTTTTGCTCTGCTGAAGACAAATTGGTGTGTTTCTGAGACTGTTTTCAAACTCAAAGTATTTGCTAAGGTGAGAAAATATTTCTTTACTTTAGATAGAGAATAGTGTGCTTTAAGGAGAAAATTATGATTTATGTGGCGCAATTTGCTAGTAAATATGCTCTCACATGTGCATGGAAATTTTTGATTTTGAATGTTTCTGTTATATAGCCATGTTAAAAGTGACTCAACCATGCTGGAAAGTCAATCAAAAAATGATTTCATGTATTTTAATGACATTTTAAGTCATTTTCTGATGTGCAGTGTTTAGAAATTATGATTTGAAAATCGTTTTTGTGGAAAAGGAATTGTTTTTAAAATCATGACAAGGAAATAATGGTGTATGGTTATTTATAAGGCAATTGACTGTCCTTGATGTTATTTTTCTCATTTTATTGTAAGACCTTTCTCTGTGGCGCAAATTGCTTGTAAATATGCTCTTACATGTGCATGAAAATTTTAATTATCAATGTTTGTGTTACATAGCCATGATAAAAGTGAACCAACCATGCAGGAAAGCCAATAAAAAAACGCTTTCATGTGTTTCAATGACATTTTAAGTCATTTTCTCATGTGCAGTTTTTTGAAATTATGATCTGAAAATCGTTTTTGGGAAAAAGGAATTGTTTTTAAATTCAAGAGAAGGACATAATGGTGTATGGTTCTTTATAAGGCAATTGACTGTCCCTGATGTTATTTTTCCCATTTTAATGTCAGACCTTTCTTTGTGGCGCAAATTGCTTGTAAATATGCTCCCACCTGTACATTGAAAATTTTGATTTTGAATGTTTATGTTACATAGCCATGTTTAAAGTGACCCTACCATGCAGGAAAGCCAATCAAAATACGCTTTTATGTGTCTTAAGGACAATTTAAGTAATTTTCCCATGTGTAGTGTTTTGAAGTTATGATTTGAAAATCGTTTTTGAGGTAAAGGAATGTTGTTAAAATTTATGTTCGCCATATGCCCCCAAATTTCTTTCTCAGGGTTGCAGCAGGGTGCTCTTGAGACACCCCTGCACTTTTGGAATAAATTCCTAATTTGTGATGAGCAAATTGTTAATCGCAAATTGCACCTTCATTTATATGAGCCTCCTAGCCCATGGAAATGAATGGGTAATTTGCAATTAGCAATTTTCTCATCGCAAATTTGGAATGGTAAAGAATCGCTATTTATTCCTTAAAATTCGCTTTTTTGGAAATGCAAAATAGTTATATGATACATATGGCGGTTGATGTCTAACAAGATAAGAAGCTTATGGATACATTTATGATGACTGGTGCAATGAAGTAGAAATCACTTACTTCATTGGTAGGCCTTTACAATAAATTATCTCCTCTGTATTCTTCATCAAGCATAACTTTAATCTGCAATCCTGAGTAGGCCTCACCTTAAACAAACCTCTGGATAGGCCACATCTTATTGTCATCCTGATTTAATCATTTATAATTCTAGGGACAGATTTATGATAGGTGTATACCTCTTTTGTGCCACTTAGAAAACATTGTCCATGGGGAAATGAATTAAAATGTCATTAAGACACATGAATGTGTTTTTTTTAAACGTTTGCAATTTTTTTGGGTCACTTTCAACATGGCTATGTGTCTGAAACAGTCAAAATCTAAATTTGCAATGCACTGGTGGGAGCATATTTACAAGGAATGTGCTTCATGGGGAAAGGTCTTATAATGTAATATGGGAAAAATGACATTAGAGATACTGAAATGCCTTATAGAGAAGCATACACCATTATGTCCTTGTCATAAATTTGCAAACCATTACTTTTCCCCAAAAACGATTTTCAAATTATATTTAGAAAACAGTGCACATGTGGAAATTACTTAAAATGTCAATAATTCAAAAATTGTGATTCCTTAAATGCAATGTATAAAAAAAAATATGTAAAAAATGATATTAAGGATTTGGAAACTACCACCAACTTGTAGTTTGTGGTAATTTGCGAATTCTTTTCAAAAAGAATTTTTTTTTTAAAAAAAAAAAGGTCCCATATGACGCCCATACATGCCATTAGGGCATGTAGGTGTGCCATGTGCTCCCAAATTTCTTTTTCAGGGGTGCAGCAGGTTGTTCTTGAGATACCCCTGCACGCTTGAAAAAAATCCTATTTTGTGATGAGCTAATTGCTAATCACAACTTGCAACATTAATTCCTATGAGCCTCCTAGCCTATGGAAATGAATGGGTAATTTGCAATTAGCAATTTGCTCATTGCAAATTAGGAATAGTAAAGAATCGCTATTTATTCCTTAAAATTTGCTATTTATAATATGTAAAATATTTTGATGATACATATGGCAGTTCATCTGTAACAAGATAAGAAGCTTAGGGATAGATTTATGATGAGTGGCGCATCCCCAGGGATGTGACAGTCATCCTGCGCCACTGTTCCGCCACCCATGGTGTGCTGCATTTACAATGCGGCGCAGCATGGGGCAAAAAAGGCACAGATGTGTGACGCATCTGTGCTGTAAAGGTGGCGCATTGCTGGAGTTGTATCGTAAGTGCGATGCAGCTCCAGCAAGGATCAGGGGTGCCCCATCTATACAATGCTGCGTCAAGACCTATGCCAGCTTCAAGCAGGTGCAGGGTTTTGAAGCAGCTTTCTCCTATCTGATTGTAAATGCGGCACACCATGGGTGGTAAAGCAGTGGTGCACATTAACTGGTGCATGCCTGGGGATGTGCCATTTAATATAAATCTGCACTTTAACATTTGAGTATGTGCAGGGGACACAGAGTCGTTGAGGCTTATCCAAGGTTAAGAACAGATGAGTCCTGTCCAGTGAAAAATTAGACATAGGCTTCACCTGCTCAGCATCGCTGGACATGGCTAAATAATAGCTGCAAAATGTTACTCTTGTTAAATAATTTTACTATTATAATCTGTGAGATTTGTCTCTTACTCTGCAACATCTCATTGTTGTTGTCTTTCTTTAAAGATAAAGACAACCTCAACATGAGCGACAATCTGCAATCAGTTGATTTTGACCTCATCATTGAACTTGTAATTGAAACATCAGTGGATGTTGATCCATTGGATGATTTAAATCCTGAGGATGAAGAAGAGCGTGATGAGGATGCAGATTTGTCCGAATTATATGATATAGGATGGGAAGATGACCTGCTTGAGCCTTTGGAATTATAAACATTTATTTTTAAAATTTATAATCAATAAAAAGTAAAAAGGTAAACCGTTTAATTTAAAAATAAAGACACCTTCAAAAACAGGTTATGTGTAGTGTCTTCAATAAAATATTAAAATATGCTCATAAAATTAGATCAGATTCACATATAAAATAGCATAGGTAACATAAATATAAATCTCATTTCTTTTCTGCTACTTCTGTATTGTAAATTTGCAAGGACTAAAAAATCTTCTATTTAAAATGTCAAGTAGTGTGTTATGTTTTTGATCACTATTACTGATTTACTGTTTGATAATATTTTTTTATTAACATTTTTATTATATTTTTCCTCAGATTCAAGTATGCCTACAAAAATAAGAGAGATGAAGGCTGCAAAACGTCAAAGACAGCAGGAGAAAAAAAAAATGCAGCAGTCCTCTAACAAAAAGATTTCTCAAGCGATGAAGAAAGCACCGGGTAAGAGCTCTAAATATTTCATAAAAAATATTTCAAATAAAAAAAATATTAGTACAGAAAATGTTTCAATCCATAACAACACAAGTAAATCAAATGGAAAGAAAAGGACAAATGAAAATGTTACTGCTAGAGCAAGAGATAAATCTGTGCATGATAGTAGAAGGAAACAACAGTTTACGGAGATTCGTAAACGAATGTTCCGTAACAGGATAATTGGCAATTTGTTAAAAAATATTAAGAAAGGTCAACAGAAATTAGTTTTTTATAGGAGAAAAAAAAAAGTTGAGAAAGTTATTGATCAGGCTTTTGAAATTAAACGTAAGTTATTTATTTTGATAATCAATAGAATTAGGAAGCTAAACAAGGCAATTTTTGATTTCAAAAGAAATAGTAGATGGAAGAGAATAGTTAATCGTAGTAATTTTTGTGAAGTTTTTTCTGGAGAATGGATACATAGTTCAAGCTGTGAGGCATTTTTTAATGAAGAGAGTTATTTCCAGGATAATGATTTGGTGCATGCAGTTGACATCAGTGGTCGTGCTTATGAAGTGAAAGATGGTTGTCCAGTTGAAAAAGAAAAACTTGTGACAACAGAGGCAGAAGAGTTGTTAGGTAATGAGGTTTTAGGAAGACGTGCTAAGGGTCCTGTGTACACCTGGAAGTGTAGTAGTATTTGCAGTGTGCGACAGGATTCTATCAATTTGCTTTGTGATTTTGTACGGTCATTTAACAAGAAAAGTTTGAAGCAGAAAATGAGGTTGTTGCAAGAATTAGATCCTTGCAGAGTGAGAGAAGTGACAGGTTTGCATGGTCATTCACTGGCTTGTCTTTCCAGGAGAGTATGCCAGAGTGTTTTTCATCATTTCAGGATGCTAGCAGTGCATCATAACAAAGTGAGGAAGTTAGTTAGACTGTTGTATTATGCTAAGAGTCCAGCAATTATGCTGAAACAATTATGTGCTGCTCTTCTGCATGGTTCTGAAATAGATGTGAGGAATATATGTGAAGAAATTGAGTTTTGTTACTTTGGAAGTAAAGAGGAGAATGTTGAAATTGAGCAAGAAATAGAGGGTCATTTGGAAGATACTGTACATGTTTCCGGTACAGATAATTTCCAGAGGGAAATTGCGACGTTTGACATGAAATCAAGTGAGAGGCCTAATTTCACTTGTGTGTGTTGTCGACGCACTTATTATAAGAATCAGACTAAGTTAGTGGATTTATATGCAAAAAGTGAAAGGGAAAATAATAGTGAATGGAAGGATTTTGCAACATACTTGATGGTAGAAAATTGTTTTGATTTGGGATTGGATCAACGTGTGTGTACTTATTGTTGTAACAAATTAAAACAAAACCAGATGCCTGCTAGAGCAGTTCATAATAATCTGGAATTGGTTGAGATTCCTTCTGAATTGAAGGATTTAAATACTTATGAATCTATTTTGATTCAAAGTATCCATCCCTTTCAGGCTATTGTAAGAATGGAGCCAAAGACAGGGAAATTGCCTCCATCAGATTTACAGAGAGGATTAAAGGGAAGAGTTGTTTATTTGCCTCTAGATTTGAAGAAAAACATTAACACAATTGGAGTAGAAAAAGTGGAAGAGGAACCTCTGGTTATCTTAGTTAATGGGGTTCCGACAAAGAATAAGAAAATATGGCAAGATTTAGTAGATGTTAGGAAAGTTAAAAAGGCAACATTGTATTTGAAAAAAAATAATAAATACTATAAGAATGTATATGTTGAAGAAGAGGAAGTAAGTGAGGAAGAGGATAGCGATTTGTGTGCTGGTCAAATTGAGAAAGTAGAACCCTCTACTAGTGAGGAAATATATGAACATTATAGTGTTCATCCTTTGCATTCAAAGGAAGTCATGGGGAATGCTATTGAGTTGTTTCAAATGAAACAAGCCAAAGGGAGTCCCATTAGTGTTTGGGAGCAAAGTTTGGAAGCTCGGTGTTTCCCACAGCTTTTTCCAACAGGTCAGGGAGGAAGATATGATGAGCGACCTCATCAAATTCCTGCTTCTGAATACCGGACTTTGCGATTGTATGCAGGAGATGCTAGGTTTCGACAATGCATTCCATATTTGTTTCATCTCCTGTTTGAAAGCGATCTGTCTGGACTGTCATATGCAGTGAACCACATCTTGAAAAGTGGTATACACATGCAAAACATCTCGGCAAGTGATTTTATGGATAAAGTGAATGTCCAAGATAGTATTTTGGATTCTCACCTGATTAATCTCATGGCGTGTCAGCGTGGTACTAATGAGTACTGGTACCGTTGTCATGGTGATTTAAAATGTATGCTGAGGAACTTAGGTACTCCCACATGGTTCCTCACTCTGAGCTGTGCCGAGTATGGCTGGGAAGACTTACTTGAATTTCTACGAGAGGCAAATGCTAACGTAGAAAACATCGAATTCAAGACACCCGGAGAACTGTGCTCTTTGGATCCAGTCAATGTATGTAGGTACTTCAATCATAGATTTGAAGCTATGATGTCTTTCATCATGAATAAGAAGAATCCACCTCTTGGAGAGGTGTTGGATTTCTTCTGGAGAAAGGAGTACCAAGCAAGAGGTGCTCCTCATATACATATGTTGCTGTGGATCAAGGATGCACCTAAATTTGGAACGGATCCAGATGACTCAGTGATGAGTTTCATCCAACAGTATTCTACGTGTGCTGTTCCAAACGCAAAGGAGAAGAAAAGCCTAAGAGAAAAAGTTCTGCGTTTCCAAAGCCATCGATGTGGAAAGTACTGCCGTCGTAAATTCCGAAACAAGGACAAGTTCTACACTAAATGTCGTTTCGGCTATCCACGACCGGTGATTTCTAAAGGAAGAGTAAACAGTTTGATGTCTTCGCTGCGACACAATGTCATGAAGAAATCACCTAAAAACACTTACAATTTGAAGAGGAACGAAGAGTCCAAGTACATCAACGACTACAACCCGGTGATTTTGTCCATGTGGAATGCTAACATGGATATACAGTTTGTGGCTGATAACTGTATGGCTGTGGCTCGGTATGTGACGTCTTACATCACCAAAAAAGAGAAGACAGAATTGAAGGATATGTGGGAGGACATTTCCCATGAAAAGAGCCTCAGCAAGAAGTTGTACAGTTTCAGTCTGAAGATGTTGTCGCATCGAGAAATCGGAGCGTACGAATGTTCTGACCGGTTGTCTTCAGCAAGTCTCTATGCCAAGTCCAGGAGTATCGTTTGGGCGAGTCTTGGTCTTGCTGCAACGCGTAATCGAGTTCTCAAACCTGTGCGGGAAATTGAGTATTTGGCGGAAAAGGAGCCAAACAGTACCGACATTTTGAAGACAAACATGTTGGATACATATTATCCAAATCGAAGCAGTCACCTAGAGAATGTTTGTCTGTATGAGGTTCTGCAAAATTACATGTTCAAGAGGAACATCAAAGAAGATACTGAGAAAGGAGTGTATGCTGTAATAGGAAGTGAGGGATGTCTGGTGATGCAAAGAAAATGCCACTTGATAAACCATCGAAAATTGAGTGGCGAATCTCCTGAAAAAAAGGAGTTTTTCTATTTAGCACTTTTGCAACTTTTCAAGCCTTGGCGTGCAGAAGAGGAACTGCTTGGAGATTTCCTCTGTTATGAAGACTCTTTCAATGCCGCCAAGGAGACCATAGAATGTCCTGCTTTTCCCAAATATGTAGAAATGTTGAATGCGGAAATTGAGCAGGAAGCAACAATTGCAGCCGAGATTGCCAGAGACAGTTCTCAGGACAGTCAGAGTTCTGCTTCATTGAGTCAGGATCCACTAGGAGGACCTCTTATTGAAAATGAAGCTGCCACTGCTATGAATGAGGTGGAAAGAGCCATGGCACATGCTCAAGAGGATGCGGTTAACTTAGAAGAGTTGGAAAGGCAACTCAACGTTGAGCAGAGGAAAATATATGACGAAGTTACCATGCAAATTGATCATGGATTAAGTCATGATAAGAAAGAGTGCTCATGTACGTCGTTGAAGCCTGTCCGACTGTACGTGAGTGGAGAAGCGGGAACTGGAAAAAGTTTCCTCATTAAAGCAATTTCATGCTATTTGCAGGAAAGGACAGAGTCATCGCTGTCTTGTGTTGTCACTGCTCCAACTGGACTGGCAGCACATAATATTAAAGGGATTACTTTACATCGTTTACTGATGCTGCCAGTGGAGCATGACAACAAATTAGAATATCACAAGCTATCTGGAGATGCTTGTTTTGAAGTTTCAAGAATCTTGAGGAAAATGAAACTTCTTATCATTGACGAAGTAAGCATGGTTTCCAATGTCATGCTTGCCTTTGTGCATTTGAGGATGCAAGAAGTTCTCAAAACAGAGTATGATGTGTTATTTGGTGGCAAACACATCATTGTTTTCGGAGATCTTCTGCAGCTGACACCAGTGAAAGGGCAACCTGTGTTCAAAATGCTCACGCATGAAGATACCAGGAAGTGCCTAGGCAGCATTGGCAACGTCAATATATGGTTAAACTTCAATTATGCTGAACTGCATGAAAATATGCGTCAGGCAAAGGATGAAGTTTACAAGACTATTCTACAAGATGTTAGAATTGGAAAAGTGACCGAGCATGGAAAAGAAGCTTTACATGCACGATTACTGTCAAATTTATATCCAGAACAAGATGTTGTGCCTGAGAATATTTTTCAGAAAATTACTGATAAGAAATCTGGAATATGTTTGATGCCAACTCTTGCAGAATGTGCCAAATTTAACAACAAAATGTTGCATTTAGAAAAGCAAGAGATTGTGAAAGTGGAAGCTATTGATAGAGTAGAGCATATGGGATCAACAATTATTTTGTCTGAGAATCTGAAATCAAAATTGGATTCATTAGAGAAGACTATATCTAAAACTGCAGGTTTTGAAAAGACTCTGAATGTGTGCTTGAACTGCCGTATAATTTTAAGAAGGAATTTACATGTTGAAAGAGGTCTGGTAAATGGATCAATGGGTAATGTTGTTGATTTTGTGAAATACAGAAATAGAGATGGAATTGAATTTTTAAAAATTAAATTTGATGGCATTGAGGAAGTACAGCTAATTGCTCGTTGTTCTGCTAGATTTTTGCTTGTAAAAGACTTATATGTTCGCCGTAAGCAGTTCCCTGTTTGCTTGGCATATGCGGTGACAATTCATAAATCGCAAGGTTTAAGTGTAGACACTGCATTGGTGAATATTGGCAGTTCTGTGTTCAAGGAGGGTATGGCATATGTGGCATTGTCACGAGTTAGAACTTTATCGGGATTGTACTTGATTGAGTGTGATGTCAGAAACATTTGTGCAGATCTAGATTGTGTTAAGGAATACAATAGGTTAAGAAGAGAGTATGCGCCACATTTGCCTCAGTTTCCTTTGTTTGAGAAACGTCTGGTAGGCCGGAAACGAAGAAATGAGAACAATACTGGGGAGGTTGTAGCAAAAAGACAAAAAGTGAATGAACCTAAAATTACAAGCAGAAACAAAGAGGATTCTGTTGAAGATGTTGTTGGTTTTCAGTTTGAAAACAGTTCTGGTGTCAACTGCTATGCTAATGTAGTAATGAATGTTTTGTTTTCTCTAAAAAATGTAAAAGAAGAGATTGTGGTCAATTCTGATCAAAGATTTTGCAGTTTGTTGAATTCTGTGTTAGAGAAATGTAGCACAGATAGAACAAAAATAGAAAGTGTGTCTGAAATTCGAAACCTGTTAGACAGATGTTCAGGGCAAACACAATTCTCTCAAAATATTCAGCAAGATTGTCAGGAGTTTTTAATGTATATGCTTGATGTATTACATGCTGAAGGTGTAGATGTAGATCAGCTGTTTGGGCTTTCTTATCAATGGCAGCATGACTGCGAGAACTGTATGGTATCAAGTACTACTAGTGTAGACTCAGAAAGATTTATATATTTAACTTTGCCAGACAGTAAATCAGTCTCCTTTAATAAGCTAGTAAAAGCTGCTAATCACAGCATGGAGTGTAGCCAATGTAAATCTGAAATGATGTCCACATTATTTATACGAAAATATGGCCAGTACGTCATTTTAATGTTCCAACGATGTAGGCCTGATGGAACAAAATTGACAACTTTAATAAAAAATTTTGTAGCTTCGCAGTTGTCAATATCAGGAAGGACTTTTGTAACTACAGCAATTATATATCATGACGGCCCTTCAATATCATCAGGACATTACACAGCTTATTTAAAGTCTAGAAATGGCTGGTCATTCTGCAATGATTCTGTTTTAATTTTCAAAAAAAAATTGCCGTATGACCTTAAAAACTCTTACCTGGTGTTTTTAAAACCAAAATTTTAGGAAAATAATCTCGGGATATGATCTGTGGAATTTCAAGAAGTTCTAATGGCTCCTACACAATTTGGCCTTGAGGATAAGTGTAGTTCAGAGACATAACTTCTAATCAAAGGATTGGACATCATGGAGATGTATGTGCACTTTAAATGAGTTCAGAAAAATTGTTTCTTTTCATAAGCTAATTGAAGCAGCCAATCAAAACATGGAGTAGAGGGAATGTAAGTCTGCAATGCTGTCTACTGTTTTACATTGCTTTGTGATTAAAAGTGATGTAGAGAATTAAATAATTGTAGTACTCATAGAGGTAGTGTAAGTCTGCTTCATATTAAGCAGTATCAGTGTCATAGGAAATGTAGAACATGACTGACCAAGAAGGGGAAGATATTACTATTCCAGGATTGTGAAAATGATCTTCAACATTTTAATTCTGAAAGTTGCGGAAATGCCAAATGATGGGATTGGCTTACAAGAAATCCAAGAGTTATAAATATCTCTGACTAGATTTGGCCTTGTGGAAAATAGTGGTAGAGAGCAAGAAGTCATTTATTGCATGTAACGTGTTTTTAAAAACGATGGAGGTTTTCTTTCAGAAAGTGGCGGGCTGAAAGTAATAACAGCACAAAAGAGTGTAAGCTGTTCATAGGACATCCTTGGACGTCATGGAAAGTAAGTTAACTTTAAGGAGTTCTGAATTTTATTTTCTGATGTTGTATGGGTTTTTTAAACACAATCATTTTGATTGTGTTTTTTTTTCCCCGCTGTTACATGATGAATACCTTCAAGTCACTGTTTTTAGTGAATTTTGATACATTCTGAGAACAGCAAAAATAAACCATTTAACATGTATAATTAATTCTGTACTGTTTGCATTTATGATGTATATGTAGAACTGTGTAGGAGGCATGGAGAAGGTGAGTTTTCTGTAAGTGTTAAATTTATTGTATGCAGTGCTGCACTTCTACGTAATCTTTCATATGCTGGACTACATCTGCACAATGAGATACCTAAGCAAAGGAAACACAAGTGATGTGATTGTGAAATGAGCAAAATAAATTGCACATATTTCAATTACATCACTTGAGTTTCCTATCATTACGAATCACATTGTGCAGATCAAGTTTAGGTCTGTCCAGGGAAACATAGGAGGTTTCTACTTTGTTGAAGAGTGCAGTGGACATGACTCACTTCATTAGTAGACTTTCACAGATATTATCTCCTCTGTACACTTCAACAAGTGTAAATCTCATCTTGAACTCTGAGTAGGCCTCACCTCAAACAAATCTCTGGATAGGAGACATGTTATTGGCATACTGAAGCGACACTTTTCTGAAACAAGAGCAATGCAAAAGATGCACCATGTTTTAAGATAGTCCTCACTTCATCTGCATCAAGATACTGTTAGTTTAAAATGTATATCTTTAGCATTGTGTAGAGGACCTGGAGAAGCAGAAGCTTCTGTCAGTGTCAAAGTTGTTGAAAAACTATTTGTCCTTCAATATTTTCCCTTGTCTTTTGTAATTTTTAAATACATATTTTAATTTTTTTTTAAATGTTGGTTCTCTCTTTCACAGATTGAAAGTATAGAAATAAAATGTGATTAATTTAACAGCAATTACAAGGTAAATAGTTGTACTCTTTTCGTTACATTTCTATCACATTCACCTACTATTAGATCCACTGCTTCACTTCTTTAATCCTCAGTTTCCTGCCTTTGCTACTTTCCTCATTCCTTTCTCTATTACCTATTTACTCAACTCCTTCCACTCTTTTTCTCAGTCCCTCTGTTCTCATAGTTCCTCAGTCTTGTTCACTCACTCCATCTCTATTACTCTTAGTGTCTGTGAATTACTTTCCCAACTTTTTTTTTTTGGGGACCGCTTCCTGGGAAGTTGCCCGGTTCGCAAACCAGCAGCGTTATGGCAGTCCACCATTTTGTGTTTCGTTCGAATCAAGATACAAGATGGAGGGCAAATAATGTTCAGAATAGGTAGAAGGGGGCACGGTAGATGTATCTTGACCCCCTTGGTTTTCTGAGGGTGGCTCAGGAGGACCATAGTTCTTCACTCTTGTTCACTCTCTCTGTTTCTATTAATGTCACTGTTTATGACTGATCAAAAAAATGTTTTTTAAAAAAGAACAGTAACTATAAGGGAAGGAAATAGACAGTTATGTTAAAAGAAAGACAGCTAAAGGGAGTAAACTAACGATACTGTTACCTACAATCCACTGCTGTTGATGTTACTGACCATGTCATGAATGATGTAATATGTGAAATCATCAACAGTGGATTGTAGGTAACAGTATCCTTATTTTACTCCCTAGAGCTGTCTTTCTTTTAACATAACTGTGTATTTCCTTTCCTTATAGTTACTGTTCTTTTTTAAAAAATATTTTTTTGGTTAGCTTCCGGTACGCGTACCGGGTAGCGCTCCGGGAGCGAACTAAGAGAAATACAGGTTGGCAGAGTTCCAAATTTTCTACCAATTTTTTTATAATGGGGAGTTAGTTCTGAAAAGAACTTTTTTTTTTATGTTTTTGTTGTTTTATATTTTTTTTAGTATTTTTTGAACATTTTTTTACTTTTTTTGTATTTTCTGAACGTTTTTAAAATTTTTTTGGTTTTTTTGGGGGGGGGGGAAACAAAAACGATCCATTATAAAGGGCTCAACAGGAGCAAAAAAAAAAAATGAATTTATTTTTTGGTGCGTTTTGTGCAAACATTAATATGATTTTGAATTGCTCGCAAAATCAAAGTGATGCTACTTTCTCTGTAGCAGATGAAAGCGCCACATTCCACGCACACTTGTTTTACGTGACCAAACAACATTTGGATGTTTGCAATCACCTCCCTCGCCTCTGGTCCCGACACCTCTGGAACCACCGATCTTCTTGCCATTTGGAGGGGATGTTGTTGTTGGTCACGTAGCTGGGCAGCACTATAGTTATTTGGGTGCCACCTACTCATATGCCGATGCATAGTATGATTCCCATAACTATATTTTTTATCGGTGCCCCTTGACAATCTGTCACCGCATATGCGGCAAAACACGTAACGAGCATTCACTTTCTTTTGCCCCTCAGGAATTCTGTAGAATTGCCAGATATAATTCTCCTGTCGATTGTACCTCCTGGGCTCCTCTGGCAAAAACTCATGCTCTTCCTCCTCTTCCTCCTCTTCCTGTTCTTCCTCTTCTTGCAGAATTACTTCTGCAGGTGGTCCTCTCTTTCTTGGATTTGGTGGAGGTGGTGGGCTAGCACCAGCTGAAGCTACTAATGAAGCCATCACAAAGTCTCAATAAAGGGTCTTTCTCTCACCAAGATGAAAGTCAGAGTGATGAAAGAAGGAGGGGTTTTCATCATTTGGGAAAAACAAAAGTTCTAAACCAATGACAAGTGTCCATTTTAGATCACATGACCTTGTATTACATCATTAGGAAACCAAAAGTGAAATGAACCAATGAAAAGTGTTATTATCGAGTCACATGACCTGCTATGTTTACATTACGCGGTCGGCGCCGCGCCGCGGATCGCTTCCGGTTCGCGTACCGGTGCGCTTCCGGGTACGCTAACGTAGCACGTAATATGACGTATTACGCGAGAACGCGAAACGTCATGCTGACGCGACGCGTCACGATGTTGTTTTGTAACGCGAGAGGTGCGCTAAAGGAACGTTTACCAGTTCGCGTACCGGGTCGCGCCTCCGGATTGAGCTAACGGGAAGCTAACCGGTACGCGTACTGGGAGCGAAACAAAAAAAAATAAAAAAAAAATTGTATAAAAAACATGTAAAAAATATTTTTCTTTTTAAAGAATAATACATTGTAAAGGTTTTGATATTAGCTATTAAAAAACCAATGAAATTCACTGAAAAAACCATAGGTTATAGACCATATATAGTTAGGAATTAGCATTTAAAAAACCTTATTTTACTCACACAAAACCATTGAAATTCCATATATAGTTAGTTGCACTAACTATATATTGCGCACCCGCAATCCACTGCTGATGATGTCACATATTACATCATTCATGACATGGTCAGTGACATCACTGATGACAACATCCAGTGACTATGTTTCTGTAAAGTTAAAATATGTCTTACATATTGAAGAATGAGTGGATGTATAAGTGTCTGGACGAAGGATTTAGTAGGTGCATGACTGAATGTATGAGTGAGTGATTAAATGTGTCTCACTGAGTGCATGGGTTAGTGACTAAACTGTCTTAATTTGTGCATCATTATGTCTGTTGTTCTGTAAACTGCTGCATGTGTTGATCAGTAGCTATATGAGTAACTATATGGGTTATTGATTGATTGCCCAAGTATTTGCATGGGAGACTGAGTGTGTGTGTGGCTGGATGGGAGGTGTGTGACTCTGTACAGATCAATGTGTACTTGTATCAATGATTGTATAAGAGAGTAAGTATGTGTTAGTATATGGTTGAAAACGTAAGGTGCTCTATGTTTAACTGTATAGAGTAGAAAATGGAAGTGTGATTGATTCTTTACAGGACTGACTAGGTGTGTGAGTAACTCCATGGATGAGTGGCAGAGTGTGAGTGTCTGTATAGGTGTATGAGTGCATATGATTGTGTTGTAAACATGAGTGATTGTATGTATGAATGATTGTATGGGTGAATGAGTGAATGTGTGTGTAGACGTAGGAATCAGTGAGTACGTATGTAGTAACTAGTATTGGTGTGTCAATGGTTTCAAAAATTATACTCTGTTTTTAACACTGGGTGAAACAGAGGTTATATTAAAATGTGAGGAGATGCATTGTATTGTCACATGAATGATATCATCAGTGATGTGGTCATTGATGTCAAATGAGATGTCATCAGTGATGTCATTTGAGATGTCATCAGTGATGTCATCAGTGATGTCACTGACCATGTCATGAATGATGTAATATGTGACATCATCAGCAGTGGATTGCGGGTGCGCAATATATAGTTAGTGCAACTAACTATATATGGAATTTCAATGGTTTTGTGTGAGTAAAATAAGGTTTTTTAAATGCTAATTCCTAACTATATATGGTCTATAACCTATGGTTTTTTCAGTGAATATATATATATATATATATATATATATATATAAACACTAATTTGAAGTACAACACTTGAAGGCCGGTATTTATTTGATCTATCTTTGAGCTACATATACTACCTTGCTTTTTGTATCTATATATCTTCCATGTACTTATGGATCTATATCTTTATTACTTTTGGATCTATATATTTATTACTTTTACTTATCTATTACTTTGCTTCTAGTTCAGCATATCCAATGCACCACCCTATTTTTCACCCTATACCGCTCTCAATATATCCTCTAGCTCAACTCTCTCAGTCATCTCAAATCTCTTTCAACTACTCTTTACAATGCACTACTCTATTTCTCACCCTATACCTCTATCAATATATCCATTACCTCCACTCTCATTCATCTCAAACCCGATACGACCACTATGATCCTCAAAATAACCTTTTCATGACTCTTCCCTACTCCACCCCTCCTTGCATCATCACATATATCTTTTTAATAGTCCGATCCCCCAAAACAAGCCTTTCTAAATCCTCCCTCTGACTCTTCCCCCACCACCTCCCTTTAATGCATCCCGCTCTTCCCAAGCCTCGTCCTACTGATATGAGCTCTGAAATTACAAACAAAAGAAAAATCTAAGTCCTTCTCTTTTATCCCTCCACTATTCTTTTCAATCCAAATAACAGACTAGCATGACCACCACTCACATTAATTTCATATTTCACTACACTAATTAACCACTAATCCTTTATGTGCCAGAGTAGCATGCTACTTGCCAAAAAAGCAATTCCACACATCATCAGGGGTAGTAAGCGCTATATCAATGCAAACCTTTTTACCTCTTCTACCCCTTCGCTATCCTTCTCAATACAAATAACTAACATATCCACCAATCAAATTAGTTTCATATTTCATAATACTAATTTACCAATAACACTGAATGGGTTCCAGAGAAGCGTGCTACTCGTCAAAAAGCACTTTAACACCACATCAAGTGTAGCAAGCACTATGTAAATGCAAATCTTTTCCCCTTCTCTATCCCTCTATTATCCTTCTTAGTCCAAATAACTGATTAACATATCCACAGCTCAAATTACTTTCATATTTTCACTATGCAAATTCACCAGTAGTCCTTAGTGTGTTCCGGAGTAGCAGGTTACTTGCCAACAAAGTACTTTGATGCCTCATATGAGGTAGTAAGCTCTGTATAAATACTATTACAATACAATACAATATGGAAGGAGAAATGGGAGCATTTGAGGATATCAGTTAGGGGCCCCTTGTAGAGGTTGAACTATGTTGTTGTGCATCATATTAGTGGGTACACTAAAAATGATCCCAGTCATGCTAGAGAGGGTGTTTTAATGTTCATGCTAATACAGAAAGATATAGAAAGATGGGTTCATATTAAAGATGGCATTTCTATCACCATATTATAATTTGGTATATGTATGTTAGTATCTGTAAAGTGTTCTTCAGGGAAAATAACATGCATCCCTGAAATAGTATTGTTCCCTCTGTGTACTTTAATGATAGGATAATTATTGGGCTTGGCCATTCTAGCAGGACCTTTTTTTGTTGGCAGTAGTGCTGACATTAGGGTTGCTTCTGCTCTATCCCTCAAACATAGTACAATTAGCGTACACCTGATTGGTTCATTTAATTTACTTGTAAGTCCCTAGTAAATGGTACTACATGTAGCTAGGACCTGTAAATTAAACGCTGGTAGTCAATATCCAGCAGATCATTGTGCCATCCATTAAAGTAGCCTCAGCTCAGTTGTCTCAGCCATGCCTCTGCATCCCTGTAGTGCTTTTTTAAGCTGCCAATTTCACCAGACAAAATAAACATTTTAACAGGCCCATACCTTACTTTTTTATACTTATAGGTAACTCCTTTTTAAATGTGGTGAGGCCTTTCTCTTCCTTTGATCAACACTAGGTTACCTTATTACGTTTAATAGTGCTAACTTTAGATTGGGATTCCCTATGAACTAGCCCTGCGCTTCAACTCCCTCCTGTGCTGACATGGTCTCAGAGTTACCAGCGCCAAGATGCCTGTTAGGTGGTAGTGCGCTTAAGAAATTGGATAAATAAATAAATAAATAAATAAATAAATAAAGATATGCTGTATACAGATAAATGAATTGTAATTTAAAATCCTCCTTAATGGTAAATCCAGATTTTAAGTCACCATTCTAATAGTGCATGTTCGTGTCCGAACCATTTGTGACGTCTACCAGTGTACTAGGACAAGTGACTGTGAATGACTCTGTTGCTGGGGAGTGTGTATTGCTCCCAGAAAGTAACACAAAGGGGGATTAGGTATGGGCAGGATGAGCCATCCTAGCAGGATGACTGGGGAGGGGCTGTAACCAGCCCAGTGTACAAGAGCTTTTACTTCTGCACACATAAAGGAATTTGACACAACGCCTGCAGTGCATTTTGTCCCCCATAAATATTTTGGGTCCATGACAGGGGAAGGGATAGCACTTTCCAGACCTAGATAAGGGAGTAGGACAGGGAGTCCGTCTATGCTAAGGCTAGCACCAGGTATAAATATTGAACCTCCAGAGCCACTCATCAGCACACTCCAGAACCTGTGGATGGACTGCAAGGCTGTTTAAAGGACTGTCTTCCTCTCTGAGAAAGAAGATTGAACCTTCCGGCTAATCAGGGTGACTCCGAGATCCAGTTGGCTGACCTCCTGTGTTAGCTACAGGAACAATGGGACAGATTTACAACAAAGTAACGCAGCATGGTGCAGTCTTTTTGATGCGTCGCGAATATGTCACATCTCTAAGCTTCCCCCTGCGCTGGCAAACAAACTGCAGCCATGCGCCGGCGCAGGCGCCCTTACACCATGGTGCATGGATGCCTGCATCATGGGGAGATTGTTTTTGTGCAGGAAGGGACACCTTCCTGCACAAAAACAATCACAAGAGGCTTTTTCCTCTTTCAATACATGCTGTAGAATGCAGCACACATTGAAAATGGAAAAAAACGAGGAGAAATGAAAACATTTCTCCCCGTTGCACCTTGCTACACCACCTCGAGGGTGGCGTAGCATTCACATGCATCTCCAGATTTACGATTGCTCATAAATCTGGAGATGTGTCTTGTTCCATGGGTGTTGCGTTGGAACACCCACAGCAACACCTATGGAACGCTCCTTCCATGTACAGTGATGCATGTGAAGGGGTCATATTTACGAGGAGTGAAGAAGTCACGCAGGGTGGCTTTTCCTCTCCTTGTAAATATGGAGGTAACACCTGCGCCACCAGTACATCACGAAAAGTGACGTAGTGGTGGCTCAGGGGGCTTATAAATCTGCCCCAACATTTTTAGAGGCCTCCTTGTAACTGCCCAGCGGATCTGCTGCAACTGGACCTGCAACTGGACCTGCCTTAACTCTGCTGGCCTCTTATAGAGTGAGTCCTGATCCCCAAGAGAAGCCTTGTACTCCTCGGAATGAAAAGGTGAAAATACTGAAGTGTGGGCTCCTTGTGCCTGTTCGCACCAAGACTCTGCCACTAGCAATGACAGGCAGTGTGAATCTCCAGTAAATCCAGGGCTTTGAGTTGACAGTGACATCCAGCGACAACTGCCAATGGAAAACCTGCCCTTCATTCTACAGCAACCGTCAAAGCAAAGCTCCAGAATTTACCATTCATGATACCAGGCTGACTTCTTAAACTGCAGTGATTACTATCCCTGGCGCTCATTCTGCTCTTTGTGCTACAGTGACAACCATCCATGGTGCTCAGACTCCTCCTCTTGGCCTTCTCCACCACGAGCGGAACTCTCCATGCCAGTCTAATGAAGGTACATTTTTAGCAGGATTAATCTTGTCCCAATATCCGACCTGCATTCCATTGTTGTTGGCCTGAACTTTTGACTTTTCCCAGATCTAGCATGACCCGATGACTGCAAGTGACGATTTGTGCTTTTAGGTGCCATTTTCACAAAAAAACTTCTAAATTGCATATTTCCAGTTCTTATGGTTGGACTTTTTTTGTTCTTGTATCATTTTACTTAATACATTGTAGTCTATTTATCTAAATTGGTAAGGGATGTTTATTTTATTGTGTTTTCACCTTATTACTGTTTGTGTGCTGCATACTTACCATACACATTGCCTCTAAGTAAGGCCAGACTGCGGTTGTGCCAATCTCCCAGGGTGTTAAACACAGATTATTTTAGTGACTTTTGTGATTCACCCTTACATATATTTTGTTTGTTGCCTGAGTGTGACTTCCACTCCCCTCAACCAATAACTGAGGGGCATATTAACAAGGGCTTTATCTTAGCTTTTTTGGCTTTAAAAGCCAAGGAAGCAGAGATAAAAATATCCCCCTATCAACAACAGGGTGCTAACATGCAAAATCGCATGTTAGCACCCTTTTTCACTACGCTTCCCTTTGCATCTCTAATGAGATGCAAAGTGGACGTTCCAGTGCAAAATAATAGGAGAAATGTTGCTAAACCTCATTTTAAATTCTCTTTGACTATCTACTTTTTCTACACTTATTTCATACCCCGCATTTTGTGCACTTATGAGTCTTGTAGTAAAGAGCCCTTTTTTTACATGGTCACCCCACTTTTTGACTGGTATTTAATGCAATTTTGATAGAAAGTGCACTGGGTTCCTGCTACCCAGGTTCTCAGTGCCATATCTCTTTCCCTAAGACTGTACAATTGTTCCCCCAATTTACCATACCTTTAGCAACCCTGTAAGTACTTAGTGCAGGGTACCATGAGTGCCCAGGGCATGGGTACTAAAGCATGTCCCTAAGGGCTGCAGCATGTATTGTGCCATCCTAAGGGACCCTTCACCTGACTCATGCAGAATGCCATTGCAGGCTGCATGTCTTGACTCAAATAACAGTAAAAACATGGCATGGCATACATCCCTGTTGGAAGCTTAGGAGTGTCATACAGTTCCTACAAATCTACTGAGATTCATAGGTAAATACACCATGTATAGTGATAGAATTCTCAGAATTCTCATGAAGAATTGGCACATGTTGCATGACATTCCAAGCTTGAAAAAAGCATAACACAGAATGCCTCTAATATACAGGAAAGGGATAACCTTGAAAGATAAACTTTGCCCCAGTTATGTGACATCTGACAAAACAGTTACCACATGGTTACCTCGTAAACCTATCAGTTTTTATAATTGTGAATTCTGCAACACCTGTCAATTTCAAAAGAAACAAACAAGGAATTTGCCTTTAACAGCACACAACGATGATAAATCAATCAGTGTATTAACTACAATACGTCATTTGTGGTATATGTATTCGGCTTTGCATGCGGAATGATTAATGTGGGCAGCACTACACAATGCTTGAAGCTGAGAATTCAAGAGCACCGTAGAGACATAATTAATGAAGAGACCAGGTATTCTCTGGCTGAAAATTATAGATAGGTCCATCCGACCGATCCCAGATTTTGGTTTCATGGGTTTGAGTATGTCCGAATGTGCAATTGAGGAGGAGATAGGGAGCTCTTTCTGAGACAGAAGGAAGCTAAGAGGATCTGCAGATTATGGGCGATTATCTGTGGTCATAATACCGATGATGAATTTCATTACTTTCAAAGTTAACCTTAGGGGGTTAATATCCAATTTCACCCAATGATAATGATAATTACGAAATATGGTTCTCAGTCCATGCAACTTGGTCTAGTTTATGTATTCATTCAACCAGGCTAGTAGTCGATGTTTAGAGTTTCCAATCCCTTTCTGAATCTAAGGGTACAAACCATGCTTAATACAGGTGCGTTTATGCATAACAGCAACAAACATGATGATCAGGTTGTTTAGGTATTAGTTCCTTTGTCAAATAAAATACCTACTGAATGATGTATTGTGTCACTAACAATAGCAGGATCGCAATTTTAGGGTTATTCTTCAAGTTTAACTAAACATTTTTCCAATAGAAGTGAATTGTGGCTAGTGGTGCAAATCTATTAACTATTGCTGAACGTGGTTTATTTTCTATCACTACATGTTATACTCCTTTCCTATCGTCTGACTTCTAATTTGCTTTGCTGCCCCGCTCTCAAGTATTTTGAGCTATAATCTTTATTTCATTTTAAGAGACAAGGCAACCTGACTGTTTAAAGATTGCCGCAACATTTTGATTGTAGACATCCTGATTGGGACTTTGTGGACAGTAAACGATTTCTTTTTGCCTACGCTTCCTTTCACCACTTTAGTAATACTATAAACAATGGAGCGTTGTTTTGATATTATTATGGCGTTGATGCTGCATTTCAGTTAGAACATAGATTGAGACATACAGCGGATGGTCTCATCTAAATTGATGACTTATGCCGCCTGCATGTTTAAAGATGGCTGCACTATTAGATTGCGGTTGCAGTCAAAAACAGCAGTGGTTAGCATTGAGTATAGAATTTTTTATTACTGTTGTTTCCTCATTTTGGATTGATCACAGGTATAAGTTTCAACGCTCTGCTCCTGTTGGATTGCAGACATAACACTTTTAACATCTGGAATACTTCCAATAGTGTATTCTTTACAAAACACTTTTCTAAGATGGCCATACTTAGTGGTAGTAGTCAGGAGCGGGATCTACATAGGATCAATGTTATGTCATGTGACACTATGGTTTTACACCTGTCAGCGTTTCGGGTCGTTGGACATTTACATGCATGAAAATGGCACGACCTTTAAACACATACAGAACCGCGGGACCCGTGGAAAGACACTTAGCAAGGTACATAGGTAGAGGGTGGAACTACTCTAGAATGTGGTCTGTTTATTCCCCCAAATAAAAGGGTGTTTCGTGATTGATTTAATCTTCCCCTGTGCTACATTGTCCTTCTAGACTTGTAATGTGTGCATTGGCACATCTGCCCATTGGATATGGGGAACCGATATTGATATCACATTAAGATTCAGATGAAAGCAACCAAGGATGTTATTGCATTAGATTTTGAATAAAATGATCTTAGATTGTGCAATCGGTATTTAGGTTGCCGTGGGAGTGGACTGGAGCGCAATCACAGGCTTATTGGGCAGATGGCATTCAGAACGATGACTGGTGCTCGCTTCCCACAGAATGGAGTCCTTACCTCTGTTTGGTTCAATTTTATCATGGGTCTTACCATTGCTTCCTTTGCTATTATTAAGGTGATTTATAGTCATTTTTTAAGCTTGTGGTCTTACGATGTTTGCGTTTATTCACCAAGTTAAATATTAAGTTTTGTTAACAAAAGATATTGCACTACTTGTACATTCGGGAAATGGCGGAGATTTTGAGTTGCTGTTTTTAACTTTTGTAAGCTTCAGCTCTATTTTCACATAAGAAAGCTCTAGTTCCTTTACATCAGGACGGTTATTTTTGCTCCATGTTGTTAGCTTTCTTTTAGTTTAATATTAAGTAATGATATTGATCTTTACTTTAAAAAAATTCTATTACCCTTACATCTTTTGCATAGCTAGCGGCGTACTTTGAACCATACTCCATTCAAGTGTTTCTATTTGTTTTCAAACAATGGTGGTCATTAGGACGGCGGGCGCACTTTGTCTGCCTGCCATCCTCCCGTGGAATAGGACCACCCACCATTGGTGCAGGGGTCCCATTGATGACATTAGGATGCACCCGCCAGTGTGGCGGCCTGCATTTCTGAAATTGCAGCGGGCGGTGCTCTCAGCACCGCCTGCCACAATGCCAGGAAGGCATGACGTGAACTTCCATGCGCAACATGGCAGGCACCATACGGTGCCTGCCTTGTTGTGCATGCAATGAGGACCCCTGGGGTCACTGGTGGCCCGCAACAGGCACCCACAAGCTGACTCTGCATGCCTTTCAGTGGCAGCAATGCAGCCACGGAAAGGCATGTTCCAGCCCATATTCTAATATGGCTGGCGGTTTCTGACAGACACCGCCACCATATTGAACCCTTTTCCGCCTGGTCGATTTGTCGATTGTAAAATGGCTGTGGTCTTTGCTGCAAGGATGGAGGGCGAATCGCCCCCGCCGGGCAGGTGGTGACTGCCATCTGCCCCCCATCCTAATGGGGGCCCTAGGTGTCAGACATCGAACCTGGGATTTCCCAGTTATTATGATTTTACTACTTAATTGTGATAATCATTCATGGCGTACTATCCTACCTTAATGTAGAGGTAAGAGTTAAGATTAACATCTAAATAACTATTATCACATCCTTTTATTCACTTAGATATCCCAGGATTTAGCTACACAATTCTAATATGTGGCTCCTGCAGATTCCCCTTCATCCTACTTTGACCATGTTCACTTTTGCCTTCACTCTTCCATTCCGCTGTAATCTGTCCCAGCTATATTTTAATAGCTTCAATTTTTCATTATCGGACAAGTCATTTCCATCCTCTTTTTTATGGTAGAGTGTAAAATCTTATTGGCTCTTTGGTGAAATCCTTAACTATATGGATGAAAATAATGATCAAGTCATATTGGTTTAAGTATAAATTTTTCCAATTAACATTTATTTTTATACTATTATAATATTAGGCATCTGTTTCTCTTTGCAGAATTGGGTGCTTACCAATGTCCAAAATGTGTGGTTCCGTTAAGTCACTTTTAACGTGTTATCCTCTGTTGTGTTTACTGTGTGTCCTAAGAGCCTCAACTATTTCAGTTCATAGTTATTGTTACAATATTGTGACATTGTTATATTAGTTTATGTTATTATTTAGGACTGTTTTTCATTTATGTTTTCTATGTGATTCTTTACAGCCTTGACGAAGTTCCACGAACGTAGCTTGGGAACATTTATTCTGCATGAATTTGGAATAAAGAATATCTTCAAAAATTATACTGGACTGGATCTGCTTGCTTGGTGCACCTCCTTACTTTCATCAAATCTATAAAGGGTTTGCATGTTTAGAAAACATAAAACTGAGGGATTTGTGTCCAGACTTTTCCAGAAATCCGCAAAGGATACGTTAGTCTGTAGACCAGCTGGTTCACAGTGCCACTATAAGCCCCACAACCTTACCAAAGAGCGAATAGTTTTCTGGCGACTATCAAGCATGACAACCTTGACCCCTCAGGGATCATAGAAACAGTAGAGTACTTTTCTCCCAGTCACTCCTGCGCGTGCAACAAAAAATATTTTATTTATGTATTTGTTTACTTACCTCTGTTCATCAATAGTCCGGTGATTACGACGCCCCAGCCTGTCCCTCCCCCGCCCCTCCGCACCGCCCGACGGAACTCTCTTTAAAGCCACTACTCCATATTCTCAAGGACCTATCGCTGATTTATCTGCACTCCACAAAATTCACAAGCTGGTGCAAACTGCCGATATTGGTAGTTTTCCAGAGATAGCAGCTGCAAAAAACATCGCCACGGATGAGACACTATTGATATGCAGAGTAGGTGTTCCAGTGCAAAAACACAGGAAAACACCACTTTGCGACATTCTCAACAACCTGCCCGATCTGCAATGTGATCAAGAAACAGGCGATAAGGCGCGTTAGCAGCAGTGATTTAACACCTGCCTTTAACTGGTGTTAAGCAGGATGACAACCTGCAGCATGAATGGGAACCCAGCCCAGAGCCACATCTGAAGACAAACACATGTCATGGAGACAGTGATCATGCAGGACAAAGACACAAAAGGGCCACAACAACCACCGCCACCACCCCCAGGACTCCCCTAGACCCACCCCAGACTACCACCGAGGCAGTGCAGAACAAGACAGCTGACCTTCAGAAAACGGTATGGCCCCAGCCACACAATTGCAGAATGTGAGGAGAGGTGGGAACCAAGTATGTGTGAAGGAGGCAAGTTTCCCATGAATAAGAATGTACACAATGCCAAGTGTGGCGGTTATGTGCTGGAAACAGAGCACAGACATGTCCATATGGACATATACTGCTGGTGTTTGTAGTTTTATAGACAGTGGACGCAACCATATTACTTCAGGCAGTGGGGAAGACCTCTGTCATGTAGCTTTGTCGTCCCTCCCTGTAAGCATCAGCTGAGTGGACAGGCCCGGCGTATGAGTAGTAGTGTGAATAAATAGGCCGGGGCTCTGTGCGTGGTTCACTTCCGGGATGGCCAACGCGTCTGCCAGTGCGACACCCCTCACCCAGCCACGAGTCTGCCACTGTGACTGCCAGCCTCCTTCGACAATCGTTAGCCTCCATTTCACAGGCCCCCAGCGTACCCAGCGGCACAGCACTGCGGAGTAATGTGTGTGCTGACTACTGCCTTCAGCCTACACTGCGGTCAGCAGGTCCCCCAATTCAAATTGAGTCTTGATTTATTTATGGCAAAGTCCGGTAGGCAACAGATATTGCTTTCAGTGCGGCCCGCCTGGGCGACGCATCATTGCAGTCTGCGCACCCGCTGAACGCTACAGGTGCCACTAACTCTGTGCAGCTCAAGTCAACGCCATGTGCCTGTGGGCACTTGCTGACCGCTGCCTCAGGCCTACACTGCGGTCAGCAGGGCTCACAGATATGAAATCCAATCCTGACCTGCAAGGACAAGCCATCATCGCTGGCTGCGCACATGCTGAGCTCTTCAGGTGCCACTAACTCTGTGCATCACGACTCATGGACCCTTTATGATTGAGTTTCGTGCTGTGGACAGCGGACGCTACAAAGTGACCTCAGGCAGTGGGGAAGACCTGGGACAGTGATGATGAAGATGAGGCAGGTGTACCACACCCCACTGCAGCTGCAGCAGGAATATCCCAAAGGGACACAATCATTAACAATTTCTTCACATGCTCATCTCTGATGCCCTTACCTCAGTGCAGCTCAAGTCATGGACCCTTTATGATTGAATCGTTTGTGTGTGATTTCAGTCATGGACCCTTTCTGATTGAATCTATTGTGTGTGATTTCAGATATGGTGCCCCTACCTCAGTGCACCAAAAGTCGTGGACCCTTTATGCTTGAATCTTTTGTGTGTGATTTCAGATCTGATCCCCCTACCTCAGTGCAACACAAGTAGGCCTGCGCGGTAAATTCCGTTCTGTTCGCGGAATTTGCGGAATTTGGGTAATTTCACGTAGAATGCGAAATTGCCTAAAATTCTGCTTTACCCGACTTTGCAAAATTTTTTGCTTGATCGCGTTCTCAAATGCGTGTTTGCGAGATATTCCCCTCCGAGCACGCAAACAGCTTTTGCGAACTGTAAAAAAGCACCGTGAATAAGCAATTCCGCGTGTTCGCGAAATTTCTGCGTGTTCGCGGAGATTTTTTCCATTTCGTGGAGATTTGCGTAACGCGATTACGCAAATTCCGCCCACCCCTAAACACAAGTCATGGACCCTTGATGATTGAATCTGTGTGTGTGATCATGATGATCACTGTTCTAGTTGTTGCCAGCACCAACCACTACCTGAGGGCTGGCTTATACTCACCCGACACCCACCCAGCACAGGCGTCACTGGACATGTGACCCTGGTAATAAAACGGGGCCGTGCACACATGCCCGTAGCCAGTTCCACTGCCTATCTAAGTGTGTCCATGTGGTCATTATGTATGCATGATGGGCCAGGGCCCTACCACATTACACTGTGGACGCAACTATGTCAACTCGGGCAGTGGCTAAGATATTGGACATGCAGTATTGTCGCCCCACCTGTAATTGTAAGGGGAATGGGCTGGGCTGGCATACGCCAGTCCAGCGTAGGGGTGTGAAGAATTTACCCGGGGCTCTGGGCATGGTTCAGTTCTGGCCTGGACAAGGAAGTAACTAATGCATGTGTCTCTGTTGTAGTGTTGGAGCCACCCGGCCTGCAATTGACAATGTAGCAATGTAGCATGCACCCGGGGGGCAGCTCGCACAAACAGATAAATGAAGGAGCACAAGACTGCTCGGAGTATTGGCTCATGCATGCCAAGTGTTGTATGTATCTGTTTTGCCGCAGCATGAGCCAAATGCCTAGACCTACTCGCAGCACGAGTTCAGTCAGGCATAAACTCGACAGCTGCATCCTCCCTATCCTTACCATAGACCTACACTCACGTAGCTGCCCACCTTCAATGGCCAACATCACTGTGTCATTGTCAGGCTTGTGCACATGTGCAGACAGGCATGACAATGGTGTGCTGTAGGAGTGCAAGTGATGCAACCACGCAGCGCACACAAGTAAATAGGCTTGGGGGAGGGACGAACAGCTGTGGGCAACGTAACACACACTCATGCCACACATTTGCCACATGCAAGACATGTCAAACATGAATCCCAAAGTTGCACAGATCCCACCCCACCCCCAACAAGCCGCCTCACATTTCCTAAATGCAAGCAGATGATAAACTAACATTAGGGATGAAAGCTCCTTTGTCTGAACTATCAGGTTGGAGCACATCTGCACTTCCAACCTCGGAATTGCATGTGCCCGGTACCCCCTGACAGATACTATAGAAGCTGATGCAACTTCCACACTATGCACAGCCCAACCAAAGACCAACGTATGGACATCCTGCCGACAGAAGTCCTTGCTCGAAGTTATTTTGCATGTAATGGCCTTCACACTTCCTCCCACAACATCCCAGGCGTAAAACTGTTTCACACTAAACAACTCATTGATCTGAGTTGTGGCATTTCATCCACAGAACTGGTGCAGGTCAGAACAGTGTGGCTTCAACCAAAACCACTGACGCAGTGGCAGAACATCCCGGACACATGCACAACCCCTGTCACAAGGAGCTTTACTGTGCAGGTATGCTGCATTTACTGGGGGCACTGCCATTGGCAGTGCTGCGGATCAGTTACCGGCTAGGCTTCCGCCTTGCCAATGTCACCTGCGTTCAGCCTGTGTTGCATTGTCAATCGTGCATATTCAAGTGGTGCATGGATGTCTGCCTATCCAACAGGACGGTAGCCAAACTGGATTTTGACATGTGTGTGTGCCCCTGTTGGCACACAACCAGGAGTTTCACCGTGATACCCATATATGGGATACTTGGCAAACATGCTGGCAGCTGGACCTGGGAAATTGTCTGTCCGGACCTGCTAATGGACCGACTCGTCGTCCTGTTTGATGAAGTCGATAACGGCCTCATGTTGGAAATGATGGCCTACGAAGCTGAAATCGCTTTCATGGACGAGTAACACTAACTACACACCTGCAGCCACACTGATTGGAAACCATTGCACATGTCCCAACACCTTGTTGCATCTTGGAGATCGGGTCACATCTCCCACAACAACAGTGGACATGGCTGCATTCGCCTGGACTCCAAATACATGAGCGGACAACAACGTGGGTTAACACACACCTGAGAAAGGTGAGGCACTCCCCCAGAGTGGACAGCGGCGCTTGGCAACATACCCCATTCTGACATACTGCTGCATTGGTCTGCATGTTGTGGCACTTATCTTGCCCGTACTGACATGCATATGCTAATAAAGTCTACGCACCTTCACTTGTATTCAACTGTGATGAGTGTTGATTTGAATGATAATGTGTGTCTCACTGCCCATCAGGGTCACCGCAATACATGCTCATTGATCGCATTAACCATGGAGTACCTTTTTGTTGAGTCACTGTCCCTACATTCATCTATACTTACATACTTGATTGATCATAGCCATGATACATCTGTCTGAATTAGAATGTTTTATTCACATTAAGTGGAGTGTTGTAGCTGAACCAGTACAGGGCCAAGCAAACCTCACTTTACATTGTTGCCCCATGGAGGGCCAGCCAGAATGCTTTATGGATTGACAAGTTCATCAGAAGTGGAAGACTTCAGTCTGCAGTGTGATTGCTGTGTCATCTGTAACCAGACAAAATATTGCAGTCGATGTCGAGGTCTAAGGTGAGTGTCGCTGAGTGTATCATTGGAAGGTGTTATTCCATGATGCTGAGGGCAGAACCAAGTTGTAACCGGCCATATGGCGAAGATGGTTTTGTGGTAAGAAAGAAGTATTTTCTTTCCTACCACAAAACCATCTTCGCCCCCTGATGTGTCAGGTGCCTCACATGCGGGTGGTGGTGTTTTGTCTGCATCACTGTGTGGCAGTGACACATCAGGGAACGGAGGTGGAATGGCAGATGCACTGTGTGGCACTGACACTTCAAGGTGCGGAGATGTGGATGGAGTGGTAGCAGCAGCATTCATCGGCGCCAGGCCTTGTGGTGGCAATGCTATGACGAGGATCTTCAGGGCATGGAAGATCACAGCTACATCTCGCTGGTGTGCAGCCATGGTAAACATTCTTTCTGCCTGCATCCGCTCCAAGCTCTCCATCATTCTCCTTATGTGTCCACCCGCTGACTTCGCTGGAGCTACTCTGAATAGACAGATGTTTTTGGCTCAGAGTCATTACTCCAGCGATGTCAGTCATGCATTGTTGGAGAGCATGTAGCGGACAGTGGGCATCCAATAGGGGCTGTAAGTGGTCCCTGATGGGACTTAGACACACATGTATGGAATCTAGTTTGGCTGCCATGAGATCAAACCCCACCCACAGCTGATCAGCCATCTGCTCCTGGCACCCCAACACACGGCATTGGAATGCCATGTGTTGGTCGCAGGGATCCTAGGAGACAGCCGTGGTGGTGGGTGCATCCTGCTGTGTGGTCTGTGCAGGGGGTAGGATCTCCTCGATGCAGCTGGGCTGCCCTGCTCTTGGAGATGGGGTGCCAGAGCTGTCCATGAGCTGTTGGAGGGCATCGGTGGTGGTGTTGGGGAGGTCCTCTTCATCATCAGTGCTATGTTGCTGGGTCTGCTCTGCAGGAGGTATTGATTCTCCCTCTGCAATGTGAAAGGGAGATGCAGATTGACATTGTGTTCACATGTATTTTCACACATTGTACTAGTTTACTGACAGACTGCAAGACAATGTACATTGTGACTGTTTGTGAGGAGATGCCTATTTGATGCGGAACAGTTGACATTTTTACACCATCACGGATGTGAGGTTGTACTTGTACATTGTCATCTAACAGTTTCCTGCAAAGCCAAATTTCAATGGCCATTGTCTGCACAGAAGCGGCAGTAGCTGTGTCCTCTGTTCTGTTGCAGTTTGTTCCACATTGTTGTCAATGTTGAGATTCTTATGTGTGTGTGTGCTGCATTGTGGGTGAGTAGCCCCTTCAGCTCTGATTTGGCTGGCCCTTATCCCTTTCAAGCAGTGTGCCTTACACTTCTGTGCTTATACAGTGCTGAGATGTTGCAGACTTGGGAAAATTGGGCTCTTGGTCATATATCTGACTCCTGGGCATGGTTTGTCCACAGATGTGCTATATTTAATTGTGCATATGTGTCATTATACCCATCTCCCCTTGTCCCACCAGTCCCTGGTCGTTACTCACCCTGTTGCTGTTGGCTCAGGGCATGTTGTACAGTGTCTGGTCCCCTAACTCCTGCCACCATCTCCCCAATGATGGTCCCAGGCTAATCCTCCATGGGGCTTGTGGGGTTCTGGTTGTCCTCTGTACTTGCTCGCGCTACTTCCATGGTGCTTTGGAGTTGTTTGCGTTATGTTTGTGTTTTTGGTTGCCGCTTTTACAGTAATTTGTTCTGACTGGCTTGTGGGACTTGCGGTGTGGCGCTGCTTTTCGCTGTATTTTTTATCGCAGTTGGGCCCATCCCAACTTTTTTCACGTTCGGGTTTAGATTTTTATCGCCATCCCGGTGATTTTATCACGTACATTTGAGCGTTATCGGGAAACCATTGCATGTTACCGCTGTGTTGTGAATACGACGTTAACACAGAGTGATTTTCCAGCGATAGACTGCGATATGAAAATTTGCATTTACCTATTTTGGCGATGATTCTCACGTTCTCGAGAATATCCCCCTTTGAGCACCGGGAACTGTCCATTTTTCCCTTGTTAGAGACCAGTAGGCACTTGTCACCTTTTACCTACAACCTCCATTTTGAAGTGCGCCATTTCCTTTCTCCGCTTCCTCCCTTTTGCCACCTCTTGCTCCCCACATCGATCCCCTCACATGAGGTGTTCCTTCTTTCCCCTCCCTCCTCAGTTTTTCTTCTTTATCTCTCCTTCCCTCCATTTTCACTCTCCTGTCCATTTTTGTCTCCATCTTTCTCGTCTTCTTTCTCCCTGCACACTGCTCACCCACCTTCTTGTCTCCTGACCAAGCCGGCACTCTTTTCCTGCAGTCTCTTCCATTCCCTCTAGGCCTTGCGTTTAGACATTTTGGTTGTAGTAATCCTTTGATGAACGGTTGTTTCATTCACATTTTCTTCTCCCCTTCAGCATATGGCAGTGAGTCAGCCGATTTAGCCTTTGGCTAACATCACTGTCTGTATTCTGCACATACTACTTATTTCAAGGGACTGTAAAGGAAATGTGCACTTCTTGAACCAAAGCCTTCCAAACCAATTATTTTTTTATATCGACTCATGTCTGTTATCCCCCTAAGAAAGTTAAAAAGAAAACACAACACGCATTGACAAAGTTAAAAGGCTCACAGACAGTGTGAGACCCAATGCTGGTTCCTCTAGTTTTCTATTAGCATCAGGGCCCACTGTAATGTTTGGCACTTTGTCTTCTTAGTGTCTATTAAGAGGTCCTGATTAGGGAGCATTCTACACAACCACTCACCCGTTCAGGCATACACAAATAGGATTCTCACAGGGCCAGCTTGTTACATCAATGGACAGTCCACTGCTCCCCTGAAGACCGTGGGGACTGGTTCAGACAGGTTCAGACATGTAAACCTGCATAAATCTACAACATAAGACATCTCACTGGGGGTGTTCCTCGTAGTCCTAGCCATCAATGATTTCCTCTAGTTATAGCCGCCACATAGACTAGCCAGAGACGGTAGACTCTCTGATGGGTTGGACAATTCCTTGCAGAAATGTAAACACATGCCATCCAATGAATGATGCTATTGGGCTGTCATTATTGTAGTGACTAAAGCTCTGCTCATCGTCATGCTGTTACTTGTCTTTCGAGTGACCAGCCCATCAGACTTCTTAACAGGCTGGATTATTTTGGTACAGATGGGGCACTGAGAGCTAGGTGATTGAATGATCATGTACTGACCTGCTGGATGATTAAATGATCACAAATTGATCTACTGGGCCAGGCTGCTGATAACGGTACTAAACCTGGAGACCTCACTATGGGCTTCAAGTCCATTTATCTATCTTGGTGAATGAAACACAAGCACTATTGGGCTGGTACTAACAAGTTAGGTGTCACATTGACTTGCCACTTGTGGCTTGAAACCTTGGGCCCAGCGCCAATCTTCCGTATTGCGATCCGTTTGATGCTTTATTAGGTCTTTAGAGATACATCCTTTGTTAAAGTCTGGCATTGCCTACTGCCAGTATCGCTACCCAGTGGTGCACTCCATTTTCGCTAAATCTCCTCATGCGCTGTCACACTTTTGGCAGCCATGCGCCAAAGCATACAACTTGGTGCCATAGTAAAAAGGGGGTTTGTTCTCTGAAACATAGGTTTTATTTTGGAAGGTGTCCCTTCCAGTTCAAAACTTTAAGGCTTTTCCTCCTTTGTGTGCATGCAATAGATTGCAGCACACAGGCAAAGTAGGAAAAACGAAGAGAAATAAAAACATTTCTCCTTAGAGGCATTCCACACTTCTTTTTTCAAGTTTAAAGTGAATGGTAAATAAAATATTTTGCAATGATAACATTTAAATGAACATCAGAAATTATTAAACATGAGATCCTAAATCCTGAAAAAGGGAAAATAAAATATAACACCAGCAGAGAGACATAAATGATAGTAATAATATAACAAATGCGAAATAAGCAGTGAAAAATTCAGAGGAATAACATTTTGCATAATAAAATAGGATAACAGGTCTCTAACAAAAACCTCATCATGGAGGTTTAGGTACTTCTTCAATCCGGGATTTATGAGAACAGATTTGGTCATCTGCTGGAAAGCTACCATTAGAAGTAAATAAATATATTAAAATCACCAGATTCAGATAACCAATCATCAGAAACACTACCTAGAAAAAGATTAATAAAATTAAAGGGAAAGTGGGAATTAAAAATTAAATGAATCTGTTTCCAAACTTTTAACCAAAAGACATAAATAAGGGAACATTCAAATAACATATGTTTAGGATCTGCAAATGGATGAGCACAAGTCCAAAATATGGGGGATAGTGTAGGATCTAATTTTTGAAGTCCAACAGGAGTAATAAATAATCTGTAATATATATAAACAATAAAGTTTGAGTTGTGTTCGCCGCTCTAGAAGACTTTCTTATTTTAGTCCAAATCTTATTCCATAGGAAAGTGGGAAAATGGTTGTAGATCTATTTCCCAACAAAGTTCAACTTCAGTTTTATCTCTGTCCACTGTAATAGAAGATATATGTTTTGACACCAACCAAACTTTCACCATCAAAAGAGGCGCTTACTCCGTGTATCTCAGTTCAAGGGTTTTTATTTGTTACATCAGCTTCTGCTCAGACGCGTTTCGGCGGCTCTTCCCGCCTTGCTCACTAACATCAGACCCTTTGAATCTGCGCTATATATACATACACATGTTGCACAATCACATGAGTCATAGTTGAAATTGCTAATTGGCATTGGTTTGTTGCCTAGGTGATTCTGGTTACACCCACATGTCTACGTGACCACTACCATGAATACAACATTTATTTAGCGAAAACATCATTTCTAAATTCATGTTGACTAAACATTATCGTCATGTTTAAATATCATAATGACGTTATTTCGTTATTCATTTCATCAAAAACCCCGTATTGAATTGATTTCATTAACCACATTATTTAAAACATAAGACATTACACCCTACGTAATATTACTTTGTTTACGTCATTGCCATTTGGGCGTATCTGTGGAAAGGGTGTGTCACTCTCAAGGCCGGGATTGGTTTACAAGTGAAAATCTACAAAGGGGCTCGGTAACACCGGTAATCGGTTTGCTGGCCTAGTGGCAGAGTCAGAACATGTTTTTGCGTTCACAGTTCATCCTCGTGTGTCTGGTAAGTGAAGCGTGTGTTTGTCAGCGTTCACGTTCCTAATTTGAGGACACACACCCCCGTTTACCTCATGGATGACAATTTGCATACCGCGCCAGTGCGCAACCCATTCCTTTGGTTGTATGCAGATCCTCCTGTGATATGGTTAAAAGATTGTTAGACTATACGGGGATTAGATAACGATGTGAAATGCTTGGTGTGGTTTGCGGGTATAGATTCCATGTGACTGCTCGTGAAATTAGTTAAAGTGATGGCGCAATCTGGGTCTTTGTTAAAAGGTACTAAGGTAAAGTGGGGGTAGGCTTTTCTAGATGTGCACACTTAGGGCTTCGTCTGCGTTCAGCCCTGAGGGGATCTTGGAATTCAGTAAGATAATGTATCTGGATTCCAGGCGGCGTAACGCAAGCTTGCGATTGCCGCCCCTTACATTTCTTGGGATGCTGTCAATGACAAAATATGTCAGACCTTTGGCGTCCCCTCCATGTATCTCATGGATATGTCTCGCTACTGGGTAGGCTGGGTCCTTATTTGTAATGGCCCTCAGGTGTTGTAAAATTCTTACATGCACTTGGTGGATAGTCGACCCTACATATTGTTTTCCACATACACATACAAGCACATAAACGGCGTATTCCGTTTTGCATGTGTAGTGTTCCCTGATGGAATAAGGCTGCTTGCGAAAGGGTACTGTAACGCTCGTCGTATTTTTCCCATGGGTGCAGGCTTTACATTTGGTACATTTTTTGAAGCCTTTCTGTGACTGAAACCAATTTTTCTGTTTTTGGATGGCTGGGGCATTGTTGACCAATTGTTGACGCATTGATCGGGCTTTTCTGAAAGATACCAGTGGTTTGTCACCCACTCTGTTACCTATGATTGCGTCATTACGGATCAATGGCCAGTGCCTTCTGAGTATTTTTCGAAGGTTGGCATGGTGGCGATTGTAACCCGTAATTAGCCTCGGGGGTTGTCTTTCCTGTCCTCGGGTTTCAGACTTTGTCACATCAGGGAATAATAACTCCTGTCTGTTTTTAGCGCTACATTTTTCTTCCGCAGTTTTGCATGTTTTTTCAGTGTATCCCCTGTGCTTTAATCTCGTAAAGAGATTAGTTTTTGCTTCAGCTAACCCTTCCTTGGTGCTGCAGTTGCGTGTCATCCTGAGGCATTCTGCGTATGGGATAGACTGTTTTAGAGGTGTCGGGTGGAAACTATTGGCGTGGAGGATTGTGTTGCCCGCAGTGGGCTTCCTGTAGGTGCGTGTCTGTATTGTGTCATTCATAACAAATAGTTCTACATCCAAAAATTGTATACTCTCCCTGTTTACATTACAAGTAAATTTGAGATTCAGCGAATTTTCATTTAGCTGTTCAGTAAAACTTTTCGCACTGTCATCAATAAAGCGCTTGTAGATAACAACATTGTGGTTCATTGTTTCTCCATATAGTTTCATTAGCACCTGCTCCTCCCACCAGCCCATATGCAAATTCGCTTAGCTGGGGGAGAAGCAAGTGCCCATCGCCGAACCTTGGATTTGTTTGTAAAACAGTCTATCGAATATAAATGTGTTATTCGTAAGGCACCACTCACACATCTCCAGCAGCATTTTGGTGTGTTCATATTGGTTGATAGGTCTTTTTCCCAAGAAATGATATATGTTTATATAACTGAGAAGCAGAAGGTAATGTGTCTAATAACTTGCAAAGAGTAGAAAAACAAAATGAAAATATTTTGTCAGAAGAGAGATTGTGATAAGCTTTTGTATTTCTAAGGTAAGTAAGTTGTATTTATTTTCATACGACGCTGGAAGTGAAAAAAGAGTTTGAGCTTCAGAAAAAGGAAGACTAGAACCATCTTGATATAGTTGAGATACCCGTTTCAATCCCTTAGAATACCAATATTTACAAAGAATAACCTTGTTTTTGACCTTAATCAACATGTTATACCAGATAGAGAAAGCTAAACATTTCTCTCTAGGCTATTTGAGTGTCATAAAAAGTAGGAGAAAGAATCCTGCAGGTTTTCTTGAAAATTGGAGAAGACAAGAAAGAAGGTTTAGAAGAAAAAGATAAAGATTCTAACATGGAAAAGGGATTGAATGAAGATTTCTCTAGATCAGCCCATAAAGGTATAGGCACAACATTGTTGTCTTGTAATAAAAAGGCTAAACTGTTTAAGACAGAATGCCTGATGGTATTTTATGAAGTTGGAAAATTAGCACCCCCGAGGAGTTTTGGTTTTTTAATTTTACACAAAGACATCCTAGATTTTTTCCTATTCCATAAAAATGTTGATAGAATTAAGTAGATTTTTAAAGTGATGTTTGGGAATATTAACAGACATGTTAGAGATATAAAATAATACAACGGTAACCAGCATGATTTTGATGGAATCAAGATGCATCCACCAGGATAAAAATAATGGATTCCAGTGAGATATAAGATTGAGTAGGATTGTCGATAAAGAGTTTAAGTTCAAAGTGATAGAATTTGTAACAGAATCTGACAACAATAATTAAAGATACTTAATTTGTATTGGATTCCAATGAAGGGAAGACACACTGAAGTCAGCATGGAAATATAACTTATTTAAGATAAGAATTTCACATTTATCTGCATTCAATTTGTACCCCAAAACCTTTACAAAATTATCTACTTCGAATAAAATGGCAGGTAAAGAAGATTGAGGATGAGACATAAGTAACTTAATATAATCAGCATAAGCCGAAATTTTGTGTTCCATAAGAAAAACCAGTAATTTGGAGAATAGAGAAAATCCTTATTAAAAAGGGTCCTAAGGTGAGAATAAATAATAAAGGGGAGAGAGGGCAACCTTGTCGCACACCTGTACGTAGAGGAAAATAAGGAGGCAAGAGGCCATGGGCTAGGATAGAAGATTTGGGAGTTGAATAGAGTATTGACACATTTGAATGAACTTAGGACCAAACCCAAACCAGGAAAGGGAAGCAAAAATAAATGACTAATTAACCCTATCAAAAGCATTTTCTGAGTCTAAAGAAATGGCTTCTAGGGAGGATTTATAAGATTCGTACGTACTAATAACATCCATAAATAAGCGAATGTTATCAGAAAGAAGTCTAAGTTTAATAAACCTGCACTGTCCTCTCCCAAATGTGGTAAAAAGTTCTACAAGCGTAGAGCTAACATTTTTTGCCAAAATCTTATAGTCTAAATTAACCAGGGAGCTTGGGCGATAATTCTTCTATAATTTATGGTCTTTTTCATCTTTTGGCAGAAGGCAAATCAACGCTTCTTGAAAAGAATCGCTAGATGATTTAGTTGAAATAAAGTAAAGAGTTGATGTAATTTAGGTATAAGGAAAGACGAGAAATAATAGTGAATTTTGATGGTGAAACCAACAGGTCTAGGAGCTTTACCTTGTTTAATGGAACAAATAGCAGTAAAATCAGAATATCCTGTTTCAACAAGGAAAAATCTAAGTTAGGAAGTAAAGATGCAGAAATGGAGGAGTAAAGGGAAATGCATCATATGTTTCCAAGTGAACCTCTGGGGAGTAAAGGGTTTGCTAAAAAAAATGTA
This sequence comes from Lissotriton helveticus, assembly GCF_964261635.1. Lineage (NCBI taxonomy): Eukaryota > Metazoa > Chordata > Amphibia > Caudata > Salamandridae > Lissotriton > Lissotriton helveticus. Next base: position 2,053,038,186 of record NC_136061.1, read on the forward strand.
ATTCTAAAAGAATATCTTCACTTTTATAAAGAGTTTGATTGGAAGAAGATAGGATAGAATCAATAACAGTACGTTCTTTCTTGATTTTCAAATAATTCGTAAGAAGTTTCCCATATTTATTCTGACCCTCATAATACTTCGCACTAGCCTAGTAGAAAATAATTAGCATTGTCAGTAGAAATTCGATTGAATTCAAATGTGGCCTGAAGATCATTCAAGGTGTTCGTAGATTGGGATTTTTAATAAGAATGTTCTAGTGCTTTAGTCTGTGAGGTGAGAGTCTTTAATTTATTAGCAGCTGATTTCTGTTTTTGAGAAACAAATGTATTGATAAAGTCTCTGGAGGAGGCTTTAAAAGTGTCCGAAACTATTTGAGGGTGTAATACCAGTAGTTTCATTTTCTTTGAAAAAAGTATGGGCAAAATGTTCAAAGGTGAGTCTGATAGAAGAGCGTTTTTAAATCTCCAACGTCCGGTTCCCTGAAGAGGAGGAAGAAATACTAGATCTAAAGTTACTGGAGCATGGTCAGAGATCAATATAGACCCTATATCTGAATTAATAATTCTTTGAGCAAGAATATTGGAGATAAAAATATAGTCCAACCTAGATTGGGAAAAGTGGGCAGGAAAAACGAAAGTATACTCTTGGAGAGAGGGATTTCGTAATCTCCAAGCATCAACAAGAGATCATCGGGAAAGGGTTGATGTTATGTTATGTTATGTTATGTTATTTAATCTCTTCTATAACGCACGGCTACTCCAAAGAGCATCCCGGCGCTTTAGCGAAGAGTGCTAAAGGCAGAGTGAAAACACAACAACTAAAAACAAGAAGAACCAGAAGAACTCTATTGAGTAAAGAGCCAGGTTTTCAGCTCTTTCCTGAAGACAAGCAGACTATTGGCTTTTCTTAATGTAAGGTTAGAATGCATGGCAGAAGGTATACATTTTACTTTAGAGTGTCTGTCCAGGATAGGGTCAAAAACCATATTACAATCACCACCCACAATTAAATAATCATCAGAATAGGTCACCAACTTAGATAATACTCCTGGCAGTAGGTGCATACAAATTAACAATAGTTACAGTAATCCTATCAACAAATAAAGAGACAGAAACCCATCTGCCATCACAATCCACATCTTGAGTAAGCATTGTATATTAAGACATTGTAACATAAGATAGTTACCCCATTACAGTTTCCTGACCCCAAAGAAGCAAAGACCTGACCAACCTATTGACGCTTTAGCTTAGCAATTTCTTTATCAACAATATGTATTTCTTGCAACAAAGTAATGTCTCCTTTTAAAGAGGAAAGAGGAGATAAAAACCATTTCATATTTTACAGGGGAACCTAAACCTTTAACATTCCATAAAGTCATTTATCACTCAATATTAACTTAAGAACATTGCCGTGTATGAGATTAGCATTAACTGGTGCATTATCCAAACAATAGGAAAAAAAGAATAAAAGATAACTGTGAAACAATGAAGTAAGAAGAAGAAATTTGCAAAAAGATAGAAAACAAGAAATAGATGGTAAAGGATGGAAAAAACATGAAAAAAGGAGTGATATGAACACTAATTTTAAGAGGCATTCGACCGAGGAAAAGATATAAGAAAAGGATAAGGATAGATGATAAGGACCATTGTAAGAAAACAGAAAGTATAGAAAAGAGAGAAAGAAAACACAAAAAGGAGGACTATAGAGACAAAAAGACACCAAAACCATGTATGGGATACAAAAAATGACATACCAAAAAACAAACAAAGAGATCAAGGGTAGTGGAGCCACAATGAGGGATGGCACATCAACTGGAATGCCATTGATGAGAACGGGGGGAGAACAAAATATCATCAGGAGAAAGGGTAATCACATGAATGAATATGAGGAAGTTAAGCCTAATGAAAAAGAAATAAAATAAGTTATGTATGAGGTAACAAATACATTATACAAACAAACAATCATAACATTTTAGTAAGGTGAAAAAACATAGTAAGATTAAAAAGTGGATCTTGACTCTTTGAAGTAGGCGGGGATCCTCATAGGATGTAGTTTTATTTTTATAAGTGACCTTCAACAGACATGGATGAATAAGGCAAAATCTAGTGTTGATATCTCTTAGTGCCTGTCTCATGTCCAAAAACTGCTTTCTTCTATCTGCTTTGGCTTTGGTATAAACTTGTGAAAGAAAAGATCGGAACTCTGCCACGAGATTCTACCTTTGGCTTTAGCGGCTTGTAAAACTCTCAGCAGATCTGTATATTCCAAAAAGTACAGTATCAATCCTCGCGGTTTAGTTGATAAACTTGTCAACTGAGAGATATGTCCCAAGCGATAAGCACGTTGGATATTCAAAGGTGGAGAGTTGGGGATGCCTAACAGTTTTGGAAGAAACGATTGAAAAAAGGAGAGCAAATTCATACCTTTAAGTCCCTCTATTAAGCCATAAATGCAAACATTATTGAGCCTGTTGGAATTTTCAAGGTTTTCAACCTGCTTCTGAAGACTTGAAATCTGTGACTGCATTGAGGGAACTTGAACCACAGTAGACTGCAAGATTTCACTTTACTCTCCAATTGAACCACTCTACTCTGCATATGAGGCAATCTATCGTCTAACTGCTGAAGGCATATATTAGTCTCCTCCATATAAGGCTTAAGAACTCAAATTTCTTCTAGAATTAACTCCATTGAAATAGGGGGAGGAGATACTGTTGGCATGGGAGGATCTTGGTTGACCCTCTTCACAGGTGATTGAGTCGATGTGCCCGGTGGTTTGAATAAAACTTTAGAAGTAGGCAATGAAACATTAAAGCAGGTGTATTTAATGGGACCTGGTCTGACTCAGCCATATTCTCCTGAAGAACAGTGAAAGGATTGTAATACACCACCGAATAAAAGGACATTACCGTGGAACGTTTAGCAGATTTTGTTCTCCCCAAAACAAAATGGAGGCCACGAGTCTCAATACACAAGCCAGCACGTGAAAAGCAAAATATACAAGCTGTGGGAACCTCACAAAACGGATCATAATGTGCACAACATCTTCAGCGAAGCAGCGGCTGTCCTCCAAGCCTTTTGCTGTAGTGCAAACGTTGAAATAAGAAAAAAGCTCCGGCTCCATCACGGAGCTCACGGGTGAGCGGCCATCTCTTACGGCGTCCAAGCCACGTCCCCTTTACACACTTCTTGGACTGTCAGGAGTTCACAAGTATCACGTAAAGCCCAGCAGTTGAGGTGTCAAAAAGAGGTGTGGGAGCTTTGATATAGAGTGCAATGGGGGAAAGATCAGAGATGTGGCCTTTCACCACAGGGAAAATGCATATTTATAAACTGCAACACACACACTCTCTCTGAATGAAAAATCAATAGAAGTTAGTGTAATATTCGGGATATGCCCTATTTTAAACTAAACAAGCAAAATTGGTTAATGCAGTCACTGCAGATGATTGTGTGTAACAAGTAATACAATTAATTGGTGCAGTGGGGAAATAATGGTGTGTATTTATAGCTATGGGAGATCTCAAAAATGTCTTACACAATATAAGATAGACTCCTGCAAAATGTGCAAAAACAAGTGATTTTAAAATACTTAATTGTAGTCATAGAAGAATGCACTTTACAACTCAGCTGGTATCAAGCTCACATTTCCTCTAAAAAAAGATCAAGAAACCATCTCTGTCACCTTAAGGCATCAAAAGATTCTACAAGTTAAAGTCTTTACTAGCTTGAAGTAACCTTTACATACGATTTACCAACTGCATACATTTACATTTTTGTTTTCGAAGGACCAGCAGTACCCTTCCCAACTGCCACCCTCCATTTTACTTTCAGTCAAAGACACCTCAATTTAGGCCAGTCATTCACCAGCCGGAGGTCACGCGGGAATGCAGCTTTCTGCTGCCATGCATCACAGAATGTCACCTGTTAAGACTCTCAGACCCCACAACTGTTGAAAACTCCAAAGAAAGAAAGATGAAAGTGAGAATCCTAACCGTCTAAGCAGATGCATTGAAAAAGTGTTCATGGAAGGAAATTAGTTTTATTTTAAAATAATAATGGTAGATATTTACAAATTCTTAATAAATGCTTCAAAGTTATTTTGTAATCTAGAAGTTGAGTAGAGCACAAATTCACACCTGTGGTTGCAAGAAAAAAAAACACTTAAAGCCAGATGTATGACCATTTCATTTTGCGAATCGCAAATTGCAATTTTTGCGAGTCGCAAAATGAAATGTACTGATGTGTCTCAGACACATTTAGTGATTCCCAGGGGGGTCGTAAAAGACCTACCTCATTAATATTCATGAGGTAGGTTATAATTTGCGACACACTGGGAATGGCCTGTAATCACAAGGATGGTAAGCTGCTGGGGTTGGCAAACCAGCATGTCTGTGATTGCTTTTTTTAAAAAGCATTTTTTTCTGATATGCAGCCCGTTTTCCTTTAAGGAAATATGGATGCATTTAAAAAAGAACAAATAAAAAGCTTTTATGAGCAGGCAATGGTATTTGGAACCACTGCCTGCTCTTAAAAAATGTTGGCACCTGCATTCACAAAGTGGAAGGGTTCACTTTTGGGCCCCAGCCCGTTTGCAAATAGGCTACTACCCCCTTCATGAAGTTGGTAAAATATTATTGTTTTTCGATCACATTCCGGTAGCAAAACGTTCATAAATGCCACTGAGACTCGCTATTGGGAAGGGGGTCCATGAAAAGCCCTTTCCTAATAGCGACTCGCAAGCCCTATTTTGCGTGTCTGTAACAGGTTACCGACTCGCAAATTGGGGTAAGTACATTGAAAACGCCATTGGCTTGGTTCTCCATTTGTGACTGCTAAAAATAGTCATACATCTGGCCCAAGGTCCATGGAGCAAGAAAGCAAGATTTTTAGGATCTCTCACTCTCTTATACACATTACTGAACTGTTTACAGAGTTTAAAAACATACCTCTCATTACATATTGGAGATATATACCCACCACTCTTCAAATGTAAAATAAATGATGTCCCATCTTTTCCTTTAATTTTTGCTATGCAGTTCAAATCCTATGCTTCTCAGATACAATAAAAAATAGACACATAGTTTACCATGTAGGAATGGGGAAAAAGTTGTAAAGTCACTTTGTGGAAAGCAAAATAAAATCTAAAATGATTAAATCAGTGACGAAGATTTATTTAAGCATTTCTTCCATTGTGGGATCTATTGTTCTATCATGAAGGGTTCAACATATTTGACATATGGGAGGTGAAGCCTACACTAACTTAGGAGGATTATGTGCTTCTCTTCCATATTGAATGTGATATCGTAGCATAGCATGTGATCACTGTCGCTGTTGTTATTTTCACTGTAATATAGAATTGTGGGGTTGGCAATACAAGACTAAGATTAACTCAACTATGCTGAACAAAATGTACCTATTCAAGGGCAATCTACCTGTCTTAGATTGACTAACATACTATGGAACCAGTCATGTCACACGCATAATCTCTGGGAATGTCTGAGTCTAAGGTAGTAGAATGGTGAAGGAATCCTTGAATGTAGTAAAATGTTTCTTCTTGTTTTTTACCCATTGTTCCATACAATGGACTACACCACTCCCAATCCAAGCTTCTGGCATGCATTTTGCAAAGTAAACAAGACACAGATTTGCATGCTGACACCAACATTTTGGGTTTTTGCCCAGCAAGTGAGAAGAAGAGACCTGCCTTGATTCTTACTGAAGCTGGTTGTGTATTTAATGTACGCACGCTTTAGGGTTGTCTGTTTATTAACTACATTTACATAGTACATAGTACTTATTAAAACTGATAAGGTGTTGAAGCCCTTTACCTGATAACCTTTAAAATGCACCATTCAGCTCAACTTACAAATAAATGGAGCAGAGTTTTTTTCTTGTCCGCGCTCATCAAAGTCAAGTTGGTGAGCGCGAGCAAGGAAATTCAACCTCCCGGTGAGATTTCTCAACATGGGCTGTCGGGTTTCTCATTGCGACTGGCTGCGTATGCTCGCTTTGAGAAACCATCCATTTGCGTTGAGAAAGCTGCTGAATAAATAGTAAAAAATCTACTTGAGCAGCAGACAGGAAGCAGCACCCGCTTACACTGTGCATGGTGCCATTTGCGATGATTACATAGTACAGACAAACAACCAGCACTGAAAATCACTGCAAAAGGAATTTATCTTATGCACTCCGCCGGTTTCAGAGCTCCACATAGCACGGCAGATTTATTTAGCACTTTGCGAAACTCCGCAAACTGCGCCCAGGCTTACTTACAAACAATTCCCTGGGGAGACCCTCTTGCTTCACCCCCTCCCCCACTGCACTTCTTTAGGGGTTTTGAAAGGTTTACAGGTGTGCACCACACCTGAGCTGCTGCCTCATTCAGAGACACTGGATCTCCACCTCTGACCTTGGGAGAAGTCACCAGCGCAGCTTTAGCACAGGCCGGGCAGCAAAAAGAGTTGTCAATATGGAATAACTGGACACAGATTCTCTTTCCTCCCTCTTCAATTGAGGGAAGGAATAACAACTCTGCCCACACAGTGCCTGCCTCAAGCGGTCACAGTATGTTAAAAAAAGTTTGTAAACTGTAATGCTATGCACAAAGGGGGAATGGTGAGTAAGCATGGAGGCGGGGTCAAAGGCATGGCTAAAAAATAAAAAATGTTCTATAACTTTTTTCGGTCTTTCACCTTCAAGTAACTACATGTGAAATAACACACAGCTTAAATGTAAAATACATGAAATAAGTGCAAGTTAACTTGAACAGTGGAAAATGCACTATCGTCCTTAATTAAATCTCTATTAGTTAAGTAATGCACTGCTGAGGTCTATGTATGTAACCAGAGAGCCACAGATGTGAAGCATGGATGGAGCACTGGAGAATAGTTAAAGGTGTATCACAGGCCCCTGCGGTGGGCCTGGGTTTTGTTCCTTTAAAAAGTACACATTTCACAGCTCACCTAGTAACTCCTTCCAATACCACTCAAAAAGAATACATTTGTATCATCAGGAAGTGTCAAGTGATTCCATTAATTAAAGCCAAATTCGGCTTCTGAGCTCCCTTTATATTTACAGATTGGCCCGTTGTGCATAACTGCATTACTTTCAGGCAGCGGGCACCCTGGCACCCTGTCAAGAAGGTTTGCTTAGCTGTTTGCCCCTCCCTTGTGTTCACCACACTGGAGTCTCCCTGCACTGTACTGCAGCTAAATCATTTCCCAGGACGGTTGTCTTTTCAGAGAAAGTAGCGGAACTGTTAACCTTAAATTAAAAAAGTATTGGCACGTCGTGCCCCTTCAATCATGCCCACTTCGACCACTGCCTGCCTCTCGCTCTGAACACCTGTAGTACTCCTGAACCCAGGTTCACATTGTGCATGCACGGCACAACTTGTTTCATAATTTCTATTTCCCCACACCGTACGGGATTAGGTTTGACTCCATAGCCAGCTTGCCCTTTGTAACTCTCTGCTCCATACCATGTTTATCCTTACTAGTTCGTTCCTCTGCACCTCCACCCATCCGTCGCTTGAATTCCGAGGGATGGGGGGCTTAATCTTGTGTTATCATTGGCGCACCTCTAGGTTCACATGTATTGCTTACCTAGCTATGAACGAATATGCTTTACACTTTAACATGCCAGATCTTGCCCTTCTGCAACCATGTGAGATGACGCTTTTTAGTTGTGAGGTTTTTATATTGTACTGCCATATTTTTATTTAAAAAAATGCCCCTCCTCTACTTTATTTTGGGAATACTTTTGCGATGTGGCCTGACCACCTCCTACCTCTATGATCCAGATGGATCAATGGATGTTGCTCATTGATGGAATCTTTAACACTGTAATATCCTGCATTGTTGTGCAGTGACACGTTTGTCAATACATTCATTGCGCGTCACAGGTGGGATGCTTGGTTTAACAATGATACTTAATCCTGTGTACAATATTTTCTATTTTTGTGCCGCACAGTGAAATGTATTTGGTTCAGCCATACCGATTAAAATGAAGTGCCTTTTCAGTTTACAGCCACATCTGCATACAGCAGGTACATAAGGCCCGACTAGCAGATTTACTCTATGAAGCAAAGTGGACTGCTGGGGCCTGCCTGGTTTCCTGGGTAGGTGCCCTACAAAGGAATCTGGTGTGACCAGGCCTCTATCCTAAATGAAGAAATGAACTGGGAAGAAACACGGGCTCCTAAGGAGGGAGAAACATGCAAGCGGGTCCCTGTTGCCTCTTATACACTTAGGGGCCGATTATGATGGCGGACGGACCTGAGTCCGTCCGCCACCATAGAGTAGGAGGGACCGTCCGCAGGGGCAGCGGCGGTCCCTCCATGCAGATTAGGATGTGACCACCAGGGTGGCGGTCACATCCTCTATTTTTAACATTACGGCGGGTGCAGCTTCAAGCTGCACCCGCCGCAATGATAAAAATGCATGCACGGCATTTGCGTGCACAAAGCGGCAGGCACCGCGCGGTGCCTGCCGCTTTGTTCACGCAAATGCAGGGGGGTACCATAGGTACCCCCATTGTGCACCCCCCACCCCCGCAACGGGCCCCCGAAGTGAAGGTCCGTATGATTTTCCACGGCGGAAAAGCCGCCGTGGAAAAGCATACTTCCTACTCCATCATAATATGGCTGGCAGTGTCTGATAGACACCGCCAGCCATGTTAATGCTTTTCCGCCACGGAAGGCGACAGCGGCGGAAAAGCTGTGGACAGATTCAAAGACCCACCAGCATCCTAATTTGGCGGTGGGTCTTTAAAGCATCCGCGGCGGTTTTCCCGCATCCTCCGGGCCGGCGGTGGCTTCCGCCGGCCCGGAGGATGCGGGAAATCCGCGATCCTAATGAGCCCCTTACTTCTCTGTTGCTTATCTTACACTCGGGTTGGGGCATTGTGGGAAGCTTAAGCTTAGCTACAAGCTCCATTCTTGAGCCCACACCTGCAGTAGCAGCATGCCTTCTGACTGCCTTCTGCATTCCATGAGTCTGCTGGCAATGGAGCTATAATAGCATGGCTTAATACATTCATTATTGGAAGCAGACACCTCGAGTCTGCACAGTTTCTCTTCAACACTTGTGGTGATTGTCTGCTAAGATTTGATTTCTCTGCTTCCCACCTGCAGCCTCTACCCCACCCTTTACCAGTTTGTCACAGGAATGAGCTGGGAAAGGGTGGATGTTATGGTCTCCACTCCCTGATTGACGTGACGCCCGGCACTACAGGTCTTCAACCTTAAAAGCCCGGGGCTAACTCTTCTCTCATGTCATCGGGGTGGAGATCAGTCCTTGAGTCTATGTCTTTGTTGAGCAGATAACCTCACAGGCCTCAGGGCTGTGAGATCGGCGACCTGGCAAAGAGTATTGGCTTTCCAGACAGATTTTGGTCATAGGTCAGCCTACACAGGAAAAGTATGATTGGGAAGAGTGCAGTAGTCCACCTTGTTTATTTCAAAACAACACTGAAGCTGCAATCCCGAATTATTAGCTCAAAATATGGATTTCATTTCACTAGTGCCCCTGGGGGAAGGGAACAGAGACCCTCCTCACATGAACAAAGCAGAAATTAGCAGAAACCAGTAGGACAAAAAGATAGAGCAACTAAAGGCGTCACCAGTACTGAAGTAGGGCAGCAAGCTGCATCATGCATGTTTGATGTGAGATGTAGTGGGGGCGAAAGTATGCAAATAACCGCTAGCATCTCATCATTTACCACTGATATTCTTGCTAGAAAAACATTTAGAAAGCATTACTTGTTTGACTGAGATACAATGGACATAGATACACCGGTTAACATATCTGTGGTCCCACCTGACATATTTTAGATCATGTCAGGCATAACTGATTATCCTTGTTAGTAAATGTGAAACCCTTGGTTGAATAATCACTGTGCACCTCACTCCAATATGGCCTTATAGCCTGCTGTAGTGGGCTATACCAGCCATTAAAGGCCTACTCCAACATTAAAGGCCCGAGCCGAAGGGGAGTACCTTTAGCAGGGGAGCGGGACTTTAATGCCGGTATAGCCCAGCTAAAGAGTGCTCTAAGGCTATTAGAACATTCCTCCTCGTACACACCAGGCCGTTACCTACCACTCAGACCAATCAACCTCCTCTGTGGGGCCTCCCTGCAGTTACAGGCCATTTCCCCTGTGGGTCATGGTCAGTATGCCCCTCACTGTAACCACGAAGCAAATCCAACTGTCACCCACCTTCAAATGAGGCATACCAACTGTAACAAAAGCAATTGTATTTACACCATTACTTGATTAGCTAAAACTAGAATTATGGAACACCGTAGCAACATTTGTTGCCACAAACTTCAAATCAAACTCTGCCAGCATTTTGCTGAGAAACGACACTCCTACGATAGCCTAGGTTGGACTATCATAGAGGCACACCCAGACCTGAACAAGCAGGCACTCTTTAGAAGAGAACAGCATTGGATTTTCTGCTTGTCCTGTGACAGGAATGGGCTTAAATAGGATGTTCCATGGTGTGAGGTCAATAGATAAGCCCTCTACACAGCTCCCTGATTAACGCAATGCCAACCCACCATCCTGTGATATATAGGGTGCTTGCAACCTAACTGCCCCACTCTACCGTGGCCTCTGGTCACGGACTACCTGTTTGTCTCAGCCCCCACTGAGCGCTTCAGCTGATTTTCATGCGTTCAAGGTGTCGCGTTCTCCTCTTGAGTGTTATGTCTTACCTTCCTCTAGCTAACAGACAACTAACTGACATTTTACTCCTGCCATTAGCTAACATACATCCCTCCCTTTGTCCACATCTACTACAAGCGTTTACAGTTGGGTGATCTCTCTACCTTCCCCTACTGTTACCAATCACCAGCCTATTTTAGTACATTGGTAGTGTCAGTAAAATATTTTGTAGTGCAATTTTCTATTGTATACCGATACAACTGGCATCACCACTGTGTGCCCATAGGTTCCTTGCTACCTTTCTCCATTTTTATTAATTTCCTATTGCAATTCTGCTGTTGTTTCACACTCACAGAGGAATCCATATGGTCTTTACGACCGCGATCTCTCACCCAATATGGGGCCCACCTTCACTCACTGTAGCTTAGCACCCTCGAGCAACAGTCGTAACGCCCAGCTTGTCTCTCAACACGTGACTGGGCCACTTCCAGGACATGTGCAGGGTCCAGCAGCATGCCGGGTACTTATGTCTGTCCTGCACACACACACACCCTCACTCTTTGAAGCAGGTTTCCGGCAATGGATTCCAACAGTACTGTAAATACTACTCTGTCCCCGTGGACACCGCTTGCCGTTTCGACTGTGAATGAATGGTGTCCACTGTAGCTCGTCTCTCTTGCGGTTCTGAACTATTGGCAAACCCTTCTTTTACTTTTCAACCATAAGGATGTTAACAACTGTAACGTAAACCCTCTACCTGTACTTGAGTCTTATTACCACCCACATCGGGTGAGTCTTATGCTGCAAAAACGTGACTGTGGTTGATTTTCCACCACCTTTACCTCAGTACCTTGTTGTGTTGCACATATAACACATTTTGATTCCCTGTTTTTACCCGGCTAAAAACTGTTTTAGTTGAACAAACCACCCTTGCATGAGATTTGGCATGTTGTTACTTCAGAGGCTGTTTGTCTATTTTCAGTTGATCAACTATGACTTATGTTATTGTAATTTTGTGTCCTTTTATTTGTATAGGTCAGTCCATCTCATAAAAAGGTACCTCAATGCTGGGTTTACGAATGCTTGGTTCACCCCAGAGAGAATCACCGGACCAACCACTGTATAGATAATGTAGTTACATCCTTTGGTCCTGAAGAATCGCCATGTGATCCATGACACACTAGGCAAAAAACATGTTGACCACTAACTTGTGGCCACCTCTGACTATTAAATCAGCGGTGACACCATTTCGGTTTTTAATTGGGACCAGAGGGCTTGCAGATTAAATTGCATTGCACCCCATTTTTATCCCTTCTCACACCATTCCTTCGCTTAACCGATCCAAATCTACACCAGGAGGCCTCCCCACCCCACCTAACGGCTTGGGAAAAAGATGTCTGAGCCCCTCATAGGGTGCCCGTCAGCCAAATTGGGAGACACCCTATCTCCACCTTAGGGTAAGGGTGTTTTACCAACCTAGCCTCTGCCTCTCTTCTGCCACCCATAGGAACTGCATACCACTTCCTCTAAATATTAGAACATTCCGCCACTAGAGGGCAGAATTTTCTAGCAATTAAAACAAAGACCTCTAAGAGCCCAAGAGGATTAAAATCCCCCAGGCTCCATGAGGTCTTTGTTCACAGCAATAGTTGTGAAGAACAACATTGAAATGTTGGAGCTCCAGGCATCACCCAGCCATTAGTAGCCCGGAGCACTCTATTGTTGTCAATAGGAGCCCCAAAATTCCAGTGTTCCCATATAGTCTTATAGCCTGCTGTAGTGAGCTATACCAGCCATTAAAAGCCCTCTCCGGTGTTAAAGGCCCAAGCCAAAGAGGAAGGCCTTCAACAAGGGAGCAGGTCTTCAATGCCAGTATAGCCCAGCTACGGAGGACTATAAGGCTATTAGAACGTTTCGCTACTAGAGGGCAGAATGTTCTGACAAATAAAACAAAGGTCTCACTGAGCTCAATGGGATTTAAATTCGCTCCGGCTCTGTGAGGCCTTTGTGCACAGCAGCAGCTGTGAACGACAACGTTGAAATGTTGGAGCTCTGGGCTTCTCCAGCCATTAGAAGCTCAGAGCACTCCATTGTTTTCAATGGAGCTCCCAACATTAAAATGTTATAATATTAATTATTAAGTTAAGTGATAAATGAGATTAAGATTCTGGTTAGGTGGAAGGTCAGTCAGTCCACCAGGGCAGTGCAGGCTATTGTCTCTGCTCTCCTGGCAGAAGGCAGCCCACAATATTTAACGGCGATGGCCCCTCTTAAGGCACTGAAGTATTGCTGAGCAGGTGCCAGTTTTATGATGGCCACTCAGCTAAGATTGTGTTTTTCAATGAAAAACTCTCTAAAGCAGAAGTTTCTTACTGAAAATCAAAAAATAATTGCCCACATGCACTGGACATTTTCTCACAGCATGAACCGGGCATTTTTCTTGGTTCTTGGTTCGCTGGTGGTAGCGAATAGGAAAAATATGTGGTGAAATGATAGTCCTCTGTAGTGAGGATGTTTTGATGTAATTGACCATAGGGCATAAGAAGGATGGGCCGTCAGTGAAAGGTTTCTGTCAACAAAGTCAACTAAGGCTCAGCCATCAGAAACTTGGGGGCATATTATCAAGGGGGTTTATCTCCGCTTTTTTGGCTTTAAAAGCCAAGAAAGCGGAGATAAAATTATCTCCCTATTACCTAGCTGTCGCTACCACCAGTTAGCGACAGCTAGTAGGAGATAGTGACCATCTTGGGCCCCACTTTGCATGTCAGTGATATTTATCACTAATGACATGCAAAGTGGGCGTGCCAAGATGTTAGCGACTGGAAACAGTCGCTAACATCGCTATCTCCTATTACCAACTTATGGAGATATTCGCGCTAAGCACGAATATCTCCAAAAGCTAACACCTGCCCTGAGCAGTTCTTAGCCATGTTATCCAATGGGAGGTGGATAACATGGCTAAGAGCATTCGCTCGGTAATGCATGAATATCGCTGACTTTTCAGCGATATTCATGCATTGCGGCCGTTTTTTATCGCATTTGCGATAAATCTTGGTAATACCTAGGTTTATCTGCGGTAAAAATCGCCGCAGCTCAGCGGTAAAAAATTGTCTCTAACCAAGCAATAGCGATAATTATCGCTATTGCTTGGTAATATGCCCCTTGGTTCGTTGCCCACCTTTACAATGGAGTAGATAAACCATAAGTTTGCTGGGTTGGGCATTTGCTTGTTTTTGGCAGATCGCCACATCATCAAAATCTAAATGATCACCTCTGTCTGGCAAGAGTGACACCACTGTTTATATTAATCCTTTAGATGTCTCTTTTGAAAATTAGCATGTAATTATCCGAGCTGGCATGATGCAATACATGTTAAATGAAACTCCTAAAATATATGTGCCTGCATTACAAAGCAAAACGTACACATTTGTATAAGTTTACTTCTTCTTGGAATTCACCAACTACGTGCAGAGTTGTACAACTCTTCACTCTCTATACGTATGTGTGTGAAGCTCTTCGCACCTGGAGACTCCACAGAAGTTCCGCTTGCATGATCAATTTCTGTATCGTGGAGCCAGAGAGACAAAACATGTTAGTTTAGGATCACCCTATTATCACGCATACATGCATTAGTCTCAGCTGGACAGGTTACATTGTCATGTCCCCCCCAACCCCCCAGAAACACCCACAATGTCATAATCTTCTGTTGACTAACTATCAGCAAATAAATGCTAGTCTATTTAACTCTGATCCATCTACTTATTCTTCTCCTGGGCCCAAGCCTCCCCCTGGCTGAACCCAATGGTGATACAATAGACCGACCAGCACATTCCCCACCAAGTCTACAAATGTAAAGAAATATTGTGAATAGGCCACGGAATGCCCTAGTATCATCTATAGTCGTATTCCACATGACATTTTCACCTACTAGCATTGATTCTCCATTCTTGGAATTGACACACTCGATTCCACGACAAACGTTGAGTTCAACTGCTGCAATCTGCGGACACTGTGCACGCCCTATTCCGGAGTTCACGTAACTATTACTGTACACAAAACTAACTGACATCATCTCAGGCTTGTTTCATGACCTAAAGAACATCATACACATAAATATCTAGGTTGGTACTTAATTGGGTGCTGGCTTGTTAGAAAAGGAAAATGTGTGATTGCACTTGGTGGTCGTACATAGACATTTGTTGTGTTTTATGACAAGGTTAGCAGGGCTTCACTTAGTTTACTAAAATGAATCGTCCACTAGATTAGATATTTGGAACTGGACGGAAGTTCAACTTGAGGCACTTTGTACCAATCTTTAACTAAACTACCTAACTCCATTAAAAATCGCGAATGTCTGCGTGCCCAGTGCTCACACCTGCGTGGAACAAGCACACTCACTGCCTGAAGAGCGAGTCAGTGCGCTCTGAGTTCTGCTGCAGCTCAGAAACGCAGTTATACAAAGATGGATCAATCAATTTGTAAGGTGTTTATTAGAGGCCTGAAATCTTTTTTCATGATCCCTGCTTAAAAGTAATTGCCTTCTCCTGTTCCGTCCTTTTCCCTCATGTCACCACCGCTGTGTGGGGACAACATCACAAAACATACCAGGGGTTACTTATTACGCTGGCAGGAAATGTTCAGTTAACACATTGCTCAATCAATGTCTCTTCTTTCCAGCTCTACAACCTGCCAATCAATACCCTGCCAAGACCAGATGGAGGCAGTGCACTTGAGTGCAGGGATGCTGAACAACACATTTTTCCTGAAGCAGAGATGCATAACGTGTTACCTTCTTTAAAGGAAATATTGTATCTAGTATAAAATAGAAGCAGAGTATATCGAGCAGCATTAAACATACTTAGAAATTAATTTAAGTGGTATTGACATGGCCTTTTGTAACGTGGAGGCAACGGAAAATTATGCATTTCAGCTTGATTCGTGGTGCATTTTGAAGTTATTGTAAATGCCGCATGACTACCCCTACGATTCCTCTATACATGCATTTTAATAGGCTTGGATTGAGCAGTGACAGCGTTCTGTATTTCAACTATGTTGATTTAATGTTCTACGAATGTTTTATTTGTACATCAAGTATATTTTTATTAGAAAGAAAAAATGTCATTTCATGAATTACAGACTCAGATATAAACAATGGTGTAAGTCAAATCGTCAATGTGTCAAGATAACAAATACACATATGTGCGAGTCCAGAGTACAGCACGTTTCATGTAATCAATCAATATTAACTTTAATCGTTTTTAAGTCACATAATCATAAAAAAACTTCACAAATGCCAAATCATTTCAGAATCAAATGCAATTGTTTTATTTCACTTTGCCTCTTTTTTTCTTCATTTCACATGTAAAAGGACCTTGAAGTATCCGTGTTCAAGATAAAACCATCTAATGAGTTTGATTTTAAAAACCGTGATTTTGTCCATGTATAGTTAGTACCCAAGCCCACCATAGGACAACTAACTTGACTCTTAGTTCACCGTTGGCATTGTTATCCTGGTGGAAGGAGGCATGAATATTACCACGTGCTTTTTTAAAAACTTTAGAAAAATACTTCTAAAAGCACTGATTCAATCTTATGTACTTAGGTGAAACGCTTTTGCATATTCAATTTAAAAAAATGTATTTTGAAGAGGCCTTGTAACTTTTTTTATACACGTTTGTTGCAAGCTGTCTTAAAAATTAATGTGTTATGAAAGTTAAGTGATGCAGGATACCCTTTTTTGCTTCTGTTTTTTTTACTTCGGTTATCTTGTAAATAAACGGTTTCCCGTTTATTCTCCGTCTTTATGATAGTTAGTGCTATCTTAAGTAAACAGCAGCCCAGGGTTGCTGTTCACCAGAGGGCCGCATGTGAAGGTCAGGAGTGTCGCAATCGCCCGTGGGCTGTACTTGGAGTATCACTGGTCTAGACCTAATAAAATCAACAGAGAAACATAAGATTTAACATCACTTAAATAGAACTTCTTTTGCATGGGCATTTATCTAGACCACTTAACCAGTCCTTTCGACATGGTACTGTGACTATGTGGTACACCATGTTCAATCTGAAGTAAGTAAGCAAATATCAATGCTGAGAGTCCGCTCTACAAACCAGATATGGTTGTAAATCAGCATCTACTGAAAGGGAGTATAAGAAATTGGTTTTCTGGGTGAGGGCGGGGGGTTACCATCCCCAAGCAGCAACCACGATTCTTCTCATGGTGAAGTCACAAGAAAACCCTAAACTAACCTGTGCTCAATCATCGGGTAACTTGGCATATAGCAGTCAAGCTTAACTCAGGAAATGTGTAAAGTATTTGTCCAACATTTCAGGCAGTAACACAATGAACACATACCACAAAACTATCCCACACCAGCTTAGGAAAACAGGGTAATCTTTCATTAGTAAAAGAAGACCAAAACCACAAAAATTCAATTAGTAGAACCGGAGGTATTCAATTTGAAAGATTTTAGTGAGAATAGCACCAAAAGGCCAAAAGCGCCAACTGTGAATGTTCAGGTCCACCTTGATTGAGCACAGGCTGCAGGGACACAGTTAGGTCTGCTGAACAGAGTACCATAAAACCTGTTTTGCAGAGCATTGCAAGGATCTTCCTCAAAGACGCATAGCGCTGCTGAAGCGATGTGTTGGTTTTGAGATGCAGCAAAACTGTGGTACGAGGTCCTGCTTTGTCTTCGAGGATCCTGTCGACGAGGGCTTGGAAAGCAATGTCTGACATTGAGAATGCGTTGCACAGTTGAAGTAATGCATTGCTTTCGAGGATCTGCAAGCCTGCGATGTGGAGTTTGGTGTCATTGTCAAGGCTGCCATCAATGAGAGATGCGAGGGCCTGCACTGAGGATGTGTCGAGCAGTAACAGTTCTGGTCTGTTAACGGGCTGAAATGGGATGCTGGTCTTGGTGATGGTTCTTACCCAGGCAGCAGCAGCGGAGCCTCGATTCTGCTGAGGTTACACAACGCAACAGAGGAGATGCGTTAGTTCCACTGGATCCACAGAAGCTGTCAGAGTACCTTAGGCCAATTTCCAAGGGTCTAGAACTGGGGTGGCACAACTTGCCAGGGTAGACTCACAGTTGGCAGAGTTCATGTGCAAGTGCAATTTTGTTGGAAGCCTGTTGTTTCTCTGAGGTTTCAGATAAGGAGGTCAGCCAACTAGTCCTTGGAGTCACTCTCCTGGTCTGGGTTCAAGAGATCAGTGGTGGTTGGTGAACTTTGAAAGTGGTAGGCGCAAGACTAAATCCAACCTTGGCCTGTGTAAGCAAATCTGGGTGTCCCAGTTGATGTGAGAGGACTAGTGTTGGGCACTAAGATTTTTTTTTTAAACAGTTTATTTATATATTTACATGTTCAAGCTCTGCACCAAAAAGTAAGCGTTTTTGTAGCAGTGCTGTTAGTCTACCTATTTGTGTTGGTTACTGTGTGTGTATCTGCACATGTGTGTTTAATTGTGTATCTTTACGAATATGTGTTTGCTTGTTTGTTGTTTGTGTGTGTTGGTTGTTTGTGTCACTTTGTTAAAAAAATTAGTATTTGTTTTTGCATGTGTGTGCGTTTCTGCAACTCCACAAGTTGGTGTATATCACATTGTGCATATATCTGTGATTCTAGACTTAAGCGACTTTTTGGATAACTTACCTAACTTCTTACTTTACAGTGAAGTAAATAAAAAAGGCACTGTCTTATTTTTCACAAAATGTCCAGGGCAGATGTTGGTCTTCAGTACACCAGACTAATAAACATGCTCAGCATCGTCAAGTTGTCTATGTATGTGCACTTAAAAGCCTCTTTTAGGTTGGAAGCATTTCACAGATTAATACTAAGCATTTTGGACCAGATGTAGGTAATCTCAATTTACCTATTCTTAAATACTGAATTTTACCGATTCGGTATTTAGGAATAGGTAAATGGGATGTAGATAATTTTTCGGTAACAATTACCGAATCGGTAAGATTCGGTATTTAAGAATCGGTATTTACCGATTCGTTATTTACCGAATCGGTAAATACCGATTTAGTAATTCCCATTCATTCCTATGGGCCTATCCCTAGATTTCACTTTTGCTGGTTTAGATGCTTTGGGCCATTTGGTCACTACTAATCAGTGTCCAAGAGCAAGTGCTCCCTGTGTAAATTGTTAAACGTGATTGGTCCTCCATGATTGGCATATTTGCTTTACCTGTAAGGTCCCTAGTAGTGTGCACTGAGTGTGCCAGCGCTGATAATCGAAATGCTACTAGTGGGCCTTCAGCACTGATTGTGCCAGCCACACGAGTAGCCTTAAAAGAAATCTCAGGCCTGCCATTGTAGTGCCCGCTCGCAATTTGTTAAACTGCCATGTCACACATTAGCCAGGCCCTAGCCTTCCCTTTCTGTGCACATAGGACAACCCTATAGTAGGCCCAAGGTACTCCCCTGGGGAGGGTGCAGTGTATGTGAAAAGTAGGACATTTACTGATGTGTGTAACATGTCCTAATAGTGAAATATAGCCAATTTCGTTTCTCACAATTGAAAGGCCATCTTGCCCATAGGACAGAATAGGGAAAACTGTGTACCATTTTAGCAGCCTATCTTCACATAGGAACAAGATGGAGACATGGAGTCTGGTACCCTCGAATTCAGAATTTAATAACACATCTTTTAGTGAAGATGGTTTTTAAATCCTGTGTTTAGATATAGCACTTTTAGAAAGTTGCTATGTTTCTGTTCAAACTTTCCTGTGTGCCACTGTCTGGTTGTGGATTGACTGTCTGGCTTTGGGGAGTGACAGGGGCTGGTGAAGTGTCTTGGCTCCAGGAGTCTGGGTGCGTCAGCCCTAGGCTCAATAGGCCCATCTGCATTTAGAGAGGTGGGTGGGGAGATCCCTGTAGCTGAGTAGGGCTGTGTCTGCCTCCACAAAGGACTGGCTCCACCTCCTGCTGGACGTCTGAGGACCCTGGCTCCCTTTCTCAAAGGAAGAAGTTGTGCACTGGCAGAGGGCCCCAGGACTGGTTTGAACTGGGTCCAGAACCCCTAACACATGAAGAACAAAGACTTTTGGGGTTTAAAAGTAGGACTGAGACCCCTTGAAAATTAGACTTCTACAATCAAGAGGAACCTCTGCCGGAAGAAGAACAGCTGGAGAAACTAAGAAGGAAGACTGCCCTTGCTGTGTGCTCTGGGGATGACCTGCTGTTTTTCTGATTCCACTAAAGGAGAGAAGAAGGGGACTTTGCTGTGTGCTGTATTACCCCCACCTACTTGAAAACCAGACTTTGATGTGTGCTGTGTCTAAAACCAAGTCTCCAAGGGCCTGAGAAGAGCTGGCCTCCTGTTTCTGGAATACAGGGTTATAACTGTCCCCAAGAAGATCATCTGTTAAGGTGCTGTGTGCCAATCGCTGCGCTCATCTAGTGCTTCACGGAACTACTTGACCAGGTAGTGGACTCAGTGTGCTCATCGGCATACGGCGGAATCCTGCCAAGGTATAATCTCAATGTGCGCGGGGCACACTGCTGACTCCTGCCTGGAGGTTTGGTGTGAACTTGAACCCCACCTCACTGGACTGTGCCTGTATCCAGTGGGCGATCCTGCCTACAGCATGTAAATTTGCGTAGGGACTGCTTCCCCCCAAAATCTTCACCAATACAAATCACCGACGCTGCCCCGGATGAAGAACAGGCGGGGAAATTCACTGCCATCTTCCCGGGGCCCGCTGACATCATCAGTGAAGCGCGCTGTGATTGGTCCTCGCAGGGGGCTTGGTCCATGGAGCCGCGCTGGGATTGGCCCAGCCAAGAAGAAGTGCCGCCTTGACATAGGGGGCTCGTCCCACTGGAACTGTGCTGGGATTGGCCCAGCGCTTAACCCTGCTACAAGAGACACCAGGAGAGCTGTACTGCCTGAAGTTATAACAAAGTGGTGGTCGCCTTTTCCCCCGCATACCCAAGGTAACTGCCTTCAGTTTAACCAATAGAAGTGAACATGGGGAGAGGGAACCATGAGCGGTGCCGGGAGTAAGTGTCAACTACACGGGTTGGGAATCCCTGAGAGGAGCATACCGGCAGTGTGCTACAACTGGCAGCGGGGGCCATAGTAAAGGTCTGAGTCCAGTTTTTAATCACAAAGATCAGGCACTTTATTACTGCAAGGTGAAAGCCTGCTTACAAACCTGACACGGTTCAGCTACTGTGGTAGCCTTGATCACAGGTGAGCCATCTACTGAATTAGTGGCGTACAACATGCCTTTATACGCCCTTGTCGTGACTGCGAAGTATCACACAGTCATGACTTTCTGCAGCTCCCAGAATTCAGCTCGATGGTAAGTCTCTCACTTTTTTGTATATCCATGCAGTTCATTTCCCCTCACTTTGAATAACCGGGTGCTTTCACATGGAACCTTTAAAATGTAGAGTTCTTTCAAAGTGTTATTTTCATGCTCATAACATCCAAAGAAAACCTTCTACTCCAATGGAAAAGAAGGGCGCCAGACTGCTGGAAAGATCAGGCACTTTATTACTGCAAGGTGAAAGCCTGCTTGAAAACCTAACATGTTTCAGCTTCTGTGGTAGCCTTGAGCACAGGTAAGCAATCTACTAAAGTTGCAACGTGCCTTTATATGCCTTTGTCCCGACTGCTAAGTGTCACGCAGTCTTGACATCCTGCAACTCCTAGAATGCACCTCGAAGGTAAGTCTCTCATGTTTTTGTATATCACTGCAGTTCATCTTCCCTTCACTTTGAATAACCGGGTGCTTTCACATGGAACATTTAAAATGTAGACAATATATATATATATATATACATATATATGTATTACCTACTGGCGGTCGCTAGTAGGTAGTTATAGTTAGGACCTATTATCCATAGGAAAACTGCAACATTCTATTGGCAATAACTTTGGCATCGATTGATGAATCTTCTTGAAATGTTCTAAACTTTTGGCCAGCTCAATTTGGGGGTGATTGGTCAAGCGGGTGCCGAGAAAAAAGGGGGGTCCCAAAACGTGTTTTCCCCATGCAATTTCCCATAGGACCTTTAGCCAAGCTACAGCCCGAACGGCTGAACGGAATTACACCTAATTTGGCAGAGAGGTAGTCCTCAGGTCTTGTGCCTTTTGCTTATATGGTGTCAATCTGTCCAGTAGTTCCTGAGAAAATTACGGTTAAAGTCATTTATATATCTATGGGCGCGGTGGATCCACGGATTGTGCGAGGATTTGCATAAGTCTGTGAAATATGTGTGCAAAACATGAGAAGGGGGCAGGGTAGACACACCTTGACCCCCAGGCTGCTCAGGGGGTCCCATAAGGACCTCTAGGGCAAAAGAATACAAAATATATATATTTTTTTAAATCGCGGAATGCGCGTAGGATCCACGCATTTCGCCGCCGAAACAAACAAAGCATGTATTTTTTAGATATACATCAAGATTATGTGTTTAGATCTTGGGTGGCACGAAAAAAAACCTTGTGTTTATAGAGAGAATTTAGTACCTACAAGTAAGTACCTATGCAGAGTCTAAAGTTCAAGAGGAAGACTCTGTTCCCCTCATCTGTGAAATGTACACCGTCTCTCCTATAAATGAAATGCATATTGAAACGCAGGTTGTTGTGGTATATGGACCCCATTCTATAGTCTCGGAGAAAAGCAGAAACAGATTTATTCACGATTCCTAATTTTCTCAATCTGTGGACAAAATTGATAGGACCAGTTCCATTTCTTCCTTTGGCATATGTTAGAATAGATAAAGGCAGTTTGGAAGAAAAGTGACTTCAATTCTCCAAAGGTGTCCTTCATAAGCATTTCCAGACCTACCCCAGTCAAAGTGCCTAGGTCATTGCCACCACAGTGCACAATTATGAGGTCAGGGTGTCGGAGATGCAAAAAGGATTTCACCAATGGCACTGTACCCCTCTCTGTCTAATCCATTTAATGTCTACATTTGGTAAACCTAGGTCTTTGTGATTTCGTTTGTGTTCTGCATATCTTTGGCTCCAGAAAATATAGCTGTGTCCCACAATATACACTCTAAGCATCTTGAAAGGATGTCTGGATGCACTCAGATGGTCTCTGTAAATGAAATGGCAGTTTGAAAACTAAGATTTTTCTAAATTGGTGGATAAGATGCAGTGTTGAAAAACCGAAAAGAAATGATTGGTTGTTTGACAACATTCAACACTGAAAACTAGGGTGCATGTTTCTGTTTTTAAAAGCATTATTCTTATTCGTTATCAGAATGTGTTTGTAAAGAGCATTACGTAGGATAAGTTGGTATATTGAGAAGTCAAGCACACTTGCTGTTTTCATTAGCAACATTGTGTGATGAACGTTTGACCTGTGTGCTCAATTAAGTGTTTATGAAGTGTTTCTATGGTAACAGGCAGAAGGCAGAATGGGGGTAGGGTTCAAATGTATTTAGTTTGGAAAGGATTCAAATGTCTAACCAATAGAAATGTGTGTTTGGTTTTGAATTAATGTGGGAAGGAATGTCAGTCAGTCAGTCAAATTAACTTTATTCGATTCAGTTAAAATCATACAAAGAACATAAAAACAAAGTTATTTACAATTAAAAAGCTATTAAACAGTTTCTTTGCAATCAAATTAATGTGACATGATGGTTATAAAAACAATTAAAAAGGTTACGTATGCTGGTTTGACAAGTTCATACATTTTCTTGTTCTGGACGCTGCCACTAGGAAATTTGCCATGGCAAATGTAATGCGTATGTTTCCCAGGGATTTTAAATAAAGCATGGCTGGTCTCACCTGTAGGAAACCAGATTCCTTTAAGACAGGTAACAGATGTTTTTTTCTTTGTACAGAGAAAAAAATCACAAAATATAACAAAATGCATCGTGTCCTGAACTGAAAAATTGTCACATGTGCAGGGAGGTGCTAACTCTGGTTTCATCCAAAAATTAAATTTGCCCAAATAAAAATGTATAAGATTAAACCTAAATTTTGTTAGCAAAAATCTATGGAAAGGGTTTGTGACAAAACATAAATAGGGCTCAATTGCAGGTGAATAAAGTGACACATAATGCAGTCGTACTGTAGACTTTTGCAATTCTGATTCTTCTCGGAGCAAACGTACCTTTGTCATAAACTGTTTTTTAATTATGTCCACATCCTGCTTTGTAATACCCGAGGGAACAGTGAATAAATCTGGGCGACCCAGATCATTAAAAGATTTTTTTACATAGACCAGCCATGGGCACTTAAAACAGTTCTCCAGACTCATCACATCCCTCAAGATCATGTGGTTTAACGTTAGTTCTGGGTTTAACCAAGTCTTTAGCCAATATAACAAAGGTGCCAGTCTCAATTTATCCTGAACATAATCCAGGCCAAGTTCCATATGAATAGAGAAAGTTGCGGAAGATTGGGGGAGAGAGAGGAGAGTACGTAAAAAGCTGTTCTCCGCTAGTTGGATTTTGTCCAAGCATGCATAGCCCCATAGGGGTGCACCATATAGGGCCACGGGAAGGGATTTACTATTGTACACCTTTATGATTGCTTTCATGGGTCTATGGCCCAACCTTTTGGCAAAACCTAGGATAGCCATAGATGTTCTTGTTACCGCTAAACTTTTAGCTCGTATCTGAGGACCCCAGGTACCCTTACTATCAAAAAGCACTCCCAAGTATGGGAAGACATGCACTCTCGAAACTACTTCACCTCTACAGCGAAATGTTTTTGCTTTGGCCCTTTTCCCCTGGGGGCCTAAGACCATAGTGTGGGATTTAGAGGCGTTAACCCTCAGGTCGAGCCGGTCCATAAAGGACCCAAATGCATCTAAAAGCTTTTGAAGGCACACCCCTGTACGTGCTATAAGGACAGCATCGTCCGCGTATAGGAGAGCAGGGATCTTAACTTCTCCTACACGCGGAACATCTCTAGCTGCCCCTTCTAGGTGCTTTCCTAAATCATTTATATAAATTGTAAATAACAGGGGGGCTAATATGCAGCCTTGCCTGACTCCCCGCTTCGAGTGGAAACGGGTCGTACATCTTCCCTCCTTTGTTACCCTAACTGCGGCGAATAGGTCCCGGTGTAAGGATGCTATAAACGCCACCAAATCTTCCTCAATGTCCATCTTTATTAAGATTTCCCATAACTTCGATCTGTTGACCAAGTCGAAGGCCGAGGAGAGGTCCATGAACGCTAAGTACAAAGACCCCTCCCCGACCATCGTATACTTGGCGGCCAACAGATGCAAGTTTGAGCACTGTTCTATCGTGCCTCTTTTTTCCCTAAAGCCGTACTGGATGTCAGCCAAACCCCCACATCCCTCCATGCTATCCCTCAACCTTTCCAGAAGGACTCTGCCCAAGATTTTTATCGCAGAATCCAAGAGGGATATAGGGCGATAACACCCTGGGTCGTCCCTTTGGCCCTTTTTAAATATGGGGACGATTGTGGAGGTCACCCATGTACTTGGGGGGGACGCTCTATTTACGGCTGTAAACACCTTTGCCAGGATTCCAGCCCAAAGTTTGGGGGAATGAATATAAAAATCGGCTGGTACCCCATCTGGGCCTGGTGCTTTATTCTTTGTAGTGGCACGGATTGCCTTTTCCACCTCCTCGCTATTAAAGTATAGGGGTATGGCCACCGGACCCGGAGTGTTTTGTGGATTGATGCAGTCACCCATGTCGCCATAAACGGTACTAAAATGATCCACCCATCTCTCATCTGGTATCACACAATCAATATCTGTGTTGGGTGAAACCGAGAAATATGTGTGGTTAACCACAGCCCAGAATTGCCTACTGTCCCGCAGTATGTCAGTGGAAGTAAGTTTTTCCCACGCCTCCTGTTTAATACTGTCCCGTCTGTGTTTAGTAGCCTCCCTGTATTCTTTTCTTAGGTTTGCAACCAAGGCTCTATCCCTAGGAATAGTTTTAAGGGCAGATTTTAAGGCTTTAAGGGCCTTGGTGCAAGCTGAATCAAACCACCTGTAGGGCTTTGGCTCTCCCCTACCCCTTGGGGCCATAAGGTTAGAAGACACTGTATTACATATTGCCTTGAAGGCATCCATGATATCCTGGCCTTGAGAGGACTGATCTAAGCAGATCGTAATCTGATCATTTATCTGTGGGCCGATGTCAGAGTAGAAGTCATCTGGTACCACATTCCCCCATTTCAGCCGTCTACCCTGGTCTGTAGGGCGTAGGGTAGGTCCGGGTCTGGTCTGTCCTGGCTTAGGTCCCATGAGGTCCCCCCAACAGATGGTCAAAAGGATAGGATTGTGGTCACTAAAGGGGGATGGCACGGTGCAGTAAGAAATGGTGTGATTAAAGATACCAGGTGTCACAAAAATATAGTCAATAACAGTCCCCGGGATGTCCCCTTAAACGTTGGTATTATAGGTTCCCCCTCCCTTGCTGTAGATTCAAGGAGGTTGAGGTTGGCCAAAAGGTCCTCAAGTTCCTCGCCAGCCCTGGTATGTTCAAAATGCGGCACCTCCTGTTCCCCTATCTCAGACCCTCCAATTGTAGTGCAACCAAAGTAACAGGGGTGGATGTTGAAATCGCCCATTAATACGATTTCATAGCTTGTTAGAGTATTTTGACAGAATAGGTTTAAAAAAGCATCCAATTTTGAGATGTTAACACCACCAAACTCCATATTAACAGAATTATAAAAATTAATAAACAGAATGCTCTTCTCCGGGCCAATTTGCCTTTCTACGATTAAACAATTTGGAGATTCATATTTGATCTGTTTCAGGGCTCCACTAAGTTCAAGGGAAAAAAGAGTCAAAAGGCCTCCCCTTGCTCTGCCCGAGTTACTAGGGCATGCCGCGACTGAAAATCCTGAATAGCCATCCAACCAAAAACATGAAGACATATCCCACGTTTCCTGCAAGGCAATAACATTATGGTCTGAAACAAATGAGACCCAATCAGTGTCCCTCATTTTTTAGGCGATTCCAGCAATGTTCCAGCTGAGTATTTTACAACCTGCTTCCTTCGCGACTGCCATGTCAGTGCTTAAGGTTTCCGGGGGCGTGATAGGCTCATCCCTTGTTAGTCAGTCCATCTCGTCCGAGTTCGATAGGGGGGAAAACTGATTACTTGTGCTCACGCTTATCACGTCCTCCGTAGGTACTACCTGTGGGATGTGGTGTGCCGTAGTGGGAGGTGTGGGGAAAGATATTGGTGGTTGCAATTGAGTGGGTTCATTTGGGCTTCTTCGTGCCGCTGCTAACCTTCTGCCCTGCCATCTTGCTTGGTAATTTATATGATGTTTGTGGCTGAGTAGTGGTTGGTAGAAAAAGCCCAAAGGCACAGGTCTTAGGCGATCCCCGTATGATATTGTTGAGCCATCCCAGAACAACTTGTTCACCACATCAGCCTTACAAAAATTTACGACCACGCAGTCACCATAGGTTGTTTTTGGTTGTTTGCCAATCCATCCCACCCTCCTTGCATGGATGATCAAATCAGCTATGTTTCCTCCGCAACATTTCTCGCCAGTCCACCACTTAGCTTTGTCCAGTAATTCCCTTGATGATTCCCGTTCCCCCTCCCCCAGAGGGTCAACCCCAATGAATACTGCTACCAAAGGGGCCGCATCCGGTGGAAGATGCAGCTTGTAAGTACTTGGCAAGGCCCTTCTCTTAAGTAATTGTGGCTTGTCTGGCGGGACAAGTGAGTCCAGTGCTATACTATGGTTACTTGTCGTGGGTTGCTGTAGGGGTGAGGAGGAGTCCTGAAGCCTAGGTTGTCTTGGCAGAGTTCCTCCCATGGGATTATTCGTGTCCATGACCCCCACTACTCTCTTATCCCTGCGCTTCTCCTCCATTTTGCCATCACTCGCTTGGATATTGTTAGAGGGGAGCGAGTTGATAATTCTGTCTATAAGGAGCATTTTTTTAATAATCCTTCTAGGCATGTGTTTAGGGTATCCACGATGTCTTTGGCGATACCCACCAACAACGGTTCAATCCTCGCTACAAAGAGTTCCTCCAATTTTCCCTCCAGAATGGCTGGTATGTCTCTAGTGGGCAACTGCAGTTGTTCTCTGGCAGGAGGTCCCGGTGCTGGGTCAATTACTGGTTGACCATGGGGTGGGGGGTTGACAATGGACACAATGGGTTCCAAAGGGACGCTGGCTGAGGTGCTTGGGAGGGGGGTTACAGCCTCCACAGTAGGTGATGCCACTGATGCTAATCTTGGGGATGTCAATGCGATACCAAGTTCTTGCTCGGCAATTGCTATCTCCTTCGTTAAGGCCCCCACAGCCGAGGAGAGGTAAGACATAATGGAGTTAAAGTGCCTCGGTATTTTAGCATTTTTTCCCTCCTCCTCCACGTTAGCATG
Organism: Lissotriton helveticus; assembly: GCF_964261635.1. Lineage (NCBI taxonomy): Eukaryota > Metazoa > Chordata > Amphibia > Caudata > Salamandridae > Lissotriton > Lissotriton helveticus. Next base: position 2,053,066,177 of record NC_136061.1, read on the forward strand.
TTTCTTTCTCTTACCCATATTTGATGTAGGTTGTTAGCAATCTGGCCCGTCCCGGCCTCCTCCGGCCCCTGACGGCCTTAGACGGCCCGCCCTCTGCCCGGGCTCCGCCCGGCACGTCCCGCGCGCGTCCTCGCGGGACGGGAGGCGCACTCGTGTTTAATAGCGCCCCCGGGCGCTGCCTCTGTCGTCACCGGTGCGCCGGTGAGCCCCGGGGCACCTGGGAAATGTAGTTTCGGCCGTTGCCCTCACGGCGCTGCAAGGGGTGCAGTGATGTCCCCAGCCGTGTCCCTCACGGCGGCCTCGGCGGCAGGTAGGTGCGCTGTTATCAGAATGGCCGTTCCCCTCACGGCGCGGTCTTGAGTGGTCAGAATGTGTTTGTAAAGAGCATTACGTAGGATAAGTTGGTATATTGAGAAGTCAAGCACACTTGCTGTTTTCATTAGCAACATTGTGTGATGAACGTTTGACCTGTGTGCTCAATTAAGTGTTTATGAAGTGTTTCTATGGTAACAGGCAGAAGGCAGAATGGGGGTAGGGTTCAAATGTATTTAGTTTGGAAAGGATTGAAATGTCTAACCAATAGAAATGTGTGTTTGGTTTTGAATTAATGTGGGAAGGAATGTAATTTGATATGAAGGTGTATATGTGTTCAAAATGAGAGGGAAACTCTGCCATTTTATGGTTCTGGTGAGAGGTGTTGAAAACAGAGATTCTGAATAACAAAATCTTCTGTGTGACTGACATACTTCTTATTCAACAAATAACACTACCCCAGTATGATTTCCTACACTACTCAAACACCACTGCAGTACTGTAGACCCTTAATCTACTGCCAGCATGACTACCTACACTACCTATTCACCACTTTATTACCCTAAACCTTAAATCTACCCCAGCAGAATCTCCTACACTACCCAAACACCAGTTTATTTCTTAGAACACAACCGTACCATGACCCCCTACACTAGAGAAACACCACTGCACTACCTTAAAGCCTAAAACGCTACCCCTAGCATGGACTTCTATGGTACATAAATACCACTGTACTATGCTAGAACTCTACCCCAGTATGACTCCCTATACTGACTAATCACAATTTCACTACTGTAAAGCTTACATCTATCACAGCAGGACCCCTTCCACTATTCAAACACCAATATAGTATCCTACTACTATATTTATAAGAAATATTGTTATTTGTCTAGAATCACACAGTGAGTCTGTGCATTTAGCAATCACTCTGAGAGAAGCATTTTGGTAATTCGTAAGATTCCCGACATGTAATTGGTTATAAACGTATTGTGTTCTCACATTTTGGTAGAATTAGAAAATAGTCATTGGTTCTGTGTTTCCAAAATGAGTTTAGTATTAATAGTAAAATGCAGTTCTGAAACATATGGAATGCATGCTTGATGTTTTTGCAGACAAATAAGTTCATGTAGTCTTGCAGTGACCCTACCCCCAGTATGATTTCCTACACTACCCAAACACCACTGTACTACTGTAAACCCTTAATCTACCTCCAGCATGACTACCTACACTACCTATTCACTAGTTTATTAACCTAAACCTGAAATCTACCCCAGCAGAATCTCCTACACTACCCAAACACCCCTTTATTTCCTAGAACACTACCGTACCACGACCCCCTACAACAGAAATACCACTGCACTACCTTAAAGCCTAAAACGCTATCCCTAGCATGATCTCCTATGGTACATAAACACCACTGCACTATGCTAGAATACTACCCCAGTATGACTCCCTGTTGGAACTGGCCCTTTTTGCAGGGTTATCCCCAAACTTTTTGCTTCTTCCTCCCTTATTTTTCCTGACCTGTGGCTGTTGGCAAAATGACTCTGCGCACTTTACCACTACTGATCAGTGCTAAAGTGCATAATTGTTATCTTAATTGGTTATCCCTTATTGGCATATTTGTGTTACCAAGTAGTCCCTAGTAAAGTGCACTGAGTGCGCCAGAGCTGATGATTCAAATGCTACTAGTGGGCCTGCAGCACTGAATGTGCCACCCACATGAGTAGCCCTAAAATGGTGTCTCAGGCCTGCCACCGTAGTGCCTGTGTGCAGTCGGTGAAATGCCATGTCCTCCTGGTCAGTGTCCCCACTGACCAGGCCTAAACCTTCCCTTTCTGTACACATTGGGCACCCCTATGGAAGGCCCAATGTACCCCCTTGGGCAGGGTGCAGTGTATGTGAAAGGTAGAGCATGTACTAGTGCAGGTGACATGCTCTGGTAGTGAATTACAGTCATCTTCGTTTTTCACTACTGCAAGGCTATCTTGCTCCATAGGCTATCATGAGGGACGCTGGCTACAGTGGCTTACCAGCATATCGTCCCATAGGAACAAGATAGGACATAAAAGTCTGGTATCCCTGAACTCAGAATTTAATAACACATCTTTCAGGAAAGGTTGTTTTTAAATCCTGTGTGTGAGAACAGCACTTTGAGAAAGTTGCTGTTCTCTTGTCTAACCTTTCTGTGTGCCTTGGCCTGTTTGTGAATTGACTGTCTGGTTTGAGAGTGACAGGGGCTGGGGAATCCCCAGGAGGCTGGCTGAGTCAGCCCTAGGCTGAAAGACTGCATTTGCAACTTGAGTGGTGGGAGGAGATAGCACCTGGGCCTGAATAGGGCTGTGCCTGCCTTCCACACTGCTGGCTCCACCTCCTGCTGGGCGGCTGACGACCCTGCCCCTCACTCTGAAATGAAAGGAGAAGCCAGGAAAACAAAGTGCTCAAGGAACACCCAGAACCAATTCAGACCGGGCTCAGGGCCCACTTGCACAAAGAGAACAAAGACTTTTAGGGGTATAAGTACAGGACCCCTGACAACAGAAAATTAGATCATCCTGGAATCAAGAATGAACCTCTGCCAAGGAGAAAGCTGAAACTGAAGAAGGAAGACTATCTTGCTGTTGCTCTGCTAGACTGACCTGCTGTTGCTTTGCTGCCAAGGAGAGGGGAAGGACTTTGCTTTGTGCTGTGTCCCCTTGCTTGAAGGAATCTCCAAGAGCCTGCCTGAGAAGAGCTGGCTCCCTGTTTTGAAGTCCTAGGAACAAAAGGATTTTACCCCCAGCTTCCCTGAGCTCTGATGAGAGAGCCCTGTCCTTCCTGGAGTGCTTGGCCCATGTGTGGTGCCTCTGGAAGTTGTACCTGTGTTGGGGAGCTGGAAATCAGGCTTTTAAAGACTTTCCACCAGTTTTGTCGCATTCCCGCCGCTACGAAGGCCAAGATCGTCGCACCGCCTGTTGCCGCTAGCAGAGCTGCCGCATCCTTCATTTGCGGGATGCACCAGACCGGTGCAGGAAGATTACCATTGCTGCGAGTGTCGTCACAGAGCCTGTTGTCACTGGGTGAGATCGCTGCACCGCTTGCTTGCGGACCGCATCACATCGCCGCGAGTGTCGTCGCAGAAGCCATCGCATCGAGGAGCTGCGAGAGAGAGATCACCGCTGGTCCGCGCATCGTCGCCCCGGAGATCATCGCAACTCCAATGATCATCGCATCGTGCCTTTGCAAGAGAAAACTTCCTACGGAACCTACGCACCGGAATCCATACAAGTCCGCCTTCCTCCCTATACAGACCGGATTTGTCGCAACACGCCCGCTGCTGCGGCGGGGTTGTCGCATCGCCTCCCCAGGGTCTCAGAAGCAACGCATCGCTTGTTTTCCACCGCACCAGCTTCTGCTTTGGAACTTTGTCGCTTTTAAAAGGTACTGTTGACTAAACGTGACGCAAATGTGAATTTTTCACGCAACTGTGGATTATTCTATCGCAACCTTAAGAACTCCTTTGCAACCATATTCTTGAACTGTGTATGTTGGATTTTTGTCATTTTGGTCTTGTGTAGTTAAGATTAAATACCTTTATTTTTCTAAACTGTTGTGGAGTCACTCAAAATGCGGTAACTGTTAGAACAAGAGCGCACTGCAGGTAAAGGAATATCAAAGTTTGTACAGTATGTGCGGTGCTCAAGATAAAAAATGGTCGGTTACCATGACCAAAACAATGTGCTAACAAGTTAGCTCAAACAAAACCAATTATTTTCATTGAGCACTCAAAAACAGGTATATCAATATTGTAATGTCAATTTTAATCTTGAATTAATCCAATTGTCATCTTCATTGGAAATAATCTTCAGTATTCAGAAAATTCTTCAGTCAACATGTAGCCATGCAGCCAACACGTGTTTCGTCTGGTCATATAAGACCTAAGACTTCCTCAGGGCTATATTCCTCCACGTTGCTTAGTAGTAAATTATGGTCCAGTTCGTATCACGTCTTAGTCTATTTCTAATATGTGTATACGGATCTCCCATATATAGCAATTATCGATGTCAAGGTGTCCTTATCCGTCACCTCTCGTACAATATCTTGTACTTCGGAGCGCGTATCTCTGTTTTGGCGTCCTACTGTAGGGATGGTTCAGGCCACAGGATCTGCCTGTGTTCAGAGCAGCCTCAAGGACTGGCAGCAAACATTCAGCTGAAAGTTTATCCCCAGAGGAGTTGGAGGAAAACCAAAGGGCTAGAGATCATAAGTTAGAAATGTTGAGGCTTGAAATGAAGCTAAAGCAAATAGAAAGAGATAGAGAAAGAGTGGAAAGAGAAAGGGCGGCGGAGGAGAGCAAAAATGCCTGTGCCCTGGACGAATTGAAATTGACCTTGGCCCATGAATTAAGAATCAGGAAGCTTGAGTTGGAGTTCAAGAGTCGTGAAGCCATGAGGGTCTCAGCTGAAGAAGAAACATGGGTAGCTCAAGAGGTGAGCTTTGCTGAGTTGGAAGTGGAGTCCACTTCAGATGATGGCAGCAAGATTATAGTTTCCAGTGCTGAGAGAAAGATACAAACACCCAGAGATGTGGCACCTAACTTGAGGGAGGGGGTTGACATACACCAAGGGGTTCAGGTTCATGATGTAGTTCCAGTGGAGTGCAGTGTCCCTGAAATAGATTGGGGGACTGGCACAGGGGACCATATTCCTAGTGGTGGGAGGGACACTCTACTGACTCTAAATGAGAGTTACAGGGAGAGGGGTTCCCCCATGGTAGAAACCTTGGTGTGTGTGTGTGTGTGAAGACCAGCCAGAAGAGTGTGGGTTGTGTGACAGGGACAGTCAGATACTGTCTTGCACGTCTCAGGAGAGTGGTGTGAGGTACTTGTGTGAGGCACTGGAGGGTGAGGCAAAGGGTAGCTTGGTCAACAACTGTGGGGGCTGTGTGATTCATTTGTTGGAGAGCATATTTTAAGTCCCTGTTTTCCAGAGCAATGCCAGCACCCGGTGGAGTGTGAGTTCTCTGATCCCAGAGAGCTTGCTTTGGAGGCAGACCTCTTGGTGAATTCCAGAGAGTCTGAGGAGGCATTGGGGAGTGATCCCAAAAGGAGTGCCTTAGATATCGTCCAGAACTGCGAGGTGGAAGAGGTTCAGTGTAGCCTAGTGAGGTCCCAGTGTAGTCGGAGGGGAGTAGGGGCACATGTCCGGTCTCAGTGGAGAAGGAGTGAGTATGGGATGGTGTGTCTCACGGTGCCTGAAACCAAGTCTCAGGGCCTGGAGGGTTCCTTAAGGGATACCTATAATACCCAATCACCATTTCACTACTCTAAAGCTTAAATCTATCACAGCAGGACCTCCTACACTACCCAAACACCACTGCACGACTGTAAACCCTTAATCTACCTCCAGTATGACCACCTACACTACGTATTCACCAATTTACTACCCTAAACTTTAAATCTACCCCAGCAGAACCTCCTGCACTACCCAAACACTAGTTTATTTCCTAGAACACTACCCTACCACGATCCCCTACACTACCCAAACACTACATAAACACCAACGCACTACCCTAGAACACTACCCCAGCACGACCTCCTACACTACCCATATACCAATGCACTACCCTAAACTCTAAAACACTATAACAGCATGACCCACTACATTACGCAAACACCATTGCACTACCCTAAACCTTAAATCTACACCAGCATGAACCCCTACACTACTGAAACACTTCTGCACTACCCTAAAACACTAACACAGCACAACCCTTTATACTACACAAACACCATTGCACTACTCTAAACATTAAATGTATCCCAGTACGACCCTCTACACTATCAAACAAGACTGCACTATCCAAGAACACTACCCCAGCATGACCTCCTACACTACCCAAACACTACTGCATTACCGAAAAACACTACTCCAGTACGACTCTATACAGTACACAAACACCACTACACTACCTTAAACTCTAAAACACTATCCCTATTATGACCCCTTACACTACATAAACACTAATGTACTTTCCTAGAACAGTACTGCATCACAACCTCCTACACTACTCAAACATCATTGCACTACCCCAACATGACCCCCTACACTATACAAACACCACTGCACTATCTTAAATCCTAAAAGACTATCCCTAGCATGACGCCATACACTATATAAACACCACTGCACTATCCTAGAACACTGTCCCAGCAGGACCCCCTACACTACACAAAGACCACTGCACTACCCTAAACCCTATATCTACCCCAGTACAACCACCTACACTACCAAATCACCAGTGTAGTACCCTAAACTCTAAAACGCTATCCTAGCACGACTCCCTACACTAATGAAACATTGTTACACTACCCTAAACCTAAACCTAAACCTAAAGCAAGACATCCTACACTACTGAAATACCACTGCACTACCCTACAACAGTACCTCAGCACAACTTCTACACTATAGATACAACACTGCACTACTGTAAATTCTAAATCTGTACTGTTGCAAAACCATAGTGACTGTTTATGTACCATGTAGTAGTCTATTTACTAAAGTAAAAGTGAACCAATTATGAATTCACTCAGATCTCTTTCCCAGAAGGCCCCCGTCCGGCGCAGGTGAACCACGTCACCCGAGGGTGTTGGAGGCCCTCATATCGATCAAGGCTCTACCACAGCGAGGGACGCGCCATTCTTTCTGCACCTTGTCATGAGGGGAACGGCCATTAACTTACCCTTCTGCATACTCCTCGCCGCCGTGAGGGGAACGGCCATCGGAGTCCGGCTGCTGGTCCTGCCCCACCATCGTGAGGGAAACGGCTTGGGCAAAGGACTTCATTTCCCAGAAGGCACCCACCCAGTGTAGGTGAACCACGTCACCCGAGGTTGCCGGAGGCCCTCACATTGATCAAGGCTCTACCACAGCTCAGGACGCCTCATTCTTTCTGCACCTTGCCATGAGGGGAATGGCCCATAACTTACCCTTCTGCACACTCCTCGCCGCCGTGAGGGGAACAGCCATTGGAGCCCTGCTGCTGGTCTTGCCCCACTGCTGTGAGGGAAACGGCTTGGGCAAAGGACTACATTTCCCAGAAGGCCCCCGCCTGGCGCAGGTGAACCATGTCACCCGAGGGTGCCAGAGGCCCTCATAACGATCAAGGCTCTACCGCAGCACGGGACGCGCTGGCGTGCCCGGGCGATTCTCGGGCAAAGCCTGGGCCAAGGGCGGGCCCATCCACACCCGTCCGGGCCATTAGAGGCTGGGCTGGGCCAGTTATCTAAGAACTTTTCACTGGGTCCTGAACTAAAGGGACTGTTTATCCCACGCTCTGCTTCCCAAATAACCGGATCTGTCTCTTCCTTGCTTGGTACCAGGCTGGCGCTCTGTGAACTATAAATTGATATTGTATTGTGAATTCGAAGGAACCCTGTGTGTACATAACCCTCTTGCCCTAGATAGTGCTCTTCTGTATTGACTACTTTTTTTTGGCATCTATCTATCTAATAGTGTGTACCCTACTGAGTCTCATAGTGGGTGATTTATTTCAATTACTCTCCCTGTTCACCCTACATACAATTTATAATGCCTGGGAGAGCTTACCCCAAGAAACTGCATAATGGGGAAATGGGCATGTGTTGAGAAGAAACAGATGATAGCCCTGCCCAAAACATCCACTAAACCCACTGAATGCTGGAAAAAGATCTGGGAGCAGTAGCTACTGAAATCGAGAGGACTGAGAGAAGATTATCTTTGACCCCAACCCTAGACATAGCACCTTCTGACCCCAGTCTTTTACAATCTACAGGGGTTTCAGTAACTGAGTTCTCTAGCGATCAACCATTAATTACTGAATCAGCCAGTCTAGAGCAACCCAGGGTTTTTACGCCAAACCAACAGGGAAGCAAAGGAAACCTAAACCTAACCCCATGGCGAAAGTAACAGCAAGAAGGAAAAAGCCTCAAGGTATTCCAGAAGAGAGTACAGAATCCATAGGTGATCTGCCAACGTGGGTTACAAAGCTGGTGGATCTTCAGATCCAAATGAGGGATATAGTCAAGGATGAACTAAGACCTCTACAAGAGAGAATTAATGGCTTGGCCACAATTTTTAATGACTGGGTTAGAACAAGGGGTAAAATCGATAATATCCCTGGCTCTGATAGGAGGACAAACGCCCAGCCCACCTTAAGCAATGTATCGGACAACCCCTGCCTAATCACCATTGAGCAACCCCTGCCACTAAATTCTGATGAGGGAAGATTGGCATTGGAGGACAATAGAGATAGCGGGGTAAGTCCACCTGTGGGCAAAGTCAATCCAGCATCTCTGTCGCATACATTGCTGGCTACAACAGGAGAACTAAAATCATATAACAGGCAGGTGGGGGGTGGTGAGTCTACAAATACAGAAGGCACTAACCATTTTGTCTCCCCTCCAGTCATAAATTTACCCCCTGCATCGACCCCATATGTTCTCATCCTTGCAGGTACTCCTGAACTTAAAATGGGCAAATCTGAATCCCATCAAGAGTTAAAAAACAAATGCGTCCATTGGCTTGTAAACCAAAGCTGTTTTAGCTATGAGCACGTGGTTGAGATTTTAACTACACGCAGGGTGGGTTGGATAGGCAGACGGCACAAAGACATATACAGAGATTGCATTGGTATTAATTTTAGAAATCCACAGGTGACCCAAAGAATTTTAGCCAGAGGGGATGTGAAGAATAAGGGTGGTACCCTACTACTTCCTCTAGGTTATTTTTACCCCCCCCCCCCATTAGGCCTCCCTACGATTCCCGGCATTCAGAGCTGGGCTGGAGACCTGATCCTACTAACAGTGTGTTCCCTCGTCCAGTCCATCACTGGCAAAAGCAATTTAGTTTTAATATTCCCACTGGAAACAGGTTTAGTTGCCTTGATGGAGTAGATTGACTAAAAGAAACCCCCCAATATTAAGGCACAAACTAGTACCCCACAAATAGAAAACCCGACTCAGGCTATCGCTACGGGGCCTTTTCCCCTAAGGGGAGAGGGTTCAACCAGTGGGAGCTTGAGCGGCTCCCCTGGATGCACCCATCCTCTCGGCGATTCGACACCAATCGACCATCCCAAGTGATCTTTGGGATCACTATCACAGAAACCATGGATTGGGAGGCATACATTAAAAAATGGTCCCTAAAACTAGCCAATCTTCAGGTGGAATCATGAAGGTCTTCTGTAAGTCCACCCAGAAACCAGTTAGCCCATCTATTGAAATGAATAAGGAGCAAGCCCGGGGAGGGGCATTATATGGTGCTGAACTATGGGGCCATTCTGGTCCCGAGAACTTACCACAGGTAGAGAACAACTTCCTCAAACAGTTGTTGAATCTCCCGCAGAGTACCCCGTTAACCCCCCTCCGATTAGACTTGGGGCTCGTGGCAATCTCAGAAGTACTAAACCTTAAACCCTTAATGTACTGGCGTCGCCTATGAGTTACCCCAGAACTTTCATCCTACAGAGAGGAACTTTTAGAAGTAATGAATTTGTTGGGGGCTGCTAAAATGCCATGGTTAGCATACATTAAACACACGCTTACCAGCATGGGGCAACGGGAACTCTGGGCTGATCCTGAGCTTGCCTGCTCCTCACTATCCAGGAAACAATTGAAGACCCATTTTGAGGAGTATAAAATGGCACAGCTTCACAGCTGCCCCTGAATAGGCAAACTAACCTCAGCATTCCTAGAAATAAAAGATAGGTTCTGTTTTCAGCTGGCTCTAGATGTTATCAAGCCACAGCTGCAAGAATTCAGTTTAGGTATGGGGTTTTGCCACTCCGTTGTTTCACATACAAATGGAGGGGTTTGCAAGTCTTGAACTCCCCGGCATGAGATTGCCCCCAAGAGTCAGTACTCCGTGTGTTCTTCAGCAGTCCTGGCTACTTTAAAGCAAAAAAACGCTGGCTGGTGCAGATCTGTAGGAACTTTGGAACTAGATGCTGTTTAGAGGCATTCAGGATACTCAAGCATGATACCAGATCCCCGATTGTCTATTCAGTTGCAGGTTTCTTATTCTCCATGTGGTGTACCCGCAGGCTTTTTGTAAAAACTCCCCTACAAGTGACAGAAGTTCCCACAGTAGAAATTTAATTATTTTATCCTCAATTAGCTTGGAAGACGATCTCTCCGTGGTTACCTTGGATGGTTTTAATTTTAGTCTTTTTATTTCGTCCTGACAAAAACTAGCCTACTCATCGCTTCAGGGAGCTGGTAATTAATTAGTTAACTTCCACAATTTTTGTAAAAACTTTTTGTGTAGTAGTAACCTGTAGTAGTGAGGAACTCCAGTGTGAGGACTACACTAACCGTTGTATGATAAGATCGTGACCATCTTTTTATGAACTCTTTTATAACTGACTTATTTATTTATTTATTTATTTTCACTATGCACTTTCCTCAGATAAATCCTTGTTTCTAGCTTAGTACAACCCTCTGCGATATTATGTTGTTGTGCCCCAATTCAGGATTTTAGTACTCTCCAAATGGTCTGAGGAATCCTTGTATTCTTAATGCTCGGCAATAATGTGTAACGATTTTCTTTTATCTTTTTTAATATGTAATTGTTTCTTGATGCTACTTTTATCTCTGAATTCACCTGTATGTATTTTGATTGTACGTTTGAGGTCAGATTGATTGAAATAAAGTTTATTGATGATGATGATGATGTATGAAATGTGTTTGTATAGTAATAAAAAGGTATAATTCTTTTAAGTTATTAATAAATACTTTTTTTTGTTTTTTACAGATACTGTTCATCATCGTTAAAATAAAGTTATCATGCTCAGAAAGAAAGAAAATGTATTGGAAGACCAACATAATGTGGCTAAAAAGAGAAACATTTCTGGTAAAACTACAAAAGACTTCATAAAAAATATTTCTAAATTCAGAAAAAAATGCAAATGTGCAAAGTATTGAAAATGTTCCAGGCACAAAAAAAGTGTAAAGAATTGGAAAGGCAAAAAAGGAAATGTAAAAACAAAGGATACAACTTATAGTAAAAGAAAAGAAAATCAATACAAAAAAATCCGCCAAAAATTATTTTACAACAGAGTTGTCTATAATTTACTAAAAGACACAAAGAAATATAAAAAGAGAACACAATTTTATGAATAGAAGAAGCATATCTAATCCATTGTTGAAAAGGCTTTTGTAGTAAAGAGGAAACTCTTCATTTTAGTATTGAAGAGAATTCGATCACTAGATAAATCAATACATTTCATGAAGGCCAAAAGTGGAAAAGAGTAATTAACAGAAGTAATTTTTGTGACTTTTTTTAGGGCAATGTAAACACAGTTCAAGTTCAGAGCCTTTTTTTAATGAAGAGAGTTATTTACAGAGCAATGATTTGTTGCATGCAGTTGACACCAGTGGTCGAGCTTATGAGGTTAAAAATGGTTGTCCAACTGAGAAAGTGCAAATGGTTCCTAGAAATGCAGAAGAAGTGATAGCTGATGAAGTTCTAGGCAGACGTGCTAAAGCCACAGTGTACACTTGGGATTGTAGTAGTATTTGTAGTGTACGACAAGAATCTATTGATAAATTACGTAATTTCTTATGAAAATATTGTAAAAAAAAGTGTTAAACAAAAGATCAAGGTGTTGCAAGGACTAGACCCTTACAGAGTGAGAAAACAGACTCGCTTGCAAGGTCATTTTCTGGCTTGTCTTTCTAGGAAAGTATGTCAAAGTGTTTTTCACCATTTCAGGATGTTGGCAGTACATCATGCTCAAATGCAGAAGTTAGTGAGACGATTGTTTTATGCAAAAAGTCCAGCACTAAAGTTAAATGAGTTGAACAGTGCTCTTTTACGTGGGTCAGTATCAGATGTGAAAAAGGTTTGTGATGATATTGAGTTTTGTTACTTTGGTCCAGAAGAAGAGACTGAAGAAACACAGACATTAATTGAAGAAAATGTTGTAGAGAATGTTAGTTACATAGTTGTACAAAAAAATGTGAAAATGATTTTACAAAGTTTAAGGTGATTTCAAGTGAAAGGCCACATTTTTCTTGTATATGCTGTCGCCGAACTCACTACAAAAATCAGACTAGGAGTGTTGATCTATATTTAAAAAGTGAAGAAGAAAATAATGATAAGTGGAAGGTATTTGCTACTTATTTGTTGGTAGAGAATTGTTTTGATTTGGGTTCTGATCAGCGTATTTGTAAATTTTGTTATAACAAATTAGATGAGAATAGAATGCCAGCTAGAGCTGTGTATAATAATTTAGAGTTGGCTGATATTCCTCCACAACTGACAGATCTCAATACCTATGAGTCTATCCTCATTCAATGTGTGCACCTGTTTCCGGCTATTGTTCATAAGGAGCCTAAAACAGGTAAATTGCCTTCTTCAGATTTACAAAGAGGATTAAAAGGAAGAGTTGTGTATTTACCATTAGATTTAAAGAAAAATATTTAAACTATTGGTGTAGACAGTGTAGGAAGTGAACCACTAGTTATTCTGGTTAATGGTGTGCCAACTAAAAATAAGAAAATGTGGCAGGAGTTAGTGGATGTTGGGAAAGTGCAAAATGCAACATTGTATTTGTTAAAAAACAACACATACTATAAGAATGTTTGTATAGGAGAAGAAGAAATAGTTTTAGCAGAAGATACTGAAACATCACATGGACAAATTGAAAAAGTGGATATGTAAAGATGTGAAGAAATCTATGATCACTACAGTGTGCATCCACTTCATTGTAAAGAAGTGAACACTTTTGATTTGTTCCAAATGAAAAAAGCAAAAGGAAGTCCCATGAGTGTATGGGAAGAGCGCTTGGAAGCTCGCTGTTTTCCATAGTTGTTCCCAACTGGAAAAGGAGGACGATATGATGAGCGTCCTGTGCAGATTCCTGAATCTGAATATCTAATATAACAAGATTATATGCAGAAGATCCAATATTTTGAGAAAGTATCCTTTATATATTTTATCTTTTGTTTGAAAGTGACTTGTCTGGACTTTCATATGCAGTCAACCATATTCTAAAATCGGGAATACATCTGCAAAATGTATCTGCAAAAGATTTTATGGGAAAAGTGCACCAGAGAGATGATCATCTAGAATCTCAGCACATTCATTTGATGGCATGTCAGCGTGGAACTAATGAATATTGGTACCGTCGTCATTGAGAACTAAAATGTATGCTACGGAACTTAGGAACTCCAACATGGTTCCTTACCCTGAGCTATGCTGAGTACGCTTGGGATAATTTACTAGAATTTCTTCGAGAGGCAAATTCGAATTTAAAAAACATTGAATACAAGACACCTGGAGAATTGTGCTCTTTGGACCCTGTTATTGTATCCCAGTATTTCAATCATATATTTGAGGCTATGATGTCTTTTATCTGCAATAAAAAAATCCTCCTCTTGGAGAAGTTGTGCATTTTACAATTTTACATATGCTGTTATGGATTAAGGACGCTCCCAAATTTGGAACAGATACAGATGATACTCTTTTGAGTTTTATTGAACAATATGCGACATGTGCTGTACCCAAAAGCAGAGAAGAAAATAACTTAAAAGCACAAGTGTTGTGATTCCAAAGCCACGGATGTGGAAAATACTGTAGATGTACAAATCTAAGGACAAGTTCTACACCAAATGTCATTTTAAATTTCCATGTCCTGTAATACGGTGGCAGTGTCTTCCCGACCCGCTGTTCACCCGCTAGCTGAGTAAGAATCAGGATCACCAGGCATTCTTGCGTGGGCTGCGAGGAGTTAGGATAAAGTTTTTAAAATTTGTCGTATTATTGTTTTAGATTTGATTTAAAAAATCTAACTTGCCTAATTGCTGTATATATTTCCTGACACTCTCCCCGCATCACCTGAGCTCGATACTGCAGCCTGCCCGCCCTGGTCCGACTCGGCAATTAGTGCCATAGAGCGGAGGGCAGACAGGTAAGAGCCGGGCACTTCTGCTAGAGCAGAGGTCAGCGCTCTAGTGGCTACCTTACTCAGGGCTATTTAGACCGGAAGGAGCATCGGGCGTCTGCGGTAGGAAGACGGTGGCAGTGTCTTCCCGACCCGCTGTTCACGCGCTAGCTGAGTAAGAATCAGGATCACCAGGCATTCTTGCGTGGGCTGCGAGGAGTTAGGATAAAGTTTTTAAAATTTGTCGTATTATTGTTTTAGATTTGATTTAAAAAATCTAACTTGCCTAATTGCTGTATATATTTCCTGACACTCTCCCCGCATCACCTGAGCTCGATACTGCAGCCTGCCCGCCCTGGTCTGACTCGGCAATTAGTGCCGTAGAGCGGAGGGCGGACAGGTAAGAGCCGGGCACTTCCGCTAGAGCAGAGGTCAGCGCTCTAGTGGCTACCTTACTCAGGGCTATTTAGCCACGCCCTCACAACAAGCGCGCAGCGGTTGCGCGCAGGGGGCGCCTATGAGCGCGCCTAAGAAGCACCGAAGAAAAGCCCGTCTGCGCCCGTCCGCGACAGGACGGGACCAGGGGCCATGGGCTTTATTGCTGAGATACCAGAAATTGCAGGTACTATGAAACTTTCATATTCGGCTCAGGTATTGCGCAGTCTGAAACCAGTCACACTCGCTGGCTGTCACTGTCACAATTGGCCATGTCTTGAAGGTCCTGTATCGTGTATTATCTGTGGCTTTCAAGCGTCCTTTACTCACCTGACCCACCAGACTGCTAGCAATTATAGCATTTCATCTACCTCTGCTTCTGTTGAGTCACACTGCCTGACTTCCCCCACAAACCCCCTTCTCAGCACTAATACTGAAGAAAACCCCTCTCATATCAGGCTAAATGGGTTGAAAAGCTTTCTATTAAACATACGCTCCTTACCTAAACATTTCCAGGAACTATGGGATCTTATTCACGCAACCACATCTGACATATGTTTCCTTACGGAGAGATGGCTAAAACCACACACAGTGCCGGCTATCATGTTAGGAATCCCGGCTGGATACAAGATTCTTAATGTAGATCGCTCGATAAAAATAGGGGGAGGAATTGCAGTGATATATAAAGAAGGCTTGAAAGTCTCTCTGCTTGAGCAAAAATGCTGTGCTCAAATGGAGATTATGATTTTCAAGATCTGCTCCTCCTCCAAAACACATTGGAAGGGAGCATTGATTTATCGACCACCCGGACCCTGTTCAGGTTTTTCGCTCACACTAACGGAGCTTTTAGCACCCTATTTTAAAGCCAAGGAGGAATTTATCCTCCTTGGAGATTTTAACATTCACACTGACCTACCCAATCACCCTGACACAATTTCTTTGCTTTCTGATCTGGGGCTATTGGGATTGAAAATTCAAAACAGTGGCCCAACGCATTCGGGTGGACACACTTTGGACCTTATTTTTACAAATTGTCCTAAAATAAAATGTCTCCCGCCAACCCCTGTCATCTGGTCTGACCACTATGTGGTAGAATTCACTGTATTAGGCTTTCACGTGCCTCAACGAAAGCCACTTTCTGCCACATGACGTAGGAGATGGCGTAATATAATGCTCGAAGGATTTCAGAGGGTCTGGAAAGATCCACTTATTTCTGAGAACGATAATGTCGAAAGTGGCATCATAAAGTTTAATAAGGCCCTCCTAGAGGCGGTAGACTCGCTCGCTCCCCTGAAACTGTGATAACAGTATCCCAAAGATAAGCGAGAAATTTGGTATTCAGAAGAACTGAGGGCAGAAAAACAGAGATGTAGGAAATCGGAGAAAGTTTGGAGAAAGACGCATACAACTAGTAGTAAGAAGGTGTATGTGGAGGCCTTAGCTAAATATCACAAAAATATAAAATTGGCTAGGAAAAACAGTCTTGCCTCACAACTCATAGACGCAGGAAATTCATCCAGAGAGCTTTACAAAATTCTCCAATCATTTGTAAAACCTGTGGCCTGCGAAAGTCCTGATGAGTTCACACAAAATTTATGTGACGATATCTCCGTCTTTTTTGAAAATAAAATTGAATCTATATATCAGAAAATCACTCAAACTTCAAACTATACAATTGACACTGACCTCCCCTCCCTCAGGAATCCAGAGCGAGAAAGCAGTGGATTCACAATCATTCCAGAAATCAGTCTGCTTGAGGTCACAGCTCTGCATAGTAATATTAAATCAGGATCTCCGGATGATCTCCTGCCCGTGAAGATGATAGTTTCTTTAGGGAGCCAGCTTATACAAAGCTTTTGTACACTAATCAATCTCTCCTTCAAGGAAGGACGAGTAACCAGTGTCTGGAAGAAGGTGATAGTGAACCCCATTCGTAAAAATGCTGCAATGCCATGGTCAGACCTGAAAAATTTCCGTCCGATCTCCCTCCTACCCCATCTGAGTAAGATGACTGAGAAACATGTTAATACTCACCTGTCCAAATACATCGAGGCAGCAGACGGTCTGGACCCTTCTCAATCTGGGTTCAGACCAAACCACAGCACCGAATCAGCCCTCCTCTCCGTGACTGATACCATTCCGGATGTCACAGGATAGAGGAGGATCTATGATTCTGGTGCTGTTGGACTTGTCTGCTGCCTTCGACACGGTGTCTCATGACATTCTTATCAGTCGTCTGAAGAGGGTAGGGATAGGAGGCACTGCATTAGCTTGGCTAGAAAGTTTTATCAGTGGCCGCTCACAAAGGGTTCAATTGGGCTCCCATCTTTCCATCTCCAGGGAGCTCACCAAGGGGGTTCCACAGGGCTCATGCCTAAGCCCCACATTGTTCAATGTGTATGTGGCCCCTTTGGCAGAAATTGTGAGGGAATTTGGGTTCACACCAATATCATACGCAGATGATACTCAACTGCTGTTCCCCTTTCAGACACTAACACCAGCAGTTAAAAATACCTTTGCTGCTGGGATGAGAGCTATATCCCATTGGATGACCTCTAACTGCCTACAATGCAATGTAGGTAAGACAGAGGTCATGCTTTTCGGAGAGGCCCCACTCTTATGATCACCTGAGTGGTGGCCCCCCGAACTAGGCCCTGTCCCCATCCCCAAAGAGGTAGTAAAAAACCTCGGGGTCCGACTTGACCAGTCCCTGACTCTTAAAGATCAGGTTAATCAGGTGACTGGATCCTGCTTTGGGGTCATTGGACTTCTGAGAAGGGTTTTCCCCTATTTAGCAGACTGTCATAGGAAAACTTTACTCCAGGCACTAGTAATCAGTAGACTGGACTACTGTAATGGGCTGCTCATTTCCACCAATGAAGAACAACTAAGCAGACTACAGGTAGCCCAAAATACAGTGGCCAGACTAATCTTGAATGTTCCACCCAGAACCCCTTCACGCCCTCTATTGAACAAACTTCACTGGCTTCCAATTCGCCAGAGGGTGAAGTTCATGATATGTTGTATAATCCATAAATGCCTGTTGGGCACCGGCCCCAAGTATTTATCTGAAATTTTCAGACCCTATGAGCCTGGTCGCTCTCTGCGTTCTCAGACCCAATCCTTGTTACAAGTAATTTAATTTAATTTAATTGTGGGTTTATATAGCGCTAGGAATCGACTCCCGGAGGAGTATCTCCACGCTTCGACCGCTGGGGAACCCGTCCTGGCTCACCCTGAGAGATGGTCCCTGATGGGTATCTCTAAGGTGCGACCAAGCATCCCCGGCGGTCTGGGGGGGCCGTTGTGAAGATGAGGCAAGCTGATGCCCAGAGTTGCCGAGTGTGGTTTCTGACTAGAGTAGGCACCGAGGCGAGAATTATCGAGTCCGCTGACCCTGGTCCACGACCCTGCCGCGTCGGGAATCGAACCCTGGTCCCGGGCCGTTCTCTGCTTACGGATCTGCCGCCTCTAACCAGTGAGACACACTTCTTCACGGATTAAGAAGAAAAGACAGGGAGGCCGAGTCCTCTCGTATCGAGGCCCCACTCTCTGGAACTCCCTGCCCCTTACCCTCAGGCAAAATCCCAACTTAGCTACCTTTAGGAAAGGTTTAAAGACTCATCTGTTCTTGACCATGTAGACATCCTGTATTGCCTGATGACCTTTTTTCTGGTCATAGCTTTGGTATGAACAAAAGCGCGGAGATACCCCTTCGGGGGTCGAATTCCTGCGCTATAGAAGCATAAAAATAAATAAATATCGAAAGGAAGAGTGAGCAGTTTTATGTCATCTTTGCGACATACTATCACAAGAAAGTCTAATAAAAATACCTATAACTTAAGAAAAAATACATAAATGACTACAACCCAGTTATTTTGTCCATGTGGAATATTCAATATGATGCTGACAATTCCATTGCTGTTGATCAATATGTAAAATCTTATATTACAAAATCAGAAAAGACAGAATTGAAAGAAATGTGGGAAGTCATTTCTCACAAGAAGACTCTAAGTAAGAAATTATAAATTTTCAGTTTGAAGATGTTATTGCATCGAGAAATCGGAGCATATGAATGCTGAGATCTGTTATCATCTGCAAGTCTATACTCCAAATCTACAAGAATCATATATGTGACTCTAGGTCTTGCAGCAATGCGAAATCGAGCACTGAAATCTGTACAAGAAATTGAATATTTAGCAGCCAAAGATCCGGACAGTACAGATATTTTGAAAACTAATATGTTGGATACATATTATCCAAAACAGAAGTCATCATCTTGAGAACATGTGTCTCTATGAAGTACTGCAAAAGAACACTTTTAAACGGAATACTACAGAGAACATCAATGAAGGAAAATATGGAGTCATTGGTTCCGAAGGAAGTTTGGTGAAACAAACTAAAAGAAATTTGATTCATCACAGGAAACTGAGTTGTGACACTGCTGATAAAAAGGGAATTTTACTATTTATCTCTTTTACAACTATTCAAACCATGGCGTTCAGAACTGGAATTACGTGGAGATTTCCAGAGCTATGAAGTGCTTTTGCAAATTATGTGAAAATGTTGAACAATGAAATTGATCAATAAGCTACAAATGCAGCTGAGATTGCTAGAGACAGGTTTAAAAGACAGTCAAAGTTCTGCTGCTCTGAGTCAAGGTCAACTAGGACAACCAATTGTTGAAAACGAAGCAGTAATCGCCATGAATGAGGTGGAAACAGCAATTTATCAAGCTAAAGAATATGTATCAAACTTAGCAAACTTGAAAGAACACCTAAATATTGAACAGAAAGAAATATATGAGCAAGTGAGACAACAGATTGACCATGGATTACATCATGAAAAGAAAGAGTGCTCATGCACGTCATTTCAACCTATCCGAATGTATGTGAGTGGACAAGCTGGAACAGGAAAAAGATTTTTAGTTAAAGTAATTACAAGTTATCTACAGAAAACAACTGAGTCGCATTTGTCTTGTGTTGTCACTACTCCAACTGTGTTGGCAGCACATAATATTAAAGGAATTACTTTACATCGTTTACTAATGCTACCAGTAGAGCATGAAAACAAATTGGAATACCACAAGCTATCTGGAGAAGCTAGTTGTGAAGTTTCAAGAGTGTTGAAGAAATGAAACTTCTCATTATTGATGAGGTAAGCATGGTATCAAACTTAATGCTTGCCTTTGTGCATTTAAGAATGCAGCAAATTCTTAAAACAGCGTATGACGTGTTATTTGGAGGAAAACACGTCATAGTTTTTGCAGATCTACTGCATCTGACTCCTGTAAAAGGACAACCTATTTTTAAAACACTTGCGCATGAAGACACCCGAAAGTCTCTGGGTAGTGCTGGAAACGTGAACATTTGGTCTTATTTTGAATACAAAGAACTCGATACAAATATGAGACAGGCAAATGATGTTGATTATGGAACTATTCTCCAAGATATAAGAATTTGACTACTGACAGAAAATGGGAAACAAGCTTTACAGACTCGATTACTTTCCAATTTGTTTCCAAATGAAAATATAGTTCCTGAGAAAATATACACGGAAACTGCAGATAAGAAATCTGTGATCTGCTTAATGCCAACACTGCAGAGTGTTCTTTATTCAATGAACACCTTTTGAAACTGGAAAATGAAGAAATAATAAAAGTGGAAGCCATTGATAAAATAAAACATGAAGGAAACTATTATTTGACCGAAAAATTGATGTCAAAATTTGGATTCTTTAGAATGCTGGTTTAGAAAAGAATCTATATGCATGTAGGAACTGTCGGATAGTTTTAAGGTATAATTTGGATGTAGAAATGGTTTTAGTTAATGAAGCAATGGGCAAAGTTGTGAATTTTCTTAATTATCAGAATAAAGATGGTATTGAATACTTAAAAATTTTATTTGATCAGATTGAAGAAGTAAAAAAAATTGGTCGTTGTTCTGTTCGTTTTTTGCTTGTAAAAGATTTATATGTCCGTAGAAAACACTTTCAATTTTCTCTGACATATGCAGTGACTATTCATAAATCTCAAGGTTTAAGTGTTGACAGTGCTATGGTGAACATTGGAAATTCTGTGTTTAAAGAAGGCATGGCAATGTTGCTTTGGCCAGAGTTAGAACATTATCTGGTTTGTTTTTGATTGATTTTGATGTTACTAAGATTACTGCAGATGCCAACTGTGTCAAAGAGTACAATAGGTTAGGAAGAACATATGCTCCTAATTTAGGTCAATATCCTGTATTTGAAAAACGTGTGGTTGCTCGAAAAAGAAGGTATGTGAATATCTGTACTGCAGGAGTAGAGAAGGGAAAAAAACAAGATAATGTTGAGATTGCAAGCACAAAGAAAAAGCACACTGTTGAAGAGATTGTTGGTTATCAGTTTGAAAATAGTTCTGGTGTCAACTGCTATGCTAAAGTAGTGTTCAATGTTGTTTTTTTTTCTTGAAGGTTTGAAACAGAAAATTATGGAGAATCGCGAAAAAAGATTTTGTTCCTTAATTCATTCTCTTTATAAAAAATTGAGTACAGATAAAAGTAAAATACAAAGCGTTTCTGATGTTAGTAATCTTTTGGATGTATGTTCTGGTTCTACACAATTTACACAAATTATCCAAAAAGATGCTCAGGAGTTTCTAATGTATATGCTTACAGAATTGGAAAATGAAGGTGTAGACATAGATAATCTTTTTGGTCTTTGTTATAAATGGGAACGTCATTGTGAAAATTGTATGTATACATGTAGCACTAATGTAGACACTGAAAGATTTTTATATTTGACACTATGGGTCTGTAAATCAGTGTCTTTTTCTGTGAATTAGTTAAAGCTGCAAACCAAAACATGGAGTGTAGGCAATGCAAATCAGAAATGTTATCAACAGTATTTATCCAAATGTATGGAAAATATATCATTTTAATGATGCAACATTGTACAGCTGATGGAAGAAAATTGGACACTTTAATAAAACATTTTGTAGCTACACATATATCAATATCAGGAAAGACTTTTGTAGAAGTAGCAATACTTTTCCACAATGGTCCTTCAATAACATCTGGACATTACACTGCATATCTCAAAAGTGAGAAAGGCAGGAGTCTTTGTAATGATGCTGAGTTGGTTTTCAACAACGTTTGCCTTTTGAATAACCACATTTCTACCTAATATTTTTAAAGCCAAAGTTTTAGGAAGATAATTCCGCCTCTGAGGAATATAATGTTATCATTTCATAGGATTATCATTGGACAATTTACATAAAAATTACTGGAAAAATACAATTTGACCTCAAGGAAAAGTATTTCTTTGAATTATGGACTTGTGTTGCACATTGTCTCGGTGTTCTTTTAACTGGCATTATTTAAAGTGTATATAAATTTAAGTTATAACATTTTCTTAGCAGTAATCATTTTATATACCTGTGATTTGTATTATCTAGTATTTTACTATACATAATTTATTGTTTTTTTCTAAACAATCTAATTGATTGGTTTTTTTTGCCCGCTGTTATGTGATGAGTACAAATGAAATCACTAATTCTAGTGAAATTCAATATATTCTGAGAACACCAAAAAAGGCAAAAAAATTACTTTGTGAAATGTTAAAATTATGCTGTGCTGTTAAAAATGTATTATTATATGTTATAACTATTTTTCTTTTTTTTTTTACAGATTTAAATTTTAAGATATCAAATTTACCACCATTTAGATTATAAAAAACAAGTGAATAAAATGTGTACTGTTTTTTACGTGTATTACTGTTGAGGTAAGTTTTAGTAAGTCTTAAAATGCAGAATGAACTGTGTTACCACACAGTTGAAGAAAATGAATATGTATGGACTAGTTTTCTGTCAGAAAATTGCAATGCAAAAAGGTATAAAATAGGGGACAGCTTCAGAACACCTGTATGCAAGATATATGGTATAGCACATAATAGACTAAAATGGTGCTTTTGCAGGTCTTGATAATTTCAGAAATAAAAGAAATGAAACTTTTTAATTTAAACCACATCAGTCAGTGTTTTTGCAAATGTCATATTAGGTTGCATCCCTTCCCTTCAGTAATATATAAACATGTCCTATCAGTTCCCTAAAACGTAAGTAGTTGTAAATGTATCTTGTTCTCTGTTATCAGTACAGAAATATACTTCTATAATAACAATTGGCCTGGCCATTAACTCTCTTTCTTATTTATAAGGTGAGGAAAAGGCATTCTGCATAACTTTTCTTTTCCATGTAAATATAATCTCACTATACAAAGTACTTTGCGTTGAAAAGGTGTTCTATAAGTTTTACTGTGCATGTTTGGACAGAACACTTATAGAACAAAAAACATCTCCAGATTTATCAGAAATCATGAATCTGGACATGTTTGTGAATGCTACACCATCCTTCTATTTGCATAGCACAGGCACAACGAGGAACATAGTTTTCACTTCTCATTTTTTCACTTTCAATATATGCTGCAATGCACAGCTTATATTGAAGGAGAAAAAAGCATTTACTGATTGTTTTTGTGCAAGAAGGTGTCCCTTCTTGCACAAAAACAATCTCCACATGGCACGGACATCCTTGCTCCATGTTGCAAGGGTGACTGTGTCTCCACATGCCTGCGGTTTCTGCAGCTGTGCAGAGGGAAGCACAGAGTTGCAACATATTTATGTACATATATTACATCCTTGTGCTTCGGAAGTACCACAGCACGATGTAGTTAAACAGTTTACAGTGTCATGCTGCAGCACTTCCTTATAATTCTGCACTTATACATTCACCACACATCAGAAATGTATTTTTACAGTCAATTATGCACTACACATACATTCATCTCAACTTTCACACACTAGCATACTAGTTTAGATCTTTATTTAACCAGAGTAGTTAGTTCTGAAAATAACTTTTATTTTATTTTTGTTGTTTTGTTTTTTTGGGGATTTTTTTAACGATTTTGTATTTTTTTTATTTAAAACAGGTGAAAACACGGGAACTGGGAAAAGAGAACTAAAAACTGGGAGGAGAGGAGAAAAGAAATCTAACAATGGTGGTGTTCAACAGCTCGACACACCAGATCCACCGAGTGCTTTCCATATGCTATCAGCCGTCCACATTTTACACAGCTCATTCTAAGTTTCCCAAATTGGAGACAAATATCAGGCTGTGAGGTAGAGCTTGCTGGTGTTGCTCCACTGGTACTCAGGCCTTCTGATGAAGCAGGAGGAGCCTCTCTCAATCTCCTTAACTCCTCCCGTGCAAAGTTGACCGGATGCTAAGATTGCACGTCCTTCCGCATGCTTGCAATTCCGCAGGAGTACTTTTTGTTGGGGTATCCCCTTGAAAGCACTTCCTTATGTATGCGGCAAGTAACTTTTGTTGCATTCACCTTTTATAAGCCTGGTGGAAAGGTGAAAAATGTACAGACAATGCTGGTATATTTTTCCTTTGGTGCAGGTTTAGGAACAAAATGTTGCTCTAATGAGTTCTCCGAATCAGAGGATGATGGTAGATTAGCAGCCAATGCTATGTTTACATGAATCTCTTCTCCAGAAAAGAAAGAGCAGCAGATCTAAGAAGAGTGATTTAAATGAGTGAGGTACTTCAATAGTTTCAATAGGAAGTGTAATGAACCAATCAAATCTCTGTTTTTGAAGTCAGATGGGGTGCGCGTAGGATGCGCACATTCAGCAAGCACTCTGCCCGCACGGTGCTTGCGCCCACCGCGACTTTGCGAAATTGCATTAAAGAGTGATGTACTTTTTAAGAAAGTTAAAGAAAATTATTTTTATATTAACCTCAGATAATCTCTTGTCTTAAATTGTATATTAAATATATGTAAATAAGTTTTTCAACATAAACGTCGCGTTATACGTACATCTCGCGTATGCACCAGGCGTTGCGTACAAGTCGCATAACAACCGCGTTGGAAAAGTCGTACCCGTCACACACTGTACGTGGATCCTGGACAGCGGCCCTAAAATGGCAGACACGTTTCACGCAGTAAGCAAGCAGGGTGTTTGTAGGCTGCGCAATTCCAAAAAAAAGAAAAAAAATAATGAAAATAAGGTAAGTATGTTATAAACAATATAAAATAATGAAAAAAAATATTTTTATGTAAAAAAATAATTTAAAAAATGTGTAATGTAATTTAAAAAATGACATCTAAAAATACAAAGATTCAAAAAATGTAGTTAGAAAATATAAAAAAAACAATAAATATATTTAAAAATTATCATTTAAAAACCATTTGAAATTCAATAAAAAAATCATAGGTTATGCATATGTTATAGTTAGGAATTAGCATTTAAAAAACCTTAAAAATTCACTGAAAAAACCATAGGTTTCAGACACGTTATAGTTAGCAATTAGCATTTAAAAAACCTTTGAAATTCACTGAAAAAACCATAGGTTTCAGACAAGTTATAGTTAGGAATTAGCATTTAAAAAACCTTTGAAATTCACTGAAAAAAACATAGGTTTAAGGGGTGTTATAGTTAGCTACACATTTCACTCATATAAAACCGTTGAAATTCCCCCCTTTTAGTTAGTTGTACTAACTTTGGATCTTAAAATGTGACACTTTGAGTCACTGTACCTTAAAATGTGACACGCGGGGCAACAAAAGTGTTGCAAAGATGGTGATGCGTTAATTCCTTACTGCGTTTTAGGGGTGATGCGATGAAATTTTGGTGCAAAGAAATAAAGACATTGTGTTTTTCTTAATGCGGCACGCTTTTCCGATGTTGCGAGAAGTCTCAACTCGATGCGTCAGCTGCAGCGGCGACACCCTTATTCCGTGATGCGACGACAGTGGCTTTGGCGGCGACACTCTTCTCCGATGATGCGAGACGCTTCCACTCGATGCGACAGCTGCAGCGTTGACATCCTTGTTCCGTGATGCGATGACAGGGCCTCCGACTGCGGCACGCTTCTCAGTGGATGCGAGGCGTTTCTCTTGATGTGATGCAATGGACAGCTACAGAGGTAACATCCACGATGCGATGGCAGCGGCTGCGATGGCGGCATGCTTCTTTTTCGTTGCGAGTCGCTTCCAGCTCCTTGCGACACACAGTCCTTCAGAAGGCCTAAAACAGCAGCAGGCACTTCCAAAGAACTCTTGGTGAGCTAGTGATTGAAGTTTGTTTTCCCTTAGACTTCAGCAGGAGGCAAGCTCTTCTCTCAAGCCCTTGGAGATCCTTCACAAGTTAAATAAAGCACACAAAGTTATTTTCTCCTTCCTTTGGCAGTCAGGCAATCTCTGCAGGCCAATTCCTCAAGCAGCACTTCAGCTTAGGGATAGTCTCTCCTCAGTTTCTTCTGGTTCCTCTCCTCAGAAAAGGTTTCTTCTGGTCCAAAAGTGATCTAAATTCTTGGGCTCATTGTCGCACTGTATAGACCCCAAGTCCTTTGTCCTTTGAGGGCAGAGGGGCCTTTGCCTAATTCAAACCAGTTCTGGTCAGTCCTGGAGCACTCTGTTTACATGACTCCTTCTTTCCTTTCACAGGCCAGGGCAGAAACATCAGACGCCCCACTGGAGGTAGAGCCAGCATTGAGGAGGGAAGGCACAGCCCTGGAGCACTGTGTTGACATGGCTCCTTCTCTCCTTTCACAGTGCAGGCCAGAGGCATCAGAGGCACCACAGGAGGTGGATCCAGCATTGTGGCGGGAAGGCACAGCCCTATTCAGGTCCCAGGTGCAACTCCTCCCTCCCATCTAGATGCAGATCTCTCAATTCACCACTGGGCTGACTCGAACTGTCTCCTGGAATCCCCCAGCCCCTGTCACTCAAACTCCAGACAAGAAATACACAACCTAGCAGAGGCAGGCTTGGATAGTTAGACAAGAAAATACCGACTAAGTATGGGCAAATTTTGCGGATCTGCGGTCCGCGAATTCTCGTGAAATCGCAAACAAATCCACACGAACTCGCAGATTTTTTTGCGATTTGCACTGGAGTACTTTCTACTGGCTAATCCAGTAAGTGCTACCTTGTTCGATAAATGTATACTCCTTTTGCTACACAGCAGTTGCATAAAGGGCCAGATGATTTGTCTCCACTGACCATGCGTGACTGTAACTTTGCCACCACGCCAAAAGGCACCGAGGTCCCTTGGGTGAGCTGTCCATCATAGTTGGCAAAGGGTGGGAAGACGTTTGATACCGCTAGTGTGTGGTGCGGGGCCAAACGGGCGGGGTTTCTATGCGTGTCAACACGCCTCTTGTGTATAAAGGGTCAGAGAGCAAGCAGGGCAGCAGGTGAGGAGAAAACAGCCTCCTGGTCACAGGAACTACACGGGGATTGCGCTCGAGAAACTCATGGATTCAAAGACCTCCCTTGAGTATTAGAGCTAATTTTCGACGGCAGATATGGGGTTAAAGCACACTTGCCCAGCCTCGACCATGTTCACTAAGGTTTTGGGCTGATTAAAACGTTACTGAATTTGAGCTTCAACTCGGGCACCTGCTATATCTGTAAGTGCTTCCTGTTGAGGTTTAATTTTTGTGACAGGAGCCTCGTGCCAGAATGAATCCTGCCCTGCATAGTTATCCACGAAGATGCCACCATTGTGTGCAATACCTCTACTCAACTGGAGTACTTTCTTCTGGCTAATCAGTAAGTGCTACCTCGCTGGGTAAATGTATAGTGGTTTTCCTACACTGCAGTTGCGTAATGGGCCAGAAGATTTGCCTCCAGTGACCTTGTGTGCCTGTAGCTTTGGTCCCCTTGAGTGAGCTGGCCATCCAAAAAAAAACATCCGCCCACGAGCCAATTTGCGATTTTTGCGTCAATTTTGCGAGATTCGCAGATCGCGAAATCGCCGAAAATCCACAAATTTTGCGAGCGGAACGTATTTTTGGCCCATGCTAATACTCACTTTCTAAAAGTGGTATTTTCAAACACAGAATGCTAAAATCATCTTCACTAAAAGATGTATTTATCATTCTGAGTTCAGGCATACTAAACTCGAATTTCTACCTAGTTCCCTAAGTCAGTTAGGATTATAAGATGTAATAATCTAACTGCACATTCTGGCCTATGGAGAACAGGTAGCCTTGCAATAGTGAAAAATGAAAATAGCTGTAATTCACTATTAGGACATGCCACACACACCAGGGCATGTCCTACCTTAGACTTACAATGCACCCCGCCCTTAGGCCTACCATAGGGGTGTCAGATATAACGAAAAGGGAAGGTTTAGGGACTGGCAAGTGGGTGCACTTGCCCAGTCAGCATGGCAGTACCAGTCTGCACACAGGCTCTGCAATGGCAGGCCTTAGACACACTTTTACAGGCTGCTTCTGTGGGTGGCACAGCCAGTACTGCAAGCCCACCAGCAGCATTTTGTTTACAAGCCCTGGGCACTCCTGGTGTAGTATACTAGGGTCTGACAGGAACACCAAACAAGCCAATCATGGAATCACTAATCCATACATTAATTTACAATAGGGTGAGCATATGCACTTTAGCACTGATCAGCAGTGTTAAAGTGCCCGGAGTCATAAAACCAACAAAAACAGGTCAGACAAAATACAGGAGGAAGGCAAAAACTACAGGGATGACCCTGCAAAAAGGGCCAAGTCCAACACAACCCCCTTCCAGCCAAAACACAGGGTAGACCAATCACTACCTTGATGGGCTTCCCTGCTTTGGGCAATAGAAGCTGGACCTGGCCCGCAACCTGGAGGGGCATACTCCAATTCTACGCCAATCTGAACCTATTGGAATTTCTCTGTCCATACTCTCAGGGCCCACCAAGCAAAACCATGTGGAACCCTTCTCCTCCTCTGTGGACACCATCTGTGCAGCACCTAACCTTAGCTTGCTCTTAGGTGTGTCCCAACAGACAGACAGCAAGCCACAGTAGCCACTGACAGTAGTCAGTGATGAGACCCAGGCCTTATGACTCTCAGGGCTCTCAAACCTCTGTGGCAACCAAGAGGGGCACACTTCTCTGTGGATGAAAGGCACTTCTCTAGATGCTGTGCAATTCAAAAGCTACAGTGGCGACATCCACGATGTGACGGCAGCGGCTGTGACAGTGACACACTTCTTCTTCGTTGCGAGACACTTCCAGCTCCTTGCGACATGCAGTCCTTTAGAAGGCACAAAACAGCAGCAGGCACTTCCAAAAAACTCTTTGGGAGCTGGGGGTTGACGTCCGTTGTCCCTGAGACTTTAGGAGGCAAGCTCTTCTCTCAAGCTCTGGAAGATCCTTCATGAGTTGAATAAAGCACACAAAGTTCCTTTCTCCTTTCTTTGGCAGTCAGGCAACAACTGCAGGCCAATCCCCCAAGAAGCACTTCAGCTTAGTCTCTCCTCAGTTTCTTCTGATTCCTCTCCTCAGCAAAGTTTTCTTCGAGTTGTCCAAAAGTGATCTTAATTCTTGGGATCAGGGTCCCACTTTTTATACCACAAAATCCTTTGCCCTCTGAGGGCAGAGGGGCCTTTGCCTAATCCAAACCAGTTCTGGTCAGTCCTGGAGCACTCTGTTTACATGACTCCTTCTTTCCTTTCATAGGGCAAAACATCAGACGCCCGACCAGAAGTGGAGCCAGCATTGTGGAGGGAAGGTACAGCCCTATTCAGGTCCGAGGTACAACTCCTCCCTCCCATCTAAATGCAGATCTCTCTAGTCAACACTGGGGTGATTCACCTTGTCTCCTGGAATCCCCCAGCTCCTGTCATTCAAACTCCAGATAAGGAATACACAACCTAGCAGAGGTTTCTAGTATTTTTGAGTTAAAAAAAGCTTTATTGAATTTAATGACGAGTCCCAGTGTTTCTCTACTGAACAACCAGGCATGCTATAGTGAAAAGCTTTTAGGAGCAAGTTACTGTAAGGACATATTCCTAAATAATTTCCTACATATCCTACTTTTTAATCCCATTCAATTTCCCATATGGTATATAAATCCTATGTAGGGGGGAATTAATACAATTGAAAAAGTAGGTTTGACCTTTTAGGTTTCCTGTGAGAGGTCGAATTGCACATTTTAAGCTGCTATGGTCAGGCTGTAATAGTAGAGCTGAAGTCATGTATAAAGTGATGGGAGAATAAATGCTGCAGTCCACTAGTGGCATTTGTTTTACAGGTCCTCAGTATACCTTGGACTACACACTTGGGATGCGTAGGTATGTTAAATATAACAATTAGGGGAGCACAAATACTTTACTAATGGTTAACAGGGATAAAGTGCACACAGTTCTACACCTAGCAAAAATGCGAAAAATCTGTGGTAACCATGCAAGAAAGGCAAATTTCCTTCACATAATATATTCATTAAAATAGCCCTGGCCTTGTCACATAACAAATTGAATGAAGACAGTAAAATTAGTACTGGACTGAGTTGTAAAGGAATGGTATTATAAGATTCATGGAGACAGAACCCATATATGCATACTTTGTAAACAAAAAAATGAAAGTATAGAACAACTAATACAACTTGTAATGGATGGGTGGTCTAATCACATTTGCTGAAACACAGCAAGAACTCAGTCTAGAAGCTGTCTAACTCTGGAAAAAGCAACAGTTAAGATAATTCCATAAAGACCACTCAGAAAAATCAGCTTGAATAAAAAAAATCCTCAAATACTTGCAGACTTGGGTAACATGCACTCTATGTGATGTTGGGAATATACATAATCATAACACATCAAATATTTGCATTACAAATAGCACAAACTATGAACAACTGGTGGTTGCAGACTATACTAATAGAATGCACATGAGAGGTGTGGAGTGATTTGTTATTGACACACAATAAATATCGAAGAGGGCCTCTGCTGAATGTTGGCTATTACAAAATATCACATAATTGCGCACTTGTCTGGAAGAAGTCGGCATGACACCAGGAAGAGGGAGCCCCGGGACGCAGCATGTCAGGTAAGTCCTTTTTAATTAGTTTTACAATGTTTAACATTATTTTGGACATTTAGAAGAGGGCGAGAGGGAGGCAGATGGCAGGCAACTTCACTCTGCCATGGCGTGTGTGTAGTGTTGCCTACTAGGCCTACTTTGCGAATCGCGAAGTAGGCAACACTACGCACACTCCGTGGACGGAGCGGAGCACTGCGCCCAACCTTAGAAAGTATAATCTGCTTGAGTCGGACCATAGACATTAATAACAATTAAAGAAATATTGTTAATAAGTAATTTAACTAAAATCCATCTACATTCAGCATCAATTTCTTGTGAAATAACAGAAC
This sequence comes from Lissotriton helveticus, assembly GCF_964261635.1. NCBI lineage: Eukaryota > Metazoa > Chordata > Amphibia > Caudata > Salamandridae > Lissotriton > Lissotriton helveticus. Next base: position 2,053,097,019 of record NC_136061.1, read on the forward strand.
ATTTCAATTTTTTATGAACTAAAATAATAACACAATTCTTTTTTAATTGATTGAGAAACAAGAAGAGAACCAACCCAGTTACGCTTAAGTTTAAGGGCCTCAGCTTCTGATACATAAGATTCCTGTAACAAAACTAAATCAGGATTGTAAGAAGCTAAGTATGAAAGAATTCTCTGCCTCTTTATAGGATTAATAAAACCTTTTACATTCCATGTAACATCTCTGAATGTAAAACGAGAACCATACACATAAAACAATGGAACTGATAACAATAGAAGCGTATAAAGAAAGTAATTGGTAAAGCCAGAGGATAGAAAAAAGATATCTTAAGAGGAAAGAGGGAAAGGAGAAAAGAAGTATGTGTAAGAAGAGATAGTACATGTCAATTGACGACTGTGATACGTACCTTCACGGGGAAATACAAAGGAGAGGTGAGAAGCATGAAAAGACAACAGGGATGGCACACCTAACAAAGGGCAGTAAACCACACCTGGATGTCAATAAAGACAGAGAATGGGACAAGAACAAGAGGTAGGTACAAACTTAGGATCCGGAAAACCTGAAAAGGCAACAAAAAGGTATGTAAACAAGAAGGAATAGAAAGGTTGTGAAATGCGTTACAATGAAAGCAAAATCAATTTAAACATCACAGAAGAATTATTAAAGCAGGTGTGAGTAGAAGAACCAGCAATCTCCATCGAGGAAGGAGAATGAGATTGAATGAATTCTGAAGATCTGTGGGGTCCTCAAATGTAAAAGTTTTTTTTAAAATGTGGCTTTTAAATAGGCAAGGATGGAATAAGCCATAGTGAGCTCCCAAGGAACGACGAGTGGGACGGAGATCCAAAAATTCATTTTGCCGCTTGGGGGTAGCTGAAGAAACGTCTTGAGAAATAAATAGTTTTGTGTCCTGTCAATTTAGCTGTTTCTTGGATTTATCTGCGTTCAGAACTTGATGTAAATCTGTGAATTGCAGAAACAAAAAGATCACCCCACGAGGTTTAGATGGAGCAGATGAGGACGACAAGCATGAACCTAGTTTGTGTGCTCTTTGAATATTTAATTTGGTTGAAGTAGAAAGGCCCAAGAGCTATGGGAGAAATGCGGTGAAGAACGTAACTGGATCCTCCCCTTCAAGGCCTTCAGGAAGAGCATACAGGCGGAGATTGTTGCAGCGATTTCAGTTAGATTTGCAGCCAATTTCATGAGTTGTAGAACCTCTTTTTCCAATGAATTCTGTACATCATTATTTGTTGTTCCACTACCAAAAGCTGGGAATCCATGGATGAGCATTTGTCATTTAAAATCAGCAAACTAGAACTTGTTTCTTCAACAAATGGTTTTAAAGTACAAATTTCCTCCAGAACCATTTCCAGAGAAACCAGAGACACAGATTTTGCAAGAGAAGGAGGGTCATGTTTGATTCTTATTATGGTGGTGAAAGGAGGTTGTGATTTGGATGCCATGGTCGACACAGCTGTAGGGCGAGAAGACACCATTTGTGGTAATTCCTCAGAAGGCTGAGAGGAATTATTGGAGGTTGTAGAGTGAGCAGGACAAGACTGCAATTCGCTGGATTTAAAGTTTTTGGAGGAGTGCATTAGCTTCTTACTCTTGCCCATAAGATGAGTATCCAGGAATTAAGAAAACAGGCTCACCCAATGGGGCAGCAATGATTTAATAAAAATATTTCACAGAAAAGCAATAGTTGTAGTGCCTATCCGGACCTCTCAGCATAGGGGACATGTATTTAAAATTGTGAAAAGTTTTGGGGCACTGGGACAGTCCACCAATAAACGGGACTGTCCGTGGAAGTCCAGGACATTTGGTCACCTTACATGTAAAAGAAACAAACATGGTGACTGTCTCAACTTTGACAATCTGAAAGTATAATGCGATGGGAGTCTTACTTTTAGGTCATGGTTTTTTGTTTGCTCAGTTAACGCGTTGATTAAACACACGCTCACAGACAGCACCGTCTGTCAGCTCGTTTGTTTCACACAGATACATGAGCGCTTGTTCCACAATGGATCACTTTAACAGTGACTTGGTAAATGTGCTGCCAAATGGAGATTAGAGGAATTTACCAAATAGAAATAATGTCAAGATAATAGAGCATACACCTGCGTAGTTGCGCGATCTGTTAAACTGATTGAGCAGGCCACAGCATGTTGACCCAGTGCACCAGTTACAGTTCTGGATGTTCCAGCAAATAATCAACCTGAGTTCATTACCCAAAAGGATAGTTGGGTTCTTAGAGTTCCCCCAGTTAAAAAATTGCTAGATTATGGATTGTTCACCGTCTATGGCACTGAAAGCGGAATGAAGATGGCACTATGGTACCTTGTCGGTATAGTTGCGGTCTGATTGGTTTACCAGCAATGATGTCAAATAAATTGAATGTTGGTAAATGTCGTTTTTCAAGTGTTCCATTTTAATTGGCTGCTTGGAAGCCTTCTTAATAAACAGCAAAGAAAGAGTAAAGTATAATTATCCATAACCTCCGTTCCTGATTTAGATTACGCTTTTCCATAATCTTTGGAATCTTTCACGGTTGTCTAATGCTTCACAACTTTGAGGTATTTGACTGCCTCACAATAAATTGCCATTCCAACTGTCATCTTTCAAATGCAGAAATCTAGTGAAGTGATGTTCATCCTGTATGAATGAATTCAATCTAGTGAATACTTTAATACATACTAAATGATTATACTATTGATAATATTGTCACAAGACATGTTTCACTGATTCTGTATTTGATTAGCAATATATTTCATTTGGTTTATTTCTTGTTTTTTTAGAAATGATATCGCTTGATGAAGGGCACTCCCTGAAATGCATTGGGATGTATGATTAGTATTTACTCTTCCTTGGAATAGAATGAATAAATATTTGTGATAGAGAATAAAATGATTGATAAGTCAGGCTTCAACTCATGAGTTTCATTTATGAGCACTTAAATCATAATATAGCAAATATTGGAGCCACAAAATTGATTTATTAAATTGAATGAACAATGGTTCAACCAAAGGAGAAATCCCATTTGGGATAGACAGTGGTGTGCTAAGGGAACACTGTTCCCAGGATGGGAAAATGCTACAACTTTCAGAAAGCTGCCAGTTTCCTGGCAAAAATCAAAATGCATGATTACCAATGTCCAGGTGTCACTTAACCTCTGATGACATCCCTCTAGTGATATGTATATTGATCCCAGGCAGTGTACAAAGGGACTTGGGAGTGAGGAGTGGTCCTCCCTTGACAGGATAGTCTGGGGTGTTGTGTTCAGCCTCTTCCTGATCTTCAAAGGATGCCTACCTTATCACTGGCAGATCACACTCACATCAAGGCCTGCCTCCCCTTTATTTAACTATTTAGGATTGCACCCGTTGGATGGAAGAACTAAGCAGAACGGAGTAAGGGGGTGGACAAAGTCTTGCCATCCACCTACAGGCTGACACTAGACATAAATGTGGAACCCACAGCTCTCCTCCAAAAACCTATGGATATGTGGAGATCAGAAGGACTTCCCTTCTGCTTGAAGACTGGACAGACTTGCCTTGAACCCTGAATTTCAGAAATGACTCCAGGAGTCAGTTGGCTGACCTACAGTTTGAGCTTTAGGGACACAATAAATATACCTATCATACTGCACCCTGCTGCTGGCTTCTGTCCTTCCCATCAAGTGATGCATCCCAGATCCTGGACCCTTGGCTGGTGTTACCGTGTACTACACCTGTCTGCAAGAAGAGGGACTTAGAAACCTTTTGCCAACTTCTTGCCTCAAGAACCGTTGGAGACCGGTATCACTATCTATGTCGTAGTTGTTGATGTAAAATCACCAGTCAAGATCTGACTTTGAGAAACGTTTAAAAGTCTGAAGATAGAGACTTCATTGGGACAGATGCCGAGCAGTATATTTTAGATGTCGTGGCCTTCCCAGGCAGGAACACTTTGGACTTCACCCATTGGAGATTTCCCGCCTTTGTCAATAACCACATTTGAACCTGACTCTTCAGCAACCCACTGTTGCGAGCCCTGCTTAGAACCCAGCTTGCCCCGCCCGTGACCTGTCAATTACCACTTTTCCCCAGTAAAACTTTCTATGTCAGTAGGCACTCACTCACACACAGATACAGACAGTCAAAAACCCACTCACATCACACATGTTAGAAATTAATTAGTCGTACAACTAGTATACTAATTTAACTATTGTAGGTTAGTATACATCTTTAACATTCATAAACATGTACACTCACTGGATGAGGTCATCAGTGATGTCATTTGAGATGTCAGCAGTGATGTCACTGGCCATACCATGAGTGAAGTAATATGTGAGGTCAAAAGCAGTGCCTTGTGGGGCATAAGTGATAGTTAGCTCAGCTAACTGTATCTGATGTATTCCCATGACTTTGTATGAGTGATTACTGAGCCTAATTATAATGTCCCTGTAACCTTTTTTTGCAGTGAATGTCTATGTTTTTTACAAGTCTATTTCCTAACTATAATGTTTCTGTAATCTTTGATTTTTTAAGTGAATTTCTAAGGTATTTTTAAACTCCATTTGCTAACTATAATGTCCCTGTAGCCTATGTTTTAAGTGAATTTCCATGTTTTTTTAAATTCTATTTCCTATCTATAACTTTCCTGCAACTTTTGGTTTTTTAAGTGAATTTCTAAAGTTTTCTAAACTCCATTTCATAACTATAATGTCCTTGTAACCTTTGGTTTTTTAAGTGTGTTTCTATATTTTATTAACTAGTAAGCACGTTTACAGAGGGGCAGAGAAAGGAGGCGGGGCATCCAACCAGCTCTCAGCAATCCCACTGCATGGAACTTACTGTAGGTAACAGGAGGGGTTCTTGGCCACCAAGGACCATCCGCAACCAAGGGGAATTCATTTCACAACCAGTAGTGCGTCAAGAGTCGTGCTTGCAGAGTGGTGGAGAAATTAAATGAAAGTAGTATTTACAAAGCATGTGGTTACCTGAGGGCATCCCAGCGCTGTGGCATAACCAATTTAAGGCTGAGGCAGGATCAATTGGGCAAAAGCCAAGTTTCAAGCATCTTATGGAAGGCCATATGGTTGGGTTCCTTTCGTAGCTGCAGAGGGAGTGAGTTCCACAGTTTAGCGGCGTAGTAAGAAAATGAGCGGCCACCGCTTTGAGCCCTCTTAATTCTGGGGACGTAGGCCAGATGAAGATCGTTAGAGCGAAGGGCCCTGTTGGCTAGGTAGGGCTGGACCAAGGATGAAATAATCACAGGTACTTTCCCTCCTATCAGCCTGTGAGTAATGCACAGGGCTTTGAACTGGACTCTTTCCAGGGCTGGAAGCCAGTGGAGAGCATGTAAGGCCGGCCTTGCTGTTTGGCCGCTACGAATTCCCATGAGAATCCTAGCCGCACAGTTCAGCACCATTTGAAGTTTGGCCAGCACCAAGCTAGGGGAAGCAAGATACAAGTCATTTTTGTAGTCCAAGCGTGAAAGGATAAGAGCCTGGACTACAAGCTTTCTGAGCTGAGGTGGTAACAAGGATTGTTAGAATGACAAAGCTCGGAATCCAGACAGACAACAAGGCTCTTTATTTCTGATTTAGGGGCAGGCATAGAGGCCATACTTATAGGCTAGGAGGAGACTATTTCAGAGAGAGACGGATTAACAAGCAGCATAAGCTCAGTCTTGTCCCCATTTAGTTTAAGATGGGAGTGTCTCATCCAGCTCATCACTTCTTGGAGGCATAGCCCAAGGTGGGTAGATGCTTTGTTAGTATGATTCAGAGCGACGACCAATTGCAACCCTCAGCAACTTGGAAGTATCTGTCCTTCAGGAAGGATTGCTGCCAGTAAAGGGCAACTCTAGTAATATCCAAGTCCTGAAGGCGTTGGACTAGGATGCAGTGATTAGCGCTAAGGTCTAAGAGTAGCACGGCCAGAGAGCCTCCTGCATCGGGGATCCTTCTCAAATCCTCAACAACTGCTAATTAGGCAGTTTCCATCCCATGACCCTGACGAAAATCGGTTTGGGATGCTAGAAGAAGGTTCTCCCTTTCCAGGTATCTTGTGAGCGCCAGATTGACATACTTTTCTGTGATTTTGCTCACCCCTGGAAGGAGAGAGATGGGTCGATAGTTGCCAAGGCAGTCGGAGTCTAAGCTGGGATTTTTCAGCAAAGCTTTTACCAAAGCTTTTTTCCCACAGGGGAGGGACCACCTCAGAAGCATGCGAAGCATTGGTGATTTTCATAATGGTGGGGCCTACAGAGGCAGCTACAGATGTCAAAATATTAAGGGAGGCCGGGTCCCTGGGAGTTCCACTCTTGACCAATGCAAAAGTGGTTTGGAAAGCTTCTGTATCCAGTGGCGGGAACACTCACAGAGAACGTTCTCTGATCCAAACCTTGGTTTCCTCAGACAGAGGGATGGGCGGGAAATTGGGGAACAAGCAACAGGTGGTTAAAATGTTGCTGTGGAAATAATCTGCAAGTTCATTGCATTGGTGGTCTGTAGCTTCATGGGTGTCCAGGGGGGTGAGTGCATTCAGGAGTTTATTTACAATGCAAAAGGTCTCCTGAGGGGAATTAACTGCAGCAGTGATTTTTCGCTGAAGGAGAGAGCCTGAGCCTTTTTATAAGCTCTGATGGTATCCCTATATTGCTTTTTCTTAAGGAGGGCATAATCTTTCCTCCAGATTCTCTCCGCTCTATTGCGCAGTTGCTTTAGCTCACAAGGGTTGGCTGTATACCATGCTGCTTTGTTGTGCCCTATATTTATCTGGATCTTCTTCTTAGGGAGAACCTAGTCTAAGGTCCCTTCGATCCAGTTATTAAATTGTTCATTAGGTAATACCGGTTCAGTATTAGTAGAGGGTTTGGTACTTTCCAAAGCGGAGGTCCATTCTTCGAAGCTGAGGGGCATGGCCTCTGATGACCTCTCAGCAATCCCTCTGTGTGGGCCTTACTGGTGACAACAGGAGGGGTTCTTGGCCCCCAAGGACCCTCAGCATCCAAGGAGATTCCATTGCCAACTAGTAGTGCACCAGGAGGAATGTTTGTAGAGTGGTGGAGGAAGAGGGCGTGTTCACCGAAAACCTCTCAGCAATCCAGCTGTGTGTGACTTACCGGAGGTAACAGGAGGGGTAGTTAGCTCCCAAGGGCCCTCAAGAGTCCAGGGGAGTTCATCCCCCAAGTAGTAGCACACCAGCCTGTGCATTTGGAGAGTGATGAAGAAAGGGGGCGTGGCCTCCGACATCCTCCCTGCAAACCTGCTGATTGCGACTTACTAGAGGTAACAGATGGGGTAGTTGGCCCCCAAAGAAGGTGCCATCCTGCTAGCTTGAAAGGATTTCCTCTTTTCTCCTTCTCAGAGGTGCACCAACCATACTGTGGCCACATGCAGAGGAGAGAATGGTCTTCCCTCGCTGCAGTTTCTAGAGGAAAACTAAGATCCCTTTTAGAAGTCTGTTATATGCCATCTCCTTCTTGTGGTCACTGTCATGTTTCCCCAGACATTGCATGAGAGGGAAGCAGTGCTTCATCCAGTCGACACCAACATGGATTTATACATGCACAGTGGCAATGATGTCATGTATATTCTTTGACTCATATAGGCAATTGTGTTAAGAACTATTTCTTTCTTCAAAATTACTACTGTTCTCCCGTTATACAACAACTACTCGTTATGGAATTATCTCTTCGCTTTGTTGGGACCAAACAAGCACGATGCAATCACCAAATGTGAACCAATGGCAAGGGAAAACACTCAACACTCTGAATGTTACCTGGGACCATAAGACAAGCAACAGTCTAGCCGAGGCAAAACCCTAGCCCAAACTAGATATGTACAACAACATAGATTAGTGGGGCACTACACAAATGAACCTAGGCTTGTAAGTTCCAGGGACCCTATTCCAAAAATTCAAACATAATCCAGAGCTCTTACTCTCACCATCCTCTCTCACTTGATCTATGCTTGGGATGTGCAATTGCATGTTTTATACCATCTAGGTATTGTCCAAGATCTGGGATGTGGGAGATAATCTGGATTATGGAACTAACCTGGAATCTCAATCCCAACACTTATGAATCATGATCCTCACACATTGCTTTCATAGAAAAAAAGATGTGTGCATACCTTACCATTCCCTGATTTGAGAAATGTGTCAAAAAACCATCCAACCAATTTTTAGTGTTTAGAGGCAAATTGGGCAGACATGAAATCTGGCACTTTTTGGCAGACCACCAGCTTCTACCAATTCCTAAATTAGGCCCTTCGTGGTTGCTGCATGGCATGCAGGATGTACCACAGCCTACACTTGTAATAGCCTCCTTACATGCAAGTGGAGGCATCTTCTAAGCCTTCTAGATCGCTCATCTTGCTTCCATATATTTGGTTAATAAGGTTGTATGTCTCTATGGCAGGATATGACAGGAGGCATCTGAAGCAAACACTCAGGAGCCACCTCTCATGACCACATCAGGTTTCAGCACAGGTGCATATGCCATGCTTTCCACCATTAATGCAAGCCACACTCTCCCCCTCTCTCTCGCTCTCTCTCTCTCTATCTCTCTCTCTCTCTCTCTCTCCCTCTCTCTCTCTAACTCTTTCTCTCAGGGTGAATAGGGCTGTCAATGTGACCCGATACATACTGCCAGTGTGTAGCACATGGCAACATAAGTGATATGGGACTGAAGGGTGAATCAAGCAGTGGCCTCTAAATGAAAATATGCTCTTAGTCTTCCATCGATGCCAAAGCTATGATCTGTTTTTTTTTAAACTAGCAGACTACATGTCGTCCTTATTTTGCACTTGTTGCAATCTGTCTATAAATGTTTTCTTTTGGTGACCGTAACAAACATTACATTAGTCCAAGCAACACATTATTATTGAACTGTTCTGACCCCATTTGGCGTTTTTAACAGTAAAAACAACATTGCACAGACATTGGCTAGATTATATGTAAGGAAGACGTTCGGGATCAAAGATTAGGCACAGACTATGTTCATGTTGTGGATGGGTATTTGGGCTTTCAAATGAGAGTGCCTATTCCATCGTCATGCCTGGGTCTCTGTAGTTACTGCAGAAGAAGCAAAAAAATCCATCTATTCCACGGAAAGAAGGGTAATGCTTGGCTTACAATAGCATTTCTATGTGGTGATAGAGTGAGCTGTTGTCTGCGTACCTCTGGTCTTCAAGGTTATTGAATTTCATAGCCATTGCGATTATGTACAATAACATCACCTGGTGTGACTCCTGGAGTACAAACTCATATCCATCACAGACATTCTCATTTGTTTTAAACAAAATGCTACTATTTTGATTTCTGTTGTCATTTTGGTGGTTTCCTAACTTTTTTTAAATTATTCTTTTCACTTCTTTCTAACAAAATCAGAATAGGTGTATAGAAAGGTGGAGCTCCTGAAGACCAGCATTCCAAATGGCTTTCCAGTTCAGTTCACAATGGAGAGAAGGGACAGGAGCAGGAAGTAAAAGAGTTGTCTAGTATGGCTACGTTCAGACTACAACCAAATGGAAGGTTAGTGCGCAGGAACGAGAGGACTAGGAATTAAGGAGCAAGAGTAAGAGAGTTGGCGCCTCTCGCTCCGGCATCCTGTTCCTTCAGTGGTCCCTGGAGAAGGGATCCAGATACTCAGACGAATGAACAGATTTGTAACAATTGTTATCTTTAAGAATTACTTTACAATGTGTCAAAAATAAACAGTGGTGTAGCTAGACGTTGTGCCTCCCGCGGCGATCACTGTGCTTGCCATCCAGTGGCCGCATGTAAGAGGGGGTGCTGACGAGTCCCACGATGGCTGCCCTGCACAGATGCAGGTAAGATGGGGATGTCAGGCCACCACCCCCAGAACTCATGCCGCCTGAGGGGGACTGCCCTCCTTTGCTACGACCCTGAAAATAAACAACATTATTTACAGGAAAATGCCAAGTGTTGAGTGATAACGTACTGAAATTTTAAATTCCACTGGTTCTATATTCTGCAGTCTCCATTTGTCATGTTTGCTGAACATTAAAAAGATGGCTGCCTTGTTTTAGATGTTCAGCGTGTAAACCAGCTGTGAGGCATTTCAATTGTGGCATGTCAAGGCAGAGAGAGGCAAATGCTTAACCATTATGTTGTAGATATTTGCACATATACACTGGGGACCCTATTAAGAAAAATGAAACTCAGGGGCATATTTACAAGAAGTAAATGTTGCTGTAGAGTCAATTTATTGATATCACAGCATGTTTTTTTTTTTATCGCTGTATTTACAACTTGCTGCAAATTCCAGTTAGTGGCAACTTCCGGTGTTAACATGAATTTTCAAGATCACGGACGCAAGGACAGAAAGGCAGAAAATGAAGAAGCAATCATAAGTTACAACCATATGAAATATCTCATTTAAATGGGATCAAAATAAAATATCGATAATCAGCAAGAAAAAACACAGGGAAAAGTCAATCAATTAATGCAAAAAGAGAAAACATTGTAAGCATAACAATTGAAATTAATAATAAATAAACAGTTAGTGGATTTAGTAAAAGGCATTGGGAAGGATCACGGTGGTTTTTGAACCTCATTAGCTTAATTTTGGGAAGAAGATGTCGAGGAAGCAACCAAGGACAAATAATTGGTTAGAGGGAGCCATAGAAGATCTCGTTTGATTGCCAGAGAAATGGGAGAGACAAAATTAGTGTCAAGTTGATCGTGAAAACAAACCGCATTCCACAAATCACGAAAAGTGACATCAGTAGCCTGTTTCCAATTGGAGGTAATGGGATGAAAAGCAATAGCTATTAAGAGGTCTAATAGCGTGTAGTGATGTGTGGATTGAGGGTAAATAGGAGAAAGGGAGCCTAGAAAAATGTTGATAATGGAGAAGTGGAATTGAAATGTAAACATTTTTTTGATTTGAGTCCAAACCAGCCTCCAAAACTGAGAAATTGGTGGGCATTCAAACAACATATGTTTTAAATCAGCAGAGGGGCATGAGCAGGACCAACAAGTGGAAGGAGTATCTGATGAAAAGATCGATTAGAAACTGGGGCAAATAAAATACGATTATAAATGAAAAATAGGGTTTGAGTAGTGTTAGCAGCTCTAGAGGTTTTATGGATTTTCGACCAAATCTTATCTCATGAAGGGATTAACCAATCCTGTGAAAAATCGTTTTCCCAAGCCAATTCAACTTTGGATTTAACTCTATCCACTGCATACTGAATTGATTTATAGAGAAAAGAGGCAGTTGGGGAGTGATCCAGTGCCGAAGATATGAGATGAAGTGGATTGGGATTATCATTGGGGTTAGGTAGCGATTGAAGTTACTGTATAAGAATAGGGGAGAGTGAGTTATATTGTGAGCGAGAAGAGGAAGGTAACGAAAATTGCGTTTGAAGTTCAAAGAAAGAAAGAGGTTGATTATGAGAAATGAGTTGGGAAATCCATTTCTGTAATAGAGATATCAGAATCCAGGGAATGAAAGTCTACATGAGCAGAAGGAGGTGAGCGAACATTCCGGAAATAGGAGAGAAGATCAGCCGAGTCAGTACAGGTTTCAGGAGTATAGAGAGTTTTATAGAAAGAAACAAATTTGTTTAGAATATCTTTATCCTTAAATAAGGATACACCAGCAGGGCTTTGAATAGATTCAATTTTCGTTCTTTCTTTCCGTATTTTAAGGTAATTGGCTAATAATTTCCCCATTTTTTTTTTGACCGCCATAGTAATGAGAATTACATTTCATTAAAGAATTCGAAGCAGCCATCCTGGTAGACTTATTAAAAGCAAATTCAGCATCAATGAGATCTCTAAGAGAGGATTCAGTATTGAATTGATAATAGATATATTCAAGTTTTTTAATTTTACTCAAAAGTTGAGTCGACTGGGTTTCTAACTGCTTTTTCTTTTGAGAAACAAAATTAATAATAAAACCCCAAGCAGCCGCATTAAAAGAATCCCACACTATCACAAAAGAAGAGTCAGGGGTTTGATTGATTTAAAAAAAATCAGTAGCAAATGTATTACATTTAGAACAGAAAGTAGGGTCAAGGAGAAGAGAGTTATTAAACCTCCATTGTCCAGGGTGAGGGGAAAAGGGGATGAGGTCAATATCAACAAAAACAGGTGCGTGGTCAGAAATCAAAATAGATCCAATGTCCGAATGAAGGGTAAGTTGAGCTAGGGATTTACTGTGAAAAAGGTAATCAATACGGGATTGTGAGTGATGGGAGGGAGAATAAAAACTGTATTCTCTAAGGTCAGGGTTACAAAGTCTCCAAATGTCAACTAGTGCATTGTTGTGAATAGAAGCAGTAAACTGAGAATGCATTTTGGAAGTGGAGAACTTAACTTTGGAATTTCAATCCAAAATAGGATCTAAAATTTGGTTGCAATCTCCACCAAAAATAATATAATCATCAGTAATTGTAACCAACTTGTCCGATATAGCAGGCCAAAACGATTTATCAATACCAGTAGATGCGTAAACATTAAAAATAACTACAGGAATCTTACCTATATTTAACTTAACAAGCACCCAACGACCATCAACATCGCATTCTTGAGAAACAATAGAAACATTTAACTTTTTATGACATAATATCACAACAGCATTTTTCTTACCTATAGCAGGTGAATGGAAGACATGGCCTACCCAGCACCGTTTGAGTTTCAGGGCTTCAGTTTCTGAGAGGAGGGTCTCCTGGAAAAGGGCCACATCTGCTTTAAGCCTAGCTAAATGGGATAAAACCCGCTGCCTTTTAATAGGGTTATTTAAACCTTTAACGTTCCATGTGACAACCCGGAATTTGAAAGAAAGAAGTAATGTAAGGAAAAATTACGAGGTGAAGCAAGAGAAAAGTGTTGAGAACAGATAGGAGCGGAAAAGTTAAGAGCATAGGTGTAGAAAAAAGAAAAATGGTAAAGTTGAGCAAAGCCAAGGGAAGAAGAAGAGAGAATGAAAAAGAGAAAGTGAGAGTAAGAAATTGAGAAACAGTAGACAGTACAGAACAAAAAGAAACAATTATAAAACATACCTACAGATACAAAATGAAGAGCGGGGGTGACGATGCCAGAAGATGACAACATCAACAATGAGAACAAACATCATCGAACATCCGAAGTAAATTATCATGTTACATGACTTATGGGCAACATCGGGGTAGAGAGGAAAAGAGTACACCTGTAAAGAAGATGAGAAGAAATACAGGATTATCAAGAGAACAAAGCTTGTCTGTGATGTAACAATACAAGGGTGTAGACATGAGTACATAAGCACATAAGAGTGGACATGTAAGGAAAGAAATGCAACAAAAAACAGTTGAGGAAGCAAAAATGTTAGTTTAACAATTAAACAACTCTTGAAGTGTCCATGACATCAGCTCCTTGTTGTTGAAGAAATTCTTGCAAAGCGGAAGGGTCCTCAAATGTCGTGGTCTTGACTTTATAGGTAACCTTGAAGAGGCAAGGATGAAGTAAGCCAAATCTGGCGTTAAGAGCACGCAGCTGCGGATGCAAATCCAAAAACTTCTTGCGACGATCCGCCGTTACCTTAGCCACATCCTGGGATAGATATAGGCGGTGACCTTCCCAAACAATCTGTTTTTCAGACTTGGCTGCAGATAGAACCTGGAGAAGGTCAGTATATTGTAGGAACAACATGTTGACGCCTCGGGGTTTGGTAGAAATTTTTGGGCCCAGCCTATGTGCTCATTGAATGTTGAAAACAGAAGAAGTAGGAAGATCCAGGATTTTTGGCAAAAAAGATTGAAAAAACTTGGTTGGGTTTGCACCCTCTGTGTGTTTAGGAAGTCCATAAATTCGGAGATTATTTCTGCGGTTTCGATTTTCCAAATCTTCCGCCTGCCTCTTGAGGAGTGAAATGTCCTTTTCCAGAGTTGTAATCCGAGAGCACGAAGTCTGAAGAGATTCTGTTGATTGCTCTACAAGGAGAAAACGAGATTCTAAAGAGGACCATTTATCGTATAAAAATTGCAAAGTTTTCGTGGTTTCAGTCATAAATGGTTTCAGCGCACAAATTTCCTCTAGAATAAGGTCCATGGAAGTAGAAGTTGAAGAAGCACCTGGGGAAGGAGGATCTTTCTTTAGCCGTTTTGTTGACCCAGATTGTGGGAGTTTACTTGAAGACTGCGTTTTTGGAATTGCTCCAGGTGTCAAATCAGGCTTCTGTGTCGCACTTTCTTCCATGTCTGGAGGAGTTGAGTCGGAGTCTGAGCAGGTGCGAGACTGAACAGAGACAGAGAGTTTAAGGTTGCGCAATTTCCCCATAGAGGATGTGGAAAGATAATAGAAAAGCAACAAGCCTCTTAAAAACTCTCAGAACCTGAGATACAATAGACAACAAGTATGTCCAAAATATGTTGAAGACTTAAAAACATCAAATGTGCAGCATAAATCCATATAAAGTCAATCATGAAGTGTGAGAGTTCTTTTTCTCCTCCATTGACAAAATGGCGGCACTTAAAATCATGAAGAGAGGGAGAGATTACAAAAAATAGCAGGCAACAGCAAAAGTAAAAGCTTCCATGTAGAATAAGGAGATAATGGCAATATTGTAGCCATAAAACGTTTTTTGTGGCATTTATCTGGCAAAAATCGGCAATTAAGTGAATGAAGGTGAAACAAAATGGCGTCCGCAATAAAAACGGGCCGATTCGCGGCAAAATTCTGGGCATAACCGCGATGTAGGAGGTAATAGAGTAGCGTAATGAGCTCACCTCATGTTCCCACCGATATGTGCTGCAGCGTAGGAAGCCTGCAACCGATGCAACCGGGTGTAATGAGCCGGTATCGGAGCTCGGCTGACGGAGCTCCGCAGCTAAGCCGCCATCTTGTCTGGTGTTCAAGCCACGCCCCCCAAGATCACCACTTCTGTTAGCAAGACATAATGAAAATGAAATGGAAGGTAGGAGTACCCGTGAAAAAACTGCAGCTAAACACACAACACGATATTTACAAGGAAATTGCAGTATGTCGATAACCCCCAAAAACTAACTCAAATTAGCATCAGTTTTTTAGCTGAAATACATACCTGGTCTTAAAAATTGTGCAAACACACATAAGGAAGATTATCACAGACCCTCATTGGCAACCTCAATGATGCCATGGAGCTACTACTATTGCAACTTGGAGCCCCAAGAAGATCATCACCACCAGCACCAACACAGAGGCAGCGTTACAGAAGAGAACGGGTCTACTGCCAAAGGATCACCCTCATTCACCTCAGTCCAGATGAGGTGAAAGGTCCTCCATTCTATTCCTACTCAATCAGATAGCACCAAGGCTGTAGGTCACATCACAGTGCAGCACTAACATCCCTCTGCAGACCAAGCTACTTGAAGTGCTGCACATGTTGGCCTCATACACCTTCCAACCTACCACTGCCAGAGTGGCCGGATGTCTCCCAGGTATCCTTTCCCAGGTACCTTCAAACTGTCATGGATGCCATCTTCAACCTGATGCCGCAGCGTCTACACTTTCCCTACACTGCGCAAGAACAACTCACCAACAAGCAAGGCTGCTATACCATTGCTGGTTTTATGCATGTGTTTGGGGCAATGGACTGCTCTCAGGTGCAGCTTGTGCCTCCTGCAGACCCTGCACACATTTACAGGAACAGGAAGCACACATGCTCAATGAATATGCACACAATTGTTGACAAACTTGGAGTGCTCATCAATGTCATCGCCAAGTATTCAGGCAGTGTCCATGACTCTTACATCTTCAGCCAATCGGTCATCCTGACAGTTACAACATCGAGGTATTACACAGGGCCTGGCCAATGGCATCATAGTGATGTGTAGGGTGTAAAGTATAGGCAATTCGATGTCAGCAATTCAGGTCGATTGTATGTACCAGAACATGTCGAAGGAGACAGTAGAAAACTGCACAATGACACAAAATCAAAAAGTCTACTCTGCAAACACATCAGGCCAAAATACTAATGGACACTTTTTTCCATTTTCTGTTTCAGCTGATCAAGGTTATGCACTGCCACTATGGCTGATGACCCTAACAAAGTGCCCCACACTTATAATGTGGCATGCAGTGACGCACAAGGGCCATTGTGGAACAGGACTTTGGAGACCTCAAATCCAGGTTCCTTTGCCTCGACATTTCAGGCGGGACTCCTGTACAGACCCAAATTGGTCTGCAAAATAATACTGGTCTGTTTTATTTTGGACAACATCTGCATAAGGACTAATACACCTCTGCCAGAAGACAAGGAAAGGCTGCACAAGCTGGAGGATGGGCAGGATGAAGAAGTTGATGCAAGCCATACCACAACTTGAGCAGCTGCAACTGTAGTGTAGTTCCTACATTCCCAATAGGCTCTGCGCATTGGAATAGTATATCCTGTAGTTTAGACAGTTATTTCACTCAGTCAATCGTGCATGCTTCGTTTCACCAGAGATGCAGAGAAATAGATAGACTGGCGTTTTCAATAAACGGTATTTATTGAACAATCTTCTTTCTCAAGCAAAAGAAATGAACTGCTACAATCGTAATACTTGTTGTAAAGTACACTGCGTACAGTACGAAGAGTATTATAAAATAATACTGTATAAGCATGATATGGTTTCTAAGCCATATAGTATATAAAATACATACATTGATGAATAATGACTAAATGTACTCAACTGGTGCTTCTAAAATACGCCTACCCCGGTGTACCTAACCTAGGTCTAGTACAAGGGAAGAAGTAAGTGAGGTGTAGCTTAGTTTCAGTATTCTTTGCCAAGAATCTAATCCAAGAATTCTCTTAGGGTCTAATCAGCTCCGTACCTTGGTTTTTAGAATGTAGGTGGTCTGGTATCTCTCTCTGCAGGACTCTATTTCCCAGCAACCCGCAAGGGTAGCCTGGAAACACCAAAGCTGGATATCTCGGCTGGAGAAAGTACAGCATCTCTGGAGGGTCGGCTTCCTTCGGCACTTGCTGCAGCAGGGTGCGTCAGGCAAGTAGATTGTCGAACTTCTCCAAAACACCGTGTCTTTGTTTGGACAAGTGTGGGCATATTTATACCTTGAAGGTGCAGAGTTTGACGTAAGATTGGACATAATAACGTCATTAGAGACTTAATTCTCTGAAAACTCCATGAGTTCTTGGATAAATCAATATTCATGCAGTGGGAGGTCCCTGACTGCTGAAGGCGGGTTTTTCCAAGAAATCGGTGTAGATTTTCGGAACTAGTGGAAGTAGCCAAGCCGTATTAGGACTACTTGAGTTATGTCCTAATATGGTAATGATTTCACTGCCTATATAAGGATACTGTATTTTATAACTATATAAGGGCATGAATCGGGAAAATTACACTAGGTCCTAAAACACTATACAACACAACATCAAGGGGGGATGCCATTATCCGTAACTTCTTTTCATAATAACAACTCTGAAATGTCTTGTTTCACCCATAGCTTTGAACCAAATGATCGACCTTGTGATTTAGCACAATAAAATATCACAACACAACTATCTTGTATACTTGGTTTGTAACTTCAGAAGGGGAACAATCATGTAAAGTTATGTTATAAAAACAACATTGTCACACAGATCACTCATCTAGCAAGGGATATGACACCAACTAAAGTAGGAGTGGGAATGGGCAAATGTTTTGGGCATCTGAACTTCTGACTGCATATGGATTATCCTTGAGAAATAAAAAGTGCTAATTGTGTATTCTCTTGAGCACAATCAGGTCTGTTTTCACACAGGAGCATAGTACTCCATACAATGTGTGTATGAGGCATCATTTTACAAACAACATCTCCGTGTAATCTGTGCTACATGAAATATTGTTACTGAAAACAGTCACAAAGATACATGACAATCCGGGACTGGATCAACTTTGGGGTTTTGAGGATGAAGAATCAAAGGATACTAGAGCCAGTCTAATGGATGTGTTAATAGAGTGCATACACATAGATTCAGCATCGGCAAGTCAAACTACCTCCTTAGCAAATGTCTTGCATCTCAAACACTGTGCATGACTCATCATTCAACACTGCACTGATCTAACAATGCTATATTTCTATCCTCACAAACAATGACATATAGGTCAGCCATGGAACAACTGACAAAGCATCAGCAATCAACACTGTATATGTAGGGTTATAGACATGGCAATGCTATGACAAGAAAGTGTGACTGTCACAAGCCCAACAAAATGAGTGTGGCATTGCAATGAATTTGCAGCACTGGCAATATCCCCATCCTATCATACTTCCTCTTTGTTGAGTTAAGTGCAACAGGGAGACCAATAAGTAAAGCAAAAATATACATATCAATCACATTAGCAATGGTCATTGTATTGTGGAAGACGGACCACAAAAAACATGTTTGCACACTGACGTTGTGTCAACTCCCTCTGGACTGCCACTAAAAGCTCACAAATGGCAATTACATGATGTGTGTAATCTAGGGATGAAGCACAATTGCACAAGTCAAAATATCCCTACATCTACAGGCACAGTTGAACACAAATACGACCATGCATCTAACATAAAATGGGCTTGTTACATACGGTTGTATCTCCCAAGGAATGTACCAAACACTCATGAACGCACATCGTTGCACCAGAGGGCCATGCTCCATGTATAACATGTGTTGCAGTCCATTGTGGACAAGCATCCACTCTCCTCCAGTAGGGTATATGCTAGACAGAAATCTCTATCCGGCTGTCACCAAGGAAAATTGCCCATACACCAAAGAGCTCACTACCATGGGCAATGAAAGACTGCAACACCAGGTTGCCTCCTCCAATCGAACTTTGGCAAACAGATTCCATGTTTCCCAGTGCACCCAGGAATCTTGACAGTACAAGCAGTGCACCCCTGGCTCTTTCCCAGGCACTAAGCATGTGCGGAATTTGCGAATTTGCGCAAATTCGTAATCACGATTCGCAAAAATCCGCCAAATTCCGCGAGCTTGTGAATTTCTTTGCGAGTTTGCGAGATTTTTTTACCAGTTCGGGAACGCGAACTTGCGCATGCGGTCCCAAAAGTCGCGAACATGTTGTTTCCACTTAACCAGCCTGCTCGCGATGCCTTTTTCCTGTTTTGGGTCGCAATGACGTGTTCGCGTTCGCAATTTCCAGTTTCGGGTCGCAATGACGTGTTCGCATTCACAATTTCCTGTTTCGGGTCGCAATGACGTGTTCGCGTTCCCGGCGTCGCTCGGCTAGCTACCAAAATCTCGCAGCGCACGCGAACAGGGAGGAAAACTCATCAGCGAAGCAGAATCATGGTAAGTCAATGCTGCGCTCGCAAGATTGTATTTTTGTAGTGCGAACAAGAAAAAAAAATCCGCCAACTCGCAAATTGTGGATTTTTGGACAATTTTGCGCGATTCGTGGATCGCAAAATTGCCAAAAATTCGCAAATTCCGCGAGCGGAACAAATTTTGCCCTCAATACTTACCAGACACTACCCTTGGGCCTCCCTACTCCCTGCCCAACCTTCTCCTAACATGGACATCAACACCAGGCCACAAACCGCCACACACGCTACAAATATGTGACTCAACCAGCAGATTCCTCTGTCAGTCTGGATTTAAAAAAGCCTGGCTACAGCATTGTACTCTGAGTCTGCAGGGAAACCTCCAGATGCAGAACATGCAGCTGCCCCACTAAGGTGCAAAGTCACAGGTCTCCTGCCATAAGATTTGTGCAGCTCAGGGGCCTCACCCTCCACAGGGTCCGGCCAGCGCAACCTCCTCTGGCATGGTAATGCTGAGAGATGCAGACCAACATTGGAAATCTCCCCTATCGCACCAGTGCAGTGTTGGTGCATGTGATGCAATGCAGACTTCCCTTTGTTGTTGACCAGGAGTGCCTCGAATGATCACAGGTAGCAGGTGCAGCATGAGGGCTTATCAGGTAAGCAATGTGTCTACATGTGAAATGCCGGACTTTGCCCCCAAGTAAGGTTGATCAATGATACATCAATGTCTACAGTCGGGGGCCACAGGCTCATGCACAATGCACGCATCCTCCTCCAACGTCAGTCTGCAGTAACTCCGCTGCACCTGTACCTACCACTCCAGATCAAAGACAGAGGCACAGCGTGGTCTCAAGGCCCTGGGGACTGCATATGCTTCCAGGAATTGATCACCATGCTTTCACAAGGAGTGCACAATATGAAGAGCTGCATTGCTGTTTTTCGCTAACAATGTGCCACTACTCAGATATGAGGCACAGATTCGGCATTGCCTCTTCCGCTGGGACTCTGGTTCTACATCATGTCCATAGCTGCCTTTGTGTGGGTTGTTAACCTGTGCAGAGTTTGGTCATGGCTGCTCCCTTCTGCATGCTGGTACATTTCATAATTCCTCATCAGCGGTGTCTCTGTAAGCTCTTTTAGCCTCTAGAGACAGAAAATTAACAGAGGGCTGACTTATGTGAAATTTTTGTATGCTAACTGTCCAGCCGACATTTTCTCTTCTTTTCAGCTTCAAGATCTGTATCGCTGTCACGCTTAAGTGAGGGGCAATTTTGTTTGACACAACCTGAGCCTTTACGCCATGTAACAACGTATTGTAAATATTTTGCAAAAGTGACATTGGATGTGCTCGATAGACACAGTCCATAAACATTTGTTGTTTTGCTAGCTCAAAAATGCCTAGCACAAAATCTTGAATACATGCCCATGAGTGCCTTTGGACAGAACATTGTGAATGTGCACTTCGTAGCCTCCAGCTAAGAAAATACTCAAATGTGATTCTGTAGTCAACGCCTGCATTGTATGCAGCATCATGAATCTTCAATACAAGTAGTACATGCTTGTTGTACAAGTTCATGTGTGTTGCAAGCCCATTAAAATGGGACAGACAGTACAGCAATGTGTAATGTAACAGTCTTATATGTAGTTACCCACACAACCAATGGTAATCATTATGACTACCACTTATGCATACTTCATCTATCACACATGACAATATCTTAATGTGCATCAATGGGAGGAACAAATGCATGTTGACAGCTCTGGATTACTGATATCAAGACATATCAGAATGGCTAAAGTCACCTACACAACACAGATCACATCCCATAGCCATATGGTGTTGTTAGGCATGCAATATCATGCATTATTGTAGATTGGCTGATCAACTATGACTTAGCTGCAAAATGTTGCCCCCTTTTACATGTAAGTAATAATATTTTTTATAACCGCCATGGCAAACACTCTTAAAATACAAGTTTCTACAATGAAAAATTCCTGCTTACCCTTTATTAGTGGCATTTGTCTTGCAGGGTCCAAAAACTTGCCGCAAATGCCCAGTACATGTGTCTGTCAGCATCCTATTTCATGGCGGAGTACTGTACACTTTCACTTTCTCTTTTAACCACACTGTTAGTGTCAGTTGAATATTGTGAAGGTGTTGAGAGATATCTGCTGGTGTTGTTGTGTAAGAGGGGGGTTATGTGTCTAGTCTACTGCCCCGACTGTCCTTTGTCCATTACGTATTTTTTGCATCTTTGTGATTATCTTGTCAGGTGTCTGTCTAAGGGGTACTTTTGAAAGTTGTAAGGTTTATGGGAGTATTTAATTAGGATTTATGTTTGATAAGTGGGTTCAGTAGTGTGTTTTGAGATGTTGGGTCAGGGTAGGAAGGGACGGATGTCAGAGGGGGCATTTGGAGGTTGCCTCTAGCTGGTGCAGTTTTTTTGCCACTGGTGGTGGAATATGGGGGATGGTTCCTGCATGGCTATGCTGTTGAGATCAGGAAGTTGAGGTGGGAGCACATCCGCAACTACATGATGCATATCTTCGGGGTGTACAGGACTGCCTACCAGTGGAAGCACAGATGGCAGGATTGTGTCGTACTTGAGGTGGGCCTATTGGATCACCTGGATTGTTGGCAGCCAAGGTTGTAAGTAAATCCCAAAAGTTGAATGATATCACAGTGTGTTGTCTCGGTTAATAACTGTAGTCAGTGACACAATGTTATATACGCAACAGGATGATGCTATCTCCTTTTGGTAAACCAAAGATGCATAGCTCCAACAAACCCACACTCACACCATTGTGCAAGTGTGCCTGGGTTGATGTTAATGATTGACTATGTGCATGAATGTGTACCCTCCTGCACATAAACAATCAGAAAGTGCTTTATCACATTTTTATTTGTGCTGCACAATGCAGAATACATAAATAGTGGACAACAATATTGGTCTGTGAGGACTTGCATTGTGCAGGAAGGGCCTATGTGAGCTGCACAACGCAGAACACGTGCCAAAGCACATGACCTGATGGAATCACTTATCTATCTCAGTTGTGTAAGGTTTTAAACATGTTTTAAATGTTCCAAATGTAGGCGCATGACCATATGTATGCCACACGTTTATATTTCCTCCATTGCAAGATGAGATGGGTGTTGTGGTGTACTGCCTATCACAACACCCATTCCCATTGTAACACTTCACACAAAATTCAGAATGAAAGCTATCTTATAGAGAAGGTAGGATCAAACAACATCTAGTGTCTGAAAACAACTTTGTGAAAAATGCTAGGCCCATATTGACCACACAACATCAAGAAAATTGGTGTTGTGTGGGTAAATAGTGCCTTGTGAATGTGTCCCTCAAGTTGTGGTCACTAGATTTCAATACTGAACGTTACACATGTGAAAAATCAGGTTTAATATGATTTTCTTTTTTTCCATTTGTCACAGCTGGAAGACCATTGATTACTCAGGGAGATGTTGATGATTCATGGACCCACACACCACTGGTGAGTGCCATGCTCATATATTTTGGTTGTTGTTGAGAACAGAACATTTGTATGTGAATGCTTCTGTATGTTGTTGAACACAGTCTCGGTGTGCATGGACCTCACCTCTAGTTTGATGAGACAACATCAAGTTGAAATTTATGCACATATTCATGATGTACCAATGGAGCACAGCATTAGCCTTCTTGACTTTAGATTGCACATCCCCAGTTTCTTCAATCCACCGCTGCACCCTACTAGCAACTGTACGGTTTATTTCATAGTTTTGCACTGACATTGAGCATTTTCTGCAGCATCCCAAACAATTAGACACTCTGCCACAATTGTGCAAGGGGGACAGTTTTGGTGCTAGCCATTTAAAATGGAAACTGTTTTAAATGAAATTAAGTGTTTGCCCCTTATGGCACATTTGTTGATAACATGCATTTACATCATGTTGGAGAAGATTGAAAAACAAATTAGAAAGACAATACCCTACAACATTATTTTCCAAGGATGCCCATGTACAATCCATTTTATATGACATTCGCTCCTATGGTATCCATTGTGAAGAGATATGTAGTATCTTGTCCATGCTGGTATTAGCGTGTTGACACTTGGTGATGTCACAGCTCGCACTGTGACATGCAGAGAGAGAACAATCATTGGCGTTTGACAATTTGATCTGTGGAGTTATGTGACATCGCACTACTGGCTGGTCTGTGGGATCAGCGATTATCTTACATGAAATAAATGTCTCTTACAAACATATCTTCTGGAGTCCTGTCATTTCTACACACTGCCTTCTCCTTAAGAATGTAGTTGCATCCACATCTTTGTCCTCTGATATGTCTGGAGCCTCCATTGAGGGTGGTGATTGATTAGCAGCAGCACAGGGACACACAGACACATCAGGATCAGAAGAGGTGGATCCTGAAGGTGCAGTAGCATTCTTCCAACAACGTCAGCGTGGTAGGGAGCCATGGCAGCCAAGTGGCAATCCTGCTTTCGCTCCATGTTCTCTATGATCTGGTGCATTTCCCCTAACTCTTTGGCAAAATCACTGGTGCCACTTTGACAGGACAGTTGTTGTTGTCTCTGACTCATGACACCAGCGATGTCACCCATGCAATACTTGAAGGCATGGAGCGGACTGTGGGTGCCTCTGATGGCTTCTTAGTGGTCCCTAATGGGACTGAGGCACCCACGGATACCATCCAATTTGGCTGCCAGGCTCTCCGACCCCACATGCACCTGCTCAATCATCTCACCTGGACTCCTACTGCACTACATTGAGATATTATCGTTGGGACATCAGAGTCCAGGTTGACAGGTGTGGTCCAAGGTGGTGCCTGCTGAGTGATTTGGACGGCAGGTGGAGATGCCACAATGCTGGTGGACCGTCCTGCTTATGGAGATGGGCTGCCTATGGAGTCAAGCTGCTCTTGGAGGGTGGTCCTGGTCGATGGTTGTGAGCTTTTCTTCATCTTCCTCATTGAATAGTGGGACAAGCAAATGACAAGGAGATAATGTTTCTTCCTCTGCAGTTTAAAAGGCAGGTACTGTTGTATTTGTATGTCCACTTTGGGCAAGCATTTTGGCAGTTTACAATAAGACTGGATGACACTTCCCATTCTCATAGTTTTGGGCAGATTCCCTGTATAACAACAGTGAGGGGCCTATTTATAGGTCCCTGCTGCACCTGTTACATCATCTGTTCAGGCCTTCCTGTAGTGCTGGTTGATTCACCTTATTAACAATGCACAATTAATCTACTTCAAGTGGCTTAAAACTGTATTGTGGATAAGTCACCCTTACATGGTCAAGTTTGCGTGTGGGTGTTAGTCACTAGGTTTTGAGGTGGAGATTACACTGCACCCTATTTTATTGAGAGGCAGGATGAGGACAACACTTATGCACTTGAGATCAGGGATACAGTGATGTTCATGTTGAGATGGCAAGTAGATATGCTTGTATTCCCCTAATCTGAGAAGTATCTATGTGTTTCAAGGTAGGCAACTTACATTATCACGGGTCAATCCCATGAATGAATGTAGATGTGCAGGTAGGAACACCTTCCTGTTCATTAACAATCATTCCCTCTATCCAGGCACCCTTTCACTTTAGTGCAATGGCAATGGTATATTAATGCATGCAGGAGGAAATATGACTTTAAAGCAGGATTATAAGATTGGTGCATTGTTGCACAGCAGACCTTTGCTGGATATCACAGGGATGGTCACATGGATTATACATACTGTTGTTGAGCTCAGGGCAATTGGATGCATTTGTTACCGGAAGGATGTATACAGACACCAATAATTGTGCATTTTTTCACTGCCACTGTTAACTTTACCTAAGGGGCAGTTTCTATGCATGTCAATGTGTCTTGGAGCTCCAAGCCCAGGACCATGATGACAATGACATACTGCAAACTGAACACCACAAGAAGATATCTTAATGTGCATTTTGAGCAATAATGTCAAGGCAACGTGTAGCCAAATGACATACATTATTTCCACTATGTGAATGAAGCCCATTCTCAACCTTCACTCGCCATGCACGGAATGGGGAATGTGTGGTTCTAGGAGCATTGCAAACAGAACATGCATGTTGTGATTTTATAGTACGCATTCCTACAATTCTGAGCACTTGGGGCCATATGTATCATTGAAATTCGCATTAGCAAAGGCCGAAATTCGCAGAATTTCGGCCTTTGCGAATGCGAATTCTCAATATGGTATGTATCATGCAAATGTGGTCACAATAAGGAATCGCACAATTTGCGATTGCGATTGCATTTAAGGAATCGCAAGAATTGCGATTCCTTAAATGCAATGTATGAAGCAAAAAATTATTGCTAATTTACCCTAAGGATTCGCAAATTACCACCAACTTCAAGTTGGTGGTAAGTTGCGAATTCCTTTGAAAAAACATTTTTTTTTAAAACAAAAGGCGCCATGTGACGCTCATACATGCCCTTAGGGCATGTATGTGAGCCATATACGCACACATGTCATTTTCAGGGGTGCAGCTGGGTGTCCTTTGGACACCCCTGCACCTATGAAAATATTCCCAATTTGCGATTAGCTAATTGCTAATCACACATTTCCCCATCATTCCTATGGGCCTCCTGGCCCAAAGAAATGAATGGGAAAATATTCCTTAATTGCGATTAGCAATTGGCTAATCGCAATTAAGGAATTGTAAGAAATCGCTAAAAAGAAGCTGATTTCTACATACATACCATTTTGCGATTTCTAAATAGCGATTCCTTAAAAATCGCTATTTAGAAATCGCAAATGGTGATGATGATACATATGGCCCTTACACTCTACTTTAAAATGCATATCCCTTTTACTAAAAGATAGCAGCACCTTGGCCATCCAATATGTTATGTTTTTGACAATATGGAATGTGCACATTATTGACACAAGGTGCTTCTAGAGGCGTTCGGCTTTTCATGTGGGCAACAAGGGTGAGTCAACTTTGAAAAGTTCTCTCCAACATTTATAGATGTGTGCTGCATTTCGTTGCACATATAAAGGCAGCAGTTGAGCCATTAAAATAGCTTTTGGGATATTTCCACGGCACTTTCGCAACTGGACCATCAACATTTTTTTGTATACTGAGGGAAAGCATGCTTCACAATTTTAACAAGGCAGTGCCTGTAATGTGACACTGTGTTAGTCTTCTTGGATTGACACAGCGCTCAGTAACTTTTGTAAAGCTGGGCTCAGACACACTTAATACATTATGTTGAAGGATGGCATTTCGGCATGCACATGCAATAAATGTAGCTGGCTATCCCCAAAGCAGACACTCTTGCACCATAGTGCACGTGTGCTTGCATTTGCGCTAGACAACTACATTCATCACCAGTGCATGTTGTGACACAGGACTGAGCCATATTGTTGTACATGCAGTGCAGTACTGCATTTCAAAAGTGGCAGAGGGCTGACCCAACAGTCAGTGACTTTGTGGCATATTTACAAGCCTCTATCGCCACAGGATCGTCACTTTTAGTGATGTTGCTGTGTGATATGTGCTTCATCCTATTTACAAGGCAGAGTTGAGCCACTTAACATGGCTTAATACTGCCTTGTAAAAAACTTTACTTAGCGTAAAAGGGGAGAGCAATGTGTGCTGCGGTGGGTGTTCCACCACAAAACACATTGATTCAGACGCTGCTCCCTATTTCCAAAAATGCTTTATTTCTCCTTGTCTCTGCTGTTTCCATGTGTGCTGCATTGTGCAGCACACATGGAAATAGCAAAAGTCCATTGATTGCTTAAGTGCAGGAAGGGAGACCTTTCTGCACAAAAACAATCTTCCCCTCACTGCAGACACTTGCATTATGGTGCAAGGGTGCCTGCATTGGCGCTAGGCTGCTTAGTTTAGCACCAGCGCAGGGGGAGACGCTGGGCTTCACCATATTGTTGTAAATATGATGCAGCCCTGTGGTTCAGAAGTGGCGGATCTTGCTGTTAAGCCAAGGACGCTAATGTCATCCTCCGCCACTTCTCTGGTAAATATGTTCCTTTGCTCATTAATATGGCTTATAGTTAAGAGACCTATGAGTGGTCAGTTGTCATGATACATATGCATGTGTGCTCAATTACAAGTCCCTCACACCACCCTTATGTGACTTTCTATGTATCTGTTAATGATACCAACAGCTCAAGAGACATGTGATTGTACCCCCAAGAACCTATTCATCTGGCATTTGATCTGCACACAGTGTGGGTGGGCACTAAGAAATAGTTCATTTATTTATTTTTCAAGTTTTCTATAGCGCGAACCAGACCGAGGGTAGGGTATCAGAGCGCTTTACATATCGAGCAAAGTGACAACAAATGGGGAAAACACATTGTATAACAAACAAAAGCATAACAATAACAGCATATAGTAAAAGGGTTCAGGTGGAAAGCAGCATTGAGCAATAAAAAAAAAGTTTGAGTTTTAATAGGTCTAAGCTTACTTTCATTAACTAAAAAGTAGAGGTAATTAGGAGGTTGCATAGCTGGGGTCATGATTGTGCAGATTTAAGGCAGGAATTTGCTCATCAAGAATGATTTTGCCTCCTTTTTGAAGAGAGGCGTGGAAGGGATTTTTCTGATAGATAGCGGAAGCAAGTTCCATATTCTTGGCGCTGCTCCAGAGAAAGCTCTGTTAGAGGTTTTGGTCTTGTTGAAACGTGAGGGTTTCAGAAGTATATTGTCTGCGCTCCTAGAGTGTCTGTTTACTTCCGCTAAGGTAAGTTTTTGGGCTAGGTACTGGGTGGTGTTGTGGTGTAGCGCATTGTAAGTGATACAGGCCATCTTTAGGTGGATTCGCGCTTCATAGGGTAGCCAGTTGAGTACCTTCAGGTGTGGTAATTACAAAAAGGTGGTGGTGATGGACAGAGTATCTGAGTTAATCAGAACACTCCTACCCAGTCAACAGATCAGGGCTTGATCCATCACCGTTTTTTAGCTCACTGCACCATCCCAGTTCAGAACCTGGCTATATGCAAATTAGTCTGTCCCTGGCCCAGTGCATCATGGGAACAGGGCAGACCAAACTACCAAGCCAATTCTTCACCGGAAAGGAAACAAACTTCCGGGGACCGGTTTCTGGCATTACAGCCGTCTTCGGCCCGGCTTGCTTGAATCCTGATGGTGCAATGAGCAAGGGACTCATGTCTGAGCATACCCTTCCACACTCATGGTGGCCAAAATAATTACAAAAAGGGGGTGGTGATGGACAGAGTATCTGAGTTAATCAGAACACTCCTACCCAGTCAACAGATCAGGGCTTGATCCATCACCGTTTTTTAGCTCACTGCACCATCCCAGTTCAGAACCTGGCTATATGCAAATTAGTCTGTCCCTGGCCCAGTGCATCATGGGAACAGGGCAGACCAAACTACCAAGCCAATTCTTCACCGGAAAGGAAACAAGCTTCCGGGATGGCAGAAACCGGTCCCCGGAAGCTTGTTTCCTTCCCAAAAGTTCTGAGCTGGGATGGTGCAGTGAGCTAAAAAACGGTGATGGATCAAGCCCTGATCTTTGGACTGGGTAAGAGTGGTCTGCTTAATTCAGGCACTCTGTTCATCACCACCCCCTTTTCTGAATCATTTTGTCCACCATAAGCGTGGAAGGGTATACTCAGATGTGAGTCCCTTGCTCATTGCACCATCAGGATTCAAGCAAGCCGGGCCGACGACGCCTGAAATGGCAGAAACCGGTCCCCGGAAGCTTGTTTCCTTCCCAGTACAAGAATTGGCTTGGTAGTTTGGTTTGCCCTGTTCCCATCATGCACTGGGACAGGAACAGACTAATTTGCATATAGCCAAGTTCTGAGCTGGGATGGTGCAGTGAGCTAAAAAACGGTGATGGATCAAGCCCTGATCTTTGGACTGGGTAAGAGTGGTCTGCTTAATTCAGGCACTCTGTTCATCACCACCCCCTTTTCTGAATCCTTCAGGTGTGGTGACATGTGGTCCTATTTCCTGGATCCGGTTAAGAGTCTTGCTGCAGCATTGAGACAGACTTTTAAAGGGACGGTTGATTTTTTAGGAAGTCCGGAGATGGTGGTACATCTGTATTCCAGCCTTGAGATAACTAAGGACTGAACTGTAATTTTGAGGACCGTGTTCTCGACGAATGGCTTCATTTTGCTGAGATAGCTGAAGTGGAAGTGGGTGTTTTTAGCGACGTTGATATGACTTTGTATGTTAAGGTTTTTATCCAGTGTGATTCCAAGTGATATGGTGAAGTCCACCAGAGTCGGCATGCAGTTCAGAGCAGTGATCATTTTGATCCACTCATTTGTCACCGTGGAGTTGTTAGCGGGGGAGATCAGAAGAAATTCCGTTTTTTTGTGAGTTTAGCTTTAGGAAGTTGGTTGTTAGCCATTGGACGGTCTTTTCGAGAGCCAGGTTCATTGTCTTTATCTCTTCGATAGAGGAGATCTTGATGTACAGTTGGGTGTCGTCCGCATACATGTGGAAGGAGATGTTTGCCTGCTGTAGTAGATCGGTAAGTGGGTCTACATAAATGTTGAATAGCTTGGGGGATAGGCTAGAGCCGTGTGGAACTCATAGTAGGTTAGGTGAGGCAGCGGAAAGATTTTTGTTGACCATGTACGATTGTGTTCTGTTTTCCAGGAAGGATTTGAACCATTGCAGGACTTTCCCAGATGAACCCATCCTGTATTCTAGTCTTCTTAGAAGTTTGTCATGATTGACCGTAAAAAAGGCTGCTGAGAGGTCAAGTAGAACTAGCAGGCAGGTTTCGTTGCAGTCAAGAGCTTGAAGGGCATTGTCAACTATGTGCAGGATGGCTGTTTCTGTGCTATTACTAGGTCTAAAACCCGATTGGTGGATGCTCGGTAGATTGAAGTTCGAGATGTGTTGCTTCAGTTGTTGTTCAACACATTTTTTTAAGACTTTAGCTAGCATGGGAATGTTGGTTATTGATCGGAAGTGGTTGGGGTCGGAGGTGTTAACTGTAGGTTTTTTTAGGAGAGGGGTGATTTGTCCCATCTTCAAGGAATCCGGGATGTGACCTTGTGCTAACGAGGCATTGATTATTTTGGCCCAGAGAGTTGCGATGGTATGGTAGAGGTGGGGTAAGCAATTTGAGGGGACAGGGTTATTGAAGTGGTTGTTGAGTTTGGTAGTTGCTAGAATATTGGTGATGTCATTAAGATCATATAGTTTTGAAAGTAGACCAGTGCGAGTTATTCTTGGGCAGTGGTAGCTCATGTAGTGCAGAGTTATCGTCTTGCATGCTATTTGGGGTGACTGAATTACTTGCCGCCGCACTAAGCTCAAGTTGGAGGGAGTTTGTTTTAGTTGTGGAAAATTCTTCACTACTCAGCTGTGATTTTGATGTTAGGAGTGAAGATTTGGCTAATTTGTGGAATTGTTGTTTCAGAATTGCAAAGAGTTTCTTTGGTCTATTTTTAGCCTTGTCTAGTTCTGATCTGAAAAAGTCTTTTTTGATTGTAGAATGTTTTTATTGTAAGAGTTTCTAGATTCCTGGAGAAGTTTAAGATGGTCAGGGGAAGGATGTTTCCCCCATTTCCGTTCCGTTGATCTAAGTTTACGTCTCTCTTCATTCAAGGCTCCGCTAAACCATGGGTTTTTTGTTTTTGTTCGGAATTCTTTTTAGTTTTGGTGGCGTAGCTCGGTCGAAGACTTTGGTCATTGAGGAGTTATTGAGAGACGTGAGGTAATTGACGTCTGACATGTTGTTGGGGGGAGTGAGAACCTTCTCACAGTGGGAGGCTAGGTCGTTCCAATCAATGTTTTTTGTGTCTCTTATAAATTGTTTTGGCTTGACTTGTTTCATGAAAGTTTTCTTGTTAGCTGAGGGAATTTGGATGGTGATAATGTGATGGTCTGACCAGTCACATGGGGTAACTGAGAGTGAATCAATCATGTTTTGTTTAAAAATGATCCAGTCTAGGGTAGCACCCATTGTGTGGGTCGGCTTTGAGATGGCTTGGATCAGGGAGTGGTCTGCTAGGAAGGTTTTGAGGGTGTTAACCTGCTTGTCCAAAAGGTTTTCCCAATGGAGATTGAAATCGTCAAGGAATATGTCATTGGAGTGAGGGGAAGAGTTAGAAGTAATGATTTCCATAGGATGTTCTGTGAACTCCACGTTCAAACCTGGAGGATGGTAGAGTATATGTTTGTGGGAGTAGATGCAGGATACTTATTTATAGTTAAATAGACGGAAGTAACATTACTCTGCCCTCAACCCCCATATGTCCCTGGTTGTTATTTACCCTCTTCTTGATGTAGCTAGTCATAGTTAGCACTATCCTGTCCCTCAACTCCAACCACCGACTCTTCACAAATGACTGCGGACATCTGTTCCTCCAAGGCATCGAGCTGCTCCTGTGATGCTGTACTACCACCTCCGGTCTCCAGTGCTGCCTGTAGATTGTTGCCTAGTTTCTGCTTATTCTTGCACTTGGCACCATGCCAGCGCTTCTTGGAGTCAGGCACTGTCCTCTTGACTTCTGCTTCTGCATTCACCTTGGTCACAATGGATGCCAAATGGCAATTCTGGTCCCCAATGACATCCCGGAGCTGACGAAGAGCTGGTGTTGATTCTCCGTCACCTCCGCAATCAAGATTTCTTTTCCTCCTTACTAAATCTTGTTTTTGTCCTCTTCTTTCCTGGGACTCTGGCTGGTCATCCTGGCTGTAGGGATTTCAGGGGGGTTACTGTCTTCTGCTGAACTGGATCCAGGATGCTCCCTTTTGCTTTTAGGTAGTATTTTTCCTTTTTTGTATTTTACTGGCTATTTGTTTTTTCCCACAAAACTTAAAAAAGTGAAGTGAGGCTGCCTCGAATGAACTTTCTGGCTGCTCATTGGCGGGATTAACTTTTTTCGCATTAGCGGCAATATTTTTATATCCATGACGCTAGTGTTTGCGGCAACAATTGCCGCCCAAGCTGATCCTATTACCATATACCATGGTGTTAGTTTTGGGTGATACACAGCGTTAAGAGAATTGCCCCTAAGCAAAACTAACTTTGCTTAGTGGAAATTCTTGTAAATATATCCCTTAGACGTTTGGTTTAAACTTAGACCAAACTTCTAAGTTTACCACTTAGGTATTTCATAAAGAGAATTTATGAGTACTTTCTTTATGTCCCAGGACATAAAGTTACTACTTGTAAATAACGTTTGTGTATTCCAAACGTTTTAAACTTAGAAATTTGCTCTAAGTTTAAACCAAAATTCCATTTTTATCTTTGTCAATCAGGTCAAGAAGCACAAAAAAGGGATCTTTGTAAATCATTCAGTAAATATTTTCCTTAAGGAGTCCGCACAATTGGTGATTTTAACTGAGATTTATAATCTTTTTAGATTTTCCATAAACTGAGCTCCCTCAGTAAAATACAAAAAATTTGGGGGCATATTACCAACAAGTGGCAATATTTTTTGCTAACTCCCCTAAGTGATAATTTTCTTATCGCCACACTTCGTCAGAATCCATCACCGCTTTAGCGGTATATCAGCAAGACGCCGCTGACAAGCAATAGATACCTTTTCCGGTGGAAAAGGAGGGTGTTAGATTTTGCGTGCCGGGATAAAAAAACGCACGCTAAAGTGGAAATAGCACCAGCCTTGCATTTGAAGCATTGAGTGGGAAAATGCACTATAAAAGTGCCCCAAAGCAGAAAGTTTTAAAAAAAAAATACCACAGCACCCACTCTTGACCCCCGACCCCTGCCCACCACACATCTACCACTGGTCCAACAATGCCATTGCCCACTAACTATGATGGGGCATTCTGCGCCTACTTCAAATCCTGCATTTTCCCAGACAGCTGGGAGCATGCAGGGGTCAAACCCATCCTCAAGGAAGCACCATGCAACTGGACAAAGCCTGAAAGTCAACTGCCACATCTCTCCCCTCCCCTTGGCTACCAAAGTCACAGAGAGACTCATGAATGCTCAGCTGACTGCCATCGTCAAAGTGAACTCCATCCTAGACTCCTCCCAGTCAGAATTCCACAGCAATCACAGCACCAAGACCACCATCCTCGCCGCTACTGATGACATATGCATGCTACTAGACCAGGGACATACTGCGGCACTCATCCAACTAGACCTCTCCGCAGTTTACGACGTCTCACATCACACTCTTGCAGCCCAAGTTCACAACGCAGGGATTCGAAGGATCACCCTCAACTGGATTCAATCCTTTCTCTCCGGCAGAACCCATAGGATCCGACTCCCCCCTTACTCTCAGGACCCACGGACACCAACTGCGGAGTACCCCTAGGATCATTGCTCAGCCCCAAGCTCTTCAACATCTACAAGGACCCCCTCCCCACCAGCATTCGACAGCATGGGCTCAGCATTGTGTCTTACCCCAACGACACCCAGCTCATCCTCTCCCTCCTGAAGAAACCCGAAGGTACAAGATGCTGCTCCCATGAAGGAAAGAAGTATGTTGCGGACTGGTTGAGTGATAGCTGGATGGAGCTCAACTCTGAGTAGACTGTGGTTCTGATCCACAGACCCTTCACCTCAGCCTGGGCCAACACCTGTTGGCCCTCCACCCTCGGGATGCCACCCACCCCTACAGACCACGCATGGAACCTCAGCATCATCCTTGAATCCTCCCTCACCATGACCCCCCAAATCAAATCCGTTGCCTTCACCAGTTTAAATTCCCTTCATATCCAACATAAGACCTCAAATGGATAAATCTTGAATGCTGAAAGACCCCCAGCCATGCAGTCATTACCAGCAGAATCAACAGCAGCAATGCCCTATATGCCGGAATCAACATGACTCTTCTACACAAGCTCAAAACCCAGAACGCCACAGACAGACTCATCCTCCGGACCCCACGGTGCAAACATATGAACCAACACCTACGAGACCTCCACTGGCTCCCTGTCAGGAGGAGAATAACCTTCATACTCCTCCCCTCACCCACATCTACAAATACTTCTACAAAATCAGACCCAAATTCCTCTACAAGAGTGTCTCCTTCCACGCACCCAATAGGATACTCCGTTCTGCCAAACAAGGGCAGGAAGAGACCCCTTGCATACGCAGAGATGGAGCAGGTGGAAGAGCCTTCTCCTACATCGCAGGCAAGCCATGTAACAGGCACCCAGCTAACACACACTCCAAGACCCTGCACATCTTAATGAAGAAACTCAAGACCAGGTTCTTTGGCTGAGGTGCCTTGAGCCCCTCACGGGTTAGTACCGCGCTATATGAACCCCCTGATTTATTGATAGATTGAACGTATACACCCCAATGAATTTATGACCACTGGCAACAGAGCACATTTTTGCATTTATTCACATGCAACAACACATATCAACTGATTTGCACAGAGGAAACTGGATTAATTATGGATTGGGTAGGCCAATTTACACCATGTAGACTCTAGTCTTACATATTTGACACATTGGAAAGCATCTCTGTACTGAGGAGACATTTCCAGCATGAAGGCATTGTTTAATTAAGATTGCACTCTTTGGGCAACTTACCCTTTTCATAATGATGTTCCTAGGGGTGGGCGGACATTTCCGTTCCGCCCACGGAATGTGTGGAAATTTGCCCCTTCCGTCTTCCGCAAAGAAGGTGGAAAAACAGAGCAAATTTCCGCACACTCGGGGGCGGAACGGAAGTTGGCCACCCACCGCCCACCCGCAATATTAAACAGTTTAAAGGCTAAAATAAGACTTATCGTGGGTTCATTTCTTCCTGGTCTATCGTGCCTTCTTCTTGAAACTGCGCATGCACGGGAGCCTGCACATGCGCATTCCTGGCGAGGTGTCACGTAACGGATATTTGCGGAGAGGCATGGAAATTGGTTCAATTTCCGTGTCTCTCCAGGAAAGTCCCTTACGCTACTTCCGCCCACCTCTACATGTACCCATGCTGGATAACAACAAGAAGACAAGGTATGTATGTATAATGTATTATTGGCACACAGCAAGATTGCGGTCATTTTTCTATGGGATACATTGGAGGGGGACTGTCACAATGTGATGTGCTCAGTTGAAGTAGTTGTTTATGATTCGATCCCTTCGTGCACTTCCTGACGCATTTACTGTGGGGTGTACACCACCTGCCTCATCTTCAGCTACATCCTGGTTGTCGTCTGGTGCAGCAGGCACTTGGACCCATGGGGCATTTGTGCCCACACATATGTTGTGCAATGCTCAACAGGCAAGGGTGATTTTGTTGACCATTTCAGGGCTGTACAGAAATCTGCCACCTGTGATGCCCAAGCAATGGAAACGTGACTTTAGTACGCCAAATGTGCGCTCAACGATGCACCCGGTGCATCTGTGGGCCACATTATACTGCCTTTGGGCCAGGGTGGTGGGTTTTCAGATGGGTGTCATCATCCACGGGCATAGTACTTATCCTTGGTCACCTGTAACATGTAATAGAAAGATGTTGAAATTATTGGTTGTGCCGGCTGTGTTGTTGGTGTAGATGGTTTTGTGTTGTGTCATTTGTGTTATGTTAGAAATCATGTTAGCGATGTGTTGCTTAGGATGGTTACGAGCATCTCTGCTGTTTGGATTGACTCACTGTTGATACTTCCTCCCCCGAGCATCATCAATTGTGTGCACTGTGCGGTTGCATGACTGGCTCTTCCCCCATCTATTTATGGCACTCCCCTTCGGCTCAGTTCCAGCCACGGGTACCAACGGACAGAGCGGGCCTCATCTACCGAGCAGTTGCCGGGTGAGGTGAGGCGTACTCCCACATAAAGCTGGGAAAGAAATTGCACCTCCTGTGAAAACGAAAACTTATTTGCATCTGTGAAACACAGGTTCTGGTAGGGTGTATTATAACAATAATTTTAATAGTTTCCTATTATATATACTTTTCTCACGTTATTTTGTAGAATTTTGCAGTAGCATTATCACTTCTTGGTCCTGACAAAAGCCAGGTTAGTGTGACCAACAAGGCTGAAACATATCGACCTATGTCCTATTGCTATAGATAGTTATTTTCTCCAACTACTAGATGGTGTTTTTAACCTTGACACTAGGATAGCGTCCATTAAATTCTTTTTTGTGTCCCAGTAGTCAATTTTATAACTTTTCACACTCACTTCCTTTTGCAGTGCAAATCATCAGCCCCACTGATTGAGATTTCATTTTTGTCGGATCGATCACTGGTTGTGAATTAAGTGCAGTTTGGTTCCCCCTTAATAGGTGTGGGCTACACCAATTCATACAATGAATGCTTATTCCCAGATAACGATGCTCCACCATTGTGGTGGGCTGATGGGATTCATTTCAATATAGTGAGGCTGGATTTGTATTGCTCTAAGTTTCACGATTTTCTATTCAATCTCTTATGTCTCTATGGTTGTTGACCGGTAGTCCCCTCTTTTGTTGTTTCAGTTATAGTTGGGGATTGGAGACTACTGGGTCGTTAAATATTATTTCCCTTGGACCCTCTTTTGTAAATATGTGTTTTTGGACTCATCCCCCCTCCTCATAGTCAATGCCATGTGAAGGTTGAAATGGCAATGGGCAACAACAGACACGTTCAGTTGTGCTGTTGTAACTGCTGCAAGACATGCCCCAATTCACAACACATGCTGTTTCCTGTCATGAGCAGCCGCATATCAAGTCATCAGCCCCCTTGCATGCAAGGACCATTTTCATGCATGAACACTTCACCCATTCCATCAGCATCATCAGACAGAACACTGTACTCTCTGTGGACTACGTACTCATTTGTGAGAGTAGCCTCCTCGTAACATGCCACGGCTACTCATGGTACATTTGATTCAGTTAAATATTAGCTGACATCAGACTGTACCTCAGCACACTTATCCACAAAGCAGGGCACACCTCTGACATCTTATTTGCATAGGTAGACTTCATCAAACACATTAGGGCCACTTGAACACACCTGTCCATGTGACCACCTACGCATGCTCTACCATGTTGTTATGCCCCAAACCACCGTTGACAACGTGCAGGCCCCCACGAAGTTGTTGTAGATTAGTCACTGATGAGATGCTACACACTGCCATCAACTGCAACAACAACAACACTGCAGACGTTGGCAATGGCGCTAGTCCACATTTTAAGGACATGTATCTTCAACTGCACATGCACCCTTGTCCCACTATGCAACTGCAACATACATCAGGCAATGAGTGCCACCTCAGTCAGCACCAGCCACATAGTTGGCCGATGCAGCTGCTGACACATGGAGTGGATCTGGTGCATGCTTTGGGATACCAGTAAACAGAGCACCAACACATACAGAATGCTCATTCTCAACTTCAACAATACGACCACACACCAGACTGCTCTTTCGGGTAGGGTTGCTTTGATTAGCAAATTGTATGATCAACAGGTGGGGCAAGCTATACGCAGGGGAGACATGACTCTTTGTCCTCATAACAGAACAATAAACATCTGGCATCACCTGGTGTTCCAACACTTTCTAAGGCCCCATCCCCAAATCTATGTACCTGTGCCCCATTTTTGACTCCTCCATCTACATGTACCTACTGATGCACACAGTGGCCTGCAGCTGCTTAAGCAGCCCCTGCATACTCCATGCAACCTTCACATGGATCCACACATTGTCTGGTGTAACAGTGACTCACACAGTCATTGCCATCAGGCTGGGATGCACGGATACAAAATATGACAACATGGGCACGTCTGCAGTCAGCTTACTCCCAACTGTCCAGCGCAACACATAGGCACTGTGCCTTGTGTTCCTACTTTCATTTTGGATCGTGTGCCTGTTATAAGTTGTTGTAATACTTTACTCGATAAAAATTTATCATAAAAGTAGATACATTTCCATCATAGGATAAAAGATAAAATTCATATGTGCATGATACAACAATAAATACAATAAAAAGACATTATTTAGAATTTTTTTAAAAACGGGAGCCAAAGGGCCTAAAGTGCTGCAGGAATATTGTCAGGGGCAGCCAAACTCCTTAGGCTATGGTAATCTGCCTCTGTAGCAGCTTGGAGCGTATCTGCCAAGCCTTCCCCAAGTATTTTGCAACCTCACATATAATAATCTGTTGTCAGGATGCGTAAGGCCAGCCTATATTGTCTAACTCCCAGCTCTCTGCATACTGGCTTAGCCATCTTCTTCTAACCCCCCTGTAAGCACTGCAGGCAAACAAAAAGTGTGCTAAGGACTCACTAGGGCTTGCACAACCTGGACAGGTAGCTTGATGGGACCAATTGTTTTTCCAACTCTTAGTTAATTCATTTAGTGGGAGTGTCCCATACCTCAACTTTAAAAAGAGAGTTCTATAACTAGGAATTTGGATAAAATCTAAAAAAATTTCAAGCTTCCTGGCGGGTTTGTGCTCTAGAAATTCATCAGTTAAAGACCCCCACTTGGAGCCTTGTAATTCCTCAGCCTGCACCCACTCCCAGTACATGTTCTTAATGGTTTGTTTGGGTGGGGGGGACTGGGATGTCCATGATTCGCTCAACCCCAGGTTTGTGACCAACTGTCTCAACTTGTTCAGCCACACGATCTTCGTTGAGCTATTCAAATTAATGAGTTTGTCAAACACTGCTGCATAGTTTGCCAATTCTGGTTCCTTTCTTATGCGCACCCAATATAATAGTGGCCGGAGGCGAACTATGTCCTTGATTGAGCATTTGCCCATGTCATATAAGAGAGGTTTTAAGGGGGTTGAAAGTGGAAGGCTAACTAGGTCTCTCAAAAACTTGTTCTCGGCTTTGACCAAATCCGCAGTGTTCTCAAACCCCCACAATTCAGAACCATAGACTGCGGAAGCCAGTGCCTTTCCTTCATAAACTGCTAAAGCCAGGGCTATTGGTCTGCTAGTAGAGGCCCGGTGGTCTCTTAGGATTGCTCCCGCCACTCTTTTGTGCTTAAGAAGAATTTTGGCCACGTGGGAGTCCCATTTCATTCTACTATTGATCCTTACTCCCAGGTAGTCAAATGCATCCACCACCTCTAGCAGAGACCCATTAAGAGTAACATTGATCCTTCTAGATTTTTTTGTTGATGACAATACCATTAGTTTTGTTTTGGAGGTATTGATGGTTAAGCCTCGTTCTTCGCAGAACAAACTAAACCTATCTAGGAGTTTCTGTAGACCAGAGGGGGTTTTGGACATCAGGAGGGTATCATCTGTGAAGAGGAGGGTCGGTGTTTTCTCTCCCGCCAACGCGGGGGCATCGACTGGGTCCTCTCTCAAATGGTCTGCCATCCCATTTATAAAGAGAGAGAACGAGGTCGGGGACATCACACACCCCTGTCGGACCCCCCTCTTCACTGGTACCCTCCTTGTCAGCTGGGCCTGGCTCCCGCATCTGATACTTGCATAGTTACCCTCATGTAGTCTTTTAATAAGCTCGAGGAGATATCGTGGAATACCCATATCCTGCAGCACCTGCCAAAGCTTGGCACGGGGCACAAGATCGAAGGCGTTTTCAGATCTATGAAGGCTAGGTAGAAGGTGCCTTTCACGATGGACACAGATTTCAAGTATACCGCAAAGAATCTGAAAACCTGGTCCATCGTGCCCACCTTCTATCTGAATCCCGCCTGTAGATGCGTCAGGATGTTCCCCTCCTCCAGCCAGGACCCTAATCTAGAGATGATGACCCTGCCTGCTACCTTCTGTGCCACATCGATTAAACTAATCGGCCTGTAGTTGGCAGGGTCATTTTTAGCGCCTTTCTTATAAATAGTGACCACTTCAGCACCTTTCCACGACTCAGGGACTCATTGCCCTTGAACCAGCAAATTCATCAAAAGGGCCATGAAGTTGGCCTACAGGATGGGATCATGTAGGAATAAATCACCAGGTAGGCCATCCGGACCTGCGGCCTTTGCTGGGGCTATGTTCATGATAGCCAATTCAACTTCCTGGGGTGTGAAGGGTTCTACTGGCAGAGAATTCTCTGGGCATAGTTCTGGTAGGGCTTCATGCGTTTGTTCAGATTCATCCTCACCGCAATACAGACTTAAAAAATGGGAATATAATTGCTTCTCGGTTATATGGTTTGGGACCGGCTCTGCACCCCTTCTACCAAGTCATTGTGTGCCTTCATCGCACATACATGGTTTTTACCTCTCACCACATTAGCTTATGGTTGGGACAGGGGCTCAGCATTTGGGGATGGATTGTCTACATATCTTGCCACAGTACAAACAGTTCTTGGTGTTGTTGTGTCTGGCTTGTGTGCATGTTGATTGACATGTTGTATATGTGATTGTTACATGTCCAATCTAAGAATTGTGAGTTGCATGAATGTGGAGTTGAGGTGTGTGGTGTGTTTAGTTGGTACTTACCAACAAGGACTGCATTTCCATATGTGCCACTCTGAAAGCGCTGGTTTATGATGGACTGTCATAAGATGTAGGAGTCATGCACACTCCCTGGGAACTTGGCCATGACATTGGTGAACATTCCCCTGTGTTCCACTATTGCCTGCAAATTCATGGAATGGGTGTGCTTTCTGTTGCGGTATATTTGTGCACAGGGGGCACAAATAGGACATGAGTGCCCGTAAATTCACCCCAACACCTATGGGAATCCAGCTATGGCGTAGAATCCTTGCTTGGTCTCAATCTGTTCCTGAACAGTGTTGGGGAAGTGAAGTTGCTGGGGTATCAGGCTGAGTATGCCATCCAAGACAGTTGGGAGGAAGATAGAGAAGGCTGCCTGTGAGACTCCCCCTACTCTGGCCGATATTGTTTGAAAGGTGCCAGAGGCCAACATATGCAGCGCGGCCAGCAGCTTTGTCTGCAGAGGGATGTTGGTTCTCCGCTGTGTTTGTGGCATCAGCCTGTGGGCAATCTGGTTCAGGATGTGTTGGATGGATGTCCTTTTGAGCCTGTAGTGGACAATGACATCCTCTGGCATCAGATCTGCGAGGCTAAGACATCTGCGCTGGGCATGCTGTTGTCTTTG
This sequence comes from Lissotriton helveticus, assembly GCF_964261635.1. Classification (NCBI taxonomy): domain Eukaryota; kingdom Metazoa; phylum Chordata; class Amphibia; order Caudata; family Salamandridae; genus Lissotriton; species Lissotriton helveticus. The sequence continues at coordinate 2,053,138,184 of NC_136061.1, forward strand.
GCGCGGCCTTGGTGGTGGTCTTGGGGGAAGTGGCAGTGGCGGTGGTGGATGTTGCCATCCTGGGACTCCAAGTTGAATGATTAAAACCTCCATGGTGTCTGAAGCTATTCAGGTTTGGGTCTCGGCTTCTCTCCCTTATATTCCTCCATTTATCTCTAATTTCCACTTTTTATACTAGTTTTTTTCCAGGTCTTATTTTCCTGCAGCTAAGGGGCCTTAGCAGGACTTTTTTTATCGCTTTGTGGGTCCGGGACATCTTTAGTAATAGTGCGATAGTGTGTTAGCAACTTTTTTCGTGAAGTTTTGAGAGGGTATGCCTACTTAGTTTATCGTTAGCGGTAACTATCGCTGCTGTGCACGGCAATAGTAAAAACGGTTGGTATCGCTGGAAAAATGGTACTAACGGTTGTTAGTGAAATCTTGATAAGAGGGCGATTCAAAAAAATGCATTAACGGCACGAAAGTGCTGTTAACTTGCCGATAACTGGATTGATAATATGCCCCTAAGACTTCTACATTTTGCTGAAGACAGGTTTATCTGAATGGTATATTTTCTTCGATAGGGTGCCACAGACTTTCCAGTTTCCTGTGACTGTAAAATGCCCCAGCGAGTCATTAGTCATAGTCAAGGTCACTGGAATTATGCAATTCAGAAGCCGTTGAGTTTTCCGCATTAGTATGGATTTACCTTAACTGCGATGTTATCCTTCATGTGCTGCATAAACTGCTGGCCAGAACACAAAATTGTGTTGCTAAGCCAAACGGAGTGAAAGCTACTAAAATATGTGCCGACTCTTTGCCCTTTCCAAAGGGTTACTAATTGCCTTTCGGTTAATGATTTCTGTGCACTGACATAAATGAGGTAACATTGCACTCTTTTGGTGATCATACCACGCCAGCAAACAAGACATTCACTGCAGCTTGCAATGCATTCACCATATTTCGGAGAGAACCACAGCTCAGGGGAGCTGTTGCCCCTTCAGTAGTATAGGTTAATGGAATTAAGGATGTGTTTGATCTCTTTTGTGTACCAATCCGCTCATAGAGGGGCACTCTTCTGAAAGCATAAGATTAATTTCTCTATTGCTTCTTGAAAGACAAAGCTGTTTTCTCCAGAAAGCATACAATTGTCTGCTTTTATGCTTTACACCCACAATAAATGGAATCAGTCCCTGGTGCTATGGAAACCCTTTCATCGGAGTAGAATGTAAAAAAACTGTTGTTTTCTTCCTTGCAGTCTGGAGCGCAAGCTAACATATTTTGCCAGGCAGTGGTAGGAGCCTTTCAAGGCAGGTTTTGTAGATGATGTGACGGCCAATTTTCTGGTGTTTTCTTTGCTTGAAAGGACAAGGTCTGTTTCTCAGGCTGTGCATTGGAGCGAGTCCTTCTTTGTACCCCAATGGTTTACTTTGCTATCATTCTCTAATGAAAAAAGATTTCAATTAATTGGGAAAAAGTATATATTATTATGCTGCTAATTGTTTGATGGACAGAGGCTCGCACTGCAGTGTAATCAACTCCAACCATGCAGAAAGAGAGCACAGCCCAGCTAATAGCAATGGATTGACATCTCATAAATGCTAAATAAGCGCATGAGATCTCCGTGACTACCACATAGATTATTGAGCGCTTGAATTCATATCACTTGTTTGCATGCCTTTGGAACTGTACACACACCAATGTACTACCACTGTAAATGGAGCACATACATATATTTATATATATAGATATGCATATACATACACACACATATATATTTACATACACACTAATATATATTTATGTGTATTCACAAACACACACATATATATGTATGTAAATGTATACGTATGCATATATTACCTACTGGCGGTCGCCAGTAGGTATATATAGTTAGGATTTTTTCTCTATGGGTTTTTTGAAAATTCTATGTCTAATAACTTTGGCGTTTGTGGACGGAATTGGCTGAAATTTTCAGGAAAATGGCACATTTTGTTTCTGAGCAGCCCCTGAAAATTGGGGGGGGGTTCGTCCAGGGGGGGTCGAGAAAAAAGGGGGGTCCCAAAACGTGTTTTTAACATTGAGTTTTCCATAGGGCGGTTGGCCTCACTTTTAGCCCGAACGGCTGAATGGATTTGCACGAAACTTGGCAAAATTGTAGAGACTGGTAGCCCGATGTGCCTTTTGTAGGTCTCAATATATGTGCTCCAGTGGATTTTGAGAAATTAACGTTTAAAAAAAGATATATATCTGTAACAGCGGACCGGGCAGCGCTCCAGTTCGCGTACTTTTCGCGCAACGGAGATTTGTGAAGCGAAGCTGATTGGTTCTCCGGCGTCTGTAAACATTCCAAACAGTCCGTAGCGGCCGCCATCTTGTCTCTCGGTAGGATCGAGAGACAAGCGGAGGCCAAACCGAAGGGGCAAATGACCATAAGGGGGCATAGTAGATCCTCCCTGACCATTTAGGTTTGATGTGTAGGTTTTAAAAGGGCCCCGCGGGGCAAAAAAAAATAAAAATAATAATAATCGAACAGCTGAATGGATTTGCACGAAACTTGGCAAAATTGTAGGGACTGGTAGCCCGATGTGCCTTTGCTAGATCTCAATATATGTGCTCCAGTGGATTTTGAGAAATTAACGTTCAAAAAAAGATATATATCTGTAACAGCGCACCGCTTCGCGTACTTTTCGCGTTACGGAGCTTTGCGAAGCGAAGCTGATTGGCTCTCCGGTGTCTGTAAACATTCCAAACAGTCCGTAGCGGCCGCCATCTTGTCTCTTGGTAGGATCGAGAGACAAGAGGAGGCCAAAGCGAAGGGGCAAATGACCATAAGGGGGCATAGTAGATCCTCGCTGACCCCCTAGGTTTGATGTGGAGGTTTTAAAAGGGCCCCGCGGGGCAAAAAAAAAAAATAATAATAATAATCGAACGGCTGAATGGATTTGCACGAAACTTGGTAAAATATTAGGGACTGGTAGCCCGATGTGCCTTTGCTAGGTCTCAATATATGTGCTTCAGTGCATTTTGAGAAATTAACGTTCAAAAACAAGATATATATCTGTAACAGCGCTCCGCTTCGCGGAGATAAAATTATATCTGTATTACCTAGCTGTTGCTAACACCAGTTAGCGACGGCTAGTAGGAGATAGCGACCATCTTGGGCCCCACTTTGCATGTGAGTGATATTTATCACTAATGACATGCAAAGTGGGCATGCCAAGATGTTAGCGACTGGAAACAGTCGCTAACATCGCTATCTCCTATTATCAACTTTTGGAAATATTCGAGATAAGCGCGAATATCTCCAAAAAGTAACAGCTGCCCTGAGCAGTTCTTAGCCATGTTATCCAATGGGAGGTGGATAACATGGCTAAGAGCATTAGCTCGGTAATGCATGAATATCGCTGAGTTTTCAGCAAAATTAATGCATTGCGGTCGTTTTTTATCGTATTTGCGATAAACCTTGATAATAGCAAGGTTTATCTGCGATAATTTCTGACGGTAAAAAAATCGTTGCTAAGCATCGTTAGGGATAAATATCGCTTAACTTTGGTAATATGCCCCAACGTCTGTTAACGTTCGATTCGAAGGAAATCAGGAAGTGTTGAAAAACATTGTCTGCGCCATCTTGTCTTTTTTCAAATGCCACACTTTTGTCGTGCACGGCAGCCATTTTAGATGCCTTGACCAGACCCACTCTGTGCACGCTGTCGATCCTTAGCATGGCTCCCCACCCTCGCAAGCATCTCCCCCAGGCAGTGGTCACCCTCGCTCTCTGTCTTATGCATGGGTAATAAACCTCCCCCCATCTGCGCTGCTCTTCCCTGAGAATCACACCCTGTGCCTGCCCGACACCTCCCTTTCGCCCTATTCACTACCGCACCCTCTGACACTCCTTTTCCTCTGTGTCCGATTGTCCAGGCTGGTCCTAGGGTATCAGCTAGCCCTGCAGATGTAGTTTATGGCCACAGCTGTAAAGAATCACCCCTCTTCAAAGGAGTTATAGTAGATCAAGGCCCACACTCGATGAGATCCGTCACAGCAGAAGCGTTGCTATTATCTGAAAACCATCCTGTATTGTGATTGGGGAGGGGACCGAGCCTGAAGCGGAAGATTCCAGGGATGACTCTTTGTACATCAAAGTTTTTACAATTATGTGTCACATTAAAAATATATAGCACTCCGACAAAGTAGTACGATTATAAAACTTTAATAATTTATAAATATATACAAGAAAACAAAAATAGTAATAACATATAAACATTTTTAGGGAAAAACAACGAAGTAGCGGTCGGCTGTGCGAATAGTCCCAACGCAGCACAACGTCCAGATTTCCGGCGTGGGGCGTCGCGGGGGTGGGTCATCAGTAGCAAACTGTTGTGCGAATAGTTCCAAGGCAGCAGAACGCGCTGAAATCTAGATGACACGAAAGTGATGTCTAGTAAGTTGCCACCCAGCAAATAACGGCGTGGGGCGTCGCGGGGGGTGGGTCATCAGTAGCAAACTGTTGTGCGAATAGTTCCAAGGCAGCAGAACGATGGCACCAAGGTGATGTCCAGTAAGTTGCCGCACTGGTTTTGGTATCCTACAATGCTGCTCCGAATAACGGCGTGGGGCGCCCCGGGGGAGGCGGCGTGAACGGGCCTCTCCAGGTGGAGTGTCATCTGTTGTAGTGGGGCGCCCCTTTACCGTTTCAGTTGCCATTCCGTCCGTTTTTGGTCCACTGTGTCAAAAGCCGCAATTCAGCTGAGTTGCGCCCACTCTTGCGGTGCAGCGATAGGCGGCTGTCACAGGACTCTCAAAATGGCGGCAGGCTCTTTCCTTTTTGGGCCTGGTCCACTGAAATGGCCCTGGGACACCTTGGAAATCGGACGCTTGTCTGCTAGGTCTTGGACCCCATTCTCGAAAGCGTCCCCTCCGCCTTGAAAATTCATCAAAAGTTTTGGGGGCCCCGACTCCTGCAGGCTTCTGGTGGGGAGCGGCTGCCATGATTGCTCGCGGAATGACCACGACGGAGCTACGAGATGGTGGTGCTCTCATGCTGACGCCAGCTTCAGTCTGAAACATCCAGAAACAAGGTGGGGCTTTCATCGTTTGGGAAAAAAAAAAGAGTTTTCATCCAATGAAAAGTGTTGTTTTTAGGTCATATGATCAAGCCTTCCATAATTAGGAAACCAAAAGTAAAATGAACCAATGAAAAGTTTTATAAACAAGTCACATGACCTGTTATGCGGCATAGGGTATAAAATGCGGAGAAAATACGTTGGCACGTGAGGCGGCGTCAGTAGCGGACCGATGTGCGAATAGGCCGAAGGCAACACAACGCGCCAAGATCCGGATGGCACCGAGGTGGTGTCCAGCAAGTTGCAGCACTGGTGTGGCCATCCTACAATGCTGAAAGTCGGCGTGGGGCGCCCCGTTGGCCTGTGAGTTTGCGTCAGTAGCGGACCGATGTGCGAATAGGCCGAAGGCAGCACAACGCGCCAAGATCCGGATGGCACCGAGGTGGTGTCTAGTAAGTTGCCGCACTGGTGTGGCCATCCTACAATGCTGAAAGTCGGCGTGGGGCGCCCCGTTGGCCTGTGAGATGGCGTCAGTAGCGGACCGATGTGTGAATGGGGCCGAAGGCAGCGCAACAATATTTTCGGAATAGAAGACACCACTAGGCGCTGAGATGCCAAGATCCGGATGGCACCGAGGTGGTGTGTAGCAAGTTGCCGCACTGGTGTGGCCATCCTACAATGCTGAAAGTCGGCGTGGGGCGCCCCGTTGGCCTGTGAGTTTGCGTCAGTAGCGGACCGATGTGCGAATAGGCCGAAGGCAGCACAACGCGCCAAGATCCGGATGGCACCGAGGTGGTGTCTAGTAAGTTGTCGCACTTCTGTGGCCATCCTACAATGTTGAAAGTCGGCGTGGGGTGCCCCGTTGGCCTGTGAGATGGCGTCAGTAGCGGACCGATGTGCGAATGGGGCCAAAGGCAGCGCAACAATATTTTCTGATTTGAAGACACCACAAGGCGCTGAGATGCCAAGATCCGGATGGCACCGAGGTGGTGTCTAGCAAGTTGTGGCACTGGTGTGGCCATCGTACAATGGTAAAAGTCGGCGTGGGGCGCCCTGTTGGCCTGTGAGATGGTGTCAGTAGCGGACTGATGTGCGAATGGGGCCAAAGGCAGCGCAACAATATTTTCTGACTGACACCACAAGGCGCTGAGATGCCAAGATCCGGATGGCACCGAGGTGATGTCTAAGTTGCGGACTGATGTGCGAATGGGGCCAAAGGCAGCGTAACAATATTTTCTGTATGGAAGATACCACTAGGCGTTGAGATGCCAAGATTCGGATGGCACCGAGGTGATGTCTAGCAAGTTGCTGTACTGGTGTGGTCATCCTACAATGCTGAAACTCGGCGTGGGTCGCCCCATTAGCCTGTGAGATGGCGTCAGTAGCGGACCGATGTGCGAATAGGCCGAAGGCAGCACAACGCGCCAAGATCCGGATGTCACCGTGGTGGTTTCATAGTTGAGAGGCACTTCATCTGCAGTGGGGCGCCGAGATCCGGATGGCACCGAGGTGATGTCTAGCAAGTTGCTGTACTGGTGTGGTCATCCTACAATGCTGAAAGTCGGCGTGGGGCGCCCCATTAGCCTGTGAGATGGCGTCAGTAGCGGACTGATGTGCGAATGGGGCCAAAGGCAGCGCAACAATATTTTCTGAAGAGAAGACACCAAAAGGCGCTGACATTCCAAGATCCGGATGGCACCGAGGTGGTGTCTAGCAAGCTATGCAGTTGAGTTGTGTGCGCACTTGCGGCGAATAGGTCGAAGGCAGCATAACAATGTTTTCTGAATAGAAGACACCACAAGGCGTTGAGATTCGGTTACCACCGAGGTGATGTCTAGCAAGTTGCCGCACTGGTGTGGCCATCCTACAATACTGCTCCGAATAACGGCGTGGGGTGCCCGAAGGGGGGGGGGGGGGAGGCGGCGTGAATGGGCCTTCCTAGGTGGAGGCTCGTCTGCTGTAGTGGGGCGCCCCTTTACCGTTTCAGTTGCCATTCAGCTGAGTTTCGGCTGCTCTTGATGCTACAGCGACAGGCGGCTGCAAGAGGACTCTCAAAATGGCGGCCTGTTCTTTGGATTTGGGCCTGGTCCACTAAAATGGCCCTGGGACACCTTAGAACTCGGACGCTCGATTTTTTTTTCCTTTCCTGTACATGCAAAAAAAGGTAAATGCCCGGTACGTTACACGCTTCATCTGCCACGATGAACTCTCCAGAGGAACCGAAAAAAAATATAGTTGTGGTAACTATACCATGCATCGTCATATGGAGAGGTGGCACCAATTAATTATAGTGCTGCATAAAAGAGAGATTTGGAGGAGAACCCCTGACCTGCTAGTACATTCATCAAAGAAGTGGCACTGAGAGCTTCAGAGGCAAGGGAAACGGTCCCAAATATTTAGAAGAACTTTGGAAAGATTAAAATGACATGTTTAGATTGTGGCAAATTAATTTCATGTGGACAGATGAGTGTTACTCTAATAAATACAGCATATGAACATCATCATAGTCGATGGTTGGTAGAGACATTTTGACTATATCCTGGACCTGCCCGTCCTCGCCCAAAATGGCGCCGGAATAAATGGGACTCGTAACTCCTTGTTGTGTACTGGTTGCAGAACCTTGAAATCACGAGATACGTATGCAGTTTTGAAGCACATGGCGGGCGGGGACGAGAATTGATTGAATATTTCGACATCCCTATTGATATTAAGTTCTGATGTGTTATTGATTACTGTACTGTTGAAAGTTCGAATTAACGTCACCCATGGTACTTGCCCGCAAATGTATATCTAGATAATTTTATTGTAACTGGCCCTGTCGTATTTTAATTATAAAATGTACGTCCACCGATTCCGTAACTGTTAGACACCTTAGTTCTTGCAACCTAATGGCCCGCCCGTTACATTCCTCTACAGTGTAAATGTCTATTCATCATATACGATTACAGTTTGCTCCGTGGCAGGCCCACGTGGTTATAGGCTCGTATTTGTATAATGAAATTTTCACAATAAAGGTTTTTAAAAGAAAACATGGTAGTAGTATATACATTGGTAAAGTTTTTAATAATAGTCACTGTTTTAGAATCATTAAAAGGCAAGTGAAATAAAGCAGACCAATTACATGAAGGGTAAAAGGTATAATACGAAGGAACGCAGTAAAGATAAATGGTCAAGGGCTGTTGTGTTTTCTATTCCTGCAACATAAAGTGATCGATAAGAATCTCATATTCAGGCGTATCGGCGACTAAGACAGCAGGTCGACCCTCTTTTGCACAACGGCTCCGTCATGGGACGAAGAAACGCTCTTTTTCTCGAAAAAAGAATATATTTTACTTGCAGGACAGTTGTAAAATTTCCGGGAAAGTACATTAGCCTGGAACATTATAACATATATTTAAGAAAAAATAATGTTCGGAAGTAATGAAAAGCGTAATTTTTAGGTCATATGACCAAGCCTTTCATCATTACAATAAGAAAAGTAAAATGAACCAATGAAAAGTTTTATTAACAAGTCACATGACTTGTTATGCTTACGTTACGCGCTGCGCGCCCCGGATGACTTCCGGATGCGCTAACGCGGCGCGTCATATGACGCATTACGCGACAACGCAGGTCCAGAATATAGTCAAAATGTCTTCACCAACCAGCGGTCGGAACACAACCCCTTTCAGCAGGCTAAATAGTTCTGTTAAATGACAACAGAAGGGACAGGCAACAAGAACCATCAGTCAAAGAGGGGAGGGCTAGTTCTTCTCTACCGGGTTACATTGGGGCGCTACCGGAACTGATCGAATTGGTAGTCTACAGTGTTTCTGGATGTTTCAGACTGAAGCTGGGGTTAGCATGAGAGCAGCACCATTTCGTAGCTCCGTCGTGGCCATTCCGCAACCAATCATGGCAGCCGCTCTTTATCGTTATTTTGGGCGGGGTGGGTGGCGGAGCCGAGCTGTTTTGCAGCCATCATTGTGTGGAGTTCAGTTCATCTCACTAGTTTTGTATTTGTCATGAGGGGTTGTTCCTAATGTTTCTATTTTAGCGAGGTCAAAAAGAGATCCCATTAGTGGCCTACTGATTTTGCTCGATTCCTTTTCTTTTTTTTTACACGATTTTTCGTTATCTGCAAAGACTAAACAGAGTATTGCGACTCTGTGTTTGTTTGTAAATAGAGAATGAACCAAAGAGAACTAATTCTAAAACAGTAAATACTTGGATAACAATCAATCAAATGGAGAGAGAAGCAGGCACGACGGATTACAACGGGGGCAAAGGCCTGCGTTAACTACCTTTCACTATCTGCAAAGAGAGAGTACTCCTAATAGAAATGAGGGGGGGGGCACCATTCAAAGCAGATCAGTGTGCATAAACACGAAAATGTTTTCACTTACCACGTACTTGACATTCGACAGCTTATGATATTTGCTATTAAAAAAACATTGAAATTCACTGAAAAAACCATAGGTTATAGACCATATATAGTTAGGAATTAGCATTTACAAAACCTTGAAAATTCACTGAAAAAACCATAGGTTATAGACCATATATAGTTAGGAATTAGCATTTAAAAAACCTTATTTTACTCACACAAAACCATTGAAATTCCATATATAGTTAGTTGCACTAACTATATATCGCGCACCCGCATTCCACTGCTGATCATGTCACATATTACATCATTCATGACATGGTCAGTGACATCACTGATGACATCACTGATGACATCTCAAATGACATCACTGATGACATCACTGATGACATCTCAAATGGCATCACTGATGACATCACTGATGACATCTCAAATGACATCACTGATGACATCACTGATGACATCTCATTTGACATTACTGATCACATCACTGATGACATCATTCATGTGATAATACGATGAACCTCTTCAGACTCTAATATAACCTTAGATACACTCAGTGTAAACAGACACTCATAGACTGTCACTCATCCATGGAGTTACTCAGACACTTAGTCATGCAAAGAATCAATCACACCTCCATTTCCTCAACTATACAGTTATACACACCTTACTTATTCAAACATATACTAAAACATATTTACTCACTTATACAATCCTGGATACAAGTTCACAATGATCCATACAGCCACTCACACATTCACTGGCTCTTATGCACAGTTATTTATATATGTCAACTCTCACATGTACTGTGTTTTACATATGTACTTACTTTGACATGTAGCACTGAGATATCCATTCACTCACCAATACACTCATGCACACAGTCAACCGCCCATACAGCTGTTTCCACATGCACTTTTGAACCCATACATCTAGTCAATCAACTGCTCACACATCTATGCAGAGAGTCATACACCTCCCAGCCACCCACACACACACTCAGTCTCCCATACAAATGCTTGGGCAACCAATCAATAACCCATACAGTTAATCATATAGCTAATGATCAACACATGCAGCAGTTTACAGAACAACAGACATAATGATGCACAAATTAAGACAGTTTAGTCACTAACCCATGCACTCAGTGAGACACATTTAATCAGTCACTCATACAGTCAGCCATGCCCCTACTAAATCCTTCATCAAGACACTTATACATCCACTCATTCTTCAATATGTAAGACATATTTTAACTTTACAGAATTATACAGTCACTGGATGTAGTCATCAGTGATGTCATTTGAGATGTCATCAGTGATGTCATCAGTGATGTCATTTGAGATGTCATCAGTGATGTCATCAGTGATGTCACTGACCATGTCATGAATGATGTAATATGTGACATGATCAGCAGTGGATTGCGGGTGCGCGATATATAATAAGTGCAACTAACTATATATGGAATTTCAATGGTTTTGTGTGAGTAAAATAAGGTTTTTTAAATGCTAATTCCTAACTTATATGGTCTATAACCTATGGTTTTTTCAGTGAATTTTCAAGGTTTTGTAAATGCTAATTCCTAACTATATATGGTCTATAACCTATGTTTTTTTCAGTGAATATATATATATATGTATGTGTAATATAAATGCGCACTGTTGTTTATGTACTGTAACAATTGCCATGAAGAGTCGTTCCTATAATGTATTTTAATATTGAAATCTTCATAATATTTATTTATAAGACTTTGAGATAATTTGAATCAGATCAGTGCAAAAAAGTGAATCTTATTATTTATTGCACTTTAAGAGTTGCACTACATATTGATTGATGTTCTTTCTCTATTTAAACCGGAACATAAATCATACAACACCTATTTTAGCCAAAGAAAATGGCGTACTTATAGAGAATCAAAGTTTGAAGTTTGTTGAAAGACAGATGTTATTATGTTATTATGTATTCCTCATCAACGACATAGAATCAATATGAGGCATGATAAAATCCGGGATAATCCATAGAAATATAGATAGATATGCTACAGAAAGGTTCACGAAAGCTACACATGCCGCTGTCGGTCTTTATTTATTCCAGTGTACCTCACAGTAAATCAGGATATCCTGGTTTGAGAGATTCTCTTTTAGCGCCTTTATCTCAAACCTCCCTACAATAAAATGTGTTCACAAAAAAACTTACAATAGAATGGGAAATGAATTGATGAAGTATGCACAAGTTACTTTTGTTTGTGACTATATGGTTGATAAAAGCACAGATTATGGAAAAAGCTTGAATCAGTGGTCTAAATTCTATTCAGAGGTGATGTTAATTCTGGCTATGGGACTTTAAATAGACCCTATGTATATCACTCTATGGCCAGTAAAAGGCTCCGAAAACGAATGTCTGAGAGCCTGTGTTTGTTTGTTGGCATGATGCACTTAGGCTAAAAAAAAAAAAAAAGTCAAAAGCATACCTGAAAAATTAATATCTTGCTGTGTTGCTTTTCCTGATTGCCCGAGTTCCTTTCAAAGTTTCTGGGTGATCCGTCAAGCGGGGGGCCGAGAAAAAGGGATTCTCAAAACACTTTTTCTCCATGTAAATTTCCATAGCAAACTTTAGACACGGCTACAGCCATAACTACTAAATGGAATTACACCAAATTTGACAAATAAGTTAGCTCTTGGTCCAGAAAGCACTCTTTTTGTTAAATGGTGTAAATCTGTTCAGTAGTTGCAGAGAAATTTAAAGAAACTGAGTCACAAGAAAGAACGTAAAAAAAAGGGGGCAGGGTAGAAACGCCCTGACACCCTATGCCTGTTCAGGGGTTCAAAAACAGACCCCTAAGGAAAAATAGCATTTCTAAAAGCATTTTCAGCATGAGTTGTGGCGGATCTGTTAATCTGGCTTAAAACTTTTAAAAAACGAAGGACAGGCTCCCACGCTTCATTTAATTTAGGATCCTGGGTGGACCAGGTCCAGGGGGCAATGAAAAAAATGATGGGGGACCCTGCACAGGCCCCCCGCAGCCCCATGGACTGCCACCTTCCCGGGATAGATTCACTGAATTGCAGGGGCCACATGGCTCCCTCGCTGCCCCAGGGACCGGCACCTTCCAGGGGCTATATCAAAACATAAGGTATAGGGTGCTCCAACCCCCCTACAGCCCTAGGAACCACCATCTCCCAGGGGTGAAAACACTGAAATGCGGCCACGCAGCCCCCTGCAGCCCCAGGGACTGCTACCTCCCCGGGCTATATTTACAAATAAAGTGTGGGGGGCTACAGCCTCCCCCATGGCCCTGGGTACCGCCAACTCCCCGGGGCAAATGTATACTAAATTAGATACGAAGCAGCATGACCCTGCAGCCCTGGGAACCACCACCCCCCGGGGATTCATTTTTGTTAGAGGGGCAGTGCAGCCCCCCTTGTGGAGCCGTACATGGCTATGAAGACCGCCTACTCTCAGGGCTCTCTCCAGCAATGTCCTGGTGTGCCCACCCCCGGGACATTGCAGTTTGCTATGGCTTGGCGGGAGCACTACTCAGGAGGCAATGAGCCAGCAGGGACAGTGGGGGCCTTGAGGCTCCCCCCCACATTCTCCAGCACACTGGCCATGCCCCAGGCGATGTGGTTCTTGGGGCAATATCAGTGTGGGGAAGGGGGCGCATTGGCAATGGTAAAAATTGTAAACTTAATTTGCAATATTTTTTACATGTTTCCAGGGTTTTACCGATCAAGTACATTGGACAGTCACAACTGTTCAAAACACTTTGTAATGGCAAGATAACAAACATAATTTTAAATTCACAAACATAATGGAAATATCTTACTATACTATGTTCAAATTTTAAGCTGTGCCTTTTTATAAAAACACATTCAAAGACAAAAGAAAGTACCAAGTAATTCGAAGTTTATGACATCACTACGGTATTATACACTTTCTATCATTCAATGTTAAAGTCAAACCTGATAACTTTATTAGATCCATTGCAGTTTTTAGCTGATAACATATGGAGAGCAGTCAGTGGATCTGGTGTGTCGAGATGTTCACCACCACGTGGTATAGTGCATGGGCAGGACAGCTTGTGGCGACCAGAACGTCTCATGGTTGAGATATCTGTATAATGAGATAGAACAGGGGGCAAATGACGTTTAAAAAACATGGAGAGCGTGCTAAAATACAACATTGACCGATTAATTACAAGGGCAGAACATGGGGAGGAAGCAGCAGGTGAATCAATTATATGCAGCAGGATTAAGTGATTTGCCCAGAAACATCGCCTACCAAGGCAAAATATTTAAGTTATAAGAGCTGGAAACTGTGCTAAAATACACTTTTGCCGAAAACAATACTTTTGCAATGCATGGGGCACGTGACGCACTACTTACATGACAAAAACTACATCGCATTCACTTGAACAGCATGTAGCACACTGCTGTAGCAGCGGCCACGTGGAACTTGGCAAATTAAACAAACGCACCAGGATTAAGTGATTTGCACAGAAAAAATAGAAACAAAGTCAACTTCTACGATATAAAAAAGCAGGAAAGCGTGCTTAAAAAAAAAGCATTGCCAAATTAAACATGAATTTGCATTTAAGCTGTATTTAAAGATCGTTCAGATTAATTAATTTAATTACTCTTAAAAAAGTGCTCTCTTACGAAGAAGTGGATACGAACACTCTCAATGGCTGTGACTGCGGAATAGGAAAAGTTCGAGAATGTTGGCAGCTTATAAATGATTTGCAGTAGGATGATTGGTTGAGCAATATGTCACTGGGTGTGAGAGCTGTAATTGGGCATGTTGTAATTGAGCATGAGCAAATAAAATGAAATAAGTTAGGGGTACATAGCCAGACGGTGTGACGTATTGTGCGCATGCGTAACATTAACATGCATGCACTACCACAAACATGCATGCGCAAAGTGAAGGCAACTCCTACGGGGTACATACATAGATGGAGTTCGTAAGTCCCCATGGTCTTGATGTGGCTTCAGGACGGGGGCTTTGCATCACTCCGCCATAAAATAATAATATATAATTAGCCATGCCCCGGGGGCTGGGGACCCAGGTGCCCGGACTGGGGCACGGGAGGGGGGCCACGGGGCCCACTTCCCATTAAAAAATTGAATACATATACTCCGCTTATTGTCATCGTACCATAAGCGCACCCTTCCGATCATGCGCTGAAGGCTAATTGGCTGTCAAGTGATTGTCAACATGCAAAACTAGAAACTGTTGGCAGCCATTTTATGTCTCGGTACAAGGGATGCCAGTACTGCAGAATAAATAAACTTTCAATGCACAATGACGTTAAACAATTGTAGCATCACCACCAAACTCAGTGTGGTAGAGTTAATCCTTTTATTTCCCTTTTACATGTAGAAAAGATATTCACAACATTTTAATTTTTATTTTCAGATTAAGGGAGGGAGTGAAATGTCTTTTAAAAACTTCAGAGCAGTGTGAGCTGAAAAAAGTGAAAAGAATGTTTTAAAGATTGGGAGGGTATCATTCATATACTATCATACAGACCATCATTTGTTCTGTGCAAACTCTTATGCAACTATTCTGACTCACAGGGATGGGTAAAAGAAGAGGGTAAAAATAGTGAATAGTGAAGGGAATCCTAAAGTGAAAAAAGGGGGGAATTCTTTTTGAAAAATACTGTGATATTTTTTGAAAAACAAGTAACCTCACCAATGTTCATGCGAACAGGTTATTCCGACTTGGTGGGGTACTACTGTTATTTTCACATAACATTTGAAATCATTATTTTGTCAGGCCATCAAACCTATATACACGCTGATTAATTTTCACTATCATTCATTTACAAAGATTGGCCATATAACAAAAAACCAAATGTCGACGCGTTTCAAAACCCCTTCAATCAAAAATTTCACTCCCTCCCTTAATCTGAAAATAAAAATTAAAATGTTGTGAATATCTTTTCTACATGTAAAAAGGAAATAAAAGGATTAGCTCTACCACACTGAGTTTGGTGGTGATGCTACAATTGTTTAATGTCATTGTGCATTGAAAGTTTATTTATTCTGCAGTACTGGCATCTTGTTTTGTTAAGATTGATATGTGGCGCAGCCTTACTGTGTTTTGAGCCAACCCCTTTTGGTGTTTCTTGTCGGTACAAGCGAGGCTGAAGAAGCGTGTAAAAATGTGTGTTTAAAACGTGAAAAGGGGAGGGTAGACACACCCTGATCCCCTAGGTCTCCTCAGGGGGTCCCACAATGTCTCCCAGGGCCCCTATATTTTTTTGGGCGGGGGAAATCGCGGGGTGAGCTTATGATCCGCGTATTCTAACGATATTTAAAAAAAAGAAAAAGACGTGGGCTTCCGGTAATTTGCATTCTTTCAACTGTTTAGAGGAGATGCAGCAGTGCTGTCTGTATTCAGGATCCACCACTGAGTAAGAAAAGGTAACACTATTTACCTGCTAATTAAATTTCTACCCATAGGATAGCAGTGATGTACTTTTTAGGAAAGTTAAAGAAAATTATTAAAATAATAACCTCAGATAATATCTTGTCTTAATATTTACATTAAATATATATAAATAAGTTTTTCAACATTGAAAAAATCTCTGAAGTCTGATATGTATATGACATCATGCGCTACCGCGCGTCCGTCACGACGCGTTATACGTACATCTCGCGTATGCGCAAGGTGTCGTGCACAAGTCGCATACCAACCGCGTGGGAAAAGTTGTACCCGTCGCACACTCTTCGAGGATCCTAGACAGCGACCCTAAAATGGCAGACACGTTTCGCGCAGTAAATGAGTAGGGTGTTCGTAGGGTGCTTAAATGCAAAAAAAAAGAAAAATTAATACAAATAATTTAAGTATATTATAAACAATATATAATAATGAAAAATATATATTTTTATGTAAAACAAATGTAATAAAAAAATGAGTAATGTAATTTAAAAAATAACATCTAAAAATAAAAAGATAAAAAAATTTAGTTAGAAAATATTTTTAAAAAACAATACAAATATTTACAAATTAGCATTTAAAAAATCTTTGAAATTCACTGAAAAAACCATAGGATTTAGACATGTTATAGTTAGGAATTAGCATTTAAAAAACCTTTGAAATTCACTGAAAAACCATAGGTTTCAGACATGTTATAGTTAGGAATTAGCAGTTAAAAAACCTTCGAAATTCACTAAAAATTCCCTAGCTTTTAGGGGTGTTATAGTTAGCAACACATTTCACTTGTATAAAACCATTGAAATTCCCCCGTTATAGTTAGTTGTACTAACTATAACTCGCGCGCCCGCAATCCACTGCTGATGATGTCACATATTAGATCATTCATGGCATGGGCAGTGACATCACTGATGACATCACAGATGACATCTCAAATGACATCACCTATGACATCATCCATGTGACAAACTGATACACCAGATCATACAGTAGCATAATCTTTTAACACACATTGTAAAATATGAAGTACCATATTTGAAACATTGACACACCAATACAAGTTTCTAAAAACCCAATTAGTGATTCTAACATCTACTCACACATCTAAACACTTACCTATAGATTCACTCATACATGCTAACAAAGATCAATAGAACACTATTAAATATACTTATATACCTACATCAACATTACACACCAACACATATCATATTCCTTTATCCAGACATCCTACTCACTTATGCAAATAATGGATCATACTTATATTTACTAAGCTACTCACTTACACAAACACCACTTCATTTATTGATATAGATAGTTACTCATCCTTAGTGTGTTATAAAATCAGTATTACAATTATACAGTTATCATACATCAATCATACAATCACTAAGTATTATGTATACTTATTTATATACAATAACTGTCACAAACACTGCCTTTTATATTTTTAGTTTGTTGGACATATATCATTGAGAAATATATTTACTCATCACCACACCCATAAAGAGATTCATTCACCCAAACAACTGTTTGCACATACAGTCTTAACCTCATATACTTACTAAATCAACTATTTACACATCTTTCCACAGTCACACACGTCGCAACCAACCACACACACATTCATTCACTATCCCATAAAAATACTAATTTAACTAATTAATAACAAATGTAGACATTCACATAGGTAGTAACCAACATATGTAGTAGTTTACACAACAAGAGACAGAGTGATACAGATATGCATACAGTTTAATCCCTATCCCATATTTTTTGTGAGACACTTACAATTCATCACTTAGACAGTCAATCACATTGGTACTCAATCTTCCATTCACACACTTATACATCCACTCAGTCTTCAAGGCATATTGCTATAAATATATATATAAATAATACATATTTAAATAACTGCCAAACCACTTTCACTGGGTGTTGTCATCAGTGGTGTCATCAGTGATGTCACTTGAGATGTCATCAGTGATGTCACTGACCATGTCATGAATGATGTAATATGTGACATCATCAGCAGTGGATTGCGGGTGCGCGGGAGATTTTCAATGGTTTTATACGAGTGAAATGTGTAGCTAACTATAAAACCCCTAAAACCTATGTTTTTTCAGTGAATTTCTAAGGTTTTTTAAATGCTAATTCCTAACTATAACTTATCTGAAACCTATGTTTTTTTCAGTGAATATATATATATATATATATATTCACTGAAAAAACCATAGGTTATAGACCATATATAGTTAGGAATTAGCATTTACAAAACCTTATTTTACTCACACAAAACCATTGAAATTCCATATATAGTTAGTTGCACTAACTATATATCGCGCACCCGCAATTCACTGCTGATGATGTCACATATTACATCATTCATGACATGGTCAGTGACATCACTGATGACATCACTGATGACATCTCAAATGACATCACTGATGACATCACTGATGACAACATCCAGTGACTGTATGTTTCTGTAAACTTAAAATATGTCTTACATATTGAAGAATGAGTAGATGTATAAGTGTCTGGACGAAGGATTTAGTAGGTGCATGACTGAATGTATGAGTGAGTGATTAAATGTGTCTCACTGAGTGCATGGGTTAGTGACTAAACTGTCTTAATTGTGCATCATTATATCTTTTGTTCTGTAAACTGCTGCATGTGTTGATCAGTAGCTATATGAGTAACTATATGGGTTATTGATTGATTGCCCAAGTATTTGTATGGGAGACTGAGTGTGTGTGTGGCTGGCTGGGAGGTGTGTGACTCTGTGCAGATCAATGTGTACTTGTATCAATGATTGTATAAGAGAGTAAGTATGTGTTAGTATATGTTTGAAAATGTAAGGTGCTCTATGTTTAACTGTATAGATTAGAAAATGGAAGTGTGATTGATTCTTTACAGGACTGACTAGGTGTGTGAGTAACTCCATGGATGAGTGGCAGAGTGTGAGTGTCTGTATAGGTGTATGAGTGCATATGATAGTGTTGTAAAGATGAGTGATTGTATGTATGAATGATTGTATGGGTGAATAAGTGAGTGTTTGTGTAAACATAGGAATCAGTGAGTGCGTATGTAGTAACTAATATTGGTGTGTCAATGGTTTAAAAAATTATACTCTGTATTTAACACTGGGTGTAACAGAGGTTATATGAAAGTGTGAGGAGATGCATTGTATTGTCACATGAATGATATCATCAGTGATGTGACCAATGATGTCAAATGAGATGTCATCAGTGATGTCATCAGTGATGTCATTTGAGATGTCATCAGTGATGTCATTTGAGATGTTATCAGTGATGTCATTTGAGATGTCATCAGTGATGTAATCAGTGATGTCATTTGAGATGTCATCAGTGATGTCATCAGTGATGTCATTTGAGATGTCATCAGTGATGTCATCAGTGATGTCACTGACCATGTCATGAATGATGTAATATGTGACATCATTAGCAGTGAATTGCGGGTGCGCGATATATAGTTAGTGCAACTAACTATATATGGAATTTCAATGGTTTTGTGTGAGTAAAATAAGGTTTTGTAAATGCTAATTCCTAACTATATATGGTCTATAACCTATGGTTTTTTCAGTGAATTTTCAAGGTTTTGTAAATGCTAATTCCTAACTATATATGGTCTATAACCTATGGTTTTTTCAGTGAATTTCATTGGTTTTTTAAAAGCTAATATCTGTAGCTGTAAAATGTATTCTTCTTTAAATCCCAAAATATATTTTATATGTTTATTAATAATTTTTTTTTTTAATATTTTTTTTTCTTCGCTCCCGCTTCGCGAATCGGGAATTTTCCCGTTAGCTGACCTTGATGCCGCAAAATAGTCTGCAAACCGGTAAACGTTCCTTTAGCGCAACTGCCGCGTTAGAAAACAACATCGTGAGGCTCGCGTCCGCATGACGTTTCGCGTTGTCGCGTGATACGTCATATGACGTGCTACGTTAGCGTACCCGAAAGCGAACTGGTACGCGAAGCGAGGCGCGAAGCGCAGGTTCACGGAAGCAAAGCGCGTAACGTAAACACAGCAGGTCATGTGACTTGGTAATAACACTTTTCATTGGTTCATTTCACTTTTGGTTTCCTAATGATGTAAGACTAGGTCATGTAATCTAAAATTAACACTTTTCATTGGTTGAGAACTATTGTTTTTCCCAAATGATGAAAACCCCTCCTTCTTTCCTCACTCTGACTTTCATCTTTGTGAGAGAAAGACCCTTTGTTACCAGTGAGCAATGGCTTCTTTAGTAGCTTCAGCTGGTGCTTCCCCACCACATCCAAGGAAGAGAGGACCACCTGCTGAAGTTATAATTCAGCAAGAAGAGGAAGAAGAGGAAGAGGAGGAAGAGCAGGAAGAGAGGCAGTTTTTGCCTGAAGAGCCCAGGAGGTCTCACCGGAAAGAAAACTTCATTTGGCATTTTTTTTAAATTCCCAAAGGCCAGAAAAAAGTAAATGCAAGATACGTAACTTGCCTTATATGTCAAGATAGACTGTCCAGAGGGACCGAGAAGAAATACAGTTACGGAAACTACACAATGCATCGCCATATGACTAGGTGGCATCCTAACAACTACAGTGCTGCACAGTTTCGTAACGATCTAGATAATCCCCCTATTATGGCCAGAAGATCTGTTGTACCGGAAGTGACGGGACCAGAGGGCAGGGAGATGGTGCCAAATATACAAATGAGATTTGGGGAAGTAAAACAAATCTGCGTACATTGCAATGGATTCATTTGCTACAGAGAAAGTAGCATCACTCTGATCAACAGAGCTATTGACAATCATCTTCCAGTTTGTCCGAAACGCCCCAAATAATAAATTCTTTTTTTTTTGTTGCTCCTGTTGAGCCCTTTACAATGAATCGTTTTCGTTTCCCCCCCCAAAAAAACAAAAAAAATATAAAACCGTTCAGAAAAATTCAAAAAAAGTAAAAAAATGTTCAGAAAAATAATAAAAAAAATATAAAACAACAAAAACAATAAAAAAAGTTCTTTTCAGAACTACCTCCCCGTTATTAAAAAATTGGTAGAATATTTGGAACTCTGCCAACCTCTATTTCTCTTGGTTCGCTTCCCAGTTCGCTCGCCGGTACGCGAACCGGGAGCGAACCCAAAAATTTTTTTTTTTAAAAAGAACAGTAAGTATAAGGGAAGAAACAGACAGTTATGTTAAAAGAAAGACAGCTATAGGGGAGTAAACTAGAGATACTATTACCCGTAATCCACTGCTGATGATGTCACATATTACATCATTCATGACATGGTCAGTGACATCATCAGCAGAGGATTGCGGGTAACAGTATCCCTAGTTTACTCCCTATAGCTGTCTTTCTTTTACCATAACTGTCTGTTTCCTTCCCTTATACTTACTGTTCTTTTTAAAAAAAATGTTTTAGATCAGTCAGAAACAGTGAAAGTAATAGAGACAGAGTGAGTGACCAAGAGTGAAGAAGTATGAGAAGAGAGGGACTAAGAAAAATAGTGAAGGAGTAGAGTAATTAAGTAATAGAGAAAGGAATGAGGGAAGTAGCAAAGGCAGGAAAGTGATTCTTAAACAAATGAAGCAGTGGAAGTAATAGAAGTTAAATGTGATAGA
Source organism: Lissotriton helveticus (assembly GCF_964261635.1). Lineage (NCBI taxonomy): Eukaryota > Metazoa > Chordata > Amphibia > Caudata > Salamandridae > Lissotriton > Lissotriton helveticus. Next base: position 2,053,159,662 of record NC_136061.1, read on the forward strand.
AATATAACAAAAAGAGTACAAAACATTTACCTTATAATTGTCGTTAAGTTAGTCATTTGTTCTTTTTATACTAAAAAATCTGTGAAAGAGAGAACAAACATTTGAAAAATATTAAAACATATTTTTAATAAATTAGAAAAAACAAGGGAAAAGATTGAAGGACAAATAGTTTTTCAAGAACTTTGACACTTACAGAAGCCTCTGCTTCTCCATGCCCCTACACAGTCCTAAAAATATACATTTTAAACTAATAGTATCTTGATGCAGATGAAGTGAGTCCTATCTTGCAACATTGTGCATCTTTTGCATGACTGCTGCATCGGTTTCGTGTGGCATTGTTTTTTTACAGCATGACACATCTGCCTAGATTCATCATTTTATAATTTTGTCCCCTCATAGCAAATCTTTTCAACCGCGACTGCGTCGCAAAAGTGACGCACAGTGGCGCAAAAGAGGCATACACCTATCATAAATCTGTCCCTAACATGTTAAATAATTGATTCTGGATGACAATAAGGTGTGGCCTATCCAGAGGTTTGTTTAAGGTGAGGCCTACTCAGGGTTGCAGATCAAATTTACACTTATTGAAGAATACAGAGGAGATAATACATGTGAACGCCTACTAATGAAGTAAGTCATGTCCACTTCACTCTTGAACAAAGGCTAGACCTCTTCTGTGTCCGTGGACAGACCTAAACTTCATCTGCACAATGTCATTCGTAAACTTAGGAAACACAGGTGATGTAATTGAAAAATGTGGAGTTTATTTTCCTCATTTCACAATCACATTACCTGTGTTGCCTTTGCTTAGGTATCTCATAGTGCAGATGGAGTCTACCATATCAAACAGTACACAGAAGTTGAGCAGTGTATACAACAATTTTGACACTTAGAAAAGCTTCAACTTCTGCATGTCCCCTACACAGTGCTAATTATATACATTTCAAAGTGATGGTATCTTGTTGGAGATGAACTGAAACCTATCTTGCAACATGGTGCATGTTTTACACAAAAGTGACCCACAGCGGAGCAAATGAGGCGCACGGTCATCATAACTCTCAGCCTAACATTTTAAATCATTGTTTCAAGATACCGATAAGGTGTAACCTATTCACAGATTTGTTTCAGGTAAGTCCTACTCAGACTTGCAGATGAAATTTAGGTTTGTTGAAGAATACAGAGAAGAAAATACATGTGCAGGCCTACCAACCAAGTGTGTCATGTCGACTGTACTCTTGGACAAATGTTAGACCTCCTCTGTCTCCAGGAACAGGCCTGAACCTCATCTACACAATGTGATGTGTAATGTTAAGAAACACAGGTAATATAATTGAAAAACGTGCAATTTTTTTTCCTCATTCCACAATCATATCACCTGTGTTTCCTTTGCTTAGGTATCTCATTGTGGAAATGTAGTCTATCATATGAAAGACTACGTAGAATATGAGCACTGTATGCAACAACTTTGACACTTACAGAAGCCTCACCTTCTCCATGCCTCCTACACAGTTCTACATGTGCATCATAAATGCAAACAGAACAGAATTAATTATACATGTTAAATGGTTTATTTTTGCTGTTCTCAGAATGTATCAAATTTCACTAAAAACAGTGACTTGAAGGTATTCATCATATAACAGCGGGGAAAAAAAACACAATCAAAATGATTGTGTTTAAAAAACCCATACAACATAACAAATCAGAATTCAGAACTCCTTAAAGTTAACTTACTTTCCATGACGGCGAAGGATGTCCTATGAACAGCTTACACTCTGTTGTGCTGTTATTACTTTCAACCCTCCACTTTCTGAAAGAAAACCTCCATCGTTTTCAAAAACATGTTACATACAATAAATGACTTCTCGCTCTCTACCACACGTTTCCACAAGGCCAAATTGTGTCAGAGCCATTTATAACTCTTGGAATTCTTGTAAGCCAATCCCGTCATGTTGTATTTCCGCAACTTTCAGAATTAAAATGTTGAAGATCATTTTCACAATCCTGGATTACTAATATCTTACCTTTCTTGCTCACTCATGTTCTACATTTCCTATGACACTGATACTGCTTACTATAAAGCAGACTTACACTATCTCTATGACTACTACAATTATTAAATTCTCTACATCACTTTTAATCACAAAGCAATATAAAACAGTAGAAAGCATTGCAGACTTACATTCCCTCTATTCCATGTTTTGATTGGCTGCTTGAATTTGCTTATAAAAAGAAACAGTTTTTCTGAATTCATTCAAAGTGCAGTTATTTCAACATGACGTCCAGTGTTATGGTAAGAAGTTATGTCTCTGTACTACACTTATCCTCAAGGCCAAATCGTGTAGGAGCCATTAGAACTTCTTGAAATTCCTCAGAGCACATCCCGAGATTCTTTCCCTAAAATTTTGGTTTTAAAAACACCAGGTAAGAGTTTTTAAGGTCATACGGCAATTTTTTTTTGAAAATTAAAACAGAATCATTGCAGAATGACCAGCCGTTTCTAGACTTTAAATAAGCTGTGTAATGTCCTGATGTTATTGAAGGACCGTCATGATATATAATTGCTACAGTTACAAAAGTCCTTCCTGATATTGACAACTGTGAAGCCACAACATTTTTAATTAAAGTTGGCAATTTTGTTCCATCAGGCCTACATCGTTGGAACATTAAAATAACATACTGGCCATATGTTTGTATATATAATGTGGACATCATTTCAGATTTACATTGGCTACACTCCATGTTGTGATCAGCTGCTTTTACTAGTTTATTAAAAGAGACTGATTTACTGTCTGGCAAACTTAAATATATAAATCTTTCTGAGTCTACACTAGTACTACTTGATACCCTACAGTTCTCGCAGTCATGCTGCCATTGATAAGAAAGCCCAAACAGGTGATCTACATCTACACCTTCAGCATGCAATACATCAAGTATATACATTAAAAACTCCTGACAATCTTGCTGAATATTTTGAGAGAATTGTGTTTGGCCTGAACATCTGTCTAACAGATTTCGAATTTCAGACACACTTTCTATTTTTGTTCTATCTGTGCTACATTTCTCTAACACAGAATTTAACAAACTGCAAAATCTTTGATCAGAATTGACCACAATCTCTTCTTTTACATTTTCTAGAGAAAACAAAACATTAACCACTACATTAGCATAGCAGTTGACACCAGAACTGTTTTCAAATTGAAAACCAACAACATCTTCAACAGAATCCTTTTTGTTTCTGCTTATAATTTCAGGTTCATCGACTTTTCGTCTTTTTGCTGCAACCTCCCTAGTATTTGTCACATTTCTTCGTTTCCGGCCTACCACACGTTTCTCAAACAAAGGATATTGAGGCAAATGTGGCTCATACTCTCTTCTTAACCTATTGTATTCCTTAACACAATCTAGATCCGCACAAATGTTTGTGACATCACACTCAATCAAGTACAATCCCGATAAAGTTCTAACTCGTGACAATGCCACATATGCCATACCCTCCTTGAACACAGAACTGCCAATATTCACCAATGCACTGTCTACACTTAAACCTTGCGATTTATGGATTGTCACCGCATATGCCAAGCAAACAGGAAACTGCTTACGGCGAACATATAAGTCTTTTACAAGCAAAAATCTAGCAGAGCAACGACCAATTACCTGTACTTCCTCAATGCCATCAAATTTAATTTTTAAAAATTCAATTCCATCTCTATTTCTGTATTTCACAAAATCAACAACATTACCCATTGATCCATTTACCAGACCTCTTTCAACATGTAAATTCCTTCTTAAAATTATACGGCAGTTCAAGCACACATTCAGAGTCTTTTCAAAACCTGCAGTTTTAGATATAGTCTTCTCTAATGAATCCAATTTTGATTTCAAATTCTCAGACAAAATAATTGTTGATCCCATATGCTCTACTCTGTCAATAGCTTCTAGTTTCACAATCTCCTGCTTTTCCAAATGCAACATTTTGTTGTTGAATTTGGCACATTCTGCAAGAGTTGGCATCAAACATATTCCAGATTTCTTCTCAGTAATTTTCTGAAAAATATTCTCAGGCACAACATCTTGTTCTGGATATAAATTTGACAGTAATCGTGCATGTAAAGCTTCTTTCCCATGCTCGGTCACTTTTCCAATTCTAACATCTTGTAGAATACTCTTGTAAACTTCATCCTTCGCCTGACGCATATTTTCATGCAGTTCAGCATAATTGAAGTTTAACCATATATTGACGTTGCCAATGCTCCCTAGGCACTTCCTGGTATCTTCATGCGTGAGCATTTTGAACACAGGTTGCCCTTTCACTGGTGTCAGCTGCAGAAGATCTCCGAAAACAATGATGTGTTAACACATCATACTCTGTTTTGAGAACTTCTTGCATTCTCAAATGCACAAACGCAAGCATGACATTGGAAACCATGCTTACTTCGTCAATAATAAGAAGTTTCATTTTCCTCAAGATTCTTGAAACTTCAAAACAAGCATCTCCAGATAGCTTGTGATATTGTAATCTGTTGTCATGCTCCACTGGCAGCATCAGTAAACAATGTAAAGTAATCCATTTAATGTTATGTGCTGCCAGTCCAGTTGGAGCGGTGACAACACAAGACAGCGATGACTCTGTCCTTTCCTGCAAATAGCATGAAATTGCTTTAATAAGGAAACTTTTTCCAGTTCCCGCTTCTCCACTCACGTACAGTCGGACAGGCTTCAACGACGTACATGAACACTCTTTCTTGTCATGACTTAATCCATGATCAATTTGCATGGTAACTTTGTCATATATTTTCCTCTGCTCAACGTTGAGTTGTCTTTCCAACTCTTCTAAGTTAACCGCATCCTCCTGAGCATGTGCCATGGCTCTTTCCACTTCATTCATAGCAGTGGCAGCTTCATTTTCGATAACAGGTCCTCCTAGTGGATCCTGACTCAATGAAGCAGAACTCTGACTGTCCTGAGAACTGTCTCTGGCAATCTCGGCTGCAATCGTTGCTTCCCGCTCAATTTCTGCATTCAACATTTCTACATATTTGGGAAAAGCAGGACATTCTATGGTCTGCTTGGCAGCATTGAAAGAGTCTTCGTAACAGAGGAAATCTCCAAGCAGTTCCTCTTCTGCACGCCAAGGCTTGAAAAGTTGCAAAAGTGCTAAATAGAAAAACTCCTTTTTTTCAGGAGATTCGCCACTCAATTTTCGATGGTTTACCAAGTGGCATTTTCTTTGCTTGACCAGACATCCCTCACTTCCTATTACAGCATACACTCCTTTCTCAGTATCTTCTTTGATGTTCCTCTTGAATATGTAATTTTGAAGAACCTCATACAGACAAACATTGTCGAGGTGTTTGCTTCGATTTGGATAATATGTATCCAACATGTTGGTCTTCAAAATGTCGGTACTGTTTGGCTCCTTTTCCGCCAAATACTCAATTTCCCGCACAGGTTTCAGAACTCGATTACGCGTTGCAGCAAGACCAAGACTCGCCCAAACGATACTCCTGGACTTGGCATAGAGACTTGCTGAAGACAACCGGTCAGAGCATTCGTAAGCTCCGATTTCTCGATGCGACAACATCTTCAGACTGAAACTGTACAACTTCTTGCTGAGGCTCTTTTCATGTGAAATGTCCTCCCACATATCCTTCAATTCTGTCTTCTCTTTTTTGGTGATGTAACATGTCACATACCGAGCCACAGCCATACAGTTATCAGCCACAAACTGTATATCCATGTTAGCATTCCACATGGACAAAATCACCGGGTTGTAGTCGTTGATGTACTTGGACTCTTCGTTCCTCTTCAAATTGTATGTGTTTTTAGGTGATTTCTTCATCACATTATGTCGCAGCGAAGACATCAAACTGTTTACTCTTCCTTTAGAAATCACCGGTCGTGGAAAGCCGAAACGACATTTGGTGTAGAACTTGTCCTTGTTTCGGAATTCACGACGACAGTACTTTCCACATCGATGGCTTTGGAAACGTAGAACTTTTTCTCTTAGGCTTTTCTTCTCCTTTGCGTTTGGAACAGCACACGTAGAATACTGTTGTATGAAACTCATCACTGACTCTTCTGGATCCGTTCCAAATTTAGGTGCATCCTTGATCCACAGCAGCATATGTATATGAGGAGCACCTCTTGCTTGGTACTCCTTTCTCCAGAAGAAATCCAACACCTCTCCAAGAGGTGGATTCTTCTTATTCATGATGAAAGACATCATAGCTTCAAATCTATGATTGAAGTACCTGCATACATTGACTGGATCCAAAGAGCACAGTTCTCCGGGTGTCTTGAATTCGATGTTTTCGATGTTTGCATTTGCCTCTCGTAGAAATTCAAGTAAGTCTTCCCAGCCATACTCGGCACAGCTCAGAGTGAGGAACCATGTGGGAGTTCCTAAGTTCCTCAGCATACATTTTAAATCACCATGACGACGGTACCGGTACTCATTAGTACCACGCTGACACGCCATGAGATTAATCAGGTGAGAATCCAAAATACTGTCTTGGACATTGACTTTATCCATAAAGTCACTTGCCGACATGTTTTGCATGTGTATACCACTTTTCAAGATGTGGTTCACTGCATATGACAGTCCAGACAGATCGCTTTCAAACAGGAGATGAAACAAATAGGGAATGCATTGTCGAAACCTAGCATCTCCTGCATACAATCGCAAAGTCCGGTATTCAGAAGCAGGAATTTGATGAGGTCGCTCATCATATCTTCCTCCCTGACCTGTTGGAAAAAGCTGTGGGAAACACCGAGCTTCCAAACTTTCCTCCCAAACACTAATGGGACTCCCTTTGGCTTGTTTCATTTGAAACAACTCAATAGCATTCCCCATGACTTCCTTGGAATGCAAAGGATGAACACTATAATGTTCATATATTTCTTCACTAGAACAGGGTTCTACTTTCTCAATTTGACCAGCACACAAATCGCTATCCTCTTCCTCACTTACTTCCTCTTCTACAACATATACATTTTTATAGTATTTATTATTTTTTTTCAAATACAATGTTGCCTTTTTGACTTTCCTAACATCCACTAAATCTTGCCATATTTTCTTATTCTTTGTCGGAACCCCATTAACTAAGATAACCAGAGGTTCCTCTTCCACTTTTTCTACTCCAATTGTGTTAATGTTTTTCTTCAAATCTAGAGGCAAATAAACAACTCTTCCCTTTAATCCTCTCTGTAAATCTGATGGAGGCAATTTCCCTGTCTTTGGCTCCATTCTTACAATAGCCTGAAAGGGATGGATACTTTGAATCAAAATAGATTCATAAGTATTTAAATCCTTCAATTCAGAAGGAATCTCAACCAATTCCAGATTATTATGAACTGCTCTAGCAGGCATCTGGTTTTGATTTAATTTGTTACAACAATAAGTACACACACGTTGATCCAATCCCAAATCAAAACAATTTTCTACCATCAAGTATGTTGTAAAATCCTTCCATTCACTATTATTTTCCCTTTCACTTTTTGCATATAAATCCACTAACTTAGTCTGATTCTTATAATAAGTGCGTCGACAACACACACAAGTGAAATTTGGCCTCTCACTTGATTTCACCTCAAACGTTGCAATTTCCCTCTGGAAATTATCTGTACTGGAAACCTGTACACTATCTTCCACATTACTCTCTTCTTCTTGGTCAATTTCAACATTCTCCTCTTTACTTCCAAAGTAACAAAACTCAATTTCTTCACATATATTCTTCACATCTATTTCAGAACCATGCAAAAGAGCAGCGCATAATTGTTTAAGCATAATTGCTGGACTCTTAGCATAATACAACATTCTAAGTAATTTCCTCACTTTATTATGATGCACTGCTAGCATCCTGAAATGATGAAAAACACTCTGGCATACTCTCCTGGAAAGACAAGCCAGTGAATGCCCATGCAAACCTGTCACTTCTCTCACTCTGCAAGGATCTAATTCTTGCAACAACTTCATTTTCTGCTTCAAACTTTTCTTATTAAATGACCGTATAAAATCACAAAGCAAATTGATGGAATCCTGTCGTACACTGCAAATACTACTACACTTCCAGGTGTACACAGGACCCTTAGGACGTCTTCCTAAAACCTCATTACCTAACACCTCTTCTATCTCTGTTGTCACAAGTTTTTCTTTTTCAACTGGACAACCATCTTTCACTTCATAAGCTCGACCACTGGTGTCAACTGCATGCACCAAATCATTATCCTGGAAATAACTCTCCTCATTAAAAAATGCCTCAGAGCTTGAACTATGCATCCATTCTCCATAAAAAACTTCACAAAAATTACTACGATTAACTATTCTCTTCCATCTACTATTTCTTTTGAAATCATAAATTGCCTTGTTTACCTTCCTAATTCTATTGATTATCAAAATAAATAACTTACGTTTAATTTCAAATGCCTGATCAATGACTTTCTCAACTATTTTTTTTCTCTTATAAAAAACCACTTTCTGTTCACCTTTCTTAATATTTTTTAACAAATTGCCAATTATCCTGTTGCGGAACATTTGTTTACGAATGTCCCTAAACTGTTGTTTCCTTCTACTATCATGCACGGAGTTATCTCTTGCGCTAGCAGTAACATTTTTCATTGGCCTTTCCTTTCCGTTTGAATTGCTTCTCCTTTTCTGGACTGAAACATTTTCTGTAGTAATATTTTTTTTACTACAGATATTTCTTATGAATGTTTTTGTACTCTTACCTGGTGCTTTCTTGGTGACTTGACAAATATTTTTGTTAGAGGACTGCTGCTTTTTTTCATTCACCTGCTGTCTTTGACGTTTTGCAGCCTTTCTCAGTCTTTCTTTGGTTGGCATGCTGAAATCTTCAAATGATCTGCAGTTGAATCTGTGGTAAAATATAATAAAAAATGTTATTAACCACTATTACTCAACAGTAAATCAATAACAGTCATCAAAAACTTAACACACTACTTATCATTTTTACATAGAAGATTTTTTAGTGCTTGGCAAATTTAGATTACAGAAATAGCAGAAAAGAAATGGAATTTATATTCATTTTACCTGTGCTGTTTTATATGTGAATCTGATCTAATTTTATGAGCATATTTTAATATTTTATTGAAGACACTACACATAACCTGTTTTTGAAGGTGTCTTTATTTTTAAATTAAACGGTTTACATTTTTAATTTTTATTTGTTATACATTTTTTTAATAAATGTTCATAGTTCCATAGGCTCAAGCACGTCAGCTTCCCATCTTATGTCATACAATTCTGACAAATCTGCATCCTCATCACGTTCTTCTTGATCCTCAGGATTTAAATCATCCAAGGGATCAACATCCACTGATGTTTCAATTACGAGTTCAATGATGAGGTCGAAATCAACTGATTGCTGATTGTCGCTCATGTTGATGTTGTCTTTATCTTTAAAGAAAGATAACAACAATGAGATGTTGCAGAGTAAGAGACAAATCTCAGAGATTATAATAGTAAAATTGTTTAACAAGAGTAACATTTTGCAGCTATTATTTAGCCATGTCCAGCGATGCTGAGGAGGTGAAGCCTATGTCCAATTTTTCAGTGAACAGGACTCATCTCTTCTTAACCTTGGATACGCCTCACCGACTCTGTGTCCCCTGCACATACTTAAATGTAAAGGGGCAGATTGATGTTAACTAGCACATCCCCAGGAATGCACCAGTTAACGTGCACCGCTGCTCTGCCACCCATGGTGTGCCGCATTTACAATCAGATAGGACAAAGCTGCGTCAAAACCCTGCGCCTGGTTAAAGCAGGCATACGTCTTGACACACGTAGGCTGAAAGCTAAAGCAACAACTAAGTGTTGTGTGCAGATGTTGCAAAAAAGGAAAAATGGCGCTTAAACCGGTAATGAGCCCATGCTAACTTAACACGGTGTAAAGATATCCAGGATCTACATCAGTTTGGGGTTCACAAACCTGGCAGGTACAAGGCACTGAGGCTTTGCACCGTGCATGTCTCATCCCGAATCATATGTTGTTTCTGAATGAAACAATTTCCCAGACCACATGCTTTGGATTGGCTACTTCTAAAAAATTAAACACCCCTACTATCCCGGAGTTAGAGGAATATGATGGTTGGAGTAATTTTACTCGGTTGTCCATTAGTGATTTACAGGCCCTACTCCGTAATTCTTCCTTTAACATTTCCAGTATAAATCCAAAAGGTTGGCTGCTTTGGCAGCGTAGTTCACATTCTTGCAATTTGCTTGGACCCTTCAAACTCTGAAAAATGGTAAAGTTCCCTGGGGATACATGAACGTTTCTTCTTTATTTGCCCCATTCAATTTGACTAACAAACAACGCTTGCTGTCAATGCGTGATGCTTCCTTTTCAATGTTACATATTGAAAGGTTAGAATCTTTGCCTTTTTCAGTGGCAGAGGCCAATGCTGCAACGTGCCTTATCCACGGTTTAATAACGCTGCCTTTTGCTTTATATAAGTTTTCAAATTGTATGAAATATGTACCAATAGGTCGTTATAAACCTTTAGGTAGTGGTTTTCTTCATGAGGTCTGGTCGCTTCCATACACATACAGATGTTTCAAAGATGACCAAGAAGTTTATCTGAATGGAGAGGAATGCACTGAGACGCCAGATCATTCACTAATGTGTAGGCACATACAGTTACACTGTTCATACAACAAAGACCGACCAAATATGGCTTCCGTGTTGCAAGGCACGCCAGTTCCTGCTATCATCCCCACGTTCAAGTTGTTGGAAAATGGTAGTTATTTGATGCTCAATAATGAAGATTGTTGTGGGTTAATTACAAGTATTCCTTTTATCGTAACAGTAAGTGAACGGGTTATTTGCTGCAGAAATGTTCTATTTCCTCCCACACATGAACATAGGGAGTTTTCAATCTGGCCACAAATACCAACCTTGGGTGCAGATTTCAACGGCATGGCAAGAATAAGGGCTCTTTTGTCTCAGAGAGAGGTGGCCTTGAGTTCGGCCCGTGAAACTTTCGTGCTTCACATAGCGAACACCCGTACAGAGGTGCAGGCCCTTTTAAATACTGATTCGCCTTTGCATTTCACCGAGATGGTTCGGACTATCTTTAACGCATCCTCCACAAAGGACCTGCCACATTTTTTTAAAGTTGTTAGCAGTGGTCTCGTGACTTCATTTGAGAAAATCTTTGGAGTTATCCCTGCTTTCTTTCATTCTATTTTTTCCACTTTGTTTGGTGGATTCCCAGTTTTACTTGCATTAGCAGCGGACGCTCTTGTGCTTTTTTACATTTTTAAATATGGATGTCCTTCCTGTGCAAGGTCCCGCCCTGCAGCTGCTGACGCTGTTCCGCAATCGCATGCTTGAATAATATGGCACAATGCCGTTGGCGATATTAAGCACGGCATATGGATTATCTTTTCGATTCTCCTACTTCACCTGTGTCCAGCCTGTATTTCACTGCCTGACCTGTGATTTCGATTGGGCCATTGATTTGTGTCTCTGCAGACCGGTTTCTCCTGACGTCGACTTTAATCAGCTGATGAGTCCTATCATTACTCACGAGTTGGTTTGTCCTGGCGAAAGGATTATGGCTGTGGCATTGATGCATGGACTAATTGGTCCCTGGAATTTACTGGCGGCAACACAGTCTTTCTTGGAACAGAGCTTTCTTGAAAACCCACCGAGCTGTCCTCTGATGGTGATAGAGGATCCGGTGCTGGGAGAGCACGTATGTTCTTTTCCGCTTTTAAGTTGGATGGCTGAACTGTTTTCGGATGAAGACGGTGACTTCCTATTGGAGGCTGTTGCAGCTTATTTTGCATACACAGTTATGTCATAGACCTTTTTCATGTTTTATATGCTGAGTACTAGCATTTCATTGACAATTCATTGACTTATTTGTCAAGTTTTTATTATTTAGCTTGCCTATTGGCTTAAGCCTCGATAAAGTAGTTGGCTGTTTTATTTTTTTTTAGCATTAAATTTTGCTAGTTTTTAATGTTTTACCTTGTGGACCGTGCACATATAAAGTTGCAATCTGCTCTCATGAGATGGCACTTCTATTATCTTATTCAGTTCGTTTCCGGATCATGGGGGGGTGTCATGTAGATCCTGCATATCTTTACACCGTGTTAAGTTAGCATGGGCTCATTACCGGTTTAAACGCCATTTTTCCTTTTTTGCAACTTCTGCACACGACACTTAGTTGTTGCTTTAGCTTTCAACCTAGTAGTTCATCGTGGTTTACATGAGAATAATATGTTATTGCTCTACTATCTGCTTTGCTTGTTAAACTATATCTGTACAGCGAGTGCTGAAGTTTCAAGAACAACACGATACAGAATTGTTATGAGGTCTGATCTCCACGACTTCATAGTCATAACATAAGTGCAGCTTCTGCCAATTCTGGGCATGAGGCGCGTTTTATATTGCTTTGCCGAACACACATACACAACACTTGATGCGGTTCACATGAAGAGAGAGCTGGTGTATGCTGATGTGATTCCTTCAAATCTAGGACACTAAGGTATGGGCCCGCCCTAAACCAACCCAAAGAGACCTTCTTAACAAATAATATAATATGTGTATTAGGGAGGGTGAAATATAAGTGTTGCTAACTCTTATTCATTTACAGCATGTTAACATACTGTCACCATTCGCTTTTTATGTACTAGTAACTATGCTGGTAATTTTGCTACTGATAATATGTGTACTTGTATTATCTAAGATACTACGCCTGAGAAGACGGCATTAGTAAATAAACATTTCAAATGCACATGTGTTCTTCTTAACTCCATGTTCTCGTTTGTAATGAATATATAACGACCGAGTGTTCATGAGTTCCACGTATCCTGAGGTACTGTAAGTTCATGTTCTGAATTGTCTAAAGATTGGGAGTTTGTTATATCCAATGTGACACTGTACCTAGCTTGTTAGGGGGTTTTTGGGTACTAAGGTCAGTTTTGGGGCACCCTAATTCGCCGAGGTTCCAATCCTCTGTGCTTAGTTCTGTGTGAGAACAGAAACCCTACGACAGGGGCACCCCTGAACCTTGCTGGAGCTTCATCACACTTCCGATACAACTCCAGCAATGCGCCACCTTTACGGCACAGATGCGTCACGCATCTGTGCTGTTTTTGCCCCATGGTGCGCCGCATTGTAAATGCAGCACACCATGGGTGTCGGAACAGCGACGCAGGATGACTGGCACATCCCTGGTGATGCGCCAGTCATCATAAATCTATCCCTAAGCTTCTTATCCTGTTAGAGATGAACCGCCATATGTATCATCAAAGTTTTTTGCATTTCCTAAATAGCGAACTTTAAGGAATAAATAGCGATTCTTTACCATTCCTAATTTGCGATGAGCAAATTGCTAATTGCAAATTACCCATTCATTTCCATGGAGCAGAAGACCCATAGGAATGAAGGTGCAATTTGCGATTAGCAATTAGCTCATCGCAAATTTGGAATTTTTTCGAGGGTGCAGGGGTCTCTCAAGAACACCCTGCTGCACCCCTGAAAAAGAAATTTGGAGGCATATGGCGCACATAAATTTTAAAAACATTCCTTTACCTCAAAAACGATTTTCAACTCATAATTTGAAAACACTGCCCACGGGGAAATGACTTAACATGTCCTCAAGACACATGAAAGTGTTTTTTTAAAGCCTTTGCAACTTTTTTGGGTCACTTTTAACATGGCTATGTAACTCAAACAGTCAAAATTTAAATTTACCATGCACAGGTGGGAGCATATTTACAAGGAATTTGCTCCACGGGGAAAGGTCTTTTAATTTAATATTGGAAAAATAACTTCAGAGACACTGAAATGCCTTATAAAGAAACATACACCATTATGTCCTTGTCATAAATTTTAAAAGCATTCCTTTTCCCCAAAAACGATTTATTAAGTCATAATTTAAAAACACTCCACATGGGGAAATGACTTAAAATGTCCTTAAGACACATGAAAGCGTTTTTTGATTGCCTTTGCAGCATGCTTGGGTCACTTTTAACACGGCTATGTAACGCAAACATTCAAAATCTAAATTTGCCATGCACAGGTGGAACCATATTTACAAGCAATTTGCTCCACAGGGAAAGGTCTTACATTAAAATGGAAAAAATAACATCAGAGACACTCAATTGCCTTATAAAGAAGCATACACCATTATGTCCTTGTCATAAATATTAAAACCATTCCTTTTCCTCAAAAACGTTTTACAAGTCATAATTTGAAAACACTCCACAGCTCCTATGCACATAAAAACCCTGTCAGTACTAATACTTCACATTTTCTCCAATTACAATTTCTCAAAGAAACACAATCTATTTGTAAAACACTTGACACAAAGCAACATTTGAAAAACACAACTTTCTTCATAATTTTCTCCTTAAAGCACACTATTCTGTATCTAAATTAAAGAAATCTTTTCTCACCTAAGCAAATACTTTGAGTTTCAAAACAGTCTCAGAAACACACCAATTTGTCTTCAGCAGAGCAAAAGGTATGCACTCCAGAGTCTGCAGCTATCAAAAGCACAGAAATGCTGTAATTCTTCACACATATCTCTCATGTCACCCAATCAAAACTCTTCCCTCACTTTTTTTCAAATTAAAACCCTTCCCCCCCCCCTCTGCCCTCTCTGCTTTTTTTGCATAGCAACCACCTCTTGGAAGACCTCTGGTGTTTGCAAGTTCACACAACAATGTTGCAATTGAACTCTGAACTCTCAGTGCACCTGCATATCCAGTGCATTCTTTCATTTAATGATTTTTTCTTCACCACTCAAAATACATCTTTCAAAGAACTCATCCATGCACCCTAACTTTCTGTTTTCAGTAATCAAAATCCACCAATCACTCTTACTGCTTCATTAACACAGAAACTCCACAGTTTTTTTCATTTTACACTCTTATTTTTTCAACTGCCATTTCATTGCCACACTTCATCTGACTGCAGGAGAACCTTCTCTCACCATGTTTTCTGTCTGGATTGTTGGACATAGTTACATCTATTGGGCTCAGAGCTACGCTGAGAACAGGAATTTACCTAACCTCAATTTACAAGATGTGGAAATTAAGTGGTTTGGCCACAGAGGATTAAAATGTCACCAATTGATACCATTCGTGAAAACCTTTATGCATTTGCCAAAACCTGACCTGTTAATTGTGCACTGTGGAGGTAATGATTTGGGCACTTTGACTGGGGTAGGTCTGGAAATGCTTTTAAAGGACACCTTTGAGCAATTGATGGCACTTTTTCCTCAGACTGCCTTGGTATATTCAAATATATGCCAAAGACAGAAATGGAGATGGTCGAACCAATTTTGTCCACAAATTGAGAAGTCGAGGAAGCATGTAAACAAATCTGTTTCAGCTTACATGAGAGACCATGGAATGGGCTCCTTGTACAACAATAACTTGCGTTACTACATGCAAGATATCTACAGAGGAGATGGAGTTCACTTCTCAGATGAGGGCAACAGAATTTTCATTCTGAATTTAAAAATGTGCATTGGTACCTACTTATAAGTACCTAAATGTACCATAAACCCAAAAGCTCTTCTCAGAGCTACCCTACATCTGATCACTCACAATTATTATTTTACTCTAACTTTTTTCACTAATTTTCAACAAAGTACGCTCCCCAGAACGCTTCCCGGTTCGCGAACCGGACGCTCCCCACGCAAAAAAACGAAAAAAAATTATTTATTTTTTTGCCCTGCGGGGCCCTTTTAAAGCCTCCACATCAAACCTAGGGGGTCAGGGAGGATCTACTATGCCCCCTTATGGTCATTTGCCCCTTCGCTTTGGCCTCCTCTTGTCTCTCGATCCTACCAAGAGACAAGATGGCGGCCGCTACGGACTGTTTGGAATGTTTACAGACGCCGGAGAACCAATCAGCTTCGCAAAGCTCCGTAACGCAAAAAGTACGCGAAGCGGAGCGCTGTTACAGATATATATCTTTTTTTGAACGTTAATTTCTCAAAATCCACTGGAGCACATATATTGAGACATAGCAAAGGCACATCGGGCTACCAGTCCCTACAATTTTGCCAAGTTTCGTGCAAATCCATTCAGCCGTTCGATTATTATTATTATTTTTTTTTTTGCCCCGCGGGGCCCTTTTAAAACCTCCACATCAAACCTAGGGGGTCAGGGAGGATCTACTATGCCCCCTTATGGTCATTTGCCCCTTCGCTTTGGCCTCCTCTTGTCTCTCGATCCTACCGAGAGACAAGATGGCGGCCGCTACGGACTGTTTGGAATGTTTACAGACGCCGGAGAACCAATCAGCTTCGCTTCACAAAGCTCCGTAACGCGAAAAGTACGCGAACTGGAGCGCTGCCCGTTCCGCTGTTACAGATATATATCTTTTTTTGAACGTTAATTTCTCAAAATCCACTGGAGCACATATATTGAGACCTAGCAAAGGCACATCGGGCTACCAGTCCCTACAATTTTGCCAAGTTTCGTGCAAATCCATTCAGCCGTTCGGGCTAAAAGTGAGGCCAACCGCCCTATGGAAAACTCAATGTTAAAAACACGTTTTGGGACCCCCCTTTTTTCTCGGCCCCCCCTTGACGAAACCCCCCCAACTTTTCAGGGGCTGCTCAGAAACAAAATGTTCCATTTTCCTGAAAATTTCAGCCAATTCCGTCCACAAACGCCAAAGTTATTAGACATAGAATTTTCAAAAATCCCATAGAGAAAAAATCCTAACTATATATACCTACTGGCGACCGTAAAACAAAGGAACCTCGGTTCGAAGAGGCACACTGCCTCGTTGTGGCAAAAGGATTCACTTCTCTTGGAGTTAAAATAAAAAAGCCTTACGCGTTTCGGAGCTTGTTGTGCTCCTTGTTAAGCGCATGACACACTGTTGGTAATATTTCGAAATGAGCACAGGAAAGCCTACTAAGGCAACAAGTACAAACTACAGATCCCAGCATGCCACATTTGTTGATACTCACCTGTTGTCCATTGAAAGGCGAAATAAATTACATGCTGGCTGAAGTGCTCCTTATATTTACCTGCGCCGTGACATGGAATGCCTGTGAACAAGGAGCACAACAAGCTCCGAAACACGTAAGGATTTTTTATTTTAACTCCAAGAGAAGTGAATCCTTTTGCCACAACGAGGATCCGGTTTCAGTGTGCCTCTTCGAACCAAGGTTCCTTTGTTTTACAACGATATATATATATATTACCTACTGGCGGTCGCCAGTAGGTAGTTATAGTTAGGATTGATTTCCATAGGAAATCCGCAACATTCTATTGGGAATAACTTTGGCGCCGGTGGACGAATCTTCGCAAATTTCAAAAAGAAGATGGCCCGCTCCGCTCCTTCCCTGAAAGTTTGGGGGGGATTCGTCAAGCAGGGGCCAAGATAAAAGGGGGTCCCAAAACGTGTTTTCCCCTTGTTAATTTCCATAGGGCGGTTGGACTCACTTTTAGCCCGAACGGCTGAATGGATTTCCACAAAACTTGGCAAAATTGTAGGGACTGGTAGCCCGATGTGCCTTTGCTATGTCTCAAGATATGTGCTCCAGTGGATTTTGAGTAATTTAGGTTAAAAAAATATATATATATGGGCGGAGCCTAACCACACATCTGATCTGATTGGCTGTCAGCACTTCATCCAAGAAGTGTTGGCACCCATCTTGGGACCAATATACATGATAGCACCTCATTAAAAAGCATTGTAGTTAATAGAGGGTTTTAGGACTTTAGATACATTATAAATCATTTGTTGATGGTACCATACTCATTTTAGGAATTGTGGTGTGTTCTAAGGTGATTTTACCATGTGAAAAAGCCTTCTGCTGTGATATCAGGAATCATGTTTGAAAGAAAACTAATATCTCATGATTTTCCCACAGTGGTTTGGAAGGGGATCTATAAGCTAAACTGAAAGCATATTTTCTGTAAATTCACATTATCTTTCTCAGTCATGTGAGAATGAAGTCTGACATTCTCAGTAAAACATGTACATCCAACAAGGACAGCGACTGTCAGTTGATTCCTTTGTGTTCTACTGCAGCCTCCTATAGTGTTCTAAAGAACAACTAGAGCGCTAACAGTCCTACTTATTACAAAGGTATAGCAAACCTGAAGCCATCGTGATGGGAATAAAGTGGTGACTCTTAAAACATTTAATTTAAAAAGGAACAAAATGAGGGGGTATATTATGCCATAGAAAGTATTATTAGTGCTGCAAAAAGAAAAAATAGGGCACATTTTGAGTGACTTCTCAAATCCTCTTCTATTTCATTAAAACATTCTGACATGCAGTCTCTCAAGATGGCCACCAGAGACAAAAGAGCCCAAATGTAGCCCAAATATCACCCAGATGTAGCCCAAGTATAGCCCAATGACAGAATGTCCCAGAGTGTTCTAAAGAACAACTAGAGCGCTAACAGTCCTACTTAATAGAAAGGTATGGCACACCTGGAGCCATCTTGATTGGAATAAAGTGGTAACTCTTAAAACATTTAATTTAAAAATGAACAAAATGAGGGGGTATAGTTTGCCATAGAAAGTATGATTAGTGCTGGAGAAAGAAAAATTAGGGCACATTTTGAGTGACTTCTCAAGTCCTCTTCAATTTCATTAAAAAATTCTGACATACAGTCTCCCAAGATGGCCACAAGAGACAAAAGAGCCTAAATGTAGCCCAAACATCACCCAGATGTAGCCCAAGTATAGCCCAATGACAGAATGTCCCAGAGTGTTCTAAAGAACAACTAGAGCGCTAACAGTCTTACTTATGACAAAAGTATGGCACACCAGAAGCCATCTTGATTGGAATGAAGTGGTAAGTCTGAAAACATTTAATTTAAAAAGGAACAAAATGAGGGGGTTCATTTTGCCATAGAAAGTATGATTAGTGCTTCAGAAAGTTAGGGATCATTTTGAGTGACTTCTCAAATCCTCTTCTATTTCATTAAAGAAATTCTGACATGCAGACTAAAACATGCACTTTGAATACCAGCAGCAGACTTCCCTGGTGAGCAGTAGCTTTACTACAGTGATCTAATGAGCAACTAGAGTGCTAACATTCAGAATTTATGGCAAATGTGTGACACATCTGAATGCCTTCTTGATGGAACCAAAGTACACAAGCATTGAAAATGCAATAGATCTCGCCCTCGTTTAAGTTAAAGCCATTCTGTTTGTAATGAGGTGGCTTTTTAGCTTTGCTTTTATTAGTGTTTTTTAAACTTTCATGTAAATAACATGCATCTGTATGCATATATGTATATGTATGCATGCATTTATATTTGTATTTATATAGATATACAGATTATATATGTTTATATATGTATGTATATATATATATATATTCACTGAAAAAACCATAGGTTATAGACCATATATAGTTAGGAATTAGCATTTAAAAAACCTTATTTTACTCACACAAAACCATTGAAATTCCATATATAGTTAGTTGCACTAACTATATATCGCGCACCCGCAATCCACTGCTGATGATGTCACATATTACATCATTCATGACATGGTCAGTGACATCACTGATGACATCACTGATGACAACATCCAGTGATTATGTGTTTCTGTAAAGTTTAAATATGTTTTACATATTGAAGAATGAGTGGATGTATAAGTGTCTGAATGAAGGTTTTAGTAGGTGCGTGATTGACTGTATGAGTGAGTGATTAAATGCGTCTTACTGAATGCACGGGTTAGTGACTAAACTGTCTGAAAGTGTGCATCAGTATCTCTGTTGTTGTGCAAGCTGCTGCATGTGTTGATCAGTAGCTATATAAGTAGCTATATGGGTTATTGATTGGTTGCACAAGTATTTGTATGGGAGACTGAGTGTGTGTATGGCTGGCTGGGAGGTGTGTGACTCTGTGCAGATCAATGTGTACTTGTATCAGTGATTCTATAAGAGAGTAACTATGTGTTAGTATATGTTTCAAAAATGTAAGGTGTTCTGTGTTTAACTGTATAGATGAGAAAATGGAAGTGTGATTGATTCTTTTCAGGACTGTCTAGGTGTGTGAGTAACTCCATGAATGAGTGGCAGAGTGTGAGTGTCTGTATAAGTGTATGAGTGCATATGATAGTGTTGTAAAGATGAGTGATTGTATGTATGAATGATTGTATAAGTGAATGTGTGTGTAGACATAGGAATCAGTGAGTGCGTATGTAGTAACTAGTATTGGTGTGTCAATGGTTTCAAAAATGATACTCTCTATTTAACACTGGGTGTAACGGAGGTTACATTACAGTGTGAGGAGATGCATTGTATTATCACATGAATGATATCATCAGTGATGTGATCATTGATGTCAAGTGTGATGTCATCAGTGATGTCATTTAAGATGTCATCAGTGATGTCATCAGTGATGTCACTGACCATGTCATGAATGATGTAATATGTGACATCATCAGCAGTGGATTGCGGGTGCGCGATATATAGTTAGTGCAACTAACTATATATGGAATTTCAATGGTTTTGTGTGAGTAAAATAAGGTTTTTTAAATGCTAATTCCTAACTATATATGGTCTATAACCTATGGTTTTTTCAGTGAATTTTCAAGGTTTTGTAAATGCTAATTCCTAACTATATATGGTCTATAACCTATGGTTTTTTCAGTGAATTTCAATGGTTTTTTAATAGCAAATATCATAAGCTGTCGAATGTCAAGTACGTGGTAAGTAAAAACATTTTCGTGTTTATGCACACTGATCTGCTTTGAATGCTGCCCCCCACCCCTCATTTCTATTAGGAGTACTCTCTCTTTGCAGATAGTGAAGGGTAGTTAACGCAGCCCTTTGCCCCCTTTGTAATCCGTCGTGCCTGCTTCTCTCTCCATTTGATTGATTGTTCTCTTTGGTTCATTCTCTATTTACAAACAAGCACAGAGTCAAAATACTCTGTTTAGTCTTTGCAGATAGCGAAAAACCGTGTAAAAAAACAAAAGGAATTGAGCAAAATCAGTAGGCCACTAATGGGATCTCTTTTTGACCTCGCTAAAATAGAAACATTAGGAACAACCTGTTGAAAATAGCAATGCGTATGTACATAAGCGGCGTTCATTTGTGTTCACAGTACCCCTTGTTGATTGTTTGAATCGAGCATTGAATTGTTCGAAGTTGGTTCTCTTAAGGATCTTCTCTGCCTGCAAACGAGGAAGAATAGGAATATTCTCTCTCCCTTTGCAGATAGTGAAGGGTAGGTAACGCAAGCCTTTAACACGTCGTACCTATTTCATTCCTCATTGATTGATTGATTGTCCGAACATTGACTGTTTGGGAATTAGTTCTTTTTGGAGGTATTCCCTGTTTGCAAATAAACGTAGGAAAATCTTTGCAAGTAGTGAAAGGGTACGTAATGCGGACCTTTCTCCCCCGTTGTAATCTGTCATGCCTATCTACTCCCCACTGATTGATGCACCTGTTTCACCCGGACCATTTACTAGACATACGTCATCTGGCCCGACCAGAGAGCACCCCTAGTGAAAAGGACATATGCAATAATAACGAAGTGATCACTGTATCCTGTTAACAGAAACTTTAGCATGAAACAACCTGGAAAGAAAAGAATAGGAAATCGAAAATCAGTAGGCCACTGATGAACATGAACTTTTATTAAACAACGAACAAAGAAACGATAACATAACGTAATGATAAAACCTATTAATGTCCTAGAAACAAGAAAACGTTCGAAATATGCCAGTGGTGAGAGACCAGAAAAACAGTAAGAGAAACCAAATCACCCCTCGCTGTCCCACCGCCTGCCACGCCCAAAAAATCGATAGACTAGGGAAAATGCAAGTCAGTAGAACATCCGCCCCCACTCTGGAAACTTCCAAGGTGGGGCAGGGTTCCGGCTACGCCTAGCCGGGAGCAGCCCATATAAGGCAGGTCCTGCTGCCATACCTCGGCCAGGAGATCCTAACGTAGGGTGTAGCCGGAGGAGAGGCCGAGACCAGCGGGACCCGGCCAGGGGATTGCCTTTACAACGCTGAACAGTTGCAGGGGGGGGGGAATGTCTCCTCGACCCTCCCCTCTCTCTCCCAGTCCGGCCGCGGTGGCCCTTGAGAGTTGCAGGTAGTCCCGCCACATGCTCTTCCGGTCCGGCCACCAACGGTCGGGGGGCCGAGGCCGACGGGATCCGGCTGCAGCCAATAAACCAAGAAACCCGTTCATGGGGCCAGAGCCAGGGGCGTCCGGCCGACATCTACCGGAAGCCCGGCCCGAAGACGGACGGGACACTTCTTCTTTCTTGTATAATTGCTGCAACAACCCTGGGGGGGGATGTCTTGCACACGCCTCCGACCCCCCCCCCCTCGTCCTCATCGCCTGGTCCGGCCATAACAAATCTCAAGCGAGACGCCGTGGGGTGCACTGGGAGGGAGAGACGGTGCGAACAGGCCTCTCCCGCCTCCCCAGGTGGAGGCTTCCCAGCTGCACCCTCAGCGCTCCAGGCGCCCGGAAAAGGGTTCTTCCACTGTGGCCATGCTGCAACGTCTCGCCCGGCAGGGTGGAGCCCGTCCGCTCATTTGACCCCGCGATCGCCAGTAGCTACCGAACTCTCAAAATGGCGGTCGACCTGGCAAGAGCGGGCCCAGCATAAAGAAATGGCCCGGTCACTGGTTGACTCCACCACCGTAGTCCTCCACGACCTTGAAGATTCTAGAGGAGCCGCGGGAGTCTCCGACCCCCGATGGGGAATGACTGCCATGATCACCCGTGGAGTGACGAAACTGTATCCGCGGGACGTCGGCGCCAGCCTCACTTTGAATTACTAGAATCCTGCAGACCTCACTTCCGGTGAAAGCACAGTGTGACCCGGTAGGAAAAATTGTTGCACCCCCTCCCCTTTTTGACTGATAGTTCAAACCACCGATCCTTTCCTTTGCCCTTTTAACGGAACTTTGGACTGCCTCCCCCTCTTTTACATTTTGTAGAGAAAACAAAACATTAACCACTACAATAACATAGCAGTTGACACCAGAACTGTTTTCAAATTGAAAACCAACAACATCTTCAACAGAATCCTTTTTGTTTCTGCTGTGACCCTGCTACAGCACAGGCATTGTCCCCAGCAGTTATTCTGCAATGCCGGTAAGAATAGCTGTGGTGCCTACTGGACTCACTCACCCCCGCGGCGCCCCACGCCGTTATTTGCTGGGCGGCAACTTGCTAGACATCACTTTCGTGCCATCTAGATTTCAGCGCGTTCTGCTGCCTTGGAACTATTCGCACAACAGACCGCTACTGACAAGAATATTTCATTATTGGTGCTGTCAATTTCAATAAATCTATTGGATAATTCAAAAGAAATTGCCACGGTCTCTTCGTTGTTTAAATGTTTTTACTGTTTTTGTTTTGTTGTATATATTTATATGTTATTAAAGTTTTATATTCCTACTACTTTGTTGGAGTGCTATATATTTTTAATGTGACACATAATTGTAAAAACTTTGATGTACAAAGAGTGATTCCTGGAATCTTCCGCTTCAGGCTCGGTCCCCTCCCCAATCACAATACAGGATGGTTTTCAGATAGTAGGAACACGTGTGGTGTGACGGATCTCATCGGGTGTGGGCCTTCATCTACTATAACTCCTTTGAAGAGGGGTGATTCTTTACAGCTGGGGCCATAAACTACATCTGCAGGGCTAGCTGATAGCCTGGACAATCGGACACAGAGGAAGAGGAGTGTCAGAGGGTGCGGTAGTGAATAGGGCGAAAGGGAGGTGTCGGGCGGGCACAGTGTGATTCTCAGGGAAGAGCAGCGCAGATGGGGGGAGGTTTATTGCCCATGCATAAGACAGAGAGCGGGGGTGACCAGTGCCTGGGGAAGATGCTTGCGAGGGTGAGGAGCCATGCTACGAATCGACAGCGTGCAGAGAGTGGGTCTGGTCAAGACATCTAAAATGGCTGCCGTGCACGACAAAAGTGTGGCATTTCAAAAAAGGCAAGATGGCGCAGACAATGTTTTTCAACACTTCCTCATTTCCTTCGAATCGAACGTTAACAGACGTTGGGGCATATTACCAAAGTTAAGCGATATTTATCGCTAACGATGCTTACCAACGAATTTATTACCGCTAAGCATCATCAGAAATTATCGAAGATAAACCTTGCTATTATCAAGGTTTATCACAAATGCGATAATAAACGGCCGCAATGCATGAATATCGCTAAAAACTCAGCGATATTCATACATTACCGAGCTAATGCTCTTAGCCATGTTATCCACCTCCCATTGGATAACATGGCTAAGAACTGCTCAGGGCAGGTGTTACTTTTTGGAGATATTCGCGCTTAGCGCGAATATCTCCAAAAGTTGGTAATAGGAGATAGATATCTTGCATGTTGTAATGCAAGTTATTGTGGTATATGGAACTCATACCATAATCTCTCAGGAAAGCAGAAACTGATCCTTTTGGGACCGCCTAAAAAGGCCTAGGGGGTGAGGAGTACTCTACTTTGCCCCCTTTTCACGTTCCGAACTATTTTATTTTACTCTCTTCTGTAATTACACAAAATAGCAGCGATAAGATGCATCGGAGACACACAGTGAGAGAAAGGAGGCCGGAGATGAAGAAGAGATGTCAAATACACATTGGAGATAATATAGTGGCAGAAGGGAAGTAAATATGAGTAAACTTACCATGTAACATAAAAATGTTGCACTCTATACTATAAGTCTCATTTTATACTACAATCACTTCGCTACAACCTCATAAATTAAAAATAAAAATGAATAATGTCTCAAACAATTTTTGATTTCTAAATATAAATTTATTCTTCAGAATTTTCTAAATTTGAAAGAACTAGTAACATGTCCTCATCAGCAATGTCCTCATGAAAAGTCTCCAATAATGATTCTTGTAACTCTATGGTCTCCAAACACTCGATAAATTCGCCATCAAGAGATTGATCAAAAAAATCATTCAAGTCATCTCCTCCTTCTGACAATATTTCATTATTGGTGCTGTCAATTTCAATCAATGTAGTGGAATCATTCAAGTCATCTCCTCGTGACAATATTTCATTATTGGTGCTCTCAATTTCAATCAATGTAGTGGAATCATTCAAGTCATCTCCTCCTTGTGACAATATTTCATTATTGGTGCTGTCCATTTCAATCAATCTAATGGAATCATACAAGTCATCTCCTCCTTGTGACAATATTTCATTATTGCTGCTCTCAATTTCAATCAACGTAGTGGAATCATTCAAGTCATCTCCTTGTGACAATATTTCATTCTTGGTGCTGTCCATTTCAATCAATCTAATGGAATCATACAAGTCATGTCCTCCTTGTGACAATGTTTCATTATTGGTGCTCTCAATTTCAATCAATGTAGTGGACGATTCAAAAGAAATTGCCACGGTCTCTTCATTGTGAGCCATTTTATTTTGAAATTGCTTGCTGTAAATTGCAGAAAAAAATAATCACTTTCATTTATCGTTTTTAGTAATACATAATATAAAACTAACTTTATCAAGTATTTAGTATAACAGAAGGACTGCAAATAAATAACAGAAAACATTTTTCAAATTATCTTCAAGTGTACAACATAGTTCCCCTTACAAATTAACAACTCACCTTTTCAAAAGTAGGAAAAGTGTTAGTACTGTGTAAATCAAACACCAGAAATTCACCACCAAAAATTCCTCACAAATGTACCTCAGACAGTAGTATCACAAAATGGCTGTGGTTTCCTCTCATTTGACATATATACATAACCAATTAACTTTCATCACACACAAATACAAAACCAAAGTAACATTTTAATTGGTTCTAAATTTCAACACTTTCAAATGTGTTTTCCCCATGCAATTTTCCATAGGACATTTACATACGTCTACAGCCTGAATGGCTGAACGGAATTACACCAAACTTGGCAAAATGGTACATCAAACCTAAGAGGTCAGGAAGGATCTACTATGCCCCCTTATGGTCATTTCCCCCTTCGCTTTGGCCTCCTCTTGTCTCTCAATCCTACCGAGAGACAAGATGGCGGCCGCTACGGACTGTTTGGAATGTTGACAGACGCCGGAGAACCAATCAGCTTCGCAAAGCTCCGTAACGCGAAAAGTACGCGAAGCGGAGCGCTGTTACAGATATATATCTTTTTTTGAACGTTAATTTCTCAAAATCCACTGGAGCACATATATTGAGACCTAGCAAAGGCACATCGGGCTACCAGTCCCTAATATTTTACCAAGTTTCGTGCAAATCCATTCAGCCGTTCGATTATTATTATTATTTTTTTTTTTTGCCCCGCGGGGCCCTTTTAAAACCTCCACATCAAACCTAGGGGGTCAGGGAGGATCTACTATTCCCCCTTATGGTCATTTGCCCCTTCGCTTTCGCCTCCTCTTGTCTCTCGATCCTACCAAGAGACAAGATGGCGGCCGCTACGGACTGTTTGGAATGTTGACAGACGCCGGAGAGCCAATCAGCTTCGCTTCACAAAGCTCCGTTGCGCGAAAAGTACGCGTAGCGGAGCGCTGCCCAGTCCGCGGTTACAGATATATATCTTTTTTTGAACCTTAATTTCTCAAAATCCACTGAAGCACATATATTGAGACCTACAAAAGGCACATCGGGCTACCAGTCCCTACAATTTTGCCAAGTTTCGTGCAAATCCATTCAGCCGTTCGGGCTAAAAGTGAGGCCAACCGCCCTATGG
The DNA here is from genome assembly GCF_964261635.1 of Lissotriton helveticus. Taxonomy (NCBI): domain Eukaryota; kingdom Metazoa; phylum Chordata; class Amphibia; order Caudata; family Salamandridae; genus Lissotriton; species Lissotriton helveticus. The sequence continues at coordinate 2,053,186,344 of NC_136061.1, forward strand.
AAAACTCAATGTTAAAAACACGTTTTGGGACCCCCCTTTTTTCTCGGCCCCCCCTTGACGAACCCCCCCCAAATTTTCAGGGGCTGCTCAGAAACAAAATGTTCCATTTTCCTGAAAATTTCAGCCAATTCCGTTCACAAACGCCAAAGTTATTAGACATAGAATTTTCAAAAATCCCATAGAGAAAAAATCCTAACTATATATACCTACTGGCGACCGCCAGTAGGTAATATACATACACATACATATATATAAATGCATATGCATATATATATGTGTATATGTGTGCGTGTAGAGAGAGGTAGAGAGGTAGAGGTGTAGAGGTACAGAGGTAGAGGTAGAGAGGTAGCTGTAGAGAAGTAGAGACTAGTAGAGAGAGAAGTAGAGAGAGGTAGAGAGGTAGAGAGTAGAGAGTGAGTAATAGAGAGTGAGTAGTAGAGAGTAGTAGAGTGCATAGTAGAGTGAGTAGTAGAGAGTAGTAGAGAGTAAGTAGTAGAGAGTAAGTAGTAGAGTGAGTAGTAGAGAGCAGTAGAGAGTGAGTAGTAGAGAGTAGTAAAGAGTGAGTAGTAGAGAGTAGTAGAGAGTGAGCAGTAGAGAGTGAGTAGTAGAAAGTAGTAGAGAGTGAGTAGTAGTGAGTGAGTAGTAGAGAGTAGTAGAGAGTGAGTAGTAGAGTGAGTAGTAGAGAGTGAGTAGTAGAGAGAGAGTAGTAGAGAGTGAGTAGTAGAGAGTAGTAGAGAGTGAGTAGTAGAGTGAGTAGTAGAGACCAGTAGAGAGAGAGTAGTAGTGAGTGAGTAGTAGAGAGTAGTAGAGAGTGAGTAGTAGAGTGAGTAGTAGAGAGTGAGTAGTAGAGAGAGAGTAGTAGAGAGTGAGTAGTAGAGAGTAGTAGAGAGTGAGTAGTAGAGTGAGTAGTAGAGACCAGTAGAGAGAGAGTAGTAGTGAGTGAGTAGTAGAGAGTAGTAGAGAGTGAGTAGTAGAGTGAGTAGTAGGGAGTGCGTAGTAGAGAGAGAGTAGTAGAGAGTAGTAGAGTAGTAGAGAATGAGTAGTAGAGAGTGAGTATTTGAGAGTAGTGGAGTAGGAGAGAGTAAGTAGTAGAGAGTAGTGGAGAATATTCCAAAGTTTGGCACAGCACCACTTGCACAATAAGTCCAATCAAATCATATCACTTAGAGTCCTTATTGAAGCGCTGAATCTTGGTGTATATTCAAATGCTTTTATTTTCCTTAAGTTTATGTACCACAGCCAGCCAAAACATTTCGTTCTGTACAACAGAACTTCTTCAGGGCGTTCTTATTTCCTTCAAGTTATGTCGGTATCCTGTTGTCATATAACTAGATATTTCTTCCAAATGTTAGACGAGACGTAAGTACATTCTTATTCAAAGTGACTAGGTATCAATTTTACCCACACAATTCGGGCAGACTTGAGTAATTTATAGCATCCTCAAAGTCAGTCTTTCAAAAATTCCAAAGTATAGGACATGATAATCCAAATCCAAATGTTTCTCAAGAAAAGTCATTTTCAATCGTTCGGAATATCGGTGTTTGGGCAGATATGACCCAGGGACCCCCAGTATGCAAGGGGAATTAGTCCCCCCTCTGCAAACGCGCCAGTGGCCTGCGTTGCAGAGAGGTGTAAAAAGGGGCATAGCCTCATTACACCTCTGTGCAATGCAGCCCCCTGGCGCATACTGGAGGTTCCAGGTGGGCTAGTTGGCCCCCAGGGACCCCTAGTATGCAAGGGGAATCAGTTCCCCCTCTTCAAACATGCACGGGGGCTGCGTTGCAGAGAGGTGTAAAAAAGGGTGTGGCCTCATTACACCTCTCTGCAATGCAGCCCCCTGGCGCATACTGGAGGCTCCTGGTGGGCTAGTTGGCCCCCAGGGACCCCCAGTATGCAAGGGGAATTAGTTCCCCCTCTGCAAACGTGGCAGGGGGCTGCGTTGCAGAGAGGTGTAACAAGGGGCATAGCCTCATTACACCTCTGCAATGCAGCCCCCTGGCGCATACTGGAGGTTCCAGATGGGCTAGTTGGCCCCCTGGGGCCCCCAGTATGCAAGGGGAATTAGTTCCCCCTCGTCAAACATGCACGGGGGCTGCGTTGCAGAGAGGTTTAAAAAGGGGCGTGTCTTCATTACACCTCTCTGCAATGCAGTCCCCTGGTGCATACTGGAGATTCCTGGTGGGCTTTCAGGTCTTATATAGTTAGGAATTAGCATTAAAAAAAACGTTGAAATTCACTGAAAAAACATAGGTTTCAGGCCTTATATAGTTAGGAATTAGCATTTAAAAAACCTATGAAATTCACTGAAAAAACCATAGGTTTCACACCAGTTATAGTTAGGAATTAGCATTTAAAAAACCTATTAAATCCACTGAAAAAACCATAGGTTTGACACCAGTTATAGTTAGCTGGAAATTTTACTGACATAAAACCATTGAAATTCCCACGTTATAGTTAGTTGGACTCACTATAACTTGCGCGCCTGCAATGTACTGCTGATGACGTCACATATTACATCACTCATGACATGGTCAGTGACATCACTCATGACATCACTGATGACACCATCCTTGTGACAGAGTGACAGAACTCCTTTCAGTGTAATGTAACCCTTGAAACACATATTCAAAAATAGAAACTAAAATTTTCAAAAAAATAGAGATACCCATACCAGTTACAACAACCAATTCAGTAATACCACCATCTATATACACATCCACTCATTCACCAACAGTTCTATTTATTCACTCATACATATATTCACTCATCATATGTAGTGAAACACCTATACATCCTGTTACACACCGACAGTCATCCAAAAGTTACTCACACACATAATCACACATGCAAATAAACTATTGAACATCCATTTATTTGCATATACAGCTATGTTATGTTATGTTATGTTATGTTATTTATTCTTTTGTATAGCGCAACGGTTACTCAAAAAGAGTGTCCCGGCGCTTTAGGTAAGGCTATACACACACTACCACCTTACTTCTAAGGAAACTTACACATACTTACTCTCTTAAACAATCACTTATAGAAACACATACTTATTTAAACAAGAACTCTTTCAATCTCTCACTCTCACATATACTCACTTATATACATCAATACTCACATATACTAGATTAAAACATATGTAGTTACCGATAAAGACACTAGTGAGACAGTCTTTCACTCACTAACACACACATATACACACTCATCCACCCATACAGTCCTGCACATATGCTGTCTTCAAAACACATACAGTGAGTCAGTCATTGATGCATCTATGTGCTAAGTAACACCCCCACCAAACCATACAGACACTCATACTGATACTAAAAAAAACATCTAATAACCCATATACACAAACATGTAGCTACTCACCAACCCATGCAGCCACTTATACACAAAGTGAAACACTGATACAAACATTTAAATATTTAAACAATACTCGCTAATATATGTATTCAGTAAGATACACTTAATAAGCCAGTTAACCAATCAATTTAAAAAAAAAACATCCATTAAGACACTTATTTAAACATTTATTCTTCCATCGACCTTTACATATACATATATAAAACATATTTATTTTTCAGAAAGACACACATTCACTGGATGGTGTCATCAGTGATGTCATGAGTGATGTCACTGACCATGTCAAGAGTGATGTAATATGTGACGTCATCAGCAGTGCATTGCAGGCGCGCAAGTTATAGTGAGTCCAACTAACTATAATGTGGGAATTTCAATGGTTTTATGTCAGTAAAATTTCCAGCTAACTATAACTGGTGTCAAACCTATGGTTTTTTCTAAGCATGGGCGTAAAATCCGTTACGCTCGCGGATTTTTCGTATTTTCGGGGAATCCGCAATCCGCGAACTCTCGCGGATGCGGCGAGAATACGCAAAATCCGCGCGAAGCGGATTTTTTGTTTGTGTTCGCACTGCTCGCGCTGCTCGCGGTCCGCGGCGCGGGCAGGAACAATCTCGCACTAGCGAAAGTACAAAAATTACTTAGTAAAGGAAGTGGCCCAGTCTCCAACTTCCTGTTCCTGTCCAGCAAGCTCCTCCCATAGGGGTGGGGTGAAGGAAGTGCCCCAGTCTCCAACTTCCTGTTCCTGTCCAGCAAGCTCCTCCATTTCCTGGCCACTTTTCGATCATTCTTGACTGGGAAGGATTACTTTTTGTGGTTGCTGCTGGATATTTGGATTTGAGGCTTTTTGGATTAATTTTGGATTCGAATTTTGATTTCACAAAGAAGTAAGTTGATGTTGTTTGTTTGTGGTGATTTTTGTGTGTGGTTTTTTTTTCGACTTTTTGGGGGGAAAATCTGCAAGTTCGCGAGCTGAGGATGTTTTTGCTTGTGTTCGCACTGCTCGTGTCCCGCGCAGCAACAATCTCGCACTCGCGAAATTGTAAAAATTACAATTCTGCTGCACATGAATTGAAAACCACCAGGCTTATTTATGGGTGCATGGATGATACAACTGTTTTGTTGAAATTATTTTTGTTAACATGATTCTGTGCTCTGATGTCATCCATTATGCCCAGGGGGGCCCAGAATCGGTCTGTTCGCGGATTTTGTGGGTTTTTGCCACGTTCGCGCCGTGAAGCAACAATCTCGCACTCGCGAAATTGTAAAAAATGCAATTTTGCACCGGAAAACCACCAGCAGGCAGCATAAGCCTTCTGAAAATGGATGGATGGCATTGGATTGTGGTGATTTGATTTGTGTTGTGTGTTTTCACTTTTTGGAGTAGGGGTTGGGTGCTGGCTATGTTGGTGGTGGCCATTTTGAGGCATGGTCCTGGCCATGTGGATGGGGGGGTCAAGCGGCCATTTTGAAGGCAGGCAGTGAGCTATGAGACATAGGCCTACACCCATTGTGCCTTGCTTTCACCCATGGTGCCCAGGCGGAGTCAGGGGTACATGAAAGCACAACCCTCTGTGTGTGTGCTCTCTTGGATCATTGTTAAATTCCTGTTTCCCAAAAATTTAGCAAATCCTAATTATGAAAATTCCATATTGTGTGGTGTGCACGTGTGTATTCATAAATGCCTACTTGCTAACTGTTTATTCAAGCGCTAGATATGCAACATTTATATTTACTGATGTTCCTCTGTCTTCATTTGCGTTTAGGTGCACAAAACTACGCATCATCGTTGAGCATCAGTGCCAGGAAGAAGTGCTGCTGCGGCCTGTTGTTAAGACATCTGAAGAAGATGGCTCCAAAAAGAGGTGCCCGTAGGTCCTCTTCCAAGAAAGATGTCTCTACTAAGGAGAAGAAGAAGCAAGTGGCACCACTTACCAAGGCGACTGGTTGCTCAACCAAGACATTTTTTGGGCAACAACAACCAAAAAAACAAAGGCCCACCATGAGTGCTGCACAGGTAGCCTGTTTAGTTGTTGAATCACCAACGACCAGTGATGTTGGATCATCGCAAGAAAGTAGCAGCACGCCATCAACACAGGTTTTAACTCATCTCACAAGTACTATTCAACAACCAAAGCCGCAACAACAACTGCATGGGCTACTAGTACAAGCAGAAGTACATGCGCAAGGAGCTGTCCGAGAAGGAGCTGTCCGAGAAGGAGCTGTCCGAGAAGGAGAAGGCCGAGAAGGAGAAGGCCGAGAAGGAGAAGGCCGAGAAGGAGAAGGCCGAGAAGGAGAAGGCCGAGAAGGAGAAGGCCGAGAAGGAGAAGGCCGAGAAGGAGAAGGCCGAGAAGGAGAAGGCCGAGAAAGAGAAGACCGAGAAGGAGAAGGCCGAGAAGGAGAAGGCCGAGAAGGAGAAGGCCGAGAAGGAGAAGGCCGAGAAGGAGAAGGCCGAGAAGGAGAAGGCCGAGAAGGAGAAGGCCGAGAAGGAGAAGGCCGAGAAGGAGAGGTCCATGGAGACTTGCAAGTAGAGGTCAGTGAAGATGGCCATGGAGCGGTGCAAGTTCCCACAATGGTTGTTCTTCCAGAAGTAGGGGCACAGGAGGAAATTGACTTTGGAGCCGGGGTATCATGTCAGGAAGACGAAGCCACTCCTCCTGATGATTCATTTTCTCCCAGCTCCCCAGCAAGGAAAAGATCAAGGAGGATGTGTAGAAGTTCCTCTTCAAGCCCCGCTCCATCAGACGATGATCTGGATCTGGATTGGCAACCATCTCCGACGTCTGAGAGGGAGGCACACCATGAGCTGCGAAAGGTATCAAATGTTAAAAGGAAGGGCCCCGGAAAGCTTATACTTATGGATCCGAACGTCGGACTTGATGAAGTGGTGCATTCTGATGTTGTTGAAGAGGATGACAGCAATGACCTAGTCATCACACATGTCAGTCCAGCCACACCGGCCATGCAGCAGACAGACATTTACACCCTATCCCGACGTCATGCTGAGCGTGACCCTGGCGACGTGCCACTGGTAGCACCACCAACGCAGTCAAGTAGTACCACAAGTTCAACAAAACCTACAGCTCCCAAATTTTCTCCCCGGAGGGGGACTCCATCCCGCTCGACTCCCTCAAGTAAGGTTGCTGCAATAATTGCACAACCCAGTAGATGTCTGCAAGGCTCATCCACCACTGCTTCATCTGGCATTGGCAGCAGTATCACCTCGTGCGGCAAAACCAGAAGTTTCCAGTCCCCAGTTTGGAACTTTTTTAGTGTCCATGAAAAATATGATAACATAGCCGTTTGTTGCATTTGTAAGACTAGAGTTAGCCGTGGTAAGACTGGTACCAACTATGGAACCGGAGGCCAGATAGGTCATCTTGAAAGAAAGCACGCTGTCGAATGGTTTCCGCACCTAGCAAACGTCAAGGGAAAGCGATCCCAAAGGGCAAGTGGCCAAAATATACCCATAGTAGGTGTTTCATCTGAAGATGATGGGGAGGTAGAAGAAGCGTCAGACATGTGTCCGGTTGCACCCAGTACCCCTTGCAGCATCACACCCTCCGTAACACATAACAGGCACACTGAGAGTCTGGGAGACACACCAATGCGGAAAATGTCAACACTGATCAGAAGTGGGTCGAAGAAGGCATCCGCATCATCCCGTAAATTTGTCCAGCGCACCATTTCAGGCATGTTCTCCTCAGATGCGCAATTTCAACGCAACCACCCAACTGTACGCCTCTATAACACTAAGCTGGCAAAAATGCTAGCGGTGGACCTTCTCCCTTTTTCGTTTGTCGAATGTGTGGGTTTCCTTGAACTCGTGGCAACATTGGCCCCTAAATGGAAGGTTCCTAGCCGGTACTATTTTGCCAGGGTTGCTGTTCCAGCACTACACAAAGAGGTGCTTGAGTTGGTGGGGGCAGCTTTGCAGAAGAGTGCTGTTCACACTATACACCTGACAACAGACATGTGGACCAGTTGCCAAGCCCTTGATTACATGTGCATCACTGCACACTGGGTCTCTTTTTCAGGGGTTATTAAACAGATAAATGCAGGTGGTGATTTGGTCGAGATTTTTAAGGGTGCTCGTAAACATGCAACATTAGCCATGTTTGGCATGGAGAAAAGTCATACTGCAGTCAACATTTTGGCTGACTTTAACAAAAAGGTCTTGAAATGGCTGCGCCCAAGAAATTGCAAGGTTGGTTATGTTTCTACAGATAATGGCAGGAATGTAGTTAAGGCCATGGAGGACGGTTTCTATATCAGAGTGCCGTGTTTGGCGCACTGTATCAACCTTGTTGTGCAAAATTTTTTGAAAAAAGAACTTGCAGTCGACAAAACACTGACCATCTGCAGAAGAATATGCACACATTTCAACCATTCTTTTAAGGCCCGGAAGGAGCTGAGGCGCAAGCAAAATGAACGTAGAATGCCAGTGAAAGCACTTATCCAGGAGGTAGCAACACGTTGGAACTCAACCTTCTACATGCTTGAGCGTCTGCATGAGCTGTTTCCAGTAGTCAATGAGTATTTCTACAACCTGGGTGGTGATACGACAGGAATGATGCTAGCGGTGGAGCAATGGCAGCTAGTTAAAAGCCTGACAGACATGCTTCGGCCTTTTGAGGTCTTCACGCGTGACGTGAGCAGGGAGGACTGTTCTTTGAGTAAAGCTATCCCACTGTTGCTGAAGCTCGAGCACCAAGTCAAGGTGGTGTCTTCACAATTAAAGGACGTTGGAAAGAACGAAGCACATGAGTTGGCGCAGAGATTATTACAACGCCTAGTTAGCAATGAACGGCTTGTAAATATCAAGAAACAACAGCACTACATTTGTGCTACTATTCTGGATCCACGTTACAAAAAGCCATTGTTTGGCAAAGTAATAATTCCTTTTGAAACATCGGATGTTACAGAGTACAAAGGTTGGCTAGCTCAGTCAGCCATTCGTTTTGAAATAGAACGGAAGGAAACTGTAGGAGAAGACAGTACTACTAGTGAATCAGCAGGCGATCAGGCGTCCCAAAAAAGCACTTCACCATCTGTGCCTGTGGCAGAAGTGAGTGACTTTCCCTCTGAGCCGTTAACCACACCAGCAACCGTATCATCTGCACCAGGCGCATGCGATATGTCTGAAGCGAGTTGGCTAACTCAGCTAGGGTTTCCTGGTCCTAGAAAGGACACAGAAGTGCAAAGTACAGGAATCTGGGAGGACATTCTTTCAATGGTGCAGGCCTATCTGGATGACTCAACAGAGGTCAATATTACTGAGGACCCATTGGCGTATTGGCATGGGAAAAGAAAAATATGGCGAGAGCTCACCAACCTGGCTATCAATTACTTGTCTTGCCCACTCGCAAGCGTGTCTTCAGAACGTGTTTTTAGTTCTGCTGGTGGCATTGTGACTTCCAAAAGGTCCCGCCTCTTGCCCGCAAATGTGGAGCGGCTCACCATGATAAAGATGAACCAGCACTTCATACCACCAGATTACAGAGTACGAGAATGCACGCAGGAAGAAGAGGACACCGCCCTACCCGAGGAAAGTTCTCCTCAGTTACCAGAAGTAACCCCGACTGATGATTTAGCAGAGTATGAGGACGAGTTCTGCTTCCCTGACAGCGAGTTCTGAAAATGACTCAATCAATCATTCATTAATTGTAAATAGTCCTCCTTATTCACTTTTATTCCTGTATGTCTGTCTTTCTTTAGCAAGTGCTTCATCACATTCCCAACAAAACTGTAATCACCCAATCAAACAACAAGCACATCAGCAGAACTGTCTTGATTTTGATGCCGCAGCATTCCTCCGGTTCACAACAGTTAGTTGACAAGAACTCAGTCCTGGTCGTCTATCCTGAGTCCTCCTCCTCCAGACTCACCCTATCCATTACCCATAATGCTGATGCCTGGATTCTGCACAATGAAGAAATGAAGAAATGAAGGAGCCAGCCCTCAAACACAAATTACAGGTAAGATAAGCTTTTGGATGGGAGGTAGTATAAAGGAGTATTCGGAGAGGCGAGAGAGTGACAGTGGTACTAGCAGCAAAGTCCTAGGGCTCTTGAATTAACAAAGTCTGTGACAGGCATTTACTTAGGAAAAAATGTGGCCTATTGCACGTGAACGTGTAGGCGTTCTATTGCTCGCTTGCCTGTCTCAGGGGTGCTGTCTCTGGGGTTTCTAGGTTTTAGGGTTGTGTCAGCACGGCTACCACATTTCTAATGTTGATTGCTTTTGATTTGCAGAAAATCCACGCCGGGAAACTCCAGTTGTGGCCCTGCTGCAGAACGCGTTAGGACTCTGTGAATTCCAGGTGGAGCCAGCCCTCAAACACAAATTACAGGTAAGATAAGCTTTTGGATGGGAGGTAGTATAATGGAGTATTCGGAGAGGCGAGAGAGTGACAGTGGTACTAGCAGCAAAGTCCTAGGGCTCTTGAATTAACAAAGTCTGTGACAGGCATTTACTTAGGAAAAAATGTGGCCTATTGCACGTGAACGTGTAGGCGTTCTATTGCTCGCTTGCCTGTCTCAGGGGTGCTGTCTCTGGGGTTTCTAGGTTTTAGGGTTGTGTCAGCACCGCTACCACATTTCTAATGTTGATTGCTTTTGATTTGCAGAAAATCCACGCCGGGAAACTCCAGTTGTGGCCCTGCTGCAGAACGCGTTAGGACTCTGTGAATTCCAGGTGGAGCCAGCCCTCAAACACAAATTACAGGTAAGATAAGCTTTTGGATGGGAGGTAGTATAATGGAGTATTCGGAGAGGCGAGAGAGTGACAGTGGTACTAGCAGCAAAGTCCTAGGGCTCTTGAATTAACAAAGTCTGTGACAGGCATTTACTTAGGAAAAAATGTGGCCTATTGCACGTGAACGTGTAGGCGTTCTATTGCTCGCTTGCCTGTCTCAGGGGTGCTGTCTCTGGGGTTTCTAGGTTTTAGGGTTGTGTCAGCACCGCTACCACATTTCTAATGTTGATTGCTTTTGATTTGCAGAAAATCCACGCCGGGAAACTCCAGTTGTGGCCCTGCTGCAGAACGCGTTAGGACTCTGTGAATTCCAGGTGGAGCCAGCCCTCAAACACAAATTACAGGTAAGATAAGCTTTTGGATGGGAGGTAGTATAATGGAGTATTCGGAGAGGCGAGAGAGTGACAGTGGTACTAGCAGCAAAGTCCTAGGGCTCTTGAATTGACAAAGTCTGTGACAGGCATTTACTTAGGAAAACATTTGGCCTATTGCACGTGAACCAACACGATGACAGTGTTCTGTTAAATGAAATTACTGCAAAACCACCACCCACCCAGCTCAAAAGTAGTAAAAAAACAGGTATGCTCAGATAAAGTTTGAAAAAGTATATTTATATCCCTAACAAAATAATCTCCCGCAAGACCCTCCCTAACCCCAACAAATAGTCCTCAAAAGTCCCCAAAAAACCCAACTCCCAATTCCCACCCCCCAAAAGTCTCAAAAAAAGGGGCAAGGGACACTCTAGGGATGCAAGCTGGTAAGTTTGGCCTCCAGGGCATCATGCTTTAGGGCCAGGGCATCATATTTTTCTTGGAGGATGGCTTGCTCTAGGCGGAGGCCCTCCACCACATTTTGAAATTTGTGCCATTTCTGGACCTCCGCCTCTAGGTCTGACACTCTGCGGAGTGCACGGCGCAAGCGACCTTTAACAGTGCTGCGAGGTGCAGCTTTTGCTGCTCGGCGGTGGCGTCTTCCGGCACGGCTCCGGTTCGCTGGAGCACTGTGCTTACCGGCAGAACGTGGGGTAACAGAGGAGGATGTAGACGATGTTAAGTTGGATGCACTGGAGTGCGTGTCATCCCCCTCGAGTTCCACCAGTCGCCGATATTCCGCAACAGTTGCTTCCAGCCTCCGTTGCCGGGCCAGTACAGCCAGCATACTCCTCGTTGGTTTGGAGGTTTTAGTATTGCCAACTATATGAAGAAAGAAAGACATAATCTGTAAGCAATGCTCTTTAGGAATATGATTAACACAAAATGATTCAGCAGGAAGTTGTGTCACAGTACAACTAGCAACTAGCCAGGGCAGTACAAAACTATTCAGGCCAGTATCATGGGCGTCCGCAGGGAGGGGCGCTTGAATCACCATTTCCCTTCCCACAACTCTCTTGTATCCTTGGTTTGGTGCTCTTTCATATGAAAGAGATCTGGCAGAAGTGAGTGATTTTTCCTCTGAGCCGCTTATTAACCACACCAGCAACCGTATCATCTGCACCAGGCCCAGGCGATATGTCTGTTTCCCTCCCTCTCTCTCTCTCTCTCTCTCTCTCTCTCTCTCTCTCTCTCTGTCTCACTCTTTCTGTCTCCCTTTGTCTCCCTCTACCTCGCTGTCTCTCTCTCTCTGTCTCCCTCCCTCACCCTCCCTCTGGCTCCCTCCCTCTCTATCTCTCCTTCTGTCTTCCTCTCTCTCTGTCTCTGCCTCTATCTGTCTTTCGGTCCCAGCCTGCTGTAATTACCATATTGTAATTTGTCACTGGGCCACCACTGGATACACATCATATCCTATCTAAGAGTCAGATAGTACCATGATCCAGCTTACCTGTACTCGCCACCGCCACTGTCTCCTGCCTCACAGTCTGTACTTCTTCTTGGTCCGACTCCTCTAGCGCCGCCTCCTCCCCAGATCGACCCTCGGACTCAGAGTCAATGATGACCACATCCGAGCTGGCCCCGCCACCAGATGTTCCACCTACAAAGTAGATTTAAGAATGTTAGATTACACCACTCCACTAGTATTTGGTCTATGAATGAAAAAATGTGAAAACAACTGAAAAATTAATTGACTGTCTACTCTAGTCTAAAGTAAATGTCCCTCCTTCCAGGGAAAGCTGTTGTCTTGCTTAATTTTTTTGTCACAATTGTTGAATGCTTGCTTAATTTTTTAACACACATTATTTTTCTCTGAACAGACAGAAACTGGACTTCTAATGACAAGAGAGGAACATCAACTTGAAACCAGGTGAAAGCTCGGCTCGACCACAAGAAATGTGTACCATTCCAGAACTCATCAAATCAGCACCAAGCACTTTTCCATTTCCAACTAACTTTATTTTAATATATTTGTTTACTTAAACTTTTAATAAAGCTTTTAAACTTGAATTGACTCTGTAGTTTTTCCTCTAGAGTCCGGACTAGAGTGACTGAGCGAAAAGTTTTGCAATTTTTGGAAGGAGGAATCTGTGCTGCTGACACTACCAGGTTTATTTATACAGTGTGCCAAACACGCCCCTCTGAAATATTATTACTCTGGTCTTTGGTGTCCATAGTTCGGTTTGTGGAGAATTGTCCCTGCAACAGTAGGATTATTGATTTTGCTCCTATCTAAACACTATTTCAAAACAATTAAATTAGGAATGCTTGGACAACAATAGGTCCTCTATATTTAAAAGAAAACTTACTGGGGCCAGCAAAGGAGCACTCGCCGCCCTGGCCTGCATCCTCCTCCTTTGGAGCCACTGCTGCAGCAGATTTTTCGGTCCGCTTGCCCCTGGGCGGACCTAACGTACAACATGAAAGAAATAACAGAAAACATTGATGATTGCTGCTTGCCGATGTCCTTGTCAACCAAATCAAACATTTAGAAAGAACAAGAACCTACTATTTCATCCAAAAAGAGGGCTACAAAGGAAGGACTGCACCTGAGCCTCTACTCTAGGGGCAGATTTACAAGCCCCTTGCAGCTCTTCTGCTCCATTCTTGCGTCAATTTTGTGACGCAGCGCCACAAGAGAGGCGCCATGGTGTGGCGTATATTAACAACGTGGCGCATATGGGAGATGCATCCCATTCTAAAACCCTGCGCCATTAGGGAGCGTTCCAGCGCAAGGGAGGGCGTTCCTGCGCAGGAACGCATGCTAAAAGTGGCTATGGGGAATATATAAAATTTCAATCAGTCATTTAGGACAATGATGCGTCACTGAAACCCTGCGCCTGCATGAAGCAGACTTACGGCTTGACGCAGCATTGCTGGAGCTGCGCCATCGTTGCAACGCAACTCCATCAAAGAGCCGCCTTTACGGCACCGATGCGTAACGCTTCGGTGACGTTTTGGGACCATGGTGTGCCGCATTGTAAATACGGCGCACCATGGGTGGTGCTGCCGTGCCACACACTTTGCAGGGATGCGCAGGTAATTGCTAATCTGACACTTACGGGCATACTTACGAGTTCTGAGCTGCACACCTCCAGATGTGCACCAGAACAAATACGTAACACAAAAATAACCTTGCATCACGGCAGATGCGCCGCTATTACAATGCGGCAAACCCTGGCGCAAGGGTAGGCAGATGCGTAACGCATCTCGTGACGAAATAGGGGCGCATCTCTAGAGTCGCTTCGCGGGCGCAATGCAACTATAGCAGTGCTCAGGGCTGCCCAATACTCTACATACCGCATCAGTCCTTACGCCTGCTTCAAGCAAGCAGGCATAAAGAATTGACATAGCAGCGTCGCGGAAGTGCCTGCGTTAAATCTTGTAGATTTCACGCAGGCACTTTTGCGAGGCACACATCTGCCTGACCGGCACCACCCACCCCCCACTCCCCCCCTGCGTGGGAACGCACCCATTGAGGCGCAGGCCCAGGCATTCACGTGGCGCATCTCCTTAGATGCATCACGTTGTGCATGACTCGCAGGGATGCGCCACGTTTACGTCGCTGTGCATCAGGTAAGGCAGTGTAAACGTGGAACAAGGGGCTTGTAAATCTGCCCCTTTGTGTCTAGCATTACGCAGTTCTGTAAAATACACTCATACTCAGCCCAATTAAATGAACACAAAATAGATAACAAATAAGCAGTGGCACCGGCACAGAGAAGGAGAACAGTGCACATGAAATGCACAGAAGATTTTGAAATATTAATGAAAAAATTGCTACTACTACTCACCAAGACCGGGGACCTCCACTCCCAGCACGTCTAGCAGGTCACGCTCTCGGTCAAGGATGTCGGTCCAGCGGTGGGTGACCTGATTGTAGGTGCGCTGGACCCCCGTGATCTTAAAAAGGGCCCGGCACACCTGCGCCCACCGCTTCCGTCGCTCCTGGCTGTTGGTGTAACCAGCAGCAATCCTGCCGCCTGCCGCGATGGTCCTGGGGAGACGGCGCTGCACGTAAAAAACAAGTGCGCCCACCTCCTCAGGGCTGAAAATCTCCCGAGGCACCACCATTTCCGCCCTCAATCGACCACACGGGAGCCGGGCAGCTTCACAGCTGTCTTGACCATGTTCTTGTTCTGGGCAGGTGTGAGCAGTAAAGAAGAGACAAAATGAAAAAAAATAAGAGTAGGGAAGAAGGAAAGTAAAAGTTTAAAAAAGTAGTTCAAGAGTAAACAAAAATAGCCTAAAACACAAAAATATAGATCTAGAAAAATACAGGGATAGAAAATAAGTTAAATAGATCAAAAAAATAGTAAAACAAGCAAAGGATGGCAGAGATATAGAGAGGATAGAAACACCATACCCAGACACATAGGAATGAATGAAAAACAAGATGGCGGCCCGATCACGTGCGAGTAAGTAAGTTCGCACGCGATTTCTCTCGCGAACTCGTGCGAACTTGTATTCGCAAGGCGCGAGTCGGGCGAGATTACACTTAGCGGGCGGAAACGGAAATACGTCACGCAAACAAAATGGCGGCGCCCATACTCAACCTTGAGGTAACTCGCACGAGTTCGCGGCTTCCACGGGCGAGTTCGCACTACGACGCGCCCCGCGAATAGGGCGAAATTACCGAAAAACGAGTTTTGCAAAAGCAAAACGAACGAGCAGGTGCAAAAGTTCGAGCTATTCATTTGTAACCATTTACCTGTAGTGCTTCCTGAAGGGGCCCTCCAGAATCCGGTTGCCTACTTGCAACTATTGTGTGACCCTGCTCTATCAGTCACAGAATAGTTACAAGTATGCCATTGCATCCTGTTAAAAAAAATTATTTACTTTGCATTTGCAACAAAAAGGAAAGGGAGCAGACAAGCAGGTGCCAGCCTTCATTAATGTCAGTTGGGGCAGGGCAGGTGTTGTTGTTTGCAAAACTTAAGGCACTTAGCAGGTGTTTGTTCACTCAGTGGTCAATCAGAGGGTGTTGTGATGACACTGAGGGTGGCATGGGTGTGCCAGCCAGAGGGTGGCATGGGTGAACCAGAGTGCCAGTGTTGACAGAGGATGGCAGTGCTTTGCTTTGCCCCAATAATGTACACTGGTGAACTAGAGGGTGATGTGATGACACAGAGGGTGACATGGGTGAGCCAGAGGGTGGCATGGGTGACCAAAGAGAGTGCCAGTGGTGACAGAGAGTGGCAGTGATGAAGAAAGCTTAGCAAACAGACTGGGCACGTACAAACAACAAGTTCGCTAAACTGGCGACCCGACAAGTAAGTTCGCAATTTGCGAAATAGTACAAAACCCTCGCGAACTTGCAGAAACCCGTGCGAACACACACACCCCCAAAAAATCCGCTAATCCGCGAGAATTCGCGTATTTCGCGTATTTTCGCAATCTGCGAATATGCAAATCCGCAAATTCGCGGATCGCGAAATCCGCAAAATCCGCCCATGCTTAGTTTTTTCAGTGAATATAGCCCCCAGCTACGCGAACTTGTTCGTGGCTGGTGGGAGAAGCACGTAGCCTGGGGGGTCCCAATGAAAAGTGGCTGGATCACATCATGACGTGGTCGAGATACATTGATGACTTGTCTGTCATTTGGCGCGGCGACGTATCCTCGGCTGAGGAGTATGTGGCAGTGCTAAATGATAACGAGTTTAATTTGAGATTCACAAGTACCATAAGTAGGACATCTGTACACTATTTTGACCCAGAGGTCTTTGTTAATGATAGTTCCCTACAAACCAGACTTTACCGCAAGCCCACGGCTGGTAACACCATTTAACATGCGGCGAGCCACCATCCGAAAAGCATGATCAAAAACATCCCATTTGGGGAGCTACTTCGCCTGAAGAGAAACTGTTCAGATTCTAGAGATTTCTCACGGGCACGGGATGAAGCGGTATCTACTTTCAAAAACAGGGGGTACTCTAGATCACTCCTTACAGAAGCAGTGAATAGAGTAGATCTAATAGACAGAAAAGACCTCATCAAAACTACTGTAAGGGAGACTGAGGAGGACAGCACAGTGAGGATGATTACCAGTTTCAACATGAGATCGAGTGAACTGGTACAGATATTCAATTGAAATTGGCGCATCCTATGTACTGATCCCACCATGAAAAAGGTATTACCATCCAAACCGTCTATAACTTATAGACAGTGCCAGTCTCTCAGTGACCATCTTACTAGGAGCCACTAAGAGGAACCACCCAGAACACTAAAATCAAAACCCATTAACGGTTTCTTTCTGTGCATGCAATGCAAAGCATGCAAGTACAGCAAGAAGCGAACAAGATATGAGGGGAGAAACAATGTCCTACGGCCCATGAGGGAGATCACACAATTCCTGAATTGCAACTCGGAGTTTGTAATTTATTGCCTGATATGTCTGTGTTCAAAAAGATACATTGGGAGTACAATTAACCCAGCTAAAAAACGTATCTTAGAGCACATGCGTGCCATCACAAATAAAGATAAAAATTACCCCGTTGGGACGCCACTTTGAAACCCACCATAAAAGCAATAGGGATCTATTGTCTTTTTATCTAATTGACCAACTAGATAGAAAAGAATGAGGTGGGGACAGAATTAGATCATTAAGAGCTATGGAATCCAGGTACATAATTGACCTCCAGAGTATGCAGCCAAAAGGGCTCAACAACGACGAGGAACTTTGGGTTCATTTGGAATAATAAAAGTGCATCCCCCAAGCTGTTACTACCGACACATAGATAAATCCTGCAACTAGACAATCCGATCTTAGAACAACCTAATCGAAGGTGTCTTTCCAGTCTGAAGAAACTTATCTGGAATGAATATAAATTAACTTAATTGATTATGCCCATATAGGGCTGCATTCTCACAAGAGACATGGGTCATAACATCAGTCAGTTAAGCCCATGCAGGGTGCAATATTGCATATAAAAGAAACACTCTAGTACACAGAACATCTGTATAGAGAAAATGAGATACCAATATTATGGTTTCCAGCATCACGGCATTTTATGTAAAAATATTTGTATGTGTAAATAACTGACAATCTGATGTACATACCCTGTTGCGTGTTTTTAAATTCTGCACGAGCACCTTTTCTATCACCATTTTTCCCATGTATTTATTGTTTCAATTTGTATAAAAGCATTGTGAATTTGCACATCTTAAGATGGCCGCCGATAACACCAAGGCAAGCTCGAGTCCACTCTTGATGTTTGTGGAGTGGTTGGGAATAAAACGGTGTATTGCACTAGTAATGACTGACACTGAAGAAGCCTAAAGGCTGAAACGCGTTTGTCAAGGAGGCAGGGGGTCTGCCAAATAAACCATCTCTGGTAGGAAACGCTGACTTGGAGTGCCGTCTATTTTGTACGTCCGATCATTTTGGAAGTGTGTGGCGAAATTACCTACTGGCGGTCGCCAGTAGGTATATATAGTTAGGATTTTTTCTCTATGGGTTTTTTGAAAATTCTATGTCTAATAACTTTGGCGTTTGTGGACGGAATTGGCTGAAATTTTCAGGAAAATGGCACATTTTGTTTCTGAGCAGCCCTTGAAAATTTGGGGGGGGTTCGTCCAGTGGGGGCCGAGAAAAAAGGGGGGTCCCAAAACGTGTTTTTAACATTGAGTTTTCCATAGGGCGGTTGGCCTCACTTTTAGCCCGAACGGCTGAATGGATTTGCACGAAACTTGGCAAAATTGTAGGGACTGGTAGCCCGATGTGCCTTTTGTAGGTCTCAATATATGTGCTCCAGTGGATTTTGAGAAATTAACGTTTAAAAAAAGATATATATCTGTAACAGCGGACCAGTTAGCGCACTGGTTCGCGGACTTTTCGCGCAACGGAGCTTTGTGAAGCGAAGCTGATTGGTTCTCTGGCGTCTGTCAACATTCCAAAAAGTCCGTAGCGGCCGCCATCTTGTCTCTCGGTAGGATCGAGAGACAAGAGGAGGCCAAAGCGAAGGGGCAAATGACCATAAGGGGGAATAGTAGATCCTCGCTGACCCCCTAGGTTTGATGTGGAGGTTTTAAAAGGGCCCCGCGGGGCAAAAAAAAAAAATTATAATAATAATCTTACGGCTGAATGGATTTGCACGAAACTTGGCAAAATTGTAGGGACTGGTAGCCCGATGTGCCTTTGCTAGGTCTCAATATATGTGCTTCAGTGGATTTTGAGAAATTAACGTTCAAAAAAAGATATATATCTGTAACAGCGGACCGCTTCGCGTACTTTTCGCGTTACGGAGCTTTGCGAAGCGAAGCTGATTGGCTCTCCGGTGTCTGTAAACATTCCAAACAGTCCGTAGCGGCCGCCATCTTGTCTCTCGGTAGGATCGAGAGACAAGAGGAGGCCAAAGCGAAGGGGCAAATGACCATAAGGGGGCATAGTAGATCCTCGCTGACCCCCTAGGTTTGATGTGGAGGTTTTAAAAGGGCCCCGCGGGGCAAAAAAAATAAATAATAATAATAATCGAACGGCTGAATGGATTTGCACGAAACTTGGTAAAATATTAGGGACTGGTAGCCCGATGTGCCTTTGCTAGGTCTCAATATATGTGCTTCAGTGCATTTTGAGAAATTAACGTTCAAAAACAAGATATATATCTGTAACAGCGCTCCGCTTCGCGGAGATAAAATTATATCTGTATTACGTAGCTGTTGCTAACACCAGTTAGCGACGGCTAGTAGGAGA
Source organism: Lissotriton helveticus (assembly GCF_964261635.1). Lineage (NCBI taxonomy): Eukaryota > Metazoa > Chordata > Amphibia > Caudata > Salamandridae > Lissotriton > Lissotriton helveticus. Next base: position 2,053,205,529 of record NC_136061.1, read on the forward strand.
TAGCGACCATCTTGGGCCCCACTTTGCATGTGAGTGATATTTATCACTAATGACATGCAAAGTGGGCATGCCAAGATGTTAGCGACTGGAAACAGTCGCTAACATCGCTATCTCCTATTATCAACTTTTGGAAATATTCGAGATAAGCGCGAATATCTCCAAAAAGTAACAGCTGCCCTGAGCAGTTCTTAGCCATGTTATCCAATGGGAGGTGGATAACATGGCTAAGAGCATTAGCTCGGTAATGCATGAATATCGCGGAGTTTTCAGCGATATTAATGCATTGCGCTCGTTTTTTATCGTATTTGCGATAAACCTTGATAATAGCAAGGTTTATCTGCGATAATTTCTGACGGTAAAAAAATCTTTGCAATGCATCGTTAGGGATAAATATCGCTTAACTTTGGTAATATGCCCCAACGTCTGTTAACGTTCGATTCGAAGGAAATCAGGAATTGTTGAAAAACATTGTGTGCGCCATCTTGTCTTTTTTCAAATGCCACACTTTTGTCGTGCACGGCAGCCATTTTAGATGCCTTGACCAGATCCACTCTGTGCACGCTGTCGATCCTTAGCATGGCTCCCCACCCTCGCAAGCATCTCCCCCAGGCAGTGGTCACCCCCGCTCTCTGTTTTATGCATGGGTAATAAACCTCCCCCCATCTGCGCTGTTCTTCCCTGAGAATCACACCCTGTGCCCGCCCGACACCTCCCTTTCGCCCTATTCACTACCGCACCCTCTGACACTCCTTTTCCTCTGTGTCCGATTGTCCAGGCCGGTCCTAGGCTATCAGCTAGCCCTGCAGATGTAGTTTATAGCCACAGCTGTAAAGAATCACCCGTCTTCAAAGGAGTTATAGTAGATCAAGGCCCACACTCGATGAGATCCGTCACAGCAGAAGCGTTGCTATTATCTGAAAACCATCCTGTATTGTGATTGGGGAGGGGACCGAGCGTGAAGCGGAAGATTCCAGGGATGACTCTTTGTACATCAAAGTTTTTACAATTATGTGTCACATTAAAAATATATAGCACTCCGACAAAGTAGTAAGATTATAAAACTTTAATAATTTATAAATATATACAAGAAAACAAAAATAGTAATAACATATAAACATTTTTAGAGAAAAACAACGAAGTAGCGGTCGGCTGTGCGAATAGTCCCAACGCAGCACAACGTCCAGATTTCCGGCGTGGGGCGTCGCGGGGGGTGGGTGATCAGTAGCAAACTGTTGTGCGAATAGTTCCAAGGCAGCAGAACGCGCCGAAATCTAGATGACACAAAAGTGATGTCTAGTAAGTTGCCACCCAGCAAATAACGGCGTGGGGCGTCGCGGGGGGTGGGTCATCAGTAGCGAACTGTTGTGCGAATAGTTCCAAGGCAGCAGAACGATGGCACCAAGGTGATGTCCAGTAAGTTGCCGCACTGGTTTTGGTATCCTACAATGCTGCTCCGAATAACGGCGTGGAGCGCCCCGGGGGAGGCGGCGTGAACGGGCCTCTCCAGGTGGAGTCTCGTCTGTTGTAGTGGGGCGCCCCTTTACCGTTTCAGTTGCCATTCCGTCCGCTTTTGGTCCACTGTGTCAAAATCCGCCATTCAGCTGAGTTGCGCCCACTCTTGCGGTGCAGCGATAGGCGGCTGTCACAGGACTCTCAAAATGGCGGCAGGCTGTTTCCTTTTTGGGCCTGGTCCACTAATATGGCCCTGGGACACCTTGGAAATCGGACGCTTGTCTGCTAGGTCTTGGACCCCATTCTCGAAAGCGTCCCCTCCGCCTTGAGAATTCATCAAAAGTTTTGGGGGCCCCGACTCCTGCAGGCTTCTGGTGGGGAGCGGCTGCCATGATTGCTCGCGGAATGACCACGACGGAGCTACGAGATGGTGGTGCTCTCATGGTGACGCCAGCTTCAGTCTGAAACATCCAGAAACAAGGTGGGGCTTTCATCGTTTGGGGGAAAAAAAAAGTTTTCATCCAATGAAAAGTGTTGTTTTTAGGTCATATGATCAAGCCTTCCATCATTAGGAAACCAAAAGTAAAATGAACCAATGAAAAGTTTTATAAACAAGTCACATGACCTGTTATGCGGCATAGGGTATAAAATGCGGAGAAAATACGTTGGCACGTGAGGCGGCGTCAGTAGCGGACCGATGTGCGAATAGGCCGAAGGCAACACAACGCGCCAAGATCCGGATGGCATCGAGGTGGTGTCATAGTTGAGAGTTCTGAGCAGCGGTTGTAACACTGTCTGAAGCTTATTTGCAGCTGCTGCAGCTTCACTACGCGCCAAGATCCGGATGGCACCGAGGTGGTGTGTAGGAAGTTGCCGCACTGGTGTGGCCATCCTACAATGCTGAAAGTCGGCGTGGGGCGCCCGTTGGCCTGTGAGTTTGCGTCAGTAGCGGACCGATGTGCGAATAGGCCGAAGGCAGCACAACGCGCCAAGATCCGGATGGCACCGAGGTGGTGTCTAGTAAGTTGTCGCACTTCTGTGGCCATCCTACAATGTTGAAAGTCGGCGTGGGGCGCCCCGTTGGCCTGTGAGATGGTGTCAGTAGCGGACTGATGTGTGAATGGGGCCAAAGGCAGCGCAACAATATTTTCTACTATATTTCCGGTGTAGAAGAGACCACAAGGCGCTGAGATGCCAAGATCCGGATGGCACCGAGGTGGTGTGTAGCAAGTTGCCGCACTGGTGTGGCCATCCTACAATGCTGAAAGTCGGCGTGGGGCGCCCCGTTGGCCTGTGAGATGGCGTCAGTAGCGGACCGATGTGCGAATAGGCCGAAGGCAGCACAACAATATTTTCTGACTGACACCACAAGGCGCTGAGATGCCAAGATCCGGATGGCACCGAGGTGATGTCTAAGTTGCGGACTGATGTGCGAATGGGGCCAAAGGCAGCGTAACAATATTTTTTGTATGGAAGATACCACTAGGCGTTGAGATGCCAAGATTCGGATGGCACTGAGGTGATGTCTAGCAAGTTGGTGTGGTCATCCTACAATGCTGAAACTCGGCGTGGGTCACCCCATTAGCCTGTGAGATGGCGTCAGTAGCGGACCGATGTGCGAATAGGCCGAAGGCAGCACAACGCGCCAAGATCCGGATGTCACCGTGGTGGTTTCATAGTTGAGAGGCACTTCATCTGCAGTGGGGCGCCGAGATCCGGATGGCACCGAGGTGATGTCTAGCAAGTTGCTGTACTGGTGTGGTCATCCTACAATGCTGAAACTCGGCGTGGGTCGCCCCATTAGCCTGTGAGATGGCGTCAGTAGCGGACCGATGTGCGAATAGGCCGAAGGCAGCACAACGCGCCAAGATCCGGATGTCACCGTGGTGGTTTCATAGTTGAGAGGCACTTCATCTGCAGTGGGGCGCCGAGATCCGGATGGCACCGAGGTGATGTCTAGCAAGTTGCTGTACTGGTGTGGTCATCCTACAATGCTGAAACTCGGCGTGGGTCGCCCCATTAGCCTGTGAGATGGCGTCAGTAGCGGACCGATGTGCGAATAGGCCGAAGGCAGCACAACGCGCCAAGATCCGGATGTCACCGTGGTGGTTTCATAGTTGAGAGGCACTTCATCTGCAGTGGGGCGCCGAGATCCGGATGGCACCGAGGTGATGTCTAGCAAGTTGCTGTACTTGTGTGGTCATCCTACAATGCTGAAACTCGGCGTGGGTCGCCCCATTAGCCTGTGAGATAGCTGTTCTTTGGATTTGGGCCTGGCTCGTCTGCTGTAGTGGGGCGCCCCTTTACCGTTTCAGTTGCCATTCAGCTGAGTTTCGGCTGCTCTTGATGCTACAGCGACAGGCGGCTGCAACAGGACTCTCAAAATGGCGGCCTGTTCTTTGGATTTGGGCCTGGTCCACTAAAATGGCCCTGGGACACCTTAGAACTCGGACGCTCGATTTTTTTTTCCTTTCCTGTACATGCAAAAAAAGGTAAATGCCCGGTACGTTACACGCTTCATCTGCCACGATGAACTCTCCAGAGGAACCGAAAAAAAATATAGTTGTGGTAACTATACCATGCATCGTCATATGGAGAGGTGGCACCAATTAATTATAGTGCTGCATAAAAGAGAGATTTGGAGGAGAACCCCTGACCTGCTAGTACATTCATCAAAGAAGTGGCACTGAGAGCTTCAGAGGCAAGGGAAACGGTCCCAAATATTTAGAAGAACTTTGGAAAGATTAAAATGACAAGTTTAGATTGTGGCAAATTAATTTCATGTGGACAGATGAGTGTTACTCTAATAAATACAGCATATGAACATCATCATAGTCGATGGTTGGTAGAGACATTTTGACTATATCCTGGACCTGCCCGTCCTCGCCCAAAATGGCGCCAGAATAAATGGGACTCGTAACTCCTTGTTGTGTACTGGTTGCAGAACCTTGAAATCACGAGATACGTATGCAGTTTTGAAGCAAATGGCGGGCGGGGACGAGAATTGATTGAATATTTCGACATCCCTATTGATATTAAGTTCTGATGTGTTATTGATTACTGTACTGTTGAAAGTTCGAATTAACGTCACCCATGGTACTTGCCCGCAAATGTATATCTAGATAATTTTATTGTAACTGGCCCTGTCGTATTTTAATTATAAAATGTACGTCCACCGATTCCGTAACTGTTAGACACCTTAGTTCTTGCAACGTAATGGCCCGCCCGTTACGTTCCTCTACAGTGTAAATGTCTATTCATCATATACGATTACAGTTTGCTCCGTGGCCGGCCCACGTGGTTATAGGCTCGTATTTGTATAATGAAATTTTCACAATAAAGGTTTTTAAAAGAAAACATGGTAGTAGTATATACATTGGTAAAGTTTTTAATAATAGTCACTGTTTTAGAATCATTAAAAGGCAAGTGAAATAAAGCAGACCAATTACATGAAGGGTAAAAGGTATAATACGAAGGAACGCAGTAAAGATAAATGGTCAAGGGCTGTTGTGTTTTCTATTCCTGCAACATAAAGTGATCGATAAGAATCTCATATTCAGGCGTATCGGCGACTAAGACAGCAGGTCGACCCTCTTTTGCTCAACGGCTCCGTCATGGGACGAAGAAACGCTCTTTTTCTCGAAAAAAGAATATATTTTACTTGCAGGACAGTTGTAAAATTTCCGGGAAAGTACATTAGCCTGGAACATTATAACATATATTTAAGAAAAAATAATGTTCGGAAGTAATGAAAAGCGTAATTTTTAGGTCATATGACCAAGCCTTTCATCATTACAATAAGAAAAGTAAAATGAACCAATGAAAAGTTTTATTAACAAGTCACATGACTTGTTATGCTTACGTTACGCGCTGCGCGCCCCGGATGACTTCCGGATGCGCTAACGCGGCGCGTCATATGACGCATTACGCGACAACGCAGGTACAGAATATAGTCAAAATGTCTCCACCAACCAGCGGTCGGAACACAACCCCTTTCAGCAGGCTAAATAGTTCTGTTAAATGACAACAGAAGGGACAGGCAACAAGAACCATCAGTCAAAGAGGGGAGGGCTAGTTCTTCTCTACCGGGTTACATTGGGGCGCTACCGGAACTGATCGAATTGGTAGTCTACAGTGTTTCTGGATGTTTCAGACTGAAGCTGGGGTTAGCATGAGAGCAGCACCATTTTGTAGCTCCGTCGTGGTCATTCCGCAACCAATCATGGCAGCCGTTCTTTATCGTTATTTTGGGCGGGGTGGGTGGCGGAGCCGAGCTGTTTTGCAGCCATCATTGTGTGGAGTTCAGTTCATCTCACTAGTTTTGTATTTGTCATGAGGGGTTGTTCCTAATGTTTCTATTTTAGCGAGGTCAAAAAGAGATCCCATTAGTGGCCTACTGATTTTGCTCGATTCCTTTTCTTTTTTTTTACACGATTTTTCGTTATCTGCAAAGACTAAACAGAGTATTGCGACTCTGTGTTTGTTTGTAAATAGAGAATGAACCAAAGAGAACTAATTCTAAAACAGTAAATACTTGGATAACAATGAATCAAATGGAGAGAGAAGCAGGCACGACGGATTACAATGGGGGCAAAGACCTGCGTTAACTACCTTTCACTATCTGCAAAGAGAGAGTACTCCTAATAGAAATGAGGGGGGGGGGGCACCATTCAAAGCAGATCAGTGTGCATAAACACGAAAATGTTTTCACTTACCACGTACTTGACATTCGACAGCTTATGATATTTGCTATTAAAAAACCATTGAAATTCACTGAAAAAACCATAGGTTATAGACCATATATAGTTAGGAATTAGCATTTACAAAACCTTGAAAATTCACTGAAAAAACCATAGGTTATAGACCATATATAGTTAGGAATTAGCATTTAAAAAACCTTATTTTACTCACACAAAACCATTGAAATTCCATATATAGTTAGTTGCACTAACTATATATCGCGCACCTGCAATCCACTGCTGATGATGTCACATATTACATCATTCATGACATGGTCAGTGACATCACTGATGACATCACTGATGACATCTCAAATGACATCACTGATGACATCACTGATGACAACATCCAGTGACTGTATGTTTCTGTAAAGTTAAAATGTGTCTTACATATTGAAGAATGAGTGGAAGTATAAGTGTCTGGACAAAGGATTTAGTAGGTGCATGACTGAATGCATGAGTGAGTGATTAAATGTGTCTCACTGAGTGCATGGGTTAGTGACTAAAGTGTCTTAATTTGTGCATCATTATGTCTGTTGTTCTGTAAACTGCTGCATGTTTTGATCAGTAGCTATATGATTAACTATATGGGTTACTGATTGATTGTCCAAGTATTTGTATGGGAGACTGAGTGTGTGTGTGGCTGGCTGGGAGGTGTGTGACTCTGTGCAGATCAATGTGTACTTGCATCAATGATTGTATAACAAGGTAAGTATGTGTTAGTATATGTTTGAAAATGTAAGGTGCTCTATGTTTAACTGTATAGACAAGAAAATGGAAGTGTCATTGATTCTTTACAGGACTGACTAGGTGTGTGAGTAACTCCATGGATGAGTGGCAGACTGTGAGTGTCTGTATAGGTGTATGAGTGCATATGATAGTGTTGTAAAGATGAGTGATTGTATGTATGAATGATAGTATGGGTGAATGAGTGAAGGTGTGTGTAGACGTAGGAATCAGTGAGTGCGTATGTAGTAACTAGTATTGGTGTGTCAATGGTTTCAAAAATTATATTCTGTATTTAACACTGGGTGAAACAGAGGTTATATTAAAATGTGAGGAGATGCATTGTATTGTCACATGAATGATATCATCAGTGATGTGGTCATTGATGTCAAATGAGATGTCATCAGTGATGTCATCAGTGATGTCATTTGAGATGTCATCAGTGATGTCATCAGTGATGTCACTGACCATGTCATGAATGATGTAATATGTGACATCATCAGCAGTGGATTGCAGGTGCGCGATATATGGTTAGTGCAACTAACTATATATGGAATTTCAATGGTTTTGTGTGAGTAAAATAAGGTTTTTTAAATGCTAATTCCTAACTATATATGGTCTATAACCTATGGTTTTTTCAGTGAATATATATATATATATATCTATATATAGGTAGTAGGCAGGTATAGTTAGGACCTAGTTTCCATAGGAAAGTGTTTTTTGATTTGACAATATCTTTGGCGCTGTTTGACAAATCTTCACAAACTTTTTAAAACTAATGGCCCACTCCAGTCAGCTCCTGTCTTGGAAGTTTCAGGTTGATTCGTCAAGCAGGGGCTGAGAAAAAAGGGGGTCCCAAAACATGCTTTTCCCATGTAAACTTCTATTGGAATATGTTGACACTGCTACACCACGAACTGCTGAACGAAATTACCCCAAATTTGGCAAAAAGGTAGCTCTTGTTTCAGAAAGCGACTTTATTTTAAAATGGTGTAAATCTGTTGAGTAGCGAACCCTCCTGAGCATGAGATCAATTCTGATTGGCTACCAACACTCCAAACCAGAATGTGTTGCCAGCCATCTTGTGGCTCGATAGCCGAGTCCCAGGAAAAAAGGTGAAACAAAGATGAAAAACAAGAAAAGGGGGCAGGGTAGAAAGAACCTGACACCCTAGGCCTACTCATAGGGTCCTACAAGGACCGCCAGGGCCAAAAAAAGCATGAAAAAAAACCTGCCAAATTTGCGCTGGGTGTGTGAATCTGCCGGAAATAGTTTTACAAAAAAGAAGCACGGTCTCCCGCGCTTTGTTTATTTTAAGCCCCTATATAAATAATTATTTTCTCATTGCCTATGTACATCAAGCTGTACCTAGTAGGACATGTGCCCCGTGCTGGTGGGAAAATGTCCTCTTGAATAAATGCACAAAGTGGCAGAAATAGCTTTGATCACAGCAGTAATTATCACCCCCACTTTCCGGGTGGTGTCTAGGTGCCCTTCTGTGATGTTTTGAGGCTTCTGTGAGTCTCTGCAGTTTTGCACAAGTCTGTGGTTCGAGTTGCCTGTAATTGTTGCAGCTCCCTGCACTAGGTGAACTTCACTGCAGTGTAAGCTGTGTCTGCAGTTGCTGAGGCTCTCTGTCGGGTCCCCAGCAGCCAATCCCTGAGCGGATCTGTGCTGAGCAGTACAAATAGTGAGGCACTTAAGAGGGGCGCACTGATTGGACAGCCCTACCTGCCCAAAGGTTGGGAAGGGCAGAAGAAGAGCAAGGTGATGTCGCAGAAGAACTGGACTGGAGCATGTGCAGAGAACAGGAGGCAGGGCCGGGGAGCAGGGCAAGGGCAGAGCCCAGCTGAAGAGGATGAGGAGCAGCCGAACAGTGCCCGCCTCTACCTGCTGACTTCTGTAACAGCATGCTTTGAGTCCCACCTCCCGCTCAAAGAGCGGCAGTGGACTGACCTGGACAGGGGCTGAAGGATGAGAGAGAGAAAGAGAGAGAGAGGGTGGTGGGGTGGAGGAGATTACTTAGAGACAAATATTTAAGAAAAAGTGAGGGACGGTTATAGCTAGATGATAAGGAATACAGCAATGAAAGACAGATGGGAAGGATTAGGAGGAAAGGGGAAACAAGAAATTAAAGAAATAATTAAAGAGACCTGACAAAGGGGAAGCATGAGAGAAAGAGAAAAAGAGAAAAAGACGGATGCGAAAAAGGATGATGGGATGGAAGAGAGTGTAAGAAGGGAGGAAGAGCAGGAAACAAGACAGATACAGAAGTAAAAAAGAGAGGCAAAAGGGAGGGATTAATTAAGAGGTGGGAAGAAACTGAGCCAGACAGATAGGAAGAATACATTAAATGGAGAAGAAGGAAGAACAGACGAGGAGAAGAAAATAACAAAGAGCAGGAGAAAGAAAGGGAAATGAGTACAAGCGGAAATACAATACATAGAAAACTGAAATGAGAGGAGAGGAGCGGGCGACCGTGATTGGGAAAGAAGAGATAGTCAAACTGGAAGCAGAGAGAATAGAGGCCGAAAGTGGGAGAAAATATAGTAAAATACGACACGAGAAGTAAAAAATAGGAAGAGAACAAAGAAAGAAATACACAAAAAAGATCGATAACAACAATAAGTCAACTCAAGAGACCGAATCAACAGATCTGAGGGACAAGGGGAAAAATAGAAAAAAAGAGTGAAACCTAAGAATGAAGCAGAAGAATAATAAAGGAAACAAAGAGAAGATTTAGAAAACATAGAAAATTAAACACATTAAAGAAAAAGTAGACAGAAACGTGACAGCTGTCAGCATAAACATATAGTCAAAGGAAAATGATATGGTAAAATAATCAAAGAAATTATTAAACAACTACAAAAAGAAGAAAGAGTCACTGATGCAGCAAGTAATAAAGAGACGTCGAGAGAGCGAACAGGGAAAAAAACACAAAGCGGAAGAGAAGAATTAAAAGGGGAAAGAGAACAGAAGGTAGAGGGAGTGAAAAGCAGGAGAAAACAAGAAGATGGAAATAGAAGAAATAACAATGAAAGGCTTAAATCGATCAACGACAGGAAAGAAGAGAATGGAAAAATAGAGATGAAAGAGAACAAAGAAGAAGAAAACATAAATGAAGAACAAACAAAAACAAAGAAAACAAAAAGGTGATAAAGAAATGCTGTCGCATTTATATAGATGGTACCAGTAATCTAGCACTCCAAAGACGAGGCAAGCGTTTTACCGTCCAAATCAATAACCTTTCTCTAAAAAGTAATGCTAAGAACTAAACCCCACACACTTTCACACCACACACTAGGACACAACACACAATCATGCACACAAGCACATAGCCACGGACAGACAACACATACGTGCACACCTCTCTCTGCTGTTCAACAGAATCACTTGTGTGTAATTAATTAATTAATTATTTATTGGTGGCCTAACATTTACTTCAACTAATGCTGAGCACACATTTGCAATTTTAATTGCCCATCATGCGCTTACATTTGTGCTAAGACAAGGCATTCAGCACCTAGACACGTAAAGTGCTACTAGGACAGTGACATATACACACCTGTAGCGCCGTGGGTCCTGGGACACTAGCCACAACTAAACTAGGACGCTGGCTTGGACCACATTAATAAAGGGACACACCCACACTAGATGCAATCACTGGGCCAGGACCCTGTGCGGTGTTGAGCCCCTTTATTTAAACCCTCGGGCGAGCCCACCCTCAGGGTGCGTGGGTGCGTGCACAGCGAACGTGAATGGGTTGGGTGGCTCCGTCACTACATCCCTTCAATCTTTTAGATACAGAAACCTTTCCAGGTGAGTGTTTAGTCTCTCTTGGCACACCACGCAAAGTCTCTCAGTGTCTGGCTGGGGATTGGGTTTGGCCGGAGACCATACCTTTAGCTCCGGGAGTTCTCCCTTACTTCTGACCAATCCGTATCCTTCTCTGGCTCGGGGGACACTGATCCAGAGCTTTGCAATTCTTCTACCGCTTCAACTTTCCTTCCGGCTTGTTGTCTTATGGGCTCAGGGCCGTCTGGAGAGGCATCCATGGGCGTTCCTCCAGTTCCTTTTTCCAGATCTTCCATAGCTTGGTCAGTGGGAGGTGTTCCATCTGCATCCTTCTTGTACCAGGAGGTGTTTCTGTTGACCACTGGGGTTCCACGCATGGCCGATACCATGGTGCCATGTACATTGATGACCTCCCACACTTCGATTTCATATGGGGTGAGATGCTTTCAGTTTGGGTGGCGGTCCTTCACCACAACTCGGTCACCCATGTGGATGTTCAATGACTGAGCTCCTCGAGTCTTGCTCGCCTTGTCATTAGAAGCTTTCCTTCTGGCCTGGGCTGCACCTTGATCCAGCGCTGGAGGACTCCACAACGCGTCCGCAGAAACATTGTCTCTCGGTTCTCTTAGAAATATTAGGTGAGCTGGCACACACTGGGTGGTGCAATGTGGGGTCTGACGATAAGCACTGAGAAACTGTGAGAGGCATTGCTCAGCATTTTCTCTCTTTTTGACCCCGATCCTGAGCGCCTAGTTCATGGTATGCATGAACCGCTCCACCTCCCCGTTTGCCTGGGGCCACTGTGGCGTGATCTTTCTGTGTCGAATTCTTCTGGAGGCCAGATATTCTTGGAAGTCTCTACCTTGGAACGGCAGCCCATTGTCAGATTTGACCTCTTCCGGCAGTTCCATCATGGCAAAAACGCGCTCCAGAGCTGTCTTGACATTGTGGAATGCTGTAGACGACACCACCTCTACCACTGGGAACTTTGGGTGAGAGTCGACGAGCACCAGCGTGTTCCGCCCATCCGGGAACCACCCAAAGTCTATGCTCACTTTGGATCACGGCTCCAGACATGAATTTTCGGTGATTACTGTTTTGGGGTGCCAGATCACCACCTGTGATGTTGCAGGAGTGACAGTTGCGGATGGCTTCCTCAACCATGGCGTCCATCCCCTGGAACCAGACTTTGCTCCTAAGTCTGGCCTCGGTTTTTGAGACTCCTTGATGGCCTTGGTGCTCTAGACTGACCTCGTCCTTCTGTAAACTTCTCGGAATCATGAGTGTGGTTCAATGCAACATGACTCCATGGAGGCCTTCTCTGAGCTTGCTTTGCACTCTCCACACTTGTTGTCGGAATAGCCTTTCATCCTCAGTAAGGGAGCTGACACCATCCAGGAAGTGACGCCAGTTTCTGTTGGCTATGGTGGTCTTGACCTTGAAGAGGCACTCATCCAGTTCCGTTGATTTCCCGATGTCTTCTAGCGTGAGGGCGATGGGATATGCTTCGAGTGGGACCATGCGGACAAACTCCTATGTGCACTCTTCGTCCTTTGATATATGAAGTGGTAGGACTGGGCCAGGGTGTCATAAAGTCAGCAGGGTTGTTGCCCCCTGGCTGGAAAACCACCTCAAAATGGTATGAAAGCAGCTGCACTACCCACCTCTCAATCCGGGTTGAAGCAAGTCGGCAGGTGCCGGCGAAAAGTGGTACAAGAGGATTGGGATTGGTGACTACACAGAATTCATGTCCATACGGGTACAGATGGAAGTGCTGGCATGCCCATTTAATGGCCAGAGCCTCACGCTCTATCTAGGCATACCGCATCTCTGTGGCTGTCAACGCCCTGCTGGCGTATGCAGTGAGGACCCAGTCCTTGGACTCCGTCACTTGCATCAGTGCTGCCCTAGACAAACAAGGCTGGCATCCACCACTACCTCTGTGTATCGATGCGGGCGAAAGTATGCCAGGACTCGGTGATCAATGAGGGCTTCTTTGACAGCATGGAATGCCAGATCTTTCTTTGCCGACCAGAGCCCTGGTTGGCCAGACTTTGTGAGGGCACGAAGTGGCTCGGACAAGGACGCTAGGTTGGGGATGAACCGGCAACAGTATGTGGCCATTCCCAGGAAGTTTTGACTTCGGTGGCTGACGTGGCCATTCAGGGCAGATCGTATGGCTGCCGCTTTCTTCAGGTCTAGTCGCAGCCAATCCCTGGAGAAAATGTACCTGAAGAAGTCTACCGACTCCTGATAGAACAAGCACTTGGCTTTGTGCAGGGTGACTCCGTTGTCTGCTAGTCGTTGAAGGGTGGCCTGGAGGTGTATATTGTGCTCCTCTAGCGTCTTGGACAACACAAGGATGTCATCACTTAAGTTTATCACGCCTTGCAGTCATGTGAGGGTCTCCCTTAATGCATTCTGGAACATCTCCGAGGCCGAGGAGACGCCAAAACTAAGCCTCTTGTAGCGACATAATCTGATATGGGTGGAGAATTTTGTGATGTTTCTCATGTATGGATGGAGTTCCAGCTGATGATATCCAGCATTGAGGTTGAGTTTGGTGAACCATTTGGTGCCGTTCAGGTCTGCCACAATGTCGTCCACCTTAGGTGTGAGGTGATGTTCCCTCTTCACGTGATTGTTCCCAGGTTCTGCACGATACTGTGTATCCCCATTGATTGATATTGCCTGCAGGATGAGGTTAGATTCTAGCCTTCATAGAAATTGGACACGGTTCCCTACTCTGGGATTTTTTGGTACGGTGTTGAGGCCGAAAACCTGCATAATGTCCAATCACTGTTGAGGACTTCATGGAAGTGCTTTGCTGTGCTATAGGTAACATCATTGTTGCTTATAGCCCTCCAGTGCCCCAGGATGTGCTTTTTCCTTGGAAACATTGCGGAACCAATGCATCACGTATCGCAAGGACATGGACAAGTGATAACATACACAACAAACTCAGTCCCACATGAGATTGGTTTTCGAAATCTCCATTGTGTTCTCAATCTGTTAAGTATCACTGTATTAACATTTTCACTTTGGCTACAGGCCTTGCATTTTTTGCATCTGCGGAAAAATCCCCCTTGATCTAGCCAATTCCTCCTGTGAGCTATGGACCGGTGAGAACATAGCTTCATCTTCAACAGGGGGTGTTGTGTTAATATGACCCACCGTTTTTACAGAATGAGCTTAAATTCTTTGGCCTACATGCAGAAAGTGGTAATAAATCTCACTGGGTTGTTATCAGTGTTCACTATTTTCAATTTAGTTGGTTTAAACAGAGCTTCTTCTCTCTTGATGTTATCTGCTCTGATCACTCCCTTGCGCAACATTTTGGGCAGAAACCCTCACTGTCTGAACCTACTTACCATGTCATTTTTGGTTCTCTCATGAAGCCTCAGAGCTCCAGGTTTGCTTTGCTCAGAGATATTCCCCATAGGGGATGCTCCTTCTGAAGTTAGGGGGATGACAGCCGGCCGTGTACAGGATGGAGTTCCTTGCTTTCTGTTTTCTATGTAGATCACTTGACAAAATTACTTTTGTGTACTTTGATTTCAAGATCAAGAAATTTGATGAATGTCTGATGGTGTTGCACCGTGAATTTCAAATTGAGATTGTTGTTATTCACTTTGGTTACAAATGTCAATAGATCACATTATCCGCCCTCCCACACAAAAAAATGTCATCTATATATCTGAGCCATAAATGTACTCATCTTGTCCAATGTTCCATTTCCTCATTCCACAGCACCTGCTTCTCCCACCAGCCCACCGTAAGGTTTACATGGCTGGGAGTGAAGCGGGTGCCCATGGAAGTGCCCTGTATCTGTTTGTACCAGTTTCCATTAAACCTGGAAACATTCTCTGTTAGACATATTTCGATCATTTGTAGAATCATCCTAGTGAGTTCCAAAAATTCCACATTTCGTGTTTTGAGAAAGTCCTGACTGGGCCTTAGACCATCATTGTGTCAGATACTCGTGTATAGAATTTCCACAACTAGGCAAACCGTCCAGTGGTCTTTGCCCCAATGAAGATTTTGGATCTTTTGAAGGAAATCCTTTGTATCTCTAACATAAGAGCTGAGGGCATTAACATAAGGAAACAGAAAGTGACCTACATAAATATAATTGTTCTCCAGAAAGCTGTTCTTAGAAGAAACAATGGGTCATCCAGGCGGATTATTGCTACTTTTATGAACATTCGGTAAGAGATTGAAAATTGGTGTTGTAGGTGTTTCGTTCTGTAAAAACTGCTGTTGGTCCCAAGTTGGTTATCCGACCATTTCTTCAGAAAATCAAAATATCTGGACTGGAATGTAGCTAGATATGATCTGTCTACTCTTTCATTGCATGTTGTATTGCTCAATTGTCTCTCTCCTGGACTACGACATTACCGCCCTTATCTGATTGCTTAATTATTATGTTCTCATCTTTCTGAAGTGTCGTAATAGCTTCCCATTATCCTAAGTCAAATTCTTCCTATTGGATGTTTTGTTGTTGAGTTTAAGTATGTCTATGCTAACAGCCTCGTAAAACATGTCTCTGTTTTCTTTAAATGTTTGCGGTACATACTTGGATGTGGGTCTAAAACTTGAGCTACTCGCTTCACTTGCTTTTGGCCCAAGTGATCTAAATAAAACCTCATCATGTGAGTGGGAGAAAGAGTCAAATATGTCACCAGTTCTCATGTTCTCAGGTTCAATTTTCAGGTCATGTGGTAGGCTCAGTGTTTGGATATCTTCAATTTGTAGGGATGAAATGGTAGGCGGTGTACATATGTTAGGCCCTGACACTGGATTTGTACTGGATTTGTACTGTCCCTATTTCTTAAGGCATGTATTTTGAACAGCTTAACCATGCATACACATTTATGAAGGTCTATTCTTGCCTGTGCATAGGCTAAAGGTCTATCTGGGCAGACCCAGATTAGGAATTTGCTCTTTTGTATCAGAAATACTGTAGTGTAGTTCCTATATTCCCAATAGGCTCTGCGCTTTGGAATAACATAAACAATAGTTTAGACGTAGGACTGAGGTTGACTAGGTCTCTATTGAATATGTTAGACTTAATTATGAATGCCAGCTAGCTCAGAGGTCACTAGAAACTTTCTCGAGTAAACAGGAAGGTGTTAACTTTCCTGAATAGACAAAAAGGGATTAGTTTCTGACAACCGCATAAACATGACAACTTTGCTCCCTCCAAAATAAGGAGTATATCTCCAGAGTCGCGGAAACAATAGATAGGTATTTCACTCAGTCAATCGTGCATGCTTAGTTTCACCAGGAGTGCAGAGAAATAGAGAGACGGGCGTTTTCAATAAAAGTGATTATTTATTGAGCAGTCTTCTTTCTCATGCAAGAGTGAATTGCCACAATTGCAATACTTGTCATAAAGTAAAGTGCGTGCAGTAAAAGGAGTATTATAAAATAATACTGTAAAAGCATTTATATGGTTTCTAATCCATAAGATACTAAAAACGGATAAAATACATATAATGATAAAAGTTGACTAATTGTACTCAACTGGTGTTTCTAAAATACGCCTACCCCGGTGTACCTAACCTAAGCCTAGTACGTGGGAAGGAGTAAGTGAGCTACAGTTTTAGTTAAGATAGTTTCTGCCAAGAATCTGAATCAAGAATTCTCTATGGGTCTAATCAGCTGCGTACCTTGGTTATAGAATGAAGGAGGTCTTGTATCTCTCTCTCAGGACTCGATCTCCCAGCAACCCGCAAGGGTGACTGGAAAACACTGGAGCTGGATTTCTCGGCAGGAGAAAAGACAGTGTCTCTCTCAGTGCGTCAATGGGAGGGTCGGCTTCCTTCAGCACTCGTTTCAGCAGGGCGTCGGGTAAGTAGAAAGCAGATCTGCTCCAAACCACCGTGTGTTTGCTAAGGCTGATGCTGGTATATTTATACCTGGAGGGTGCCGAGTTTGACGTAAGGTTGGACATAAGACGTCACTAAGAACTCGCAGTTCCTTCAGGACTCCAAGAGTTCCTGGACAAATCAATACAGGAGATGGGGAAATTCCCGGGCTGCTGGAGGCTTGGTTTGTTTAAGAACGCTTTGTGCTTTCTAGGAGTCTATGGGAGTAGCCTTGCCGTATTTGGACTGCATTGGCTATGACTAAATAGGGATATGATTCTTATGCCTTTATAAGGATATGATTTGTTATAACCACATAAGGGCATAAATCGGGAATATTTAAATAGGGTCCTAGATACGTTTATAATGTGGTAACAGCCTCGTAAAACACGTCTATGTTTTCTTTAGATGTTTGCGGTACATACTTGGATGTGGGTCTAAAACCTGAGCTACTCGCTTCACTTGCTTTTAGCCCAAGTGATCTAAATAAAACCTCATCATGTGAGTGGGAGAAAGAGTCAAATATGTCACCAGTTCTCATGTTCTCAGATTCAATTTTCAGGTCATGTGGTAGGCTCAGTGTTTGAATATCTTCAATTTGTAGGGATGAAATGGTAGGTGATGTACTTATGTTAGGCCCTGACACTGGATTTGTTCTGTCCCTATTTCTTAAGGCATGTATTTTGAACAGCTTAACCTTGTATACACATTTATGAAGGTCTATTTTTGCCTGTGCATAGGCTAAAGGTCTATCTGGGCAGACCCAGATAAGCAATTTGCTCTTTTGTATCAGAAATACTTGTCTTGGAAAGGTTCATTACCAGCAGATGTTGTAGGTTCTTCTCCATTATTCTTTCTTCACATTCTGTCTCTGTGTTTCCATGCCAACATTGCTGTTCCTTTCTCCGCCTTCTCCGTCTTCTTTGACTTTTTTTTTTGCCTCTTCCTCTTTGCCTGCCCCTTTTTGACTGTTCTAGATTCCTCTGTAAGAGGCGCAGTTCCTCGGAAAAAGAAGACCTTGTAATAATTCCTGGGTTTGAGGTGTTACTATCCAGTAACTCCTGGTCTGAGCTAAAGTCAGTGTTTGATTTGTTTGTTCTTTTATCAACAATGCCAAGTGCTTTGTCTTTCTCCATATCCACTCCCAGTTTGTCAAATTGTCTGGCATATGTACGCATTCTTCTTGAGTTGTAGTCTCTTTCATCTTGCAAGAATTTCCTTTCCTTGCATTCAATGACTACTTTCTCGAATTTCTTCATCCTTTCTTCAATACTGGTTAGGGGTTTTTTCACTTTACTCTGATGTGTATCTTTACTCATGTCGTCAATTACAGACTGAATCTGTTGCATAAGTTCTTTATGTTCCTTCCAAGCGCTTTTTATTAATAATTGCCACATTGTTCTGGAGCAAGCATTTGTATTGTCAGCTCTATCTTTAAATAACTCAGGCTTTGGGCTGTTTAAAGTGGGGATAATAAAGATTCTTAGTCCCCTTGGAATACGCTTGACTTCTAAGTAGTTTTGTAAGGAGGTAGCCTCCCACCACCTCCTTACGTCTCAATTTTTCCAATAGGTTCCCTTTCTGCCTGATATTCACTGTTACTCTCTCCTCAGCCTGCGGGTGTGTAGCGTTCCCTGAGCTTTCAGTGTTTTTCTTGAAAATCAGCATGGGTGATGCATCCCGGCCCTTTCAGAACTCACTTGCCATGTTCATTTATACAGATATTCTCGACGATCCACCAATTGTTCCATTCCTCAAAGAACCGCACCTTTGGACACCTTTGCCCCGGTGTACCCTGGCTTTGCTCCTTCACAGTCATGTTAGCTAGTAACTGACCATGTACCCTGGTTTGGGATCCTCTAGTTTGGTTTGCGTCTTCCTGTACGCCTAAACATCAATACCCGGTGTCCACGTCCCCCAATCCGAGGTCTCAGTTCTTTAATGAGCAGCAATCCGGAAGGCGTCTTTTACTGAAGTCCCAACATTGTTTAGGTGAAAAAATGACGCCCATTCAAGTCGGATTGGGGCTTAATAGCGTAAGCCACTGCTTCCCTATACCAATGAACACTCTCACCCTTCCATGCAAGACTCAAGTTACTCTGGTTTAGAGAAGAAGAATACATTTTACTGGCAAGAAAACAAACAACGCGTTTCAACTTCCCCACAAAGTCTTGGTCACACATATATATATATATATATGTATGAATGATTTAGTGTGTGTGTCTGACTGTATAAGTGAGTGATTATACGTGTCTTAGTGAATGTATGGGTGAGTGACTGTGAGAGTCTGGCTCAGTATATGATGTACACTTATGTAAGTGGATACCTTGCACTGATCCTGGCAACCCTTAGGGTGATTTTAGTGGTGTTAGACAACTTTAGAAAGCTCTCTAAGTGGTAGCTGTAGGGAGCAGCCGTCAGGCTTATTCCAGACGGAGTGTAAAGCAGCTTATTTTCCCAGAACATAATCCTATAGGTATTGATTAAGTGAAAAAAAAACTTACAGTGTATTTATAAAAATATGTATTCATTATAAGACACTCATTAACACCTTCAGATATCTCTGAGCCGGCGATATACACAATACACACAATACTTGGTAATAGAAACAGGTAAGTAGCACAGAATACACAGTGGTCAACGGGGGGGACAAAACATTATACTAAAATAGTGGTGTGCAAACCATGACTTGAGTAAAGACAATACCCAGAGGAAGTAGTAGTGCTGGGGACCCACAGAACCACCCTAGGTCAGTATCTAGGAGCCCCAAGGAGGTTGCTTGCAGTGTAGGAACATGACTGCATTCTCCATACAAATCAACGTGGAAGTAGCAGTTGCAATTTTAAAGAAGAAGGACCCTTCCCAGTGGACCCTGATGAAACCCCATGGAAGACAGAAGGGTGGAGAGCCACCCCACTCGTGGACACCTTAGGAACCAGAATACCTTCCCCAGGGGAGCCTGGTGCATAGATGTGAAGTGTCGTCGGAAACCACGTCGAAAACAATGGAGGACTTCAGGAAAGTGCAGCTACCGGAAAAGTCAAAGTGTCCGGTGGACCCAAAGGTGCATTCAGGTCAAGAAGTACCTAAAAGCAAAGGGGACAGAGTCTATGCCACTTGGAAGTGACCAGGAGCCATTCTAGATGAATGCCCACCGATGGCTGGTGCTGAAGAAGAGTTCACCTTGGTACTGCAGCTGTGTGGATCAGGTGATGCTGTGGAAGAGCAGAAGCTATACACATACTGCCTGATATTGGATGTTGAGAACTGAGGGGTCGTTGTCCATCAGGAACACTAACAATCCTTGGCAACTGCAAAGAATGTGGAATTAGAAGAGGGTCCAAAGTCAAGAACAGCAAGGCGCAAGAGACTCACCACAAGCAGGGGAGTCAGGGAAGGCCCGGAGCAATAAGTGTAGCCCAAGAGAACTCAAAGTGACCTCAACAGTACCCACAGGCCTGAGGCATTGGTGTCATAAGAGGACCTCAAGCAGCTCACCAAAGAAGCAGGCCCATGGTGCAAGCAATGTGGTGTCGTCGATGATTTTGGTCACTGCAGATGGATAAGATTGGGGATACATTTAGCCTGAAGATCTTGGTTGAAGGTAGCCAACAAGCCTTTGCAATTGCAAGCCGACACTGTGCACAGGGGTTCGGCTCCTGTGGCTCCACCAAGGGTTTTTGGCCTCAAACTTGGAGAAAGGACAGGACAAGCCTCGATGGATGTGGAGAATCATATCTTGTGTTACTGACCCTTTCAGAGTCCATGGGTAGCCCCGGATCAGCAGACCGGTCGGCTTAGTTATGGTGCCTGCAGATATAGGGGAGTGACTCCTTCACTTTTAGGGAGATTCCTTCAGGTGTCTTGGATGCTCACAGGCCTTGGTAGTTTTTGTGTGCTATGGAACATAGGAGTGGACGTTGCAGCAGACGAGCAGGGCGAGGAGATCAGGAGCCTTGATACACAGAGCAAAGTCTAGTGACGTCCATAGTGCCCAGACAGTCAAAGTTGAAGTGGTGTTTGAACTGTAATGTGTCCCACAATGAATCTAAGGACTCACTCTCAGGTAAGCCCTTAAGTACCCTAAGGAAAGAGTTGGGACGATACCCTGGGCTCTCCCTAAGGAGTGGTTGGAGAAGAGGAGTATATTCCTCTGTCCTTTGTCCAGTGTTGCACTAAAGCCAATGGCTCCCTGCACTGGTTTGAGCTGGAATATGCATAGAGGGCACCAAGTGTGCCCTGTAAGCAGAATATGTGGCGCTGGCAAGCGCTCCCACCCTGTTCCAATATGCTAAACCCTATCTGAGAGGTGACATGATGCCTATTGTTGTCCCTTCCTCTGCTCGAGCTTGGCTAAGCAGCAGGAGGGCAGAATCGGATCTCTGATCAGCAGCAGCCATGTTGTGCTAGCCAGATCCAGAAGACTGGTACTGGGAGCACTGAGGGACTAGCTGATACAGTGCTTGAAATAATACATCCCACACTGTTTACGGGGTGGAGGTATGATACCAAACACAACAGGGTTCGTTACAGCCAGTGTAGAGTTGGTCATCGCATAATGACCCTCTATGTTATATGGCTGTCTCACTTACAACCAGGAAGAATAGACTCCGATGACTGTAATGGTGTCCTGCTCATGCAGTGGCACCCTCACACATAGAACCAAGAAGGATGCCTTCAGGATTGAAAAGGCCTGCTGTAGGCATGACTTATAGTTTTTAAGTGCAGTGACCTTAGATATAAGGACAACTATATCTTTTGTAAGAGATGCTAGCACCAGCTTACACAGCTGCTATGGCAGGCCTGCAGAGATAGTTTGAATGGTCTCCCATAGGTGGCATAATACATGCTTCAGCCTATGGGGGACCTTTGGGATACCTATGCCCTAGATACCTTAGTACCATATATTAGAGACTGGTAAGGGTACCCCAATATCCAATATGGGATGTACCTAAGTACTTAATATAACAATTTAAGGGAGAAAGCAGAGAGACTGAGGTCCTGATTAGCAGGATCCCAGTCAGACATGTCATAAACAGCATTACGTCAAGCAAAAAGTGGGGGTAACCATAAAAGCAGTTTCTACTTTCCTACTTTGACTAATATGTGTGAATGTCTGTATCAGTCTATAAGTTGGTGTGTAAGTGGCAGCATGGGTTGGTGAGTAGGTACATGGGTGTCTAGGTGGGTTATTGATTGGTTGTCTGAGTCCCTGTAAGGGTGTCTGAGTGTCTGTGTGGGTAGGTGAGGAGGTGTGTGACTCCCTGAATGGATGAGAGAGTGGGTGAATCTCTGGCTCTATGAGTTCATGAGTTCATCTGCAAGGGACTGTATGGGTGAGAGAGTATGTGTGTGGTTGTGTCAGTGAGTCAATGGATGTTTTATAGGTATATGGGTGAGTAACTGCATATGTGAATGGCAGTATATGTGAGTGTTGGAGTAAATAAGTGACTGTATGTGTGAGTGTGTTATTGTGTTAGTGACTGTAGAGGAGAGTAAGTATGTGTTAGTATCAGTATGAAGAAGTGAAGTGGTGTGTGCATAACTGTATGGGTGAGTAAGTAGCAGTGTGACTGACTCTTTAAGTGAGTGACTAGGTATGTGAGTAGCTCTATGCGCGACTGATGATGTGTGAGTGTCTGTATGGGTGTATGAGTGTATATATCAGTGTCTGTATTGGTGAATGAGTGGGTGTATGAGTCGCTGTATGGGTGAGTGAGTGGATGTGTAGGTTGAGCTATGAATCAGTAAGTGTGTATGTACGTATAGGTATTGATATGTCAATGGTTTTGAGAAAGGTAGTTTGAAATTTGGAGTGGGTGTATGAAAGGTTATACTGGGGTAAGAGTAGGTGCATTAGAGTTTATGTGAATGATGTAATCAATGATGGCATTTGAGATGTCATCACTAATATCATATATGACGTCATCAGCAGTGCATTGCAGGGGGCAAGGTATAGTTAGCTCAGGTAACAATAACAGCTGAATTTCACAGGCTTTGTACAAGTGAAATGTCAGCCTTACAATAACGTCCCTGTAACCTGTCTTTATTTCTCTAAATTTCGATGGTTTTTTAAATGCTAATTCTTAACTGTAATGTCCCTAAAACCTGTGTTTTTTTCAGTGGATTTCTAAGGTTTTTTAATTGCTTATTCCTAACTATAAATTCCTTGTAACCGTTCGGTTTTTTCAGTGAATTTCTATGTTTTTTTAAATTCCATTTCCTAACTATAACATTTCTGTAAACTTTTTCAGTGAATTTCTATGATTGTCAAACTTTTTTTTTATTAAAACATTTCTGTAACTATTTGTTTAACTTTTTGTAAGATTTTCCTTTTATTTTAAAAAGTTTAAAACACATGTTATCACTTATTTAAAATATATATACTGTAGCTGATTACATATTGATAGTTTTATTTATTTGAAAGATTTAAATTTTTATTATTGCCCAATTGTTTATAATTTTGTAGAATATAATATTATATGACAGAATTAAGCATGGAAATAGAAAATGTGTATTTAATATTTTGGGGTTATTTTATTTACTGTTTTATTCTAAATACATTTTTCCACGATTACTTTTAACAGTATATAATATGTATTGTTGTGTCATAATTATTAATAGAAGTGTTGCTCACCTGTCGCGGTGAAACACGCTCGGTTTGCGAACCCATTATACAAATGTAAGTGTAAAGTACATATTTACAACAAAATTATATATATTTTTCAGGACCATGTTTATTATTGAATGTAAAAAAATTGTATTACAGAAGCTATACATTTTTTAAAACCTTTTGAACATATTTGTATGGACACAATGCCATCACGCACCGGTTGCGGATCCACGCATTCGGTGCATGAATCCGTTATACGAATGTAAGTGTAAAATACATATTTAGACCGATATAATATTTATTTTTCAGAAAGAAGTTTATTGATGAATATAAATAAATAGTTTGAGGGTAGATTTAAAATATTTGTAGGAGATTTAGAACAGATTTGTATGTACACAGCACCATCATACACCGGTTGCATTGGGTTGCGACTTCTCAATTTTTTTACAGTGATGAATTCAGTTACAATACTTTTTAGAAACACTAAAATTTTGGCAAATTACACCTGGAGTAGTGACATTTAATTGAAGATATGTTAAAGTTAATTTAACATCAAATTTCAAAGTATGTTATGGAACTCCGACATTGTCGCGGACCCTGCTGGCACGTATGTGCGGGATTGCATAGGGGTCATGAAATTGGCGTAATTAAAAAAAATTGAAATATCTATTTGCTTAAATACTTAATTATTTGTTACTAATAGTAATAAGCACAGTTTACAGTTTTGCTACATATATGTGGTGGAGACGCAAGTCCATCACAATGTCATGTCACATGGAAAGAAAGCTTTAGAAATTTTGGTTTAAAAGGTTTTCCTTCTCTCAGAAGGGGTATCCAACACCGGTTCCTTTCTTCTTGTTTTGTGTGTGTCTGCATCGTTGGATACCATTTTTGAAGTCTCTACAGAATTTTATATATTTTTGGGAGTTTTTACCAATTGATTTGGAAAATGGCATTTTCACATCTGGAAGAGGAAGAGCTTGAACAAGGTGAGGATATTGAAAAAACGGTCCAGAAACTTAAAGAGAGGTCTGTTTGGGCCTTTTTTAACATACCAGAGGGTGATAAAAAAGGTAAATATCAGGAAGGTCACCTGCTTCCTATGCCAGAAAGATCTCTCCAGAGGATATAAGAAAATGTTTTCATGTGAACATCCTCCATGAAAAAGCATCTGGAGAACATGCACTCATCTCATCTTGAGAGGGAAGTTATGGCTCTGGAGAAGAGGGAGCAAGCTTCCTAAAGGGTACTCAATCAGCTTTTGACTTCTGATGCACCTGTTCTCTCCACACCTCAACCTCAGATCTCCCCTGATTCTGCAGAGGCTGGAGTGCACTGTAGGAAGTGCCAAACCATTCTCTGCGTAGGTGAACAGTCAATTGATGCTGTCATCAATCTCATTAAGGCACGCAAGGGTTATTTTTTTGTTGGCTTTGCATCCTTTTTTGGAGCATTGAACTTGTTTTCTTGTTTAGAAAATACAAATTACCTCAGAATAGTTATAAAAAAAGGTTTTTACAAAACCACCTATTCTGGTAAAAATAGAAACACTGTATGTGGTGAAACTGATCTGATGGATAAATGTGTGTGGGTGAGTGATTTGTATAATAGTGTATGTATATGTGGTGAGTGTTTGATTAGTGTTTGAAAGTTTAGTTGACTGGATGAATAGTGCATTACTGTTTGTATGAGTTCATATTTTCTGTCTGTGTGATTGAACAACTGTTTAAGTAGTTTATGAGTAATTGTAAGAATGCATGCATAGTGCCTCAATGTTCTGATGAGTACGTGACTGTAATGCCTGAGTAACAGAATGAATGAACAAGTAGTGGTTTGGTGGTTGGGTGAATGCACAGATACATGGGCAGTGCCTGCATG